>NC_057826.1:10627500-11252500 GCF_910594005.1 Cervus elaphus
GGGAGCGCTGTCTATATCAGTGCCTTGTCTTCCTTTGCCAACATGGAAGTTGCCTCAGCGTCAGCTGTTAACAGTCCCTTCCAGGAGTTTATTTCCTGTCAACACCTGATCTTGAATTCCAGCTGCTCCCTCAGCGGTTTGATGGAGCTCAGTCGCTTCTGCGGACATTCTATAAAACCGCTTTGCAGCCTTTTGCCAAGTATTATGTCAAGTATCTAACCCAGGGCCTAGCCCCCAGGGAGGGCTCAGTGTTTGTTACTTTTTTTTTTATACAGAGCTGTGCCTATAGACAGACAGTGTAAGCCACACATGCAAGTTTAAATTTTTTTGGTACCCACCCTAAAGTAAAAAGGAGCTGGTGAAATTACTTTAAGTCATTTTTTTGACACGATGTATCCAAAATGTTTTCATTTCAACATGAAGTCAGAACGAAACTGGAGATATTTCACATCCTAAAATAACTTAAAAAAATGGACTAAATGTTTTGTGTATTTTATGTTTATAGCACTTTAGCCACTTTCGGCTAGTGACTGCTGTAGTTGACAGCATGGCTTGAAACTTAACATTTTGGTAGTTTCATGTTGGCACAGAAATTTGTGTGTGTCCATGACTCACAGAATGAGGGTTGCTGTTTTGTTGAAAGAGTTGGCTATGCATCATGCCTACGTCCTGTCTGCCACTGCAGGACCTCTGGGTCACTTTGGATTCTCTCTTGACTGCTTATTTTGACTAAAAGAATACCTTTTTTTTTTTTTTCTCTCTTGGAGTGATTTATAGATGTATTCTGATCTGCTTTTTATGTGGACAATTAACAATTTTCTGGATAATATTCTGTGGATTCTTACAAACTGCTTTGAAAGGAGTCACAAAGAATTGAGAATATTTCTATCCACAGATCTTACAACCAAGGGCATTTTATTTTTACTTATTTAATTGCTGTACTAAGTGTTGGAAGAGCTGGGCAGTTTATAAAGTATTTCCTTTAGGACTGCTAGTGTGTAGTTCATTTACTGGCTTAGAATACGTTTGGGCCATTAAATTCAGAAATAATATGTTAAATTCATTACCTGCCATAATTAATTTACCCACTAATAGACTTAGAGATGGTACCTTTGTTTTGACTCGGGCTACAGTTCACACTGCAGCATGATCTAGCCAGACTAAGGGATGAACAGGGATGGGCAGAAGTCCCCAGCGAGGAGTATGCTGGCTGGGCACTTGGATGGGAAGAATTCCTGTGACTTCAGTGGGGCGTTTGCATGATCCAAGAAACAATTTCTCTGTTCTCTGATTTGATGTGATTTATTCTCTGCCATGCACACAAACTGACCATAGGGTGAGCTTACTTTATCATTAACTGCTTAAAAAATTTTAAGGTTGTAGGTGTGTTTTACTCCTTGTTTCATTTATCTGTAGGTGGTTTGGGGAAAGTGTAGGGGCAACCAAAGATCCTCCACTTGACTAGGCCTCTTGCCCTGAACCTCATGAAGAAATGATAAGAGGCAGACATACGTGCCTAAGAAGAGCTCTGAGCTCAGAGGACAGCAGCCCGGAGTTTGGGGGGTATGCTTTGTAAGTATGCTTCCTCCCTCCTTGAGTTTTTGAGATGACACACTTTTGTATATTTATAGTGGAAAGGAATATGTCAACAAATAGACCTTTAAGGGGCCGGAAACCCCTTTCTAACATTGCAATATCAAGATTGAATAGGATGGTTGTACATGCAGAATTACAAAAATTGAGGGGAACAGACTGGATACCTCAATGAAAGTGATAGTGATGCACCTGTTTCCATTAGACAAGTATTTGAGAACCTTTTTTTTTTTGCCTCAGGCACTATATTAGGCACATTTTATGTGTTTTATAGGTTTATTTCCCTGATGGTTTAGACAGTAAAGAATCTGCCTATAATACAGAATACCTGGGTTCGATCCCTGGGTTGGGAAGATCCCCTGGAGAAGGGAATGGCAACCCAATTCAGTATTCTTGCCTGGAGAATTCCACTGACAAAGGAGCCTGTGGACTACAGTCCATGAGGTAGCTAAGAGTCAGACACAACTGAGCGACTGAGCATGCATGCACATGTGTGTGTATGTATACATATACACACACACACACATATATACACACACATATATACACATACACACACACCCATATATGTATATAGTACATTTATTATACCCCTGTTCATTTTATAAATGAGATTTAGATAGGCTATTAGATTTGTTTGGATTCTGGAGCCAAGAAAAATGGTCTTCATCCCCAGGTCCTCTGACTCCACATCCCAGGTGTGCCCACTACATGAGGCCACATGGTGGTCTCTGATTGTCTCCAATAGTTTGATTTATAGTTAGTATTTTTAGATTGTGTATTATATAAGCAAAATTTGTTGTTATTCATCTCTAAATGTTCAAGGGTTTGTAGTATCTTTCTTAGTTTTTAATCCCCAAGATTTAATGGTCTTTATGGTATTATTGAGGTAAGAGGTAATTGTAGCTATGATTTCTATTGAATATAAATGTATGTATGCAACATGAATTGTCATTGATAGTCAGGAGGATAGTGTTAACTCAGGCTTTGCATGGTGGATTTAGAATTCTGGACACTTTAGCATTTTCATGTTGCATTTTGATAGAGGGCACTTAAACATGTAGGGAAGACCCATTGGGGTCTTGTAAGAACACTTTGTTTAAGCTCTATGTGTGAAAGGTTCTTAGAATTAAAGAATATTAGAGCTGGAGTGGCCTGGTAGGATAATTTAGTCCCAAAGTTTTCAGCCACAGTCTTGACACCTTTGGAAATAATATAAAAATAACAGAGTGGATTCACTGTTAACCATGTAATAATGTCACAGGGTTGATTCTAGTATGAAATGTTTCAATATGTTCATACTATTCTAATAGTGTTTTTCTTTCTTGTAATAATGTATCATTATGTTAGCACAAGTTTTTCCTTGTCTCTTTTAACTGCTACATAGTTTCCCAAATGGCTAGACACATTTATTGTATCCCTAATCAGTGGACTTGTGGGGTTTTTTTTTTTTTATTATTATAAATAATTCTGCAATGAAGCTCTTTTACCTGATGGCTCAGTGGTATAGAATCTGCCTTCTAATAAAGGAGACATGGGTTCAATCCTTGGGTCAGAACGATCCCCTGCAGAAGAAAATGGCATCCCACTCCAGTATTCTTTTTTTTCCCCCCTTTTATTTTTATTAGTTGGAGACGAATTACTTTACAATATTGTAGTGGCTTTTGCCATACATTGACATGAATCAGCCATGGATTTACATGTTTTCCCCTTCCCGATTAATGCGCCCCCACCCCCGGCGCCTCCCTCTCTATCCCATCCCTCTGGGTCTTCCCAGTGCACCAGCCCTGAGCACTTGTCTCATGCATCCAACCTGGGCTGGTTATCTGTTTCAGCCTTGATAGTATACTTGTTTCAATGCTATTCTCTCAGAACATCCCACCCTCCCCTGCTCCCACAGAGTCTAAAAGTCTGTTCTATACATCTGTGTCTCTTTTTCTGTTTTGCATATTGGGTTGTCGTTACCATCTTTTTAAATTCCATATATATGCATTAGTATACTGTATTGGTCTTTATCTTTCTGGCTTATTCACTCTGTATAATGGGCTCCAGTTTCATCCTTCTCATTAGAACTGATTCAAATGAATTCTTTCTAATGGCTGAGTAATTTCCATGTGTATATGTACCACAGCTTCCTTATCCATTCGTCTGTGATGGGCATCTAGCTTGCTTCCATGTCCTGGCTATTATAAACAGTGCTGCGATGAACATTGGGGTGCACGTGTCTCTTTCAGATCTGGTTTCCTTGGTGTGTATGCCCAGGAGTGCGATTGCTGGGTCATATGGCAGTTCTATTTCCGGTTTTTTAAGGAATCTCCACACTATTCTCCATAGTGGCTGTACTAGTTTGCATTCCCACCAACAGTGTAAGAGGGTTCCCTTTTCTCCACACCCTCTCCAGCATTTATTGCTTGTAGACTTTTGGATAGCAGCCATTCTGACTGGCGTGTAATGGTACCTCACTGTGGTTTTGATTTGCATTTCTCTGATAATGCCACTCCAGTATTCTTGCCTAGGAAATCCTGTCGACAGAGGAGCCTGTTGGGCTACAGTCCATGGGGTTATGAAGAGTCGGACATGACTTAGTGACTTAACAACAACACATAAGATGTATACATACATTTTGTAATACATCTTTTGTTTTCCTGGGATAATAGTCATAGAAGTAGAATCTCTGGATCAAAAAGTGCATATTATTTTTACTTGCCAGATTGTTCTCTAGATAAACTGTCTTAGTTAATATCTTACAGCAAGATATGTCCTTTTGAACGCTGGTGGTGAGAACTGTTGTTCATAGGTACAGAACAGATAAAAAGGAATATCGTTATTTTAACTAGCTGTTTTTTAATTAGTAAAATACAGCATCTTACATTTTTTTAAGGGCCATTTATGTTCTTTGAATTGTCTCTTTATCTTTTGTACCTTTTACCACTGGAATGTTCTTTTCTTCTTTTTTTTTTGAAATATGATAAATTCTTTGGTTTCCACATAATGCAAATATTTTTCTAAGTTTCAGCTTTCATGTTCTAATCTTGTTCTGGTGTCTTATTAATAATTATTAATGATCTTGCATCTTATCAGGCCTTTATCAGATATTAACACCTCCCTGAAATTTATATAAACTCTTATGTGAAAGTGAAAGTCGCTCAGTTATATCTGACTCTTTGTGACCCCATGGACTGTATAGTCCATGGAATTCTCTATGCCAGAATACAGGAGTGGGTAGCCTTTCCCTTCTCCAGGGGATCTTCCCAACCCAGGGATTGAACCCAGGTCTCCCGCATTGCAGGCAGATTCTTTACCAGCTGAACCATGCGTAGTGTTTGCCATGAGACAGGTGCTCATGAATGAATGAACTCATAGATGTATGAATTAAAGCTAAACCTGAATTAGGCTTTCAATGAAGAGAGACTTGTGGAAGAAGAGGACTATAATTATTATTTTTAAAACATAAGATAATTTTATAGATTGTAGGAGGAAGAGAAAAGCTTTATCATGGAAGAGTGAAGGTTTTAAAATGTCAAAAATGGGTTGGCTTATTAGCAGCAATTGATACATTAAAACAATACTGAGAATGGACACAGATAGTAAAGAGTCCAGGTAACTTGGAGTGTGTAGAACTTTATAGTACAGATGAATAATAATTGAGGAATGTAGGTAGCTGCAAATTTCAATGAGAAAATGATTTGTAATAATTCAAGCAAACCTTGTAGGTTTGAATCAGTTTTAACCGTTCAAATGAATTTGAAATGATTATCCTTGTTTATGAGACATTGTCAAGTATTCACATTTATACTGTTTTGCAGTTCAGTCCATATTGTTTGAGAACTCAGTTAATATAGCCCATATACCACAAGAATTATTTCATCCAAAAGTTATTTAATTAGAAACACCAATTGCAAAGTCCTACACTTTGAAGTTTGTCTCTGGATTAATCAGTGTAATAAGGGAAGTTTAACTATAAATTCATTAAAATTGTTCCAGCCACATGCCAGGCACTATGTTAGATGTTGAAATACATCTGTGAGCAAAGTTAATGGAGTCTGTGATGAGATTTAGTCTAGTAGGGAGACAGACAAGTAAACAGTCAGTTAGCTCCTCTGGGCTATGAGGAGGTGGTGTCCAAGGTGGGAGCAGTGAAGCAAGGTTCTTCAGAGAAAGTCTCCTCTGAACTGAGACTTGAAGGACAAGTAAGAGTTAGCCAAATGAAACGGAGTGAGAAAAATGTTCTAGGTGGTGAATATGGCATAGGTTTGATGGTAAGATGAGCATAACATACTTGAGAAATTAAAAAAAAAAAAAAAGCTTTCTGTGGCATGAATAATTACATTTCATGGACATGTTTAATAATTGTATTGCTATAAATACAGAGTTATAATAATGCAGAGGGTGAAAAGATTATTTCTGGCTGGAGATGGAAGTCTTCTCTGAGATTGTGTTTGACCTATACCTGGAAATTTGAGTGGAATTTGAACAGGTGGCAGTGGTCGACAGCAGACGGCATTTGAGTCAGAACTAATGACACCAGTGAGGGATGGAAGTGGTAGGAGAATGTGGTGTACCTAGTAGCTAAATGTAGGCCTTCTGTTTCTATGGTTCATTTGTTAAGAGAAGGGTGTCTTGATGAGGGTCTTGAATTTCTGATTAAGAACCTGGACTCAGTCACATGGTCAGTGGAGTGTCAGTGCAGGTTGAAATGTATGGAAAAAGACTCAAGAGTTGGAGAAACCGTTGTAGTGGCTAGTAATGCGATAAGAGAAGACCTGAATCTGGGATGGTGCCTGTGGCAATGAGAAGGGATACATGGTTAGGAATTTGGGCCTTGAAGAAAGGCCTGTGACTCGGCTCTGCCATGGGAAGCTGTGTCACCTCGGGTACCTCACTTAGCTTCTTTAAGCCTCTCAGGTATATGTCGTGATGACACAGTACTTACCTTGTGGGGTTATTGTCATACAGCAATTGGTGGTATTAAAGCATTAGCTAGTCGGCATTATTATTTCAACTTTTGTTTTTTGAAGGTTTTTGAAATTGAGATTCTTAACTGGCATTTACATCCATACACTTGTGGTAGTTTACTGTTTAAGCGTAATTGGTTTTATATGATATTGAGCTGTTTTTCATTGTAGTTGGATTCCTTTCTAATCCTATATCTTTAAAAAATTTTATGTATACATATAAAAACATTACAAGAAAAAGTTTATGGTACACAGTTAATTCCAATCACCTTTTAAAAATTTTTAGAGGTTTTTTTTTTTTTTTTTTAATAGTATCTTGGAAAGAATATACAAATTATTCTTGTTACCCCCTTTAAAAAATAAGGTTAAAAAATAAACTCTTGAATAAGCATATTTATAAGTAAAATGAAAGTGTGTTTTAGTTAATTATTATAGAAGAGTTAAAGGGAGACCTAAAGATATAAAGTAAAAGTAGAATGGGGAAAGAAAGAAATATGGGAATTGAGGAAGAGTGGAGGACAAGAAAATACTCTTTTTTCTCAAAGTTTAAGTCTTTAGGGTATGGTTTCTGGGGGAAAAAAAAGAATGCCTGAAAGAGGTTGTAAAGATTCCCAGTAAGAGATAGGATTATTGAAAAGTTGTCTTAATAGAGCTGTATAGCAGAACATAATTAATACTTTACTATCTTATGCTATATTGTTTATATAAACCTTTAGTTATGAATAAGTGGGTATGCTTGGAATACACTTGTATCATAAGAAATATGGTATGGAAAGACACACACACACAGCCCCAAACATTTCGGTGTGTTTGGAATTTAAATGCTGCTTTCACATCTAAGAATGTAGTGGAAGAGGCAGTGGCTAAGAGACACACAAGATGTAGGTTCTAGATCTCTTAGTGTAGCTTTTTATGAAAGCAATTGTGGATGAGTATTTTACTCAAACTTTTTGTGCCTTTAGGAACAAAAGTAAAGGGTTGTAATTACACCAGCTTTATAGGGTTCAAATAGAGATCAAAAGAGAAAATGACAAAAACCACTACAATATTGTAAAGTAATTAGCCTCCAACTAATAAAAACAAATGAAAAACTAAATAAATAAATAAAAGAGAAAATGCTGGTGAAAATTCTTTGTAAGCTATAAAGCAGTATGCAAATTTAAGGTATAAATAGGAATAAGAAATATTTCCTTTTATAAAAATTTGTAGTGTTGTTTTGTTCACTACGAAAGTCAAGAGGAGTTTCTGTTTCTGCTTTAAAAACTAGGAGGCACCCTAAAGACTCTTCCAGAAAATTACTAGAGCTAATCAATGAATATAGTAAAGTTGCAGGATATAAAATTAACACACAAAAATCCCTTGCATTCCTATATACTAACAATGAAAAAACAGAGAAATTAAGGAAACAATACCATTCACCATTGCAACAAAAAGAATAAAATACTTAGGAATATATCTACCTAAAGAAACAAAAGACCTATACATAGAAAACTATACAACACTGATGAAAGAAATCAAAGAGGACACAAACAGATGGAGAAACATACCATGCTCATGGATTGGAAGAATCAATATTGTCAAAATGGCTATTCTACCCAAAGCAATCTATAGATTCAATGCAATCCCTATCAAGCTACCAACGGTATTTTTCACAGAACTAGAACAAATAATTTCACAGTTTGTATGGAAATACAAAAAACCTAGAATAGCCAAAGTAATCTTGAGAAAGAAGAATGGAACTGGAGGAATCAACCTGCCTGACTTCAGACTCTACTACAAAGCCACAGTCATCAAGACAGTATGGTACTGGCACAAAGACAGAAATATAGATCAATGGAACAGAATAGAAAGCCCAGAGATAAATCCACGAACTTATGGACACCTTATCTTTGACAAAGGAGGCAAGGATATACAATGGAAAAAAGACAACCTCTTTAACAAGTGGTGCTGGGAAAGCTGGTCAACCACTTGTAAAAGAATGAAACTAGAACACTTTCTAACACCATACACAAAAATAAACTCAAAATGGATTAAAGATCTAAATGTAAGACCAGAAACCATAAAACTCCTAGAGGAGAACATAGGCAAAACACTCTCTGACATAAACCGCAGCAAGATCCTCTATGACCCACCTCCCAGAATATTGGAAATAAAAGCAAAAATAAACAAATGGGACCTAATGAAACTTAAAAGCTTTTGCACAACAAAGGAAACTATAAGTAAGGTGAAAAGACAGCCCTCAGATTGGGAGAAAATAATAGCAAATGAAGCAACAGACAAAGGATTAATCTCAAAAATATACAAGCAACTCTTGAAGCTCAATTCCAGAAAAATAAATGACCCAATCAAAAAATGGGCCAAAGAACTAAACAGACATTTCTCCAAAGAAGACATACAGATGGCTAACAAACACATGAAAAGATGCTCAACATCACTCATTATCAGAGAAATGCAAATCAAAACCACAATGAGGTACCATTACACGCCAGTCAGGATGGCTGCTATCCAAAAGTCTGAAAGCAATAAATGCTGGAGAGGGTGTGGAGAAAAGGGAACCCTCTTACACTGTTGGTGGGAATGCAAACTAGTACAGCCGCTATGGAGAACAGTGTGGAGATTTCTTAAAAAACTGGAAATAGAACTGCCATATGACCCAGCAATCCCACTTCTGGGCATACAGACTGAGGAAATCAGATCTGAAAGAGACACGTGCACCCCAATGTTCATCGCAGCACTGTTTATAATAGCCAGGACATGGAAGCAACCTAGATGCCCATCAGCAGATGAATGGATAAGGAAGCTGTGGTACATATACACCATGGAATATTACTCAGCTGATAAAAAGAATTCATTTGAACCAGTTCTAATGAGATGGATGAAACTGGAGCCCATTATACAGAGTGAAGTAAGCCAGAAAGATAAAGAACATTACAGCATACTAACACATATATATGGAATTTAAAAAGATGGTAACGACAACCCTATATGCAAAACAGAAAAAGAGACACAGAAGTACAGAACAGACTTTTGAACTCTGTGGGAGAAGGTGAGGGTGGGATGTTGCAAAAGAACAGCATGTATACTATCTATGGTGAAACAGGTCACCAGCCCAGGTGGGATGCATGAGACAAGTGCTCGGGCCTGGTGCACTGGGAAGACCCAGAGGAATCGGGTGGAGAGGGAGGTGGGAGGGGGGATCGGGATGGGGAATACGTGTAAATCTATTGCTGATTCATATCAATGTATGACAAAACCCACTGAAAAAATAAATAAATAAATAAATTAATTAATTAAAAAAAAGAAAAAGAAAAAAAAACTAGGAGGCAGAAAACAAACAAGCTTTATAATACACTTTAGAAATAACATGTTTATTAAGAAAAATTTAATGTTACATGAACAAATAAATAGCCCCATAAATGATGTTTATGATTACTTTCTCAAAAACTGGTGGCCTGTCCCTTGTTATATCAATTGTTAATACTTATTTTGTGCACCCTAATACGAATCTATCCTTTTTTTGCTTCTACCGTTAGATGACAGCCTGCAACCAGTTTGTTTTCTCAAGGAGAGCAGACTTGAGAGGAAGCCTCAGGAAATTAATCATCTTCTGAACCAAATCAAATGACTTATTAGTAAACTATGTGTGTATATATCTATATCTATCTATATATCTATTAGCCTTTGCATAATAAACAAAGCCTGGCAGGCATGCAACAGTGTGCTTTGATTGTCTGCCTGTCTTGGCTGGACACGTTTGTCTGGGCTCAGCTGACTGGTCCACTGATCTAAGCTGGAAGTCGCTGGGGCAACCATGTACCCCACACCTTCCAGTGGGATTGTCTGCGTGTCCTGACAGTGACGGGAGAGATGAGGGGAGCAGCTTCCGGGGTGTAGTCCCATTCCAGGTATCTGTTTGTGCCCTGTCAGCTGAAATCCTGTTGGCCAACGTAGGTCAAATAGCTGAGCCCAGAGGCAGGGAGGGTAATTCCACCCATAGTGGGAAGACTTAGGTCTTGGGGAGGTGAAGAGTTGGAGCCAGATTATGCAAGCAGCACTTTGTTCTGCATTTAATTTCTTCTATATACCAGAGTGGGAAAACATCCTGAGTGGTCTGCTGAAAATTAAGTCCTCCTGCTCAAGGCTTACATCTTGTTCTGGTTTTCTAGTCTATAGGCTAATATGGAAGCTGTGTCACCCGATTTCCCTTCTGGTCTGTAGAGGGGAGCATTGTGAACATTTAACCTTGATTGATTCTTTCACAGTAGAATTGTTCACTTTTAACTGGGAAATGAGGCCAGTAAACTTCCTTTGTCTTGGTTCTTTATCCAAAGTAGGATTGCAAAGTCAGCTGCTAATCGGGTCCTACCAAGCAGGCCTGGTGGGGATTGCAAGTGCAAGCAGGAAGGTGCATGACCAACTCAGGGCAGCCACTGTTTACAGCCATGTTGCCATGGGAACAGTCTTCCCCAGTGTTGCCAGATCTTTGGAGTTTTCAAGAGAAACTGGGAATTAGATTTTTTTGGTGAAGTCTCTGTTTTCAAATTAAGGTTTTAAGATAACACAATGAGGGCTCTGTTAAAATATGTATTGCTTGGCTCGATTTGTTCTGTAGTTCTCTACTTTTCATCCCCTGATTTAAACAGAATGGTGTTAGGAACTCAGGGATTCTAGCTCTGTCTTTGTCCAGGTTCATCTCATGCCCATTTTCTGACAGTTTGGGCCATTATTAGGGGTTGTCTTCACACCCAGAGGGCTTCATTATTGTCTACTTCGGGAATAGTGTAGTTTGTATTTATTCTTTTTATCTGTTAGAAAATAGAATGCCATTCTACGGCTTAACTCCAAGTAAGAAATCCATCTTCTGTTTGTTAGCATCCATTTCAGTCTGTTATCTTTTTTTTTCCCCCTTTGGGTTTTTGTTGATTGTTTTTTTATCTTGACATGTTTTACTTTTAATTTTGTAAACTGCCTCATTTATTTTAGAAGTGTGTGTAGGTGTATGAGTCTAAAATATCTGTGTCATTCTGCTGGTGAGACAGGGAAACAGTTATTAAGTAGCTTTATTTTCTTTTAAAGCCATGCTAACTTTTAACAAATGGCTTACATATAATTAAGCAGCTATTAGTTTTATCTCCATGTCTGAGGAAACAGTAATTTTGTATGCCATGCAGGTTTTTTCAGAAATGCCCCTGCCACCTGCTTGATGGGTGCTGATCCACGTGATTCTGCCCTCTTACTCCCTCAAGGGGAGCAAAATGGAACCTGGGGACTGAGTCTGGTGTCATCCATGGAATAGAGGGGTGGGTGTGTGCAAGTGTGTGAGAGAGAGAGGAAGGGAGGAGGAGGAAGGAGGGGGAAGGCAGAGAGAGGAAGAAAGGAAATGGATGGTAGCAACAGGAGTAAGTGGAACATACAAAAAAAAAGAAATCTAGTATATTTGCAATATACATATGTATATGTATATGCTTGTGTTCATGCTCAGTCATGTCCCACTCTTTGTGACCCCATGGCCTGTAGCCCGCCAGGCTCCTCTGTTCATGGGGTTTTTAGGCGAGAATACTGGAGCGGGTTGCCATTTTCTTCTCCAGGGGATCTTCCTGACCCAGGGATTGAACCTGAGTCTTCTGCCTTGATTGGCAGGTGGTTTCTTTACTGCTGAGCCCCCTAGGAAGCCCATATATATGAATATATATATTTACTGTTGATTCTCTAGGTCAGAAGTTCTCAACTGAGAATGGTTTTAGCCATGCACCTCATCTCTGCCTGAGGGGACGTTTAGGGATATCTGGAGACAGTTTTAAATCTATGCTCTGGTTGAAGGATTGGAGAGCCCTGAATATTTGTCTCTTCTGCAGTTCCTCTGAAACGATGGTTTTTAACGGAATCTCGCTTCTTTGTCTCATCCATCTGTCAAACTTCTTCTCATCCTTCTAGATGGGTGGAAAGATCCTGACCTGACTCCCCTGGCATATTGTCATAGTACCTAGCTCACTGTATGTAGACTTCTTACAGATCTTTCTCTCCCACTGAGGACTGTGACTTAATCACCTTCCTCTTTCATTTCTAATGTAGTGACAATTCAGTGGATGGTGAGTGCATGAATCTATTGTATTGCTTCAATTCTGTTCCTGTTACATTATCTCCTGACTTAACTGAGAACTGAATTGGACAGTTGACTTGGATCTCTCTCTTTATTTATTTATTTTTTCTTTTTGTGAGAAGACTAACAGCCCTTATTATGTTTAATTTTGTTCCCCACAAAGGATAATAAATTTAAGTAGTAACATCACAATAAAATATTTAATTATTCAGGAGCAGTTCAAGATGCACTGGAATTAGCTGCCTCTTACGTGTCTTCATTTAGGTGGTAAGAGATGCTATTGAGTAGCCTGGGCATTCTTAAGCTAAAGATCTGATGTGAGATCTCAACCCCCCTGTCACCTGGGAACAGGTCCCCACCACAGGGAGCTTGCCTTGGGTAGTGGGCAGGTGAGGACTTGCGGTTTGGTATGAGGTGACTCAATGGACATGAATTTGAGCAAACTCTGGGAGACAGTGAAGGACGGGGAAGCCTGGCGTCCTGCAGTCCATGGGGTTGCAAAGAGTTGGGCATGACCTAGACACTGGACAACAATTCTTGATTCATTCTCAGTCTGTTGGATCTCTGCTGAGTGCCAGCTATGTTGTTAATAGAGTTCTGGGCCTTGGGGTGCCAACATTGAACAAGTAGATAAGTGTCTCCCCTCATGAAATTTATGTGAGGGATGGCATAAAATCCACGCATCTCTTAGCCTGAACCTCTCCGTGAGCTGTCCCCAGCCTGCTTCTCAGAGTTCATCCCGTGACACCCTCCTCCTTGGTCACTGTGCTGCTCCTTTTTGCTGTTTCTTGAACACAGCTAACTCCTTCCTACTTCATGTGCTATGCATCTGTTCCTCCACCTGTCTAGAATTTGGTTCCCTCCTCATGTCTTTGTGAAATTCCTTCTAATCATTAAGCTCTCTGATTAAAAGAGCCCTGTTCTGACCACTTTTCTTTAAAAAACTCTCCCTAACCCAGTTATTCTTATTTTTAAAATTTTTAATTGTAATTTTATTGGCTTACAGTGTTGTGGGTAATTGCAGGTGTACAACAAAGTGATTCAGTTATACATATATTCATTCTTTTTTAGATTCTTTTTTCATGTGGGTTATCATAGAATATTGAGTTCTTTGTGCTGTCCAGTAGGTTAGGTCTTTGTTGGTTATCCATTTTTTTTTTTTTTTTTTTGGCTACAGCTCAGAGTTTTATTTGGTAAATGGAGGATAGTATACCCCCTGCTAAGGTGTGAGGATGGGCCAAGCCCGAAGGAGAAGCTGGTTGTCTATCTTATATGTTATGGTGAATAACATATGGTGAACTAACCATAGGTTATGGTGAGTGTGTATGTTCACCCAAAACTCCAGACTTATCCCTCCCCAACACATTTATCTATTGGTAACCAACCATAAGTTTGTTTTTGATATCAGTAAGTCTGTTTCTGTTTTGTTCATTTGTATCTTTAAAAATAAAATGAGATTCCACATGTGAATGATACCATATGATATTTGTCTTTCTCTGTCTGACTTTACTCGGTATGATGAGTTCTAGGTCCCTCCACATTGCTGCAAATGGCACTATTTCATTCTTTTTTTTAAATGGCTGAGTAATATTTCATTGTGTATACGTACAACATCTTTGTCCATTCCTCTGACAGTGAACATTTAGGTTGCTTCCATGTCTTGGCTATTGTAAAGAGTGCTGCAGTGAAGCCTGGGGTGAATGTTCCCTTTTGGATTATGGTTTTCTCTGGATTTGTGCCCATGAGTAGGATTATTGGATCATATGGTAGTTCTGTTTTCAGTTTTTAAGGAATCTCCATGCTGTTCTCCACAGTGGTTGTACCAGTTTACATTTCTACCAGCAGTGCAGGAGGGTTTCCTTTTCTCCAGTATTTATTGTCTATAGGCTTGTTGGTGATGGCCATTCTGGCTGGTATGAATTGATAACCTCATGATATTTTTGATTTGCATTTCTCTAATGAATAGCCATCTGTCTGTCTTCTATGGGAAAATATCTATTTAGATCTTTTGCCCGTTTGATTGAGTTGTTTGTTTTTCTGATGTACGGCTACATGAACTATTTGTATATTTTGGAGATTAATCCCTTGTTGCTCCCTTCATTTGCAAATATTATCTCCCATTCTGTGGGTTGTCTTTTCATTTTGTTCATGGTTACCTTTACTGTACTTAAGCCCTTAAGTTTGATTAGGTCCCATTTGTTTATTTTTGTTTTTATTTTCATTACTCTAGAAGGTAGATCTCAAAAGGTAATGCTGAAATTAATGTCAAAGAGTGTTCTGCTTTCCTGTATGAGTTTTACAGTGTCTGGCCATACATTTAGGTCTTTGATCCATTTTGAGTTTATTTTTATGTAAGGTGTTAGAGAATGTTCTAATTTCATTCTTTTACACATAGCTGTCCAGTGTTCCCAGCACCACTTATTGAAGAGACTGTCTTTTCTCCATTGTATATTCTTGCCTCCCTTGTCCTAGATTAGTTGGCCCTGGGTGGATGAGTTTATCTCTGGGCTTTCTGTGCTGTTCATTGATCTACATTTCTGTCTTTGTACCCATACTACCTCATCTTGATGACTGTAGCTTGTAGTATAGTCTGAAATCAGCGAGTCTGATTTCTTCACTTCATTTTTCTTTCTCAGTACTTTTTGGCTATTTGGAGTCTTTTGTGTCTCCATATAAGTTAAAAAAAATTTTTTTTTGTTCTAGTTCTGTGAGAAATGTCATTGGAAATTTGAAAGGGATTGCATTGAATCTGTCAAAGCTATATGGTTTTGCCAGTAATCATGTATGGATGTGAGAGTTGGACTGAGCACTGAAGAATTGATGCTTTTGAACTGTGGTGTTGGAGAAGACTCGTGGGAGTCCATTGGACAGCAAGGAAATCCAAGCAGTCCATCCTAAAGGAAATCAGTCCTGAATATTCATTAGAAGGTCTGATGCTGAAGCTGAAACTCCAGTACTTTGACCGCCTGATGCGAAGAACTGACTTATTTGAAAAGACCCTGATGCTGGGAAAGATTGAAGGTGGGAGGAGAAGGGGACAACAGAGGATGAGATGGTTGGATGGTTTGATGGCATCACCGACTCAATGGACATGAGTTTGAGTAAACTGTGGGAGCTGGTGGTGGACAGGGAGGCCTGGCATCCTGCAGTCCATGGGGTTGCAAAGAGTCGGACACAACTGAGCGACTGAACTGAACTGCATTGAATCTGTAGAATGCCTTGGGTAGTGTAGTCATTTTGACAATATTGATTCTTCCAATCCAGCTTTGATCTTATGTGAATTTGCTAAAAGGGTTTGAGGAGATGCTGTTACAGAGGACTGAAGTAAAGAAGACCCATGCAGATGATAATTATTTGTGCATGGTAGCCTCTGCTGGTGTGTTAACTTTTTCTCTTGAAGGATGAGGCAGTTGCTATTGAAGCAGTGAGAAATACATTAAAATTTTTGAACTTGGTTCGTGGCTCAGCTTAAAATACATTCCCCAGCTTCCCCAACCCCCTTTAAATATCAACGTCATTACCTTGAGGACAGCTGCCTTGGACAGGGACGGCTGAGGCTCTTGGAGGCCACAGAAGCAATCAACCTACTTAACATGCACCAGTCAGCCTTTGTGAAATATCACCCCTGATGCTGGGTGCTTATCTTTTATGGAACAGCTTGCAAATCCTAATTGTTTTAAACTGGCTCTGAGGAAAAGAGACTTGAGAATCAATAAATTACAGCTCTCATACATACAAATGTGCATCATTATAATGAAGACAGTCTGATGGCTCTTTAGGTCAAATAACAAAAGAGGTGGACTCGAGTTTGTAGACTCATTGCCAGTCCTCTTATTGCAGGGTTGAAATTACAGGGCTGAATGCAGTTTTTATTCTCTCACAATATTCAGGTTTGCATATGGGCATTTGTTTTTGATGGATAGATCCTCAGTGGGAGCGAATTGATGAGGGGTTCATTACTTGCTCTGGTGGCCGTATGTCTTCTTTATAAGGTTCATTAAGGCAGAAGCAACAATATTTATGCCTTTAAATACTGATGTGTTGGGAACAGCCAAATAAACTATTCCAAGAATGGTACCATCTGTTTTCAGACCCAGAGCTTTCTCTGTGACTCTGGAGACTTTCACCCAAGGTCACCCATCTTAGATCTCTCTAGAGTCTTGGGAGAAGCTTAGCATCTGAAAAGCAGACAGCATGAGTAGTCCTGCTTTCTCATCAGTGATAAATTGTACCCAGAGGTAGTAAGCTGCAGAGAGTATTCACTGCTCTTTGGTAAAGAGTCTGCCTGCAGTGCAGGAGACCTGGGCTCCATCCCTGGGTCAGGAAGATCCCCTGGAGGAGGAGATGGCAACCCACTCCAGTATTCTTGCCTGGAAAATCCCATGGACAGAGGAGCCTGGCAGGCTACAGTCCATGGGGTCACAAAGAGTTGGACATGACTGAGTGACTTCATTTTCTTTCTTTCTCCAGTTAAAGGAGATGCCTGTCAGGCATTTAATCAGGATTTAGGTGATTCAGCTCTTTTAAATTATTCTTTAATCATTCTTCAAATTTAGCAATTCTTTCTTCTTTTGTCTACAAACACCATGCTGAGATTTCTCATGCTAATGAGAATGAATTTCTAATCCACCTGAACTTTTTTCTTTTAATTCTTTAAAAATAATGAAGATTTTTTTTTTTCTTGAGCATGCTAGGTGTTTAAATTCTTCTTTGGAATTCAAATTGCAGTAGTGATTATTATTCATGAACCGCTTTAAATTTGTTTTATTTAAACACATTTTCCAGGTTATCAGTCTGTTCTTAATCTGCTATCTCTGAAGGGAATCTTTTTATTTATTTATTTTTCTTTTAAGCATTGTATTTTCTTTTTCTTTCTGATTATTCAATCATTGTAGAAAATTCAGGAAGTATAGGAATGTTTAAAGAACAGAAATTGACTATAAACTTAACGTGGTAAATATACTTTTATTTTCTTCTTTCTTTGTCATCATCCTTTCCTGTTCCTCTAAATGTGTATGCGTGTGTGTGTGTGAAGTAGCTTTAGTCGTGTCTCTTTCCGACTCTGTGGACCATAGCCTGCCAGGCTCCTCTGTCCAAGGGATTCTCCAGGCCAGAAGATGGAGTGGGTTGCCATGCCCTCCTCAAAGGGATCTTCCCAATCCAGGGATTGACCCTACTTCTCTTATGTCCCCTACATTGGCAGGCAGATTCTTTACCACTAGTGCCACCTGGGAAGCCCCTGAATATGTATACTGGCAATTTATATTCATATACAGACATCATGTAATGTTTATTACAAAATTGGGATTCATGCTTTTATCCCTTGTGTTGCTATTAAATATCTCCAGAAACCAGGTTTTAATGTCTGTGTACTATTCCATTACATGAATGTACTATATTTTAACTTTTCTCTTATGATTTGAAATTTAAGTGCTTTTTATTTTCCCTGTTAGATGGTTGTGATATTTGTTCTCAGCAGATATTCTTATATATAAATTTCTGTATGTATTCCAATGATTCTGTTAGGAGACACTTTGGAAGTTGCTGGTAGGTCAGAGGTACCAACTGTTTTTGATACATATTGCCTGCTGACATCCAGACAATTTGTATCAACTTACACATATCTATTAGTACTACATAGGAATGTTCCTTCGGCTACAACCTGGCTAACATAGACATAAACATTTAAAGGAAAACAATGGGCTATAAAAGCATCTCACTGAT
This sequence comes from Cervus elaphus, assembly GCF_910594005.1. NCBI lineage: Eukaryota > Metazoa > Chordata > Mammalia > Artiodactyla > Cervidae > Cervus > Cervus elaphus. The sequence continues at coordinate 10,645,873 of NC_057826.1, forward strand.
AATTTATATTTCTTAGGTTATTAGAACAGTTTTGCATGGCCATAAATATATATACATATATATTTTTTTAATGTGACTGCTCTCAGTATGCTTTTATCAACCTGGACTGAGTCTAATGCTTTGGGTATGAACTCACTGGGGAGAAGATTTCCAGAGTCCTAAAAAATCTTATTTTCATTAATGCCAGTGATACTAGGATAAACAATACTTTTTGAAAACTGTTTAATTGTATAAAATAGTAATGGTCCTTGAAGAGTGTAGCATTGGCACTTAATGTTTTGTGCTTCTCCCTCAGTTATCTTAAAGCACTCTTGGAACTATCTTCATGGCCTTTTATATGTTGGTTCAGTCTCTGGGTGGGGAAGATCCCCTGGAAAAGGAAATGGCAACCCACTCCAGTATTCTTGCCTGGAGAGTCATGTGGACAGAGGAGCCTGGCTGGGACAGTCTCCTGGAGAAGATAGTCCATGGGGTCGCAAAGAGCTGGACCCGGCTGAGTGACTGACACTTTTTTCTGATAGTGGGGCAGCAGCCTTCTGGCGACTCTCGAGGCCACTCCTTTCTCATTTGTCTCTCTCTTCCTCCATCAGCTCCCCGTCTGGGGAGTGGGAGTGTTGACTGTTAGTAGACTGACATCATCTTTTGGTAAGGTTGGAACTCTGCCACTGTACCTGCCTTCTGCATTTTGACACTTAGGTTCTGGTGCTCTGTTAGCTCTGAGAGGTGTGTTCGACCTTTTGAATTGTTGGTAGTAGGTGCAGACAGTGCTAAGTTTTTTTTTTTTTTATCAACTGAAATACTAGTTGAATTTCTATTTTTTTTATTATAATCAGATTCTTTAATGTCTTTAATGTTTTAAATTCAACACTTATGACATTTATGTAACTAAAATTCTTTCATATGCTATAGAAGCGAATGTTTCATATGCTGTAAAATGATATAAAAATCTTCACCTATACCTCACCTTGAATCTTCATATTTCTAAGGAGTTGCATCAGATGCAGGAGTTTGTACATCTTTTATTGCTCAACATAATTGAAATTAAAAGCTGAGGACTTTGTGAACTAGTGAAATTCATGCTGAAAAGTGTGATTTTATCTTATTAAAAGTATGTAGTCCTTAATAGGGATAAGTGAGAGGTCTTTGTGTGTGTGTGTGTGTGTGTGTGTGTGTATGTGACAATTACACATAGTTAAGCTAACGCTGTTTGTATGATTTTGACAACAATGCTATATGTATGAGCAGCTAATGCAGCTATGATTTTCTGTTTTAGATTCAGATACCCCATATCTTTACTCGTTAATATTTTTTTCAACTAATTAAGAGTGTGTTCTATTAAGAAAGACTGCGAGGTACATATGTACCTGTGGTTCAGTTCAGTTCAGTTCAGTCGCTCAGTCGTGTCCGACTCTTTGCGACCTCTTGAATCGCAGCACGCCAGGCCTCCCTGTCCTTCACCAACTCCCAGAGTTTACTCAAACTCATGACCATCAAGTTGGTGATGCCATCCAGCCATCTCATCCTCTGTCATCCCCTTCTCCTCCTGCCCCCAATCCCTCCCAGCATCAGGGTCTTTTCCAATGAGTCAGCTCTTCGCATGAGGTGGCCAAAGTATTGGAGTTTCAGCTTCAGCATCAGTCCTTCCAATGAACACCCACCTATGTACCTATGGTAAAAGTATAAGAGTGCAGTGTGGAGAGTTGAACACAAAATCATCCAGTAGTTAACCCGGGGATCGGGGGTGGTGGAGCAGTGGGAGTAGTCGGATGAGGATAGGGTGGGAGGTCGCATGCATGCAAGCTTGACTGCATCCGATTCTGCAGCCCCATGGACAGGCTTCCCCGCCAGGCTCCTCTGTCCATGGGATTTTTCAAGAATACTGAAGCAGGTTGCCATTTCCTTCTCTAGCGGATCTTCCCAATCCAGGGATCGAACGCCAGGAGGATTCTTTATCGCTGTGCCAATACTAGGGCTTTATTTATAGTGTTCTAAATATTGGGTAATATAGTGTTCTAAATATTGATCAAAAAGTTTGTTCAAATTTTTCTGTACCAGCTAATGGAAAAACCCGAATACATTTTTTGGCCAACCTAATATTTTATTCAAAATATTAGAAGCACATGTGTCAGAATGGGGAATAATAACATTAAGAATATATTCTTAAAAATAATAGGGAAATAGATGATAGAAGTGGAAGAAGCATAATAGAAAATAGAAATAGAAAATGATAATAATAATATTCTGGTAGTAGATACATGCTTGCTTACTATCTTAGTCTCTGTACTATTTTATATTTTATACATTTTCCCCAAATTATTTAAAAAAACAAAATTTTCAGTTTTCACTCTTTGTAGTCAAGTTGATACTCAAGTAGCTCATTAGATGACTCTGATATGCCATTTACATTCATTGACATTGCATGCATGCTAAGTTGCTACATTTGTGTCTGACTCTATGCCACCCCATGGACTGTAGCCCGCCAGGGTCTTCTGTCCCTGGGATTTCCCAGGCAGGAACACTAGAGTAGGTTGCTGTGCCCACCTCCAGCGGATCTTCCCAACCCAGGAATTGAGCCCGTGTCTCTTATGTCTCCCTGTATTTACAGGCGGCTTCTTTACCACTAGCATCATCTGGGAAGCTCCCTCTCCCTTCATTGACATTATGTATAGATAACTGATTATTATTACAGTTTTGATATTCAAAAAAAAAAATCAGGTTGTCTCAAAGATGGCTATCTTGTTTCTTGCTCTCATCAATAGCCATTATGGTTAACATCTGGTTTTTCAGTGCTACCTTTTTATTCTGCCTGGTAATATCTTAATTCCAGTTTAGTTTCCAGAATTTTGACTGGTTAAAATGAAACTTATTCTTTCAGATACAGAATTCTTACAGATCCAGGCATAATTATTATTTTCCATCATATAAGAGAAGGAATAAGGACATAAAAGCCTTTTTACTCTGAGGCCAGAGGTTTGATTTGTTTTATTATATGCAGCATAGACATGTCACTGTTTTTTTTCTTTCTTAAGTGACTAACAGAGTTTTCATATTGCTACTTGCTTCCCACTCTCCCTCCCTTTGATATTTTTATGCTTAAATGAAATGACAGGGCATTGAGGAGGCTGCAGACACATGTGAACCATGGCCTGATGCTACCTTTAATGCTTTTTACTACCTGTTAAGACTGTTCACAAGTAGTGTTTAGGAGACAGCAGAGCAAAGCGGAATGGAGAGAACACTGAAGGTGAAGAAGCCTGGGTCCGCCTCCTGGGTCTGTTACTTGTAATCGCAGTCTGGATTTGTTCTTGGACTTGTTACTTAACATCTCCCCCATCAGCATCCTTTATAGGCGAACTGCCCATTTTAGTAAGTTATTATGGGAATTAAATTGGATTGTCTCTGTGAGCATTTATAGAGTACCTGGCATTGTAGCAGGCTCTCAGAAAATGTTGATTTTTTTTTCCCCCCTGTTTTCACCAAAGGAGAGTGTTGGAAAGTCCTCTAACTTACAGTAAACGATTTTAGGTCAAGTGGCATAGATTTATGGGTGTGCTCACATGTGTGCACGGGTGTGCAGAGACACACAAGTGATTTCCTAAGTCTAAAGGTGAAGTTCTATTTAAGATTTCTTCTTAAGTTTATTCTTTTGGACTTGAAACAAGTGTGATCCTGCAAAAGTGTTGCCATACAGTTGCATCAGCCTTTGTTTCTTGTTCATGTTTCCTGACGTTGGAGGAAGCTACTTTGTCGGCCCTGTGCCTTTATACTTGTAGACAGGAGAAGGGGGGCGAGAACTGAGGAAAGAGGTGAGGAGGGAAGTTGAGAGGCCTGGGCAGAGGAGAGGCTGGGGTCTGACAGCTGTTCTCTAGCACTGTCTCAGATGGTTCAAAAAAGTTGGATGTTTTGTTGATTTCTTTTTTCTGATGCTACAAGGTCAGACTGTATTTCACTATGAAAAGCCTGAACTTAGAGCAAGCTTCCTTGCTTATCTTTTTTATTTAGTTTAATATTTTAAAAACATGAATGCTTTCATTAAATGTGCTACAACCTATACATATTTAGCAAATTCCCTCTGTCCCTTTGGCTTTAGATGTATGGGCATGTACTTCCCAGATTCACAAGATCCAAAAATTTCAGAATATTCTAGATTATTAAAGAGAGGTTTCCTCATACTGTTTTTAAAATGCCAGAAAACTGGCCATATAGATTTTAGGAGGATTGTACCAATTAATGCTAAAATAAAGGTCATTAACTCTCTATTAAGCAGAAAATGAAATTATTGGAATACTCAAACTGTCACTTTTGATAATTGAGTTTTCTCTGATGTTTCTTTTACAAATATATTTCATTTCTTCAATTTCTATAAAAATTTTCTGAAATTTTGAGATTTTCTTGCATGAAATACTTTTCTTTTGCATTAGATTGAAAATTGAGGAAAGGATGGGAAGAAAGCATATTTAGAGATGTTTCTACTTAGGAGATTATATTCAGGCTGCTTGGCCTTCTGTTTTGGTGGAGATGTTGAAGATGCCATCTTCTCACATATTTGTTATCATGGAATTTGTACTTCTGTGATGGTATTTAATTTGACTATAATTTAAATTAAGTTGTATGAGAGTGTTTGCTGTACAATAAATGGAATTCTCTTATTTTAGTTTATTCTGTGTGTGTTGTATTTTTATTTAAAGATACAGATGTCCTCATAGCTTAGCAGAATGGAAGTCAGATGGATATTGAGACCTGCTGGTCCTACTTTAGAGAATATCTGTGTTTTTGTTTTTTTTTTCTTTCATTGTAGAGATACTAATCTGTATGTCTCACATACCTCATATACAGTGTTGTTGGTAGAGTTATATGAGATACTGTATTTTTGGAAAATTTAGGAGCTTTGCACAAAACTAAGTGATTATTATTATTTGGAGTTGTAAATAACTGAGGAATTGCTCATAAAGCAGAAAAGACAAAGGAGAGAGAGTTGCATGTGGAAATGACTTGTGTTTTCAAGCTGAGTGTTAGAAATTATGATATGGCGAAAGACTAAGGTAGTAAATACTTAAGATCAAAAAGCAAATAAACGTTAAAATAATCTCCTATTTCTCTGCTCTTTATTTACCATTTGATTGACCTTGACCTGGATTTATTTTTAAGGATTTTTGTACATCAATGGCAGAATCCTCCAGCGATTCAGACCACTTCCGCTCTCGTGATCGATTGAGTCGATGGGCTGCCAGTTCAGTACACAGGGAAGTTCGACATCGTCCTGCTGTGGGTGTCACGGAGAAGGTCAACACGATCACCAGTACTTTACAGGTCAGTGTAGCGGTGGCAGCATGTGGTAGGTTTTAACTAGGGTAAGCGAAGAAATGGTTTAAGTCAGTGTATTAGTTTTTTATGCCACAGTAACAAATTACCATAAAACTATTGTCTAAAAAACCCAGAAATTTATTTTCTTATAGTTCTGAAGGTCAGAATCTGACAGTGGTCTCATTGGGCTAAAAGCAAGATATCAGGAGGTCTGCATTCCTTTCTGGAGGCCCTAGGGAAATATCTGTTCCTTTTCCAACCTTTTCTAGAGGCTGCCAAAATTCCTGGTCCTATAGCCCCTCCCTAACTCTTCAAAGCCATAAGGGTGGGTTGGATCCTTCTTACATCATGTTACTGTGCTTCCCTCTAAGGCTCCTTGTGAGTACCTTGGGTCCACCCCATAATCCAGGATAATCTTCCTGTCTCAAGGTCCTTAATTTAGTTATATCTGCAAAATCCCTGTTGCCATATAAGGGAACGTATACACAGGTTTGAGAGATTAGGACCTAGACATTTTTGGGACCATTATTCTGCCTAACACAGTCAGTAAAGATACTTGAAATATCTGATAGGTTGTGGAAATGTCTTGGGATAAAGTAGTATTTCCAAGTACTTAAAATACTGTGGGATTGAAGCCAGTAGGAATTACCATAGTTTAGCTTCTTGTGGACATGTGTCTTTAGAGAAGTTGTTCCTATTTTGGGTAGGTAAATTATTCATGGATGAATGATAATGAGATGCCATTTTTATTTAGAGGCTAGTTTTTGACAGTGTTTGGAAATTTGAGTGTGCATTTTATATGCCCTCCATAGAAAGGGTTTTGATAATGAAGTGGGGGAAGGGTATCATGTTGGGGAAAAAGAAAACTCAAATAGAATTATTTTTTTCCTATCCTTTAATCTGTTACTTCTGTTTTGCCTGAATAACCATGGATTTTGGTTTTCAGTTGGTTTGAGTTATTATGCTTAGATAAAAAGAGGCTAATTTCTGGTGGAGAAACCATAATATGCTTTAAAACTCAGAAACCTATTTCTTTTGAAACTTATTTAAATTAACATAATATTGGGTTTTTGCAGATTCTTGTACTTTTCCACTAATGAAACATATTAAAAAGTATATATTTTTGAAAAATGCCTTCATTCACCTTTCAGGTGAGACCTAGCAAATTTCGTGGAAACCATTTTTATTGTAATTAGAAACAAATTTGTTTATAGATAAAAGTTAAAGGCTACTTTGTTTTCTTTTCTCTTAATCGAGTTCTAAGGTAAGTAATTGAAATAACATTGATCCTAGTGATTTGCTTGTCTTGAACACAATCTATTACATTTTTCTCAGGATTTCTCTTCTATAAAGAGGGGGTGAAGTGTACAAATTGTTGAGGTGCACAAATTGATGATGAGGATTCTTATCCAATTTATGGTTTTGTTTCCAGCTTGTTACAGAGCCTTGGATAAGGACTGAAAAGAAATCATTTGCTTCAGATTTCACATGAGTAAATTGCAGATGGGCTTGAGTTTCTTTATCAGTGTTAATAAGATAAATTAACACTTTATCAGTGTTAGTAAGATCAGTGTTACTATACTTCATATTTCATATTTATGAAGTATATTTATGTCCAACTTAATTACTGTATCAGTTGTACCTTTTGCAAACAGTTGACCTAGTTCTTTGATATACTGCTAAGATTGGGGGAAACATCATTTGGAGCAATTAATAAAGCCCACTTTTTTTTTAGGACACCAGTCGGAACCTGCAACAAGTCGACCAGATGCTTGGACATTATCGAGAGTATAGTAATGGACAGGCGGGGGCTATAGAACATGTAAGAATGTTTACAAATGTTTGCATTTTCTCTAACCCACCTTTTTGGAAGTTTAGTTGTTGAGTATGGATATGAGATAAAGGAGATGACCATCATGAATAGCTTTAGCTTTTTGGCTGGTTTATTATTTTGTAGTTTAAATTTAGGTTAGCTTGTCAGATGGTTTGCCAACTAGTGTATATAGATTAGATTCTATTGAATTTGAAAGCTTTATTTATTCATTTTTTTTGGCTGTGCCACATGACATGTAGGATTTGTTCCCTGATGAGGATCAAACCACTGCAGTGGAAGCATGGAGTCTTAACCACTGGACTGCCAGGGAAGTCTGAATTTGAAAGCTTTAAATCAGAGGGGGAAGAATTCAGGATAGGAATTAAACTGAAACTTACTAAATTTGGACCATGAATATTCCTCATGGGGAATTAAGAATTTTAAGGATGGTTTGATTTAGTAAGACATGCTCATTATTAAATAAATACTAAAACTCCATAGCCCTTTTTAGTGCTACTCCAAAGAGGTAACTGTTGTGACAGCTTCTTGTATATCTTTCCAAACATTTTCTATGCATGCGTAAGCATACTTGTAATTGCTTTGAAAACTAGCATCCTGTAAAAAATGTTATTTATCTTTTGTATAACAAGTGTTATATAACTTTAATTCATTTAATGTATATCATTTTTCATATAACACAGTAGCTCTTCCTCATTCTTTTGAACAGTTATAATATTCCATAGTATAGATGTATTTAGGTTATTGTTTGTTATTATAAACAGTGCAGCTGTGACCGTTACTGTACACATTTGTTGTGTATAATCATGTATGATTCTTGGAAGTATAGAGTTCCTGGGTTAAAGGACATGTGCAATTAAAAATTCTCCAGACATTTCAAAATACCCTTTCAAGTACATGCCAATTTATACACATGGGGATTTAATATAATTCACATGGTGATGGAAGCCGGAAAGATACCGCAGAATTCTGGGATAAAATGAAAATTCTTATTTGTTTGTTTGATTTTGGCCATGCCATGTGGCTTGTGGGATTTTAATTCCCAGACAAGAAATTGAACCTGGTCTCTAGACAAGTGAAAGTGTGAAGTCTTAAACACTGGGCCACCAGAGAATTCCCTAAAATGAATATTTTCTATTAATATTTTGCTAATTCCATCTCTTATTTCCTTCTTTTGAAATTTGCTAACTCATCTTCTGTAAACTCTTGGGCAAGCAATTAAATTTATACCTTCATGTTTCTAATTATGAGTATCTAAGATGACAGGTATTACATGTGTGCTGTAAAACTGATTATTTTATATATATCTGTGCTGTACTGAGTTGTCACTTAAGTCTCAAATTTAATTGATTTTTTATTTTCTTTTTACAAAGCAGAAATGTAGTCATCTCATTTGCTTGTAATTGGAGGCTAATTGCTTGAGTGCAGGGAACATATTTTCTCTCGTAAGGTTTTTTTACTACTTTCATTTAGAAAATAAACTTGGACTTTTTTGCATCTACCAGATTTTTACAATTTATGATGTATCTGCAGATGGAGCCATAGACTTTATATATTTGAGTAGCTCATGAAATGTTTTTGATTTAATTACCTTATTAATAATGGTAGTTAATTTTTTGCTCCATAATTTATTAGTAAAAAAAACATTAACTAGTGGCAGAGAACTAACCTACTTTGAAAGGGAGAATATTAGATGAATTTCCCTTGGATTGAGTTATTGGGAAATAAATCTATGTATTAGAAAAACTTCTATATGGGTAAGCTTTTAAAACACAGAATGGGTTCTACTAGAATTGGGAGGCCTAGAATTGAATAATGCTGAGTTCTGGGGTAATGGTTTTATACATGAGAAGTAAACTCAATAGGTATTTCACTTCTATCTGAATTACCCGTACATAAAATGTAGAGCCACTCATATTTAAAATAGGACATAGGAGAACAAGATTCTTTTACCTTGCACATGGGCCAAGTTGCTTTGGTTATGTCCGACTCTGCAACCCCATGGACTGTAGCCCACCAGGCTCCTCTGTCCATGGGATTCTCCAGGCTAGAAAACTGGAGCAGGTTGCCATTTCCTCCTCTAGGAGATCTTCCAGACTTAGGGATTGAACCCATATCTCTCATGTCTCCTGTATTGGCAGGCAGGTTCTTTACCACTAGCACTAGCTGGGAAGCCCTCCTTTTATTTTAGGCCATTCTTTGTCTGGTCTGGAGTCTCCTCCTTAGTTTCTCCAAATTCTTCTTCTGTTAAAGTAGTTGGTTCTCGGTGATTACCCAGTCACCCTCAGCATACCAGAGGGGGATGTCTCTCATTGCTTTATGTTACACTCCCTTGATGGAGCAATGATTTCCACTCTACCACCTGTAAGTTACCTGGGGGCACACCTGCCTTAATCTATGGGAAGATGTGCAACTCAGAGTGTTTCTCACAAGTCAGTCTGATGGGCTTCTCAGTATAAATTGCTTTCTTAGCATTAAAATATTTACTGTTATGAAATATACCAGTTAAAATGAGCATAACCTCAAAATGAGTGTTTGTAACATGCTCACTATCAAGTGATTTATCTGAATCTTTCTATTTGTCTTCTTTAAGTCTTGTAAGTACATGATAGTGTTGTCCTGTATTTTTAACATTTTAATCATTGTGTGTTCTGTTTAGGAAGGGACTCTGGAAGTTGATTTTTGTTTTTTGTTTCTTTTTGAGCCTGTGCTCCAGCTCATGCAAGTTCTCTTGCTGTGGAGCCTAGTTTTTTTTCCCAACATTATGTAGCAGATTAATTCATTTTGAAATTATTATTATTATTTTATTGAGGTATAGTCAATTTATAATATTGTATTAGTTTCTGGTATACAGCAAAGTGACTCAGTTACACATATATTTATTAATATTCTTTTCCATTATTGTTTATTATAGGATATAGGATATTGAATATAATTCCCTGTGCTAAACAGTAGGACCCTGCTTATCTATTTTATATATAATAACTTGTGTCTGCTAATCTCAAACGCCTGATTTATTCTCCACCTACCCTCTTTCTCCTTTGGTAACCATAGTTTGTTTTCTATATCTATGAGTCTGTTTCTGTTTTGTAAATAACTTCGCTTGTGTCATATTTTATTTTACATATATAAGTGATATTATACTTGTCTTCCTCTTTCTGGCTGCTTCACTTAATATGATAATCTCTATACCCATCCATATTGCTGCAAATGGCATTACTTCATTTTTAATGGCTGAGTAGTGTTCCATTGTATATATGTATATACCACATCTTTATCCATTCATCTGTTGACATGTAGGTTACTTCCATGTCTTGTTGATTGAAAATAGTGCAGCTATGAACATTGGGATGTATGCATTTTTTTGAATTAGTATTTTTTCCAGATATATGCCTGGGGGTGGATTGCTGGATCTTATGGCAATTTTTAGTTTTTCAAGGAACATCCATATCCTTTTCCATAGTGCTGCACCAATTTACATTCCCACCAACAGTGTAGGAGGATTCCTTTTTCTCCACACCCTCAATAACGTTGATTATTTGTAGGCTTTTGATGATGGCCATTCTAACTAGTCTGAGGTGATACCTCATTGTAATTTTTTTGCATTTCTCTAGTAATTAGTGATGTTGAGTATCTTTTCATGTGCCTGTTGACCAGCTGTATGTCTTTGGAGAAATGTCGATTTAGGTGTTTTGCCCCTTTTTTTTGATTGGATGTTTGTTGTTGCTGTTATTGAGTTGTATAAGCTGTTTATCTACTTCTGCTTTATTGACTGTGCCAAAGTCTTTGACTGTGGATCACAACAAACTGTGGAAAGTTTTAAAGAGATGGGAATACTAGACCACCTTACCTACCTCCTGAGAAATCTGTATGCAGGTTACGAAGCAACAGTTGGAACCAGACATGGAACAATGGACTGGTTCCAAATTGGGAAAGAGTACATCAAGGCTGTATATTGTCACTGTGCTTATTTAACTTATATTCAGAATACATCATGTGAAATGCTGGGCTGGATGAAGCACAAGATGGAATCAAATTTCTGGGAGAAACATCAATAACCTCAGATATGCAGATGACACCACCTTATTGCAGAAAGCGAACAGGAACTAAAGCAAACTTGATAAAAGTGAAAGAGGAGAGTGAAAAAACTGGCTTAAAACTCAGCATTCAAAAAACTAAGATCATGGCATCTGGTCCCATCACTTCTTGGCAAATAGATGGGGAAACAATGGAAAGATTGAGAGACTATTTTCTTGGGCTCCCAAATCGCTGCAGATGGTGACTGTAGTCGTGAAATTAAAAGATGCTAGCCCCTTGAAAGAAAAGCTATGACCAACCTAGACAGCATATTAAAATGTAGAGACATTACTTTGCCAGCAAAGGTCCAACAAGTCAAAGCAGTGGTTTTTCCAGTAGTCATGTTATGGATGTGAGAGTTAGACCATAAAGAAGACTGAGTGCGGAAACATTGATACTTTCGACCTGTGGTGTTGGAGAAGACTCTTGAGAGTCCCTTGGACTGCAAGGAGATCCAACCAGTCCATCCTAAAGGACATCAGTCCAAAATATTCATTGGAAGGACTGATGCTGAAGCTGAAACTCCAATACTCTGGCCACCTGATGTGAAGAGCTGACTAATTTGAAAAGACCCTGATGCTGGGAAAGATTAAAGGTGGGAGGAGAAGGGGACGACAGAGGATGAGATGGTTGGATGGTATCACCGAGTTGGTAGACATGAGTTTATGCAAGCTCTGGGAGTTGGTGATGGACAGGGAATCCTGGCATGCTGCAGTCCATGGGGTTGCAAAGAGTTGGACATGACAGCGACTGAACTGAACTGTACTGAGCTGTTTATTTTGGAAATCCTTTGTCGGTCTCATTGTTTGGAAATATTTTCTCCCATTTTATAGGTTGTCCTTTTGTTCTACTTATGGTTTCCTTTGCTGTGCAAAAGCTTATAAATTTGATAAGTCTCATTTGTTTATTTTTGCTTTTGTTTCTGTTGCCTTGGTAGACTGACCTAAGAAAACGTTGCTGTGATTTATGTTGGAGCAGATTGTACATGTGTTCTCTTCTGGGAGTTCTGTGGTGTTGTGTCTTATATTTAAATCTTTAAGCCATTGAGTTTATTTTGTGTATGGTGTGAGGAGTGTTCTAACTTGATTGATTTACATGCGACTTTCCAGCTTTCCCAACACTGTTTGCTGTTGTGTCAAAGGAGGCTGGGTATGACTCTGGGTATGGGGGTTCATTTCTGGGCTCTCTGCTCTGTTCCATTGATTCATATGTCTTTTTTCTTTTTCCTTTTTAACCAATACCATGCTGCTTGATTACTGTAGCTTTCTGTAGTATTGTCTGAAGTCTGGGAGGGCTATACTTCCAGCTTTGTTCTTTTTCCTCAGGATCACTTTGGCAATTCTGGGTTTTTTATGGTTCCAAATAAATTTTAGGATTATTTGTTCTAGTTGTGTGAATAATGTCATGGGTAATTTGATGGGATTTGTATTAAACCTGTAGATTGCTTTCAGTTGTATGGCCATTTTAGCAATATTAATTATTCCAGTCCAAGAGCATGGGATATCTTTCCATTTCTTTGTCATCTTCAGTTCTTTTATCAATGTTTCATAGTTCTCAGCATATAAATCTTTCACCTCCTTGTTCAGGTTTATTCCCAAGTATTTCTTTGTTTTGGATGTGATTTTATTTTTTTAAATTTTATTTATTTTTGGCTGTGGTCTTCGTTGCTGTGTGGGATTTCTCTGGATGGGGGGGAGTGAGGGCTACTCTCTAGTTACACAGCGTGGGCTTTTCATTGCGGTGGTTTCTTTTGTTGCAGAGCATTGTCTTTAGGGTGCATGGAGTTTTTATCATGAATGGATGTTGAATTTTGGGTAATCCATTTTCACCAGTGTTCAACTGTTAAAAGAATTTTCTCCATGTTAAATATCCATTGTCTGATTAAAATTAGCATTTCTCTTTTAAAATGTAAGAGATATCCTAGGAAATGAGATCAGCTGTTTTGCTCTAGGTAAGATAAGAACTTTTATTATTAACTTAGATTTATAAATGATACTAATGCTAAATCTCAGGAAATGGATATAAGTGATATATAGTTTACCTTTGAACAACACGAGGTTGGAACTCTGACCTTCCATGCAGTTGAAAGTTTGTGTATAACTTGTCATATTGGCCCTTGGTGTCTGAGTTTGCTCCCTATATGAAGTTCTCCATATTTACAGTTCTGTGTTCATGGATTCACTCAACCTTGGTTCATGCGATGCTGTGCTATTTACTATTGAAAAAAATCTGCATATAAGTAGATGAGTGTAGTTCACACCTGTGTTGTTCAAAGGTCAACTGTATATGAACTTATAAATTTATTTTATTGAGATTTAGTTTTGTGAACATAATTTGTCAGTGAGTGAGGGACAATATAAATATTCAGTGCAATGTTTTCCTCCTGAGATGACCTCTTCAAACAAGAGAATTGTGGGAATGATTTCTGTTGGTTTTCGAAGGGTCAAGAGTAATGTTGAGTCAATTTCTGGACTACTTTTTCTTGAAATGTACATGATTTTGCTATTGTTTTCTTGAATCTTTATTCCAATTCTAAGTGTAATTCTTTGCTTATTATATGTGAAGGTCTTGCTCTATGAAGAGTTGAGCAGTGTTAGAGGATCGGTGATGGGTGTGTGGTGTTTCATAGGAAAACAGCACCTGCCTCTTTGGGAATTTCTGCATAAGTTTAGTTTACAGGCTCTTTCTTTCTTTTTTTTTTTTTTTTGGTAGAAACTCATTTAATTGTTTCAGTAGTCCTACTAGGTAGATGCTGTTGGGGCACGGAATGGTCACTAACTTGCCCACAGTCTCCCAGTAAGTCAGTGACAGAGCCAAGGATAGGATATTATCACCAAATCCAGCACCAGGGTTTGTTCCTGTCATTCATGTGTGGTTACCTACATTTTCATGATGCTGTGAATTTTTTTTTTTCTGAAAACTGGGATTTTGGATTCAAAGTTTGAAGGGTTATATAATTTACATTGATAAACTAGATTTTGGAGGTTATCTTAACTGATTAAAGATCCAAAGCCCATCATCACACAAGTCATTAAGGTTACATCTGGTACAGTGTCCAGAATGAGAGTTAGATGGAACAAATGTGGAAACAGAATGGGAGGGGGTCTGGTGCTGAGCTTGGATTGGCATTGAAGGCTTGTCAAAGCTGGCAGTTCTGGCTGCCACTTAAGGCAATGTGGTGGATTCTGCAAGTTTCCTTCCCCCTTCTTCCTAAGTGATAATGGTTGATTTTTTTTTTTTCTAACTAGCCTTTCTTGTAGCTATTGTAGCCAACAAGCCATATTAAGTTGGATGATATGATTTAGGATCTTTGGGCTCAGTGAACTTTATGATCTTAAGGAGGTGTCATCCTGTGTTATTTCTCATGCTGTAAATTTTTTGGGAAGTCTGAGAACATTTGGTCCAAAAAGAACCTATGTTATGAAAGTGTTAGTTGCTCAGTCATGTCTGACCTTTGCAACCCCATGGCCTGTAGCCTGCTAGGCTCCTTTGTCCATGGAATTCTCTGGGTAAAAATACTGGAGTGGGTTGCCATGCCCTCCTCCAGGGGATCTTCCCAACCCAGGGATCAAACGCAGGTCTCCTGCATAGCAGACAGATTCTTTACCATCTGAGCCACCAGGGAAGCCCTAGAAGACTTATGGCAAAGTTTTATTTGCAAGTTTACTGGGAAGATTTGGAATATATTGTACTTCTGTGTTAAATAGTCCAATTGAATTGCCTAGTGTTTAGGATATTTCTAGGACTGTATGTTACTATTTATGAGAGAACGGTTCTGTTTTTTATGTTAATGTTATAGAAATGGAATGCCCTTAAGGAATGTTCAACATAGAAAGTTAATACATTCTGCAGTAGAAATTTGGACTGTAGCTGATGAGGCTGAAGTAGTTAATACTCCATATAAAGGAAAGATACAGTTCTCTTAATTCAAATCATTAGATTCACTAAGTACATTTTTAAGGTAAAGATTGGTTAAAATGTTGTAACATCAAATTAGACCTTAGAGACATGTATTAATAGGTCATTTTTCTTCAAATTAAGTACTCTGCTTTAAATTTCCCTTTGGGAATCATAGACTGTCACCATCTGGCATATGGACTTTGGAAAAATTTGAATGTTACATAACAAAGTCCAGGTTTTTCTTCTTTTTAATGGGTTTCAGTTGTCAGATATACATAGTGACAGCCCAGAAGGATAATGTTAGATTTTTGGAGCCAGGCACAAGCCACCTGTAATATTCCAGAGCTGAAAATACTCATACCTTTCTCTCTGGCTGAGTTCTGATAATGCCCTAAAGGTGAGAAGAATTTTCCCAACTTTTAACAACATTAGTGTTAAGTAGTAAGAGTCTCTGGATAAAAAATTGTAATGGAACAAATGAATTCTGTTAGAACCCTCTTTTTGTAAATATATTTCAGATCTTAGGAGTTAGCTTCTTAGACCCTTACATTTAAAATTTTATTGCCAAGTTTCCCATGAAACTACTAGACAGAAATTTTTACAAAATTTTGCTTTGAAACTAGTGGAAAACTAGACTTTGGAGACTTGTTACTGAATCCTGAACTTGTTCCACTATAAACCATTTCAGTGATTTTGGGCAAGTTGTTAAACCTTTCTGAACTTGAGTTTAATCATCTGAAAAATGAACATAATTATATATTGCCTTATAGAACTAACATTTATTGAAGTAGTCATGCTGTTTTAGACTCTTGTTAAACCTTTATGTTCTTGTTACTTCTTTAATTCATCAAGTAATCCCTATCTTCAAGTGTTGGCTATGTTCTTAATATAGTACTTGGCATATTAGGCAGGGCTTCCCTGGTGGCTCAGTGGTAAAGAACCAGCCTGCCAAGGCAGGAGATGTGAGTTCGATCCCTGGGTCAGGAACATCCTGTGGAGAAGGAAATGGCAACCCTCTCCAGTATCCTTGTCTGTGAAATCCCATGGACAGAGGAGCCTGGCGGGTTGCAGTTCATGGGGTCACAAGAGTCAGACACAACTGAGGGACTAAATCACCACAGAACATTATAGACACTCAGTAATGGTGCTGTGCTTTCCTTGAATTCATTGGGTCTGACTTAAGTTTCTTTTGTATATTATTGTGACTATAAACAACATAACATTCACAGTGATAAGTGTACCTGATTATTTTGACTTCAAAGTATATGCTAAATAGGCAGCATACATAATATTGCTTTTGCCCCCATGATTGTATTGCTTGTCCACCCAAAATACAATAAGGTACTATTAAAAGTACGTTCCATTTTTCATGCATGCTTATTTAATAACATTAGAAATATTTATGGAAGTATTTTTAAAAAAGTAAAAAAAAACTGTCATTAGAATATATGTGCTATATGGGCTTTGAATATGTGAGATTTCATTTAAAAATAAAATAGTTAAATAAAGGGAATTTCTAAATTTCAAAAGTATATGCATATGCAGAGAGGTTAGGGATAGCAGTCAAAGATAATGAACTTTTTGGTAAATGAGAAAGATAGCAGCAACCATTTAAAAAATACATTTCAGCAACAGATGGTGGGACTAGAAAAATACGGAATCCATAAATTTGCACTCTAATTTTATAAAATGCCCCACCTCCCCACGTCTTCTTTCTGTCCTCCTCCTTTTCTTTGTCCTAGTGTTAATAGTAGAAGATAAATAGGCTGTAAGGGATCAAAGACCTGATGAAATTAACTCTACAACCAATCTGTTTTGCAGTCTATTGCCAGATCCACCTTGACTTTCTGTGGAGAAACAGGCAGTGAGGAAGGTCAAGTGGAAAGCGCTTCATTGCTGTGCCCACGGCTGTCATTATTATGTTGGCCAACATTTTTGACATCACCTCCTCTCTGCCTCTACTTCTGCCCTGGATTTTGCCAAGTTGACCTTACACTTGTAAATCAAGTACTTCAATTTTTTTTTTTAATGTCAGCATTATAGATATGCAGCATGAACTGCCTCTGTAGTTACCAGTGCTATATTCATTGCGAAGGTTTGCTAAGTACTGACTTTAGTGTCAGGTGAAACCAGGGTAAATGGTTAGATGAAATATTCACATGTTTCCAGTTTCTACTCAACCATGCAGCCAAGTGGATGCAGTAACCTGTACATGACCAGATTTGCATGCATTTCTGTATAATCTGTGTTAGGGGATGTGTGTTTTCCTAGTAGGAAAATAAAGGGTAATTTGGAGTAAGACAGCATTTGAAGAAACTAAATGGGATCTTTAATGGTTTCCAAAATTTAAGCCTACTTTGAATTGCAACAGGCTTCCCTTGTGGCTCAGCTGGCAAAGAATCTGCCTGCAGTGCAGGAGACCTGGGTTCAATCCCTGGCTTGGGAAGATCCCCTGGAGAAGGGAAAGCCTACCCACTCCAGTATTCTGGCCTGGAGAATTCCATGGACCATATAGTCCATGGGGTTGCTAAGAGTTGGACATGACAGACAACTTTCACTTCACTTGAATTGCAACATTTAGAATTTTTATCAAGGTCATTGTTGACTTTTTTTTAACGTATGTTTTTCATTTGTATGTAAGCTAATTATCTGAATATTTGTTACCTGTTGTGTTTATATGTGAGTAATCACTGTTCCTATTTTATTTTTGTTTTATTCCTACTTTATTATGGAAATTCCTCTTTGTGAAAGTAATGGTAGATAAATTCTTCCCCCTCTTGTTCAATGAGCTTATTTTTGTTGAGAATGTGAGTATCTGAGATACACTGCTTATTAGTATCAATAACTATAAATTGACCAAGGAAGTTTATCTATGTGGTTCTTTGCCTTTTCTCATCTTGTCTTACTGAGGGCAAATTTTACTTAATATGATCTATTTCATAGGCATTTTTGATACTGTGTGTGGAGTTGGTGCCTAGTTTCTTAGCTGTTTACTGTTGCTTGGAAACCTTACCTTCCCAAAGACTGGTCAAGAGGTTTGCTATTAATGAATTTTGGAAAGTCAGTATATATATATATTTTTTTTTTCACTGAAAGAAACAGACCAGAGTCCCAGTCCCAGGTGAGGTGAAGTTTAGGGTAACCCTTCCCCTGAATACAGCTGTAACACCTTTACTGAATGCATGGAGTAGCTTTTTGAGGACTCTGAAAAGTAAAGACAGTCCTTGTTGCATGGTTTTGATGTGCATGAATTTCATTACCCCTATGTGATCAAAATAACACCCGTCCTTAAACAACACAATTCAAATTTCAATTAACACAACATTGTATTAATGATGAGTAACTGCAAAAAAGGAGAAACTTTGCTGCTAGCTGTTCAGGCCACACATTACTGTGTAAATAACAGATCGCTGCTTTTGAAGTCTGTTGCTGATTGGTTTCAGACAATGAAAAGTATAATTGTGATACTTCCCTTCTATTCCAGTGACAAACCTTGCTATTTATAAAAATAATAATAATAAAGGAATTGGTCAAAAAGGTGAAAGTGTTGCAAAGAAATGAAAATTAATAATGCTAAAATGAAATTTGAATTATATTATGGAGGAGTTACACGTGGGGTTATAAAGATATAGGAAGGGTGGTGGGGAGGAATAGTTAGGGAGTTTGGGATTGACATGTACACACTGCTATTAATATATTTAAAATAGTTAACCAACAAGGACCTACTGTATAGCACAGGAAATTCTGCTCAATGTTATTAACAACCTAAGTGGGAAAAGAATTTGAAAAACAATGGATACATGTATGTGTATAACTGAATCTCTTTGCTGATAACTGAATCACTTCGCTATACACCTGAAACTAGCACAACATTGTTAATCAACTATACTCCAATATAAAATAAAAAGTTAGAAAGAAATAGCCGAGAGTGAGAATAGTGACAGCTTTGCTGTTTAAGAGTGTGTAGATATACAACTGGAGGAATTCAGTGAGTCATCTTGAGGGAATGATATTTTCCTGAAGAGTTTCTCCGGATTAAAACATCCCATTTCTTCACTCATGTTTGCTCTTATGTTCAGCATCTGTAATCATCACAATGAAAACTGCCATTTACTGGACAGACCAGTCTTCCCTAGGCATTGCTCTAATTATTCTACATACGTTATCTTATTTTATCCTCAAAATAAAATGTTAGTCTGTGAAATAGGTCAACAGGAGCAGATGCAGAAGTAGTATAATTGAGGCAAGAATGGGCTTTCTTCTGATTCTTCTGAATCATGATGTTTTTAATGATTACACCCCTTATATGGAGTGCTGACTGCTGCCTCAGTGATTTCTCTTCATTTATTTGATTTGCAGTATACTCAGTCTTTCTCAGTTACATATATATATATATATACATATATATATATTTCAATTCACTGAGCTTGACTTATATTTTGTCTCAAATTAGACCTTCAAATAGAGACATCAGAGACCTTTCAGAGATCTTGATGAGTTTTTAAAATTTGCTCTTTTATTGTTAATCTGAAAGCTTATAATTTATTTACTCTTTCCCAAAATGATGATTTATTTCCCTAGCATTCTCTGCTACTGCTGCTAAGTCACTTCAGTCGTGTCCAACTCTGTGCGACCCCATAGATGGCAGCCCACCAGGCTACCCCGTCCCTGGGATTCTCCAGGCAAGAACACTGGAGTGGGTTGCCATTTCCTTCTCCAGTGCATGAAAGTGAAAAGTGAAAGTGAAGTCGCTCAGTTGTGTCCGACTCTTAGTGACCTCATGGACTGCAGTCTACCAGGCTCCTCTGTCCATGGGATTTTCCAGGCAAGAAAATCTGGAGTGGGGTGCCATTGCCTTTTCCACTAGCATTCTCTACTGGTGACCAATGATGGTTTTTTTTTTTTCTTTTTGAGTATCATTAACTTACGAACTTAGGCATATTGGAACAGCTTTATTCCATTGTAGTTAATATTTTTATTGATGCCCAAATTATTTTATCTATCACTAGAGAGAGATTTTTCAATTTGAATTCTTTGTTTAAAAGCATGTCCTAACAATTTGAATGAACTACCTTGTAAACAAGTATTGCCATTCAATTTCAGTGGCTGAGTTTTATTTTTATTTCTACTGGGTCAGTTCAGTTCAGTCACTCAGTTGTGTCTGACTCTTTCTGACCCCATGGACTGCAGCATGCCAGGCTTCCCTGTCCATCAGCCACTCCCAGAGCTTACTCAGACTCGTGTCCATAGAGTCGGTGATGCCATCCAACCATCTCATCCTCTGTCGTCCCCTTCTCCTGCCTTCAATCTTTCCCAGCATCAGGGTCTTTTCCAGTGAGTCAGTTCTTCACATCAGGTGGCCAAAGTATTGCCGTCTCAGCTTCAGCATCAGTCCTTCCAATGAATATTTTGGACTGATGTCCTTTAGGATGGACTGGTTGGATATCCTTGCAGTCCAAGGGACTCTCAAGAGTCTTCTTCAACATCACAGTTCAAAAGCATTAATTCTTCAGTGATCATCTTTCTTTACAGTCCAACTCTCACATCTATACCTGACTATTGGAAAAACCATAGCTTTGACTAGACAGACCTTTGATATGCTGTCTAGGTTGGTCATAGCTTTTCTTTCAAGAAGCAAGTGTCTTTTAATTTCATGACTGTAGTCACCATCTGCAGTGATTTTGGAGCCCCCCAAAATAAACAATTCCATTGTTTCCCCATCTATTTGCCATGAAATGATGGGGCCGGATGCCATGATCTTAGTTTTCTGAGTGTTGAGTTTTAAGTCAACTTTTTTACCTCCTCTTTCACTTTCATCAAGAGGCTCTTTAGTTTTTCTTCGCTTTCTGCCATGACGGTGGTGTCATCTGCGTGTCTGAGGTTATTGATATTTCTCCCTGCAATCTTGATTCCAGTTTGTGGTTCATCCAGCTCAGCATTTCTTCTGATGTACTCTGCATATAAGTTAAATAAGCAGGGTGACAATATACAGCCTTGACATACTCCTTTCCCAATTTGGAACTAGTCTGTTGTTCCATGTCCAGTTCTAACTGTTGCTTCTTGACCTACATACATATTTCTCAGGAGGCAGGTCAGGTGGTCTGGTATTCTTTCAGAATTTTCCAGTTTGTTGTGATCCACACAGTCAAAGGCTTTGGCATAGTCAATAAAGCAGAAATAGATGTTTTTCTGGAACTCTCTTGCTTTTTCTGTGATCCAGAGGATGTTGGCAATTTGATCTCTGGTTCCTTTGCCTTTTTTAAATCCAGCTTAAACATTTGGAAGTTCACGGTTCTTGTACTATTGAAGCTTGGAGGATTTTGAGCATTACTTTGCTAGCGTGTGAGATGAGTGCAGTTGTGTGGCAGTTTGAACATTCTTTGGCATTGCTGTTCTTTGGGATTGGAATTAAAACTGACCTTTTCCAGTCCTGTGGCCACTGCTGAGTTTTCCAAATTTGCTGGCATATTGAGTGCAGCACTTTCACAGCATCATCTTTTAGGATTTGAAATAGCTCAACTGGAATTCCATCACCTCTACTAGTTTTGTTTGTAGTGATGCCTCCTAAGGCCCACTTGACTTTGCATTCCAGGATGTCCGGCTCTAGGTGAGTGATCACACCATCGTGGTTATGTGAGTTATGAAGATCTTTTTTGTATAGTTCTTCTGTGTATTCTTGCCGCCTCTTCTTAATGTCTCCTGCTTCTGTTAGGTCCATACTGCTTCTGTCTCTCTGTATGAAATGTTCCCTTGGTATCTAATTTTCTCGAAGAGATCGCTAGTCTTTCTCACTCTATTGTTTTCCTTTATTTCTTTGCATTGATCACTGAGGAAGACTTGCTTATCTCTCCTTGCTATTCTTTGGAACTCTGCATTCAAATGGGTATATCTTTCCTTTTCTCTTTTGCCTTTAGCTTCTCTTCTTTTCTCAGCTATTTGTAAGGCCTCCTCAGACAACCATTTTGCCTTTTTGCATTTCTTTTTCTTGGGGATGGCCTTGATCACTGATTCCTGTATAGTGTCATGGACCTCCATCCATATCTTTTTATCTTTTTGCTTTTTTATTTTAGGAGTTAGCAAATTGGTTTGGTACATCATAACTAGATTTTGTGTGGTGTCTGTTGTTTTATTGCTACTTTAAGTGTAGTTTTTAATTTTATTACATTTAGTTTGTGTCTTAGGTGGTGGACTTGTTTTTGCTGTGATGTTTGCAGGAGTGATTAAAATAAATCTTTAACCTCTTTACCTTTTACAGTTCATTTTTTGATCTTTATATATTAGCTAGTTCATCTGTTCAATGGCATATGGCATATCTTTTGAGAGTTTTAAAATGAGGTTGCTGAACAGTTTGTCTTAACTTTTTATCTTATTTCTGAAATGATCAATTTTATAACATCTGTTATTCCTCCTAGATTTTGGGAGTAATGTATCATTTCTCTTGTTCTGCATATTTTCCCATATGTTCCATGGTGAGTTTTTGTTGTTAGCAGGGATTGTGTGTGTGTTTGTGTGTGTGTGTTAATTCATCTTCTTAATCAGCTTTTAGTTACAGCTCAGGATTTGTTAGCAAATAAACCCACATAATGGGTTTCCCAGGTGGCTCAGTGGATAAAGAATATGCCTGTGATGCAGTAGACACAAGAGCCACAGATTGGATTCCTGGGTCAGGAAGATGCCCTGGAGAATGGCGTGGCAGCCCACTCCAGTATCTTGCCTGGAGAATCTCGTGGTCAGAGGAGCCTGGTGGTCTGTGATCCATAGGGTTGCAAAGAGTTGGACACAACTGAAGGGACTGAGCACAGAAGAGTGTAAAAAGGATGCTGGCAAATTCTGCTTCTGGCGTATTTGATGAGATTGCTTTAGATCAACTCTCCCATGCAGAACAACGGAATAGGTGAAAAAAGTGTAAAAAATTTTACTAAACTATTAGAGATCTACCAACATAATGGGGAATATAATAGTCAAGATCTGGCAAAAATTGACGTTTGGAAGGAAGAGTCCTGCATTTGGGACTCCTCTTCTGTCAAGGCAGTAGCTGATCTGAAAGGAGGTGGCTTAGAAGTGGACAGGATTAGAGCTGTCAGTAGACCTAAAGAGGCTTGCAGGGATCAGAATTGGAATTTGGGAATCCTCAAGCTTTTGACTGAGACCCCAAAGGGCGATAACCTAGGAAAATGGTGAACTGAAAGTAAGAGCAGTGATAAATTGAAAATAATTTACAGTGCTGATGGGGACAAAAGCCCAGCTTTGAACCATCTCAGTTCTAACAAATTAAGGCGCTTTGGGTTTCCTGGTGACCTAGGCTGACTCTCTGATAGAAGCAGAACCAAATCCCTTCTGACGGAAGATGTCATTCCAGAACTTTAAATTAACTGTACAATTTTTCTTACATCTGCCACATGATTGAAAAATACTCAGGCATAAGAAAGTGCAAGGGGCATGAGAAAATGACTGAAAACCAAGGGGAAAAAAGAACCAGTAATGAACTATAAAATAACTATGATTAACCTGTTCAAGAAAGTAAGATTGAGAACGTTGACATAGAATTGAAAACTCTAAAAGATAAAAAATCAAATGAAAATCACAAGGACTTCCCTGGTAGTCCAGTGGCTAAGACTTCATGTTCCCGATGCAGAGGGCCTGGGTTCAATCCCTGGTCAGAGGACTAGATCCCACGGGCTGCAACTAAAGGTCCCTCATACCTCTACTGGAGATCCTGAATTGCAAGATCAGAGATCCTGTGTACCCAACTAAGGCTTCTTGTAACCAGAAAAAAATTAAGGGAAACTGCAAAATATAACTAAAATAAGCAAACAAACAAATTAGGAAAAAGAAGACATCAACAGATGGATTAAGCAGCAGCTTGTATACATTTGAAGAGAGAATTAATAAATTGAGAGATAGACCAGCAAAATATATTCAAAAAGAAAAATGGGGGAATGAAAGGAGGAGAGGAGAGCATGGATGACACATGGGATTTGGTAAAACAGTATCACCTGAATGTAGCTGGTTGGAGAGGGAGAGGAGAAGGGAAGAGGGCAGAAGGGATGAGGAGACGTGGCTGAAGAGTTACAGCACATGAAAGAGATCAGGTTACATATTCCATTATCTCTGTGAGTCAGAAACGGAATAACTACAAATAAGACTACATATAGTCATATCATTGTAAAACCATTGATTGACACTCAAAGTCAAAGAGAAAATCTTAAAGATAGCCAGAGCTATAAAGGGCAAGTTACCTTCCAAAAGATGCAGTAATTAGAAATGTCAGCTGACTTTGCTTCCAAAAATATAATCAACTTTACTTCAATTAAAAAAAATAAGCTATGAAAAAAGAGGATACTGACATCAGGCTTAGCTTGAAAAGGTGCAAACAATAAACACAGGAAACGTTGGTAGAACTGTTTCTGTCGTTAATTTGTGTTATCTAAAGACATTTTACCATTTTAGTTGCTTTTTTTCATGTTATAATTTGGATTTGAAGCTTTTAATTTTAACATTGTACAATTTTATTCTCGTCATGGATTACTGATATGCTATTCTAAGTTCTCTATGTAAGACCTCTCGTCTACCTATATGTTAATCTTAGTTTTATTTTACTTGTGTGTTAATTACTCTCTAGGTAGACCTTAGTTCTCCCAGGCTTCATCAGTATATTTCCTTGGATTGATAGTCTGGGCCCTTCACCTGGTGAATGCTCAGGCAGGATGGTATTGTACACACCCCAATGTAGAGAAGCAGGGAACAGAGGGTATGTTTTTTTTCCAGAAATGAGAGTGGCAATACAAATACATTCTTATAATTCTAACACTGTTCCTTTTAATCCAGGCTATTTTAACCTTGATTCTCCAGAAGAGCTAAATCTGAACAACCAAAATGGAAAAGCATTTGCTCACTTGTGACTCATATTCTGTTTCAGCTGTGCTCTTCCTTCAGCTGAAGCTACTTTCTTTCTGCGCAGTTTCTCAAGGAAACCAACTCATCCCTCCATAAGTGATGTTCTACCTTTAATTTTGGCTGGGTTTAGGAAGCCCTCTCTTTTCCATCACTTGCTTTATTTTGACATTCTCTTTAAAGAGTTATAGATGACTTGTTTTCTGGATCCATGCATTATTTTTATTAGTATTATTTTTTTATTCATCCTTGGCTAAAATGCCTAGACCAGAAGTTTCTCAGCAATTCATGGGATGTGGATCGTCGTTAGATTTACTCTTTTTCCTTCAGATTTTAGCTGAATCCTCTTTTCAGGTCGATAGCTCTGTACAGCTCTGGATGTTATTCTCAGTATTAAGTGTGTTTTTATTTGTCGTAGCTCTTTAGGTCTAAAAAGATGCCATCTGATATCCCCTGCTGGCTAACTCTCTGCTGGTCTGAAGAGAGCATTTGGACAACTGTGATCCTAGTTCATTGTTTGTACTAATAGTCTAACATCTGACCACATGGTTTTCTGGGATTTGAAGTCTTTGAATGCGTGAAAGAGGTGTTCTGATGCAGGGTTGGGCAGTGCACATTTTTTTCATAACAGTCACTCTGACAGCTGTTCATTTTCCTGTTTGTTACAGATCTGGGGCTTCTGAGGGAATGTTTAGAACAGAGGAAAATTTTTTCTCTCTTTTTCAGATGTGTTGGCCTTTTTATGTTTCTAGGCATGGGTGGAACATCCATCTGATTTTGTAAACCCTTGGATAGTAGACATATCTTTTGCATTCTGGTAATACAAAGATGGAATAGGTGGGGACACATGGTATTTAAATCCACGTTAGAGTTAGTTCTTAAAATATTTATGTTTACTGTTTTTATATTTCTATTGACATAACTTAGTTCAGAATTTTCGGTGATATAAATTCTCTTTAGGAACACCAATAGTTCAGAAATAGCTTTACAAATCTGTAGGGTATTTGTAAGTTGTTTAAGAAGAATAAATCTCCCTTCATTCTATTCTTTAATTTAGTTAAAAGAAAGCTTGGAACAATCGATAGGCCAACTGCGGAGTCAACGGTTATCGAGAAACTCAGGAGGGAGAAGTATTTCTGTTACAAGTCTGAGTACAAGTGACCTCGATGGTGGCACTGTGACAGGTAAATTTTTCAGATGTTCTGAAAATCTTTTCTTTCTTTTCTTTGTCTTAAAAATATTCCTGAAATACATATTGAAGACATGTAGTATTTAGACAAATGTAACCCATAGTTAAAATCCTACAAATAAGGTGCTAGAAGATACAAAGTTTTTTTTTTTTTAAGAAGATACAAAGTTTTATAGTGAATATTTTGAAACATGTTCAATGGGACTTTGATATTCTGTTACTTTGGTTCTTCTCAGGCTCTGTAGACCATGTAAAGCTTTACCTGACAGAACTTTGATTGAATTGTCTGCCTCCAGTCAAAACAAACACAAATAGGATTTGCTATGTGGTGTACTTTCTAGATTATAAGTCTTATCTTAGCGTCATAGTTCTTCAAATGTCTTATTATGAAATAACCTGTGACCGTTGTTAAGAACAGGGGAGTTTTTTTATTTTTTTTGTGGGTGCTATTTTGTGGGTGTTATTATTTTTTTTTTCCATCTATTTTTATTAGTTGGAGGCTAATTACTTTACAATATTGTAGTGGTTTTTGCCATACATTGACATGAATCAGCCATGGATTTACCTGTGTTCCCTATCCTGATACCCCCTCCCACCTCCCTCCCCACCCCATCCCTCTGGGTCTTCCCAGTGTACCAGCCCCAAGCACTTGTCTCATGCATCCAACCTGGGCTGGTGATCTGTTTCACACTTGATAATATACATATTTCAATGCTATTCTCTCAGATTATCTCACCCTCGCCTTCTCCCACAGAGTCCAAAAGTCAAGAACAGGGGAGTTTTATCCTTTTTGTGCAGCTAGATTTCAGTGGCTGCACAAAAGGTGATAATGCTTAGTTTGCCTCTAATTAACCTTACTTATACTTTGCTGTAAGTGGCAACCCACTCCAGTATTCTTGCCTGGAAAATCCCATGGACTGAGGAGCCTGGTGGGTTACAGTCCATGGGGTCACAAGATGTCAGAGATAGCTGAGTGACTGAGCATACATATCCTTTCCTACAGCACTGAGGTTCATGTTTGAATAGCGAAAACTTGTAAAAGTTTGCAGTGGAGAGAGGCAATTAGAGTGAACTTCAGTAGCTTGCACTGTTAATATTGCTGTTGGTCATGATAATGACCAAAAATCACAGTCGGCTATTTTTCTTTATGTAGTTTAGTTCATTTATACTGATTTGTAAACACCATTCAGATTTTAGATAATTTGTTGTTTGAAAATTTCTGTTTTATTAATATTATTTTGGGGAATCATAGAAGTTATTTTTATAGCAACTTACTATGTTTATGTAAGAGAAAATATTCTATCGCTTCCTTGAAAATTACAGCCAATTAGAATTTTTGATGTGTTCTATTTTCAGGTCACTTCAGTTGTTCATTTTATCTGCTTTAAGAGCAAGATAAATGCCAATTTTGTGGAATTTTATGGCCATAGCAAGATTTGTTTGTGATTATCTATGGGAAATAGTGTGGGTTAAGTGCATATGTGTATATCCATGTCTATTATGTATTTCCTGAGTGAAAGTTTAGATTGTTTGTTCTTATATAGTTTTTTTAATCCTTTCTCTTTTCTTTCTTCTGTAAAGAGAGCTACCGCTTTCAACCTACCTCGCCTCTCAAGGACTATGGGGATCAACAGGGTATTAAACGAAATAAGTCCAGAACTGGTGTCCGGTTTGTTCCGGACACTGATGACGTGGGCCAGGTACTTTGTTCCCATTCTGTAGTCTGTATTCTTCCCATTTCTGTTTAAATGACTAACACTTGAATTTTGTGGCTGTGTTTTAACTGTTTGATCATCACTAACTTTGTACCGATTTTTTAACGAAGTAAGCTATTTTATTTCAGTCTGTTGATTACCATCGTACATTTATTTTGAACTTGTTATGGAAGATTATATTTTGTTTTGTTCCCTTGCGCAGGTGGCTCACTGTTCTGGAAGCTCTGCTGTGTCAGCTACTTTCTATGAGCAAATTAGTCTTTTTGTGGTTAACCTATTGATTTTTTCCATAATTTTTTTCTTATTGTTGAATCATTGATGGAGCCATTTTCTATGAAATAGAAATTCTAAACTTTTTCTATGTATTCATGAAAGATTTTGAAAGTATTAGTTCTATGGATATACTTTTTTTGCTTTAAACGTCTCTGCAAGATCTGAAAGTTTTTGTTGTTGTTGCTTTGGGTTGCTAAATTAATAATGGCTAGGAGATATTGCTGACTTTGACATCTTTGTTTTGGTAGTTTTAAGATTGAGAGCTCACAGTTTTTTAGGATACTGCTTTGTATTTTGTGCTTCTTATAGCATAAGATAAAAAGATAAAAGGACTAAGTCCGTTAGAAGACACCTTGTAGAAACTTTTCCTTGACTATTATTTTTTGGTAGTTGCAACTGACTAGTAGTGTTGGTTATGTGATTAAACCTAGAGCAGATAACAACATCCTAACATTGCTCACTCTTTCATTTTATTTATTCAGTGCTTCTCTCCTGGAACAGTGCTTGTACTTGGAAACAGTGATGAGCAAAAACCTTGCCTTTTCATGGAGCTTACAATTTAGATGGGGAGCTAAATGCTAATCAAAAAGTATGTAAATACACCCAAAATTGCAATCTGAGATGCATGCTGTAACAGAAAAAAGCCTAGGGCTGTGGGAGTATTCTGTAGAGGAACCTGCTCCTGTCGGGAAAGGCTTCCCAAAGGAAGGCTGATTAAGCTGAGGTCCGAAAGTTGATTAAGAGTCATTTGAGGTACAACAGATAGCTTGGCAGGGGGGAAGAGAGCAGCTCTGTGTAATTTACAGAAGGCCACGTGGCTGAAGAAGTACGAAACTGATACTCTGCGCAGCCATGTAAGAGGGTGACAATCATTTTGAAAAAAAATCGCCCTGGCTTCAGTGTAGAAAATGAAGTCGTGTGGACCAACCAGTATGAAGGATGCTGCTGTGTTCTAGGTGTGAGCTGATGGTCACTTGGATGAAGGTAGATGGAGTTGGAAAGAGGGCGGTAGATTTAAAAATTATTTGGTGGATAAAATGAAAGATCTTGAAGATCGGATGACCATTTGGGTAGGGTGCGAATAAGTGTAAAGGAGGGGTCAAAGATGGTCCTGGGATTCTGCTTTGCAAAACTGGAAAATCCTGATGGTAAAGCCTAAGTGAATGGTCTGCTGCTCATCAGCTGTGTTAGCTCTGCTCGTTTCACTAGCTGTTCCTTGTTTCAGTCCACGTCTTAGGTGACCCGTAGCTCCATGTGACTGTGCACTTTCCTAGTGCCCCAGTGCAGTGTTTGTGCTTCTGTTTGCGTATCTGTCTCTTA
Organism: Cervus elaphus; assembly: GCF_910594005.1. NCBI lineage: Eukaryota > Metazoa > Chordata > Mammalia > Artiodactyla > Cervidae > Cervus > Cervus elaphus. The sequence continues at coordinate 10,675,376 of NC_057826.1, forward strand.
GGTTAAATTCTGAGCCATTTCCCCCCCAGCACAGTTGCTGGCACTCATTATCTGCTCAGTGTGCATTTGTTGAAAAAATCAATTTGGTATTTCTGCAAGTCTGCATAGCTTACTTTTTTGTTATAAAGTATAGCCTACACATATGTGTATAGCATATCTATTTACCATTAAAAGTACAATAATGTGAAAAATCCATGTAACCACCACCCAGACCAAGAAATAGAGGATTATAATACACCCGAAACTTCTTACACACTCCTCCCTTCCCCAAGGGCTATCAACTATTTTGCTTTCTGTATTAATCATTCTCTTGATTTTTAAAAATACCATTTTTACTACTTGTATCTTATTTAGTATTGCCTGCGTTAACCTTTATATAGGTGGAATAATGCAGTATGTATTTTCTAACTTGCCTTTTTCATTTGATGTTTTGTTTTTGAAGTGTAGATAGGTTTGATCATTTCATTTTCAGTGCTGTGTGATACTCCACCGGAAGACTATATTGCAGTTTGTCTCCATTCCATTCTTAATGGACGTTTGTTTTCAGTGTTTTCATCATGAACAGTGCTGCTCCACACATTCTTGTTCATGGTTCCTGGTGCATGTGGGCAAGGTTTTCTTGGCAACATGGGTTGGCACACTGAGGCACATGGTCTAGTTGAATAAAACTTTACTGTAGCACAGTCATGCTCATTTGTTTAATGGCTACTTTTGTGCTATAATTGCAGAGCTGAGTAATCGTGACAGACGCCATATAGCCCGAGAGCCTGAAATAATTGCTACTGTACTATTTACAGAAAAAGTTTCTGAACCACTTTTCCAGAGTGTCTGTCAAGAGTGAAATATTGCATTATAGAGCATGTAATAGTTAATGTTACATATAGTTTTAAAAACTTTTCTTTGGGAAAGAATATTTTGTATCTTTTAGAATAGACATTTGTTTTATTGTGTCTTGATAACATTATAAAAATTTGTGTATTGTTGCAAAGGACAAGTTCTCCTGTCTTACTGTCAATGAATCTTCATGGAAGAATTCAACAGAATCCTGAATGGATAACTTTGTTTTGCTTTTTTTAGTTTCATGCTTTTCATCAGTCCCTCCGAGACCTCAGCAGTGAACAAGTTCGCCTTGGAGATGATTTCAACCGGGAGCTTGCCAGAAGAAGCCGGTAAAAGCCGAAAATGATTTTTGTTGAGGAATTAATTGTCAGGAGAATAAAACAGGTTCTGTAGTTGACATGTTTACATGAGTTTACAAAAGGAAGTACTGTGTTTTTATACTTGTATTTTAAAGTGTATAAGGAGAACAGTTCAAAACTCTTTGAATTTGCAATATATCATGACTCAGTGTTAGACAAGTTAATTTCATACTTTTTTTTTTAATTTCATACTTTTAAAAACATTTTATTTTATTACAATGGAATGCTGGCATTGTGGAGAGATGTTGTTAGATATTAGTCAAGAGGTAAATATGCCAACATTGGGTTGGCTAAAATGTTCATTTGGGTTTTTCTGTAGTATCTTATGGAAGAACTCAAATGAACTTTTCGGCTAAGCCAGTGCATTGGAGAGAGTGCCCGGGACCACCTGACTGGCATTGGTGCAAACGTGATGCAGCGTTCATCCATGGGCACGAGCCCTTGTAGAGTCAGACTTCTTAGCTTTCAGTTGAAATCTTCAAAGGCCAGTTGTTTACATCTGCCCAGTTTTTACAATTTTGTCAATTCTGGTTTGTCCCAAGAAGTATCACTTTATTTAAGATTTCTTCTCTGTCTTTATTTTCATCATAAGTAGTAACAGTTGGCTTTCATTTAGAAGCCATATTTTCTTGCTCTTTTTAAATTTATTTTTAATTGGAGGATAATTGCTTTACAATATTATATTGATTTCTGCCATATATTAACATGAATCAGCCATAAGTGTACATATATCCCCTTTATGAACCTCCTTCCCACATCCCACCCCATCCCACCCCTCTTGGTTATCACAGAGCACTGGATTTGAGCTCCCTGCATCATATAGCAAATTCCCACTGGCTGTCTAGAGGCCATAATTTTCAAGGAACAAACATTTTATCCCATTGCAAAAGTCACAATCTGTATAGAGCAATGATTAGGGAGAAAAAGGTTAATTGAAATTCATTTACCAAATTCACTTGCTAACTCCTATTCTAGCTAATGAAATCATTCAGCATGCCAGTTTTATGTTGCTATAGCAAAAAGAGTGAAAGCTATAAATGTTAAATCTCTGCATATCAACTGTAGTCTGCATAACTTTTCTTCTCCTCTATAAGGAAGGCAGGAAATTTAGTAATAAGGATTAAAGACCTTACTGTTATGCTTGTTACTACTACCACCATTAAATGCTATTGCACACATTTCATGTCAGGTAGATTTAGGTTTATTTCTTAAAACAATTTTAATGAAGTGGTAATTATTGTTTTCCCCATTTTGAAATATGGAAGATTGGTGGGTAGGTGAAAGTGTTAGCTGCTCAGTCGTGTCCGACTATTTTGCGACCCCATGGACTGTAGCCCACCAGGCTCCTCTGTCCCTGGGATTCTCCAGGCAAGAATACTGGAGTGGGTTGCCATTTCCTCCTACAGGGGATCTTTCCAACCTGGGGATTGAATCTGGTCTCCTGCATTGCAGGCAGATTCTTTACTGTCTGAGCCACCAGGGAAGGTCAGGGGTAGGTGAGGCTTAGAAACTAAGAGTTTGGCCTTGGATACGTTAGGTTTCAGATACCTGTGAGACATCCAAGTGGAAACATAAGAAATGCAGCCAGACATTTACCCTGGAACTCAAAGGAAAAGTCTCCATTAGAGAAATTTATGAGTGGTCAGCATATAGAAGTGGTATTTGGAACTATGATAATGAATGATATCCAGAGGGAACCTGTAGGGAGAGCATTAAGGACAGGAGTTCTGGGAGTTTCGATATTTAAAAGCCATATAAAAAGAAGAGCTTGCCTGAGGGCAAGAGCTAGTCAGGGATGGGAAATCCAGCAGCACATGGAACCACAAAAGCCCAGAAAGAGGTGCAATTAAAAAAGTCTATCACTTAAGATAGCTGCTTTCTGAGGAAATTACTAAGGGCATACAAGTGAAATAAACTGACAGTTAAGAGAAAGGAAGATATAGGTTATAAGAAATAGTAAAACTTACCAAGCACTTCAGTGAAAGTAATTCCCACTGTGATAGCCATATAGCAGGTCCAGGAATTAATCACTGAATTAGAACAGGAAGTAAGTAGCCTTTGAGACGAATGTAATCAGGAAGAATGGCATAGATTCTTAAAAGATGATTCAATAATAAGTGGGAGAAAGATATCAATGATGTATTAATAAGGTCAAAAGATAATGGGAAAGTAGAAAAAAACAAAAGCACAGGGAAATTAGTGATCCAGGTAGGAAGCTGACTAAAATATGAGCATGATAGAATGTAAGGAGAAAAGTATTAATTCTCTATAGTGAAGTAGTTCATAATGGATATAAATATATTAAGTAGGTTATACAGGTGACTAATAAAAGAACTGAAAATAGTAATAAATTTATCTGAAAACAGAGAGCAGTGTTAGTGAGTTAAATATTTCAAAACAGAGTTGAAAATATCTAGAGTTGAAAATGTTGGCGGTAATCAGCAAAAGAATTAAGAATGTGTTAGGCGAGCATGGTTGCCAGTGGGGATTGGAACCAGATAAATGTGAGAGAGAAAGGGCTCTGCTTTTCTTTGTAAGTTTCCTGTACGATCGATTATTTGTCATGTGTGTTATTAATTTGATGGGAAAGAGGTAATGGGAGATAAATCAGTGAGGGCAGAGTTTGTACAGTAATCTCAAATGTAATTTGATGATGAATTGCTGGAGAGGATGTGAGATCAAGAGTTTTGTCCTCCTTACCTCTTTCATTCTTCTTTATTTAAATTTAGAATTATAGCCTATTTTTTTTTTTTTTTTTTTTAGTGAAGGTGGTGATGTAGTATAGCATTATTTCTCAAAATGTAGTCCCCAGACGGGCAGTATCAGCATCACCTAGGAATCTGTAGGAATGCCTTCTTGGGCTCCAATGCAGACCTACTGATAGATACTGTGTAACACGTCCTCCAGGTGATTCATATGTTCGCTAACCTCTGAGACCCACTGCCGCAGAGTATTATGTAATATCATATTGTGATGTTGTAAGTTTCATGAATTATGTACATTTTCTCAAATAGCCGACTTAAATTTTTTTTGTTGTTGATTGTTTGTTTGCCTAGATCGGATGCTGCAACAAGAAGGGCTTTGGAAGAACTGACTGAAAAACTTAATGAAGCCCAAAAACAAGATGTGGTGAGATCTCCTTGTTCATAGAAAGTTTTATTTCATACCCAGGTGCTAGCGTAATTGAGCTGGTCATAATCACAGTCTACAGTGTAGTAGATTTTAACTACTTGTGTAGTATATACCATTTTGTCTGAAATATTCGTGAATTTTAAGTATTTAGGCTTGAAATATTTATAGTGGTATTATGCTAGAGATAGAATTAATTTTTAGAGTTTTGCTATGAATATTTTAAAGATACTTTAAATTTTATTGACTCAGTGATGTTGTGCTTTTATTAAATGATATTTGAGAAATACAGAATTTTTTGGTAGTGATTCTGTAGCACTCTGTTAAGTATTTTTAAGTCATCTCAGAAGCATGTGATCACCACTACTGCAAAGGCCTCCTTGCTCTCTTTTTTGTTTGACATGGTGCTGACTGAAAAAACAAAAGCCCTAATTCTTGAGTTTTATCTCAAACTCAGATTGTTGACACTCTTTATTCAGTGATTTCTTTTTGTGAAATCACTATTCTTGCTGGAATTAAGATTAAAAATAAAGTATATACGGTGTCCATTTCTTTGCATCATCAAGTTGTTTTTTTTTCTTCCGGAGAAAAAGTTATCAGTTGAAGTGGTCACAAAACTGTCCAGTTGCAAACTTATCCATTTCAGGAGCACTGTGTATTCATTCATTCATTTACCACAAAGCAATCCGACCTAGGCAAACAAACAAACAAACAACAACAACAAAAAATTTAAGTCAGCTATTTGAGAAAATGTACATAATTGAGAGTAGTGGCAAAATTTTCTTTTCTTGTTTTATTAAAATTAAGAGGTTCCTAATAAAAGCAGATAATTTTTTTGCAGTTGTAATTTTTCTCCAGGTGTTACTATGTATACAGGTTCTTACATAATATGCTGAACTTATTTTGGAGTTTGAATTTATTGCCACATATGCTAAGAGATGGATATGCTCTATTTTCAAAGAGATGAACTTAATTTCTCTTATTTTTAGTTTAAAAAGTTTGGAAATATAATGTACTAACAGAAAAGTGCATGTATTAGTGTATAGCTTGATGAATCATTACAAGGTAAGCACACTCATGAAACCACAACCCAAATCTAGAAACAGAACATTGCCAGTGCACAATAAGCCTCTTTATGCACCCCTCCCAATCACTAATTTCTCCTTTTCTGACCATGATTTTGACTCTTGAACCCATAGATTAGTTTTGCCTATTTTAGCTATTTATGTGAATGGAACCATGTAGGCATATTTTTTGTGTGTGTGTCTGACTTCTTTTGCTGACCACGATTGTGATATCTCTGGGTGATATGTCATGAACTTATAGTTTGTTCATTTTTATTGGTCCTTAGTATTACATTGTATGGATATACTGCAGTTATTTTAACATTTTGTGATAGATATTTGAGTTATCTCAAATTTTGGGCCATTACAAATAATTTATTGTTACCAATCTATTTTAGTGCACATGTGCATGTATTTCTGTTGGTATGTAACATGGAGTGCAATTGCTAGGTGCCTTCCAGTTTAGCAGATACTGAGAGACAGGTGCCCAGCGTGGCTCCCCTCGTTTACACTCCCAGTAGCGGTGTGTGAGAGACTGTTGCTTTTCAGAGACTTGGTGTTGTTAGTCTTTCAGTAGTAGCCATTGTGTTAGGTGCTTACAGTGTCTCATCATGGTTCCAATTGGCATTTTCATGATTAATGGTGATCAGCATCTTTTCATGTTTGGCTACTGGCTATTTTCTTTCTTGAGATGCTGATTCTTCTTTTGCCCACTTTTGTTTATTGGATTGATTGTCTTTTTGTTACTGATTTGTGGGAGGTTTTAATAATTTTGTACATGAGCACTTTGTCAGTTATCTGTTTTGCAACTGTTGTCTCCCATTCCACAGCTGTTTCTTTGTTTTTTCTTGGTTTGTTTGTTTTTAAACTCTCTTAATTTGAGTCTTTTGTTAAAATTTAATTTAGTTCATTTTCCATCTTTTTTTGGTTAGTGCTTTTTTGACCTATTTAAGGAATTGGTCCTTATTTTAAAATCATGAAAATATTCCCTTATATAATCATTTGGGAGCATAGTGTTTTACTTTTCACATTAAAATCTATTATGTACTTGAAATTGATATTTGTTTCTGGTGTGAAGCAGAGGTCATACATTTTGTATGGATATCCAGTTGATTCAGTCTCATTTACTGAAAGGACTACCTTTCTCCACTACTTTACAGTCCTGTCTTGATCATAAATAAAATGTTCATATGTGCAGTCATCTGTTACTGACTCTTTGTCCAATCATCTGGTTAATTTGTCTATCCCAGTGCTCATATCACACAGTCTTTCTTTTTGAATAGAGTTCCTTGTGCTATACAGTGGGTCCTTGTGAATTGTTTTATAAAATAGTAGTGCATATAAGTTTATATGAACCAGCTGATTCCTCCCTGCCCAACTCATTTTTTAAATTTTGGTAACCATAAATTTCAATTCTAAATCTGTGAAACTGTTTCTCTTTGGAAAAAAGTTCATTGGATTCCACCTAGAAGTGATATGATACTTGTCATATGATACTTGTCTTCCCCTGTATCCCTACATCAGTTAATATTATCTGATCATTTCTATTAGGTTGGTGCAGATGTATAATAATTGTGGTTTTTGCATTGTTGAAGTTTGCCCTTTGATATTGGAATACATTCTTAAATAAATGTGGTTATGTTGTATATCATTTTAATGCACATTTCTTGCTTTATGTTTCTGTGCTAATGACTTCTTGCTATTTATTTTATATGTATTCTAGACTATGAAAATGATGTTAGACAAAAAGCAAGTTTGAGCAATTTTATTATTTGAATTCAAAGTGATAATAAAGCAGTGGAGACAACTTGCAACATCAACAAGGCATTTGGTCCAGGAACTGCTAATGAGCGTACGGCACAGTGGTGGTTCGAGTTTTGAACCACTCTCATTCAAGGAGATGAGAGCCTTGAAGACGAGGAGCAACTTCATCAGAAATTGACAATGACCAATTGAGAGCAATCATTGAAGTTGATCCCCTTTCAACTACGTGAGAAGCTGCCAAAGAACTCAGTGTAGACTATTCTGTGGTTGTTTGACATTTGAAGCAAATTGGAAAGGTGAAAAAGCTTGATAAGTGGGTGCTTCATGAGCTGATGAAAAACCAAAAAAATCATCATTTTGGAGTGTTGTCTTTTCTTATTCCATGCACCAACATTTTGCTCCTTGGAAGAAAAGCTATGACCAACCTAGACAGCATATTAAAAAACAGAGACATTACTTTGCCGCGGTACATCTAGTCAAAGCTATGGTTTTTCCAGTGTATGGATGTGAGAGTTGGACTGTAAAGAAAGCTGAGAGCTGAAGAATTGATGCTTTTGAACTGTGGTGTTGGAGAAAATTCTTGAGAGTCCGTTGGACTGCAAGGAAATCACAGTCAATCCTAAAGGAGATCAATCCTGAATATTCATTGGAAGGACTGATGCTGAAGCTGAAACTCCAATACTTTGGCCACCTGATGTGAAGAACTGACTCATTGGAAAAGACCCTGAAGCTGGGAAAGATTGAAAGTAGGAGGAGAAGGAGATGACAGAGGATGAGATTGTTGGATGGCATCATCAACTGAATGGGCATTAGTTTGAGAAGCTCTGGGAGTTGGTGATCGACAGGGAGGCCTGGCGTGCTGCAGTCCACGGGGTCACAAAGAGTTGGACATGACTGAGCAACTGAACTGAATGCAACAACAATGGACCATTTCTCAATTAGGCTGTGACATGCGATGAAAAGTGGATTTTGTATAACAACCAGCAATGACCAGCTCAGTGGTTGAACTGAGAAGAAGCTCCAAAGCATTTCTGAAAGTCAGACTTGCACCAAAAAAAGATCATGGTCACTGTTTGGTGGTCTGCTGCTGTCTGATCCACTATAGCTTTCTGAATTCCAGCAAAACCACTACATCTGAGAAGTATGCTCAGCAAATCAATGACATCCACTGAAAAGTGCAATGCCTGCAGCTGGCACTGGTCAACAGAAAGGGCCCGGTTCTTCTTCAAGACGACGCCTGACTACACAGCACGCAACCAACAGTTCAAAAGTTGAACAAATTGGACACAAAGTTTTGCCTCATCCGTCATCTTCACCTGACTTCTCACCAACCAACTACCACTTCTTCAAGCATCTCAACAACTTTTTGCAGGGAAGATGCTTCCACAACCAGCAGGAGGCAGAAAATACTTTCCAAGGGTTCATCAAATCCTGATGCACAGATTTTTTATGCTATAGGAATAAAGAAATTCATTTCTTGTTGGCAAAAATGTATTGATTGTAATGGTTCCTATTATGATTAATAAAGATGTGTTTGAGCCTAGTTATAATGATTTAATATTCATGGTCAAAAACCACAATTAATTTTGCACCAACCTAATACTTTCTTCCCTGTGGCTGGACCTGGCTTTATGTCATCTTTATGTCTGGGTTATAGTGCTTAACATTACATTGTCTTGATATACTCCTTTCTGAAAAGTTGTGATATGATAGAGTAAGTCCTTTTACTTTGTTCTTCAAGCTTGTCTGGTGTTTTTTACTCTTTGCACTTATTTTAGAATCAGTGTGAAATTGTTTAAAAACTTGCCAGGTTCTTGATTGTATTACATTGTTTCTATAAGTCTGCTTGGAGAGAATACTGTATTAGTCAAACTAATACACTGTTTATAAGATTTATGCTTTGATTTGATATCTTTATGCTATTTTATAGTGTGTCATTTAATGTTTAAAAAAATGTAACAGTCTTTGTTTTTCATTAGGAGAATTTTCCCTATTGTATTTAATGTAAATATTAATTTAGTTTATATAAATCTACCATCTTACTATTTGCTTTCTATTGGTTCCACTTCTGATGTTTTCTAAACTTTTTTCTGTCCTTTGGATTCATTAGTTTTCATTTTCCATATTATCTTGCTAATTGTACCTTGTTTTGTTACTCTTTTTATAGTTAGTGAAAGGATTAAAACATGCATCCTAAATTTATCAAATCTAGTATAAATTAGCACTTTAAGGTCTTCCCAGCAAATGCAGGACCTAGGAAATTGTAACCCCATTAATCTCACCCTCCACTTTTCTGTTACTATCATGTATTTTAATTCTATATTTAACTGAGCTACATCAGTCAGTTCAGTTCAGTTGCTCAGTCATGTCCGACTCTTTTTGACCCAATGAACCGCAGCACGCCAGGCCTCCCTGTCCATCACCAACTCCTGGAGTCCACCCAAACCCATGTCCATGGAGTCAGTGATGCCATCCAGCCATTTTATCCTCTGTCATCCTCTTCTCCTCCTGCCGTCAATCTTTCCCAGCATCAGGGTCTTTTCAAATGAGTCAACTCTTCGCATTAGGTGGCCAAAGTATTGGAGTTTCAGCTGCAACATCAGTCCTTCCAATGAACACCCAGGACTAATCTCCTTTAGGATGGACTGGTTGGATCTCCTTGCAGTCCAAGGGACTCTCGAGAGTCTTCTCCAGCACCGCAGTTCAAAAGCATCAATTCTTTGGCACTCAGCTTTCTTTATAGTCCAACTCTCACATCCATACTTGACCACTGGAAAAACCATAGCCTTGACTAGACAGACCTTTGTTGACAAAGTAATGTCTCTGCTTTTTAATATGCTGTCTAGGTTGGTCATAACTTTTCTTTCAAGGAGTAAGCATCTTTTAATTATTATTTTATATAGTAATTGTTCTTTTAGATTTACTCTTATATTTATTCTTCTTTGATTTACATTTCTTTCATGTTCTTTATTCCTTTCTGCATCTCTGAGTTTCTACATGTACCTTAGGAACACACTTTAAAATTTCCTTTGGAGTGAATCTGCATATACCAAATAGAATTCCATTTAGAATTTTATTTAGAGTGGGTCTTTTGGTGACAGATCCTGTCTATATTTGTCTGAAAGTGTCTTTAGTTCACTTTCTTTGTTGAAAGAGATTTTCACTGGATATAGAATTGTAGATAGGCTGTTGTTTCTCAGTTCTGTACTTTGCAGATAACATTTTATCATTTTCTGGGTTCTGTTGTTTCTGTTGAGAAGTCAGCCATTTGTCTTAGTGGTTCTTTATTGGAGGATAATACATATTTTTTCTTTAATTGCTTTTGAATTTTTCCTGTTTTTGGTTTTCTCCAATTTTACTAGTTCTTTTGATTTGTTGTCTGATGTTTATAGTTGTGTTATCTTTTTAAAAGTTATTTTTGCCTTATTCTCTGTCTCTTCTTTTTAGACCTCAGACTTCATGTAATATTAGACTTTTTCAGTCTATCCTTTTTGTCTCTTAGGTTCATTTTTTATAATTTTAGAAATTTGTCTCTCCATTCTTTATTTTGTATGTTTTCTTCTGATCTTTCATTTAGTTCCTTACTTTGGCTAAATCAAATCTGTTAGACTCAACCATTGATTTTTATTTTTAGTCATTACACATTTCATTTCTAGAATTTTTCTTTTCTTTTTACTTTGTAATTTTTTGCCAAAATCCTCAAACTATATACTTTTGTCTCATAACTCCCTTATCTGGACCTTTTATAGGTCTGTTTCTATTATCTCTTATTTTTCTTGGATTTTGATCACATTGTTTTTGCCTTTTTGTTTTTGATTGGTTATTTGTGATGACAGAAATATTCATCTCTTCAAAGAAATCTTGCACGGATAGTTGATAATTATTATGCATGAAAGGACATGTTTCCTTTTTGTTGTAGATTAGAGTAGGAGTCATAGCAATCATGAATTACCTTATCATTTATCATTAAGATATTTCAGTGTTACACTTCAGCACCAGGTTTCAACTATTTCTGATTCATCCTTACTACTGGTATATAGTCCTTCAGGATTCCAGTCCAAAGTTCTGGGGTGTGGGGATGGGGAAGTTTAACCCTTCCTTGAAAGGATTATCAACTTGGTTTTCTTCATTTAACCCTACACATCTGTTAAAGGCTGTTCAGCTTCTCGGTGTCTCTGCTGCCTGCTCAGAAATGGGCTGATCTTTAAGAGACAGAAGATTGACCTCTTTGGATTTCTTTTTTATCTTGCATCTCGGTCTCATCTGACTTTATATTTTAAGCTTTCTAATGCCTTAAAACAGATATTAAAATATTAGTTTTTGCTATTTAAGTTATTTTCAGTGGGCGGATTGGTCTGAGTTAGTCTGTCAGGCTTCCCTGGTGGCTCAGATGGTAAAGAAACTGCCTTCAATGTAGGACACGCAGGTTCAATCCCTGCGTTAGGAACATTCCCTGGAGAAGGGGAGGGCAACCCACTCCAGTATTTTTGCCTGGGAAATCCCATGGAAGAGGAGTCTGGCGGGCTACAGTCCATGGGGTTGCAAAGAGTTGGACATTACTGAACAACTAACATACACATCTAGTCTGTCATTTTTAGAAGTGAAACTCCTGGTATCTTTTTATTTCTATCAAGTTCCATTACTGTGTTTGCTATTTTTATTGTACACGATTTTACCAAGTTTTTCAGCTGAGTCTTCCTTTACTTGCTACATAGGTGTATAACTTGAGCGTGCTTTTTACAAGGACTTTGATCCAAACTCAAATATTTTTATTGTTCTGAGGTTCTTGTAGATCTCGTAAGCCATGGACATACCCAGTTGTCATGCTGTTTTCTGACATTGTTAGACAGGTGGGATAGTTTGGAGTTTGAGATACTAATTTGCACAATGCACATTACATTTGCTAAGTTTCACCTTTTGCCATTTTATAAAAGAAACCATAACGAACCAAGTTACTTTATTTATATTTCTTTCATATAGCAAATAAAATTAGCAAGTATTATCTATGTAGTGTAGAATGTTAATGTGGATCTAAACTATAACCACCAAGTTTGAAGTTAACAGCTGAATTCAAAGAATGTCTGAGTTCTCTCATCATTACCGTGCATCAGGAATTACTCCATGTTAGATAAAAGCTATGACTGAGCAGCTAGATGTCACACCTCACTAGTGCTTAGCTCATTGGTGTGAGTGGTTTATACTACCTGACTGTTTACTGAGTTACGTACTGGGCCCACCTCGTCAGGACACATCCTTTTATGTCGTCAAAACCCAGAAAATTGTACACACCTCACTGTGCATTGGGTTGAATTGTTCATCTGCCATTTCCTCGCATCAAGTTGTGATGTTGCAGCTTGTTTTGTGCTTTCTGTAATTTGCTTTCAAAGCAGATTTGTCTCATAACTGTGCAGAGATCCTCTCAAACTTCATGTGGTTGTATGTAGTTCTGATTGAGAAACAGTTGTCTAATGCAAAGCTTAAAAAATAGTATTGTTGAATTTTAGGTCTTCTGAAGGCACATGATGTTTACTTTCAGTTTGTGCAAGGCTTAGTATAGATTTTGTGACTCATTCCAATTGAAGTCAGCATTTATATTTTATAACAGTCTGACACAGTGTGTTGTATTTGTGAATTCATGATAGCCCGTCGTCAGGGAAGATGCAGTTTTGTTGTCTGAGCATTAAACTTCTCAGAGGCTGCAACTGTGTCCCCACCTCCAGATTTAGTTTCAAAATAAGATTACCAAAGTGATGCACATTCACTGTGGAAACCTTTTAAATATTGTACAAATACATAAAGAAAAATGACTGACTGCTCCTGTCGTCTACCAATTTCAATTTCTTTTGGTAGCTGCTTTTAATCACATTTATTGGGCATTATTCTGAGGCTACAGTTGTTTATCATGCATTTTTCTCAGTAACTGAAATGTATCTTGAAAGTTTATAGAACACATTTTTCTTTGAGAGACAGAAAGTATTAGTTCCTATTGCACATGCCAAGATCTAATTTGTTAATCCTTTGGGTGTCATAAATTTTTGTTTGTTTGTTTTCAAACTGCCCATTGGAAGGGGAATATTATTTTAGCATGATGTTATGGGAAACATTTTCTGTCAACACTTAATCATGATAATAAACAATATTTTGTGTGCATCATACCATAGGAAAAATTTTAGTCCATTAGTTATCTGGGCTTTATCTGGTTGAGTGTGTTAGGAGGGCACATTAAGTTTGATTATTTAAAAACATTTTTATTTCTGTAGGAAGGTCACTAAATTCAAAATGTAAACATGGATCCAGCAGCTTATGAGTTGATTATTAATCGAACTCTAAGAATTCCCCCAGTACTGCATTTAGAATAAAATAGGTATTGCAGAGATTACAATGGCAGGGTGTATAACTAATGCTTACTGAAGTAGATTTTAAGCCAGCAGATATTATTAAAGATATGAGGAATCAACATATTGAAACTCCAGAATACAATCCTATGAACAGAATGCTTCTGCTTTTGTTTCATCTCTCTTCATTAAAATGCTAACTTTAAAAGCTGTCCTAATTTTCATTGTTATTCTGCTTTTTTTACAACTAAATTTAGAGATTCAGAACATTTTGATATTTTGGCAGTGAATCTGACTGATTAATATGGACTCTGGTAAAAAAGAATTCTTCAGTATTAGGCTTTTCCCTTAGGTCTCAGAAATAGAAAATAAATGTGGGGTGGCAATAATGTGTGCAGTCCTTATAATCTTATTATTGGAAATTATCTTAATCTTTCAAAAGTTATAAATATATGCTGTGTCATTAGGTACAAAGCCTGTGCCATTCTGTTTAGAACTGTTTATATTTGTTCTTCCTTTGGTCTTCTCTGTCTCAGGAAAGTGTGTAACAGTCTACCCAGCAGTCACCTAGGATTCACTCCAGATCTTATTTTTCATACCACACTTCCAATCCATTATCAAATTTTGTCCTTTTTATTTCTTGCAGTCTTGCTCAATTCCATCTATATCATCTAATACTTCTGTTCAATCACTTTTATTGAGTTTACTGCAGTGGAATGCATTGAACTTGGGCTCTAGCTTCTTACAGTTGTCCATATCTGTGCTGACAGTTCCCAAGTGATTTTTATTTTATTTTTTGGCCATGCCAAGAAGCTTGTGAGATTTTATTTTATTTTTTTAATTAATTAATTTTTTTAGCTTGTGAGATTTTAGTTCCCCAACCAGAGATTGAACCTGGGCCCGCAGTAGTGAGAGCATAATGTCCAGACCGCTGGACTGCCAGGGAATTCTCCCAAGTGATTTTTAAAAGTAGTCATCACACTGAATTTCTCTAAGGCTTTTTAAAACTCTCCCTGAGATTTTTCTGTTTCAAATTATTTACCGTAGGCTATACTGCCTACATTATCTGGCTTTCTCTAGGTTCCTTGGTTTTGCCAAACTCATTCCTACATTTTGGTCTTTGCATTGGCTTCTCTTTTCCCATTTTTTTGCATGGCTGGCTCCCTTTTGTCACTCAAGTGACCGCCTCTAGAGTGGCCGCTGTTACTCTCCCTTTGTTGTTATTGTTATCAATTAGCATAGTAATATACACTTCTGTATATTGCCTTTTACACTTAATATATTTTTGATGTTGTTCCATATTAGTATTTCATGAGTTTCCTAATTCCTTTGTTTTAATATTTAAAGCATTCCATTGACTGTCCCATAATTTATTTAACCAGTCTTATATTGATGGACATTTAGGTGGTTTAAATCTTTTGCTTTTATCCATAGCACTGCAGTTATTGATCTTGAACATGCACCATTTTTCACATGGGAAAGTAAATTGGTAGAATAAATTTCTAAGAGTGGATTTATAAGATTAAAATTTATGTGCATTTGTAATTTGTTGCACATTGCTCAACTTTATAATTAGTATTTTAAATGTCCTCTTCTAATACTTCCATCTGAGAATTAACATTTATGTTACTGTTTTCCAAAAAGGATGAAATGTGGCTTACCTTAAAGCTGCAATATGCGTGAAGTTATATTTCTCTAATTGGCCCATTGTAATGAGTTCCTTCTTTCCTTTAGCATTAGATCCCCATCTTCCTCCTCTTATGAGCCTGTTCCCCACCCCCAGCAGTTTTATCCAGGCCCGTGATGACTCAGGTAGAGATGACCGTATCTTAGATTTCCTTTCCTTTCTAAGTTGTGACCATGTGACTGACTAGGTGTGAGTAGAAGTGGTACATGCACCTTTTGGGTTGTCTCCTTGAAAACAAAGCCACTTGGCTGAGACTTCCTCTCTCTGTATGTGGGTTGAAATGGGGTTGTAGCACGGACCCAGCTTAAGCCATGCAGATGAGGATAACAGTCTGGGGGTGATGGAGCAACAGATGGAAGGAACCTGGATCTCTGAGTGACCTTAGGGAAGAGAGTGGCCTGTCAGTTTATCTTACTTTCTTCTGGGCAGTAAGATGAGAGAGAAAGAAACCCTTATCTTATTTGAGCTGATGTGTATTTGATCCTTTTGGAAGTGCCTAGAGTGTACCCTGTACAGGTTTCCTGTCCTTCACCATCTCCTAGAGCTTGCTCAAACTCATATCCATTGAGTCGGTGATGCCATCTAACCATCTTGTCCTCTGTCATCCCCTCCCCCTCTTGTCTTCAGTCTTTCCCAGCTTCAGGGTCTTTTCTAATGACTCTGCTCATTCCATCAGGTGGCCAAAGTATTGGAGTTTCAGCTTCAGCATCAGTCCTTCCAATGAATATTCAGGACTAATTTCCTTTAGGATTGACTGGTTTGATCTTGCAGTTCAAAGGGCTCTCAAGAGTCTTCTCCAACACCACAGTTCAAAAGCATCAATTCTTTGGCACTCAGCCTTCTTTATGGTCTAGCTCTCATATCTGTACGTGACCACAGGAAAAACCATAGCTTTGACTATACAGATTTTGTTGGTAAAGTAATGTCTCTGCTTTTTAATGTGCTAAGTTTGTCATAGCTTTCTTCCAAGGAGCAAGTGTGTTTTAATTTCATGGCTGCAGTCACCATCTGCAGTGATTTTGGAGCCCAAGAAAATAAAGTCTGTCACTGGTTCCATTGTTTCCCATTTATTTGCCATGAAGTGATGGACCAGATGTCATGATTTTAGGTTTTTGAATGCTGAGTTTTAAGCCAGCTTTTTCACTCTCTTCTTTCACCTTCATCAAGAAGCATTTAGTTCCACTTCACTTTCTGGCATTAGGGTGGTGTCATCTGCATTTCTGTGGTTGTTGATATTTCTCCTGGCTGTCTTGATTCCAGCTTGTGTTTCATCCAGCATGGCATTTTGCATGATGTACTCTGCATATTATTTAAATAAGCAGGGTGACAATATACAGACTTCACGTACTCCTTTCCCAATTTGGAACCAGTCTGTTGTTCCATGTCCAGTTCTAACTGTTGCTTCTTGAACTGCATGTAGGTTTCATAGGAGGCAGGTAAGGTGATCTGGTATTCCAATCTCTTTGAAGAATTTTCCACAGTTTGGTGTGATCTACACAGTCAATGAAATTCATAAAATAGTTTGTGTGTTTATTCGTTTTCAATCATGCTGGTTTGTGTATGTGTTTTATTTTTTTCTCAGTACTGTTTAGCTATTTCTCAATACTGACCACCTACCTGTCTATTTAAAAATCCCTCTACCGTGGATGAAATGGGGGTCTTAATAATTAGAAATGGAGAACAAAATTATGTGAAGTGGGTAGAAATTTTCTGAATGAAGTGGAAAAAACATGTATATTTTCTTCTTCTTCATCAGACTCTCTAGTTTATTTCTTGGGTGAGGATTTATTTGAAAACCAATTAAAAATTTACATTAGTTAACTATCTATGGCTGCATAACAAATCTCCCAAAATTTAGTGGCTTTAAACTTTTATTATTTCACAGTTAATGTGGATTAGGAATTCAGGTGTGGCTCTGGGTCTTTCACAGGCTACGGTGATCTCAAGGCTTCACTAGAATGGATGATCTTCCTTGCTCATTTGGCTCCTTTTAGGTTATTGGACTGAAGCATCAGGCATCATGACCTGTTGGTCAGAGGCCTCTTTTGTTTCTTTGACATGTGGTCTCTATACAAAGCATTTCAGAACATGGCAGCTTGCCTCTTTAGAGCAAGCAAGCAAGAAGAGAAAACATGCTAATAAGATGAAAGAGTTTTTGTTCCTTAATCATCGAAATGACACATCATCACTTTTGTCATATTCTGTTCACTAGAAGGAAGTACTAGGGCCAGCCCACACTCAAGGGGAGGAAATTATTATCAGTGTATGAACACCAGGAAGCAGAGATTGTTGAAACCCTGTCAGAAACTGCCTAACACAACCATTATTTCAAAACAGAGTCCTTCAAATATGGTAGCTCAGTCTCATTACATGTACCAGTTATAGTGGTAGGGTAGATAATTGCTAAATAATCTTGGGTTTTGATTTCGATATTTAGTTACTTGAATTGCTTACATTTTGATAGGATGCTAATAATAGGCACAGCCTGCTTTCCTGAAGTACATCAGTTGCTCAACTCATTGTATTTAATTAGAAAATTTCTAATTACTCATTCATTGTCAGTCTTCAATGGATAAAAGTTATTGAACGGCAGAGTCTGTGGATATATCCATGTATTGCCGTATGTCTAACCTCTGCCTAGCATTAAGCTGGAACAAATTAGTGTCTGTGTATTACTGAATGAATGAGTGTTTGAAAATGGAGCTGAGAATTACAAATGCTGCTGAAAAAGGAGACTGGTATTGGGATCAGTTTTCTCATTAGTTTGTTTTGTGATTCATGGTTAATACCTTGCTTCGTATCCTCAGTCTTTTTAGAATTAAAGATTTGGGTAAAAGTTCAAAATTCTGTCAAGTCCATATTTTTAAAAAATTTTTTGATTCATACCTTTTGCCTTAATTCTACTTAAGGATTGTATTTTGAGTTTACAAAAACAATCTTGTACAGGAGTATCTGTCACAACATATGCCAGTAAAAATAAATTACAGTTATCCCATTATCAATAGGGAATTATTTTAATCAGTTACAGAAAACTATACCTTTGCTAAAAATCAGGATGTAGATTTGTTGTCATGGAAATTTGTCCATGATATGTGAACAGAAAGAAAAAAATATGTATATATGTCTTTTAATTTCATGGCTGCAATCACCATCTGCAGTGATTTTGGAGCCCCCAAAAAATAAAGTCAGCCACTGTTTCCCCATCTATCTGTCATGAAGTGATGGGACTGGATGCCATGATCTTAGTTTTCTGAATGTTGAGTTTTAAGCCAACTTTTTCACTCTCCTCTTTCACTTTTGTTAAGAGGCCCTTTAGTTCTTCACTTTCTGCCATAAGGGTGGTGTCATCTGCATATCTGAGGTTATTGATATTTCTCCCAGCAGTCTTAATTCCAGCTTGTGCTTCTTCCAGCCCAGCGTTTCTCATGATATACTCTGCATATAAGTTAAATAAGCAGGGTGACAATATACAGCCTTGATGTACTCCTTTTCCTATTTGGAACCAGTCTGTTGTTCCATATCCAGTTCTAACTGTTGCTTCCTGACCTGCATACAAGTTTCTCAAGAGGCAGGTTAGGTGGTCTGGTGTTCCCATCTCTTGAAGAATACAAGTATACAACAAAATACTTAATGTTATTTTCTTCTGATATATGATATTAACAGATTAGAGACATTTTTGTCATTCTATATTATTTGTTTATTTTTAATTGTGAAATATATAGAACATAAAATGTACAGTCTTATCCATTTTTAAGTGTTCAGTTAGGTAGTGTTATGTACCTTCGCATTGTTGTCCAACCAAATACAGAAGTCTCTTCATCTTACCAAACAGGAACTGCACCCATTAGACAGCAGCTACTTAGTCTTCCTTCCCCCGGACCCTGCAGCCACCATTGCACGTGGACACTTGAGTTGCTTCTTCCTTTTGGCTGTTGTGGGTAGTGCTGCTACAAACTTGGGTATACAAATAATCACTTTGAGACCTGGATTTCGGTTCTTTTAGGTGTATGCCTAGAAATGCTGTTGCTGAATCATGTGGTTAATCACTTTTTTAAGGAACCACTGGACTGTTTTCCATAGTGAGCGCACACTTGTACATCCCACCAGCAATGCAGCAGGGTTTCAGTTTCCCTGCAGCCTCCCCAGCATTGTTTTCTGGTTTTTGTTGATAATAGCCACCTTAATATGTTTGGGATCATTCCCTATCATTTATTTTTAATAAGTGTTGCTATTTTCATACTGAGTGAACAATGACGGTATTACCATTTTATAAAAATAGAATGAATTAGCTTTATTTTTTTATTTTTAATATTGTTTCTGTAACAGCAAGTACTGCCTTTATTTCAGATGCAGTAGTAAATTGTCGGGATATTAGGGTTGATTGCTAGAATAAATTAGAAGCTTGATGCTAAAGGGTGTTTTGAGGTTTTAGTAAAGTACTCTGAATATCATAGTAAATATCTTAATTGCTCTTGCGCACTCAAAGTTGGAAACCCAAGACTTACCAGTCTTAGTAAATGTTAACTACTAATTTTTGATGGAATATTCTTGCTTAACCTTTATTGACTAATTGAACTTATGTTTACCAATGTCTTTTCAAAGAAAAACCTGATTTGAGGTATGCTGCTGCTGCTGCTAAGTTGCTTCATTATAGTTTACCATAAAATTAATCTGCTTTAAGTGTGCAATTCAATAATTTTCAGTAAATGTACTCAGTTATGCACCTATCACCATAATCTAGTTTTGTGTCTGTTTGTTCAGTCGCTAAGTTGTGTCCAACTCTTTGTGACCCTGTAGATTGTAGCATGTCAGGTTTCCCTGTCTTTCACTGCCTCCTAGAGTTTGCACACAGAGAAAGCAATAGCAATCAACTCCAGTACTCTTGCCTGGAGAATCCCATGGATGGAGGAGCCTGGTGGGCTGCAGTCCATGGGGTTGCTAAGAGTTGGACACGACTGAGCATCTTCACTTTCACTTTTCACTTTTATGCATTGGAGAAGGCAATGGCAACCCACTCCGGTGTTCTTGCCTGGAGAATCCCAAGGACGGGGGAGCCTGGTGGGCTGCCGTCTATGGGGTCGCACAGAGTCAGACATGACTGAAGCGACTTAGCAGCAGCAGCAGCAGCAGAGTTTGCACAAACTCTTAGCAGCAGCAGCAGCAGAGTTTGCACAAACTCATGTCCATTGAGTCCTTGATGCTCTCTGACCATCCTATCCCCTGCTGCTCCCTTTGCCTTCAGTCTTTCCCAGCATCAGGGTCTTTCCCAGTGAGTCAGCTCTTCGCATCAGGTGGCCAAAGTATTGGAGCTTCAGCTTCAGCATCAGTCCTTTTAGCAACTTTTGAGGGTTGATTTCCTTTAGGATTGACTGGTTTGATCTCCTTGCAGTCCAAGGGACTCTCAAGAGTGTTCCCCAGCACCGAAATTAAAAAGCATTAATTTTTTGGTGGTCAGCCTTCTTTATGGTCCAACTCTCCCATCCGTAAATGACTACTGGAAAAGCTATAGCTTTGACTGTACAGACCTTTGTCAGCAAAGTGATGGTTCTGTTTTTTAATGCACTGTTCAGGTTTGTCATAGCTTTTCTTCCAAAGAGCAAGCGTCTTTTAATTTCATGGCTTCAGTCAACATCCACAGTGATTTTGGAGCCTAAGAAATTAAAATCTGCCACTGTTTCCACTTTTCCCCCATCTATTTGCCATAAAGTGATGGGACCAGATGCCATGATCTTAGTTTTTTGAATGCAGAATTTTAAACCAGCTTTTTCACTCTCTTCTAACTTTATCAAGAGGCTTTTTAGTTCCTCTTTGCTTTTTGCCATTAGAATGGTATCATCTGCATATCTGAGGTTGTTGATATTTCTCCCAGCAGTCTTAACTCCAGCTTGTGATTTATCCAACCCAGCATTTTGCATGGTGTACTCTGTATATAAATTAAATAAGCAGGGTGACAGTATACAGCCTTGACTTTCTCTTTTCCCAATTTTTAACCAGTCTGTTGTTCCTTGTCTGGTTCTAACTGTTGCTTCTTAACCAGCATACAGGTTTCTTAGGAGGCAGGTAAAATGGTCTGGGATTCCCATCTCTTGAAGAATTTTTCATAGTTTGTTGTGATCCACACAGCCAAAGGCATTTGAGTAGTCAATGAAGCAGAAGTAGATGTTTTGCTCCAATTGTCTTGCTTTGTCAATGAGCCAATGGTTGTTGGCAGTTTGTTCTCTGGTTCCTCTGCCTTTTCTAAATCCAGCTTGAACATCTGGAAGTTCTTGGTTCACATACTGTTGAAGCCTAGCTTGGAGAATTTTGAGCATTACTTTGCTAGTGTGTGAGATGAGTGCAGTTGTGAGATAGTTTGAACATTCT
Source organism: Cervus elaphus (assembly GCF_910594005.1). Taxonomy (NCBI): domain Eukaryota; kingdom Metazoa; phylum Chordata; class Mammalia; order Artiodactyla; family Cervidae; genus Cervus; species Cervus elaphus. Next base: position 10,696,917 of record NC_057826.1, read on the forward strand.
CTGGCGTTGTCTTTCTTTGGGGGTTGGAATGAAAACTGACCTTTTCCAGTCCTGTGGCCACTGCTGAGTTTTCCAAGTTTGCTCTTGTGGTTATTCAGATCATTAAGGCCTTCTTTGTATAGTTCTTCTCTGTGTATTTGCCACCTCTTAATCTCGTTTGCTTTTTTTAGGTCCTTACTGTTTCTGTCCTTTATCATGTCCATCCTTGCATGAAATGTTTGCTTGATATTTCCAGTGTTCTTGAAGAGGTTTCTGCTCTTTCCCATTCTGTTGTTTTCCTCTACTTCTTGGCATTGTTCATTGAAGAAGGCCTTCTTATCTTTCCTTTCTATTCTCTGGAACTCTTCATTCAGTTGGGTATATCTTTCTCTTTCTCCCTTGCCTTTCACTTCTTTTCTCAGGTATTTGTAAAGCCTCCTCAGACAACCCCTTTGCCTTCTTGCATTTCTTTCTCTTTGGGATGGTTTTGGTCACTGCTTCCTTCCTTTACAATACTATGAACCTCTGTCCATAGTTCTTCAGATGCTCTGTCTACCAGATCTAATCCCTTGAATCTATTCATTTCCTCCACTGTCTGTAATCATAAGGGATTTGATTTAGGTCGTACCTGAATGACCTAGTGGTTTTCCCTGATTTCTTCTGTTTAAGCCTGCATTTGCAATAAGGAGCTCACGTTCTGAGCCACAGTCAGCACCAGGTCTTGTTTTAATAATCTAGTTTGGAGTATTTCTGTTGCCCCAGTAAGATCCCTTGTGACCAAGACCTTTATTGACTCTATAGAATTTGTGGCAAAAGATTTTTTGTAACAGGGCTGTATATATTGCTTCTCTTAAATGAATACAAATATCTTTTATCGTATCCTCCTATACCAAATATATGCAAGTACTCAAGTAGTGTATATTTTATTTAGGGGACTGTATCATAATACTCATGAAGTGTGTTTGAATGTGCATAACTTTTAGCAAGGAAAAATCTTACATCAGAGAATAAATTCTTTCATGTTTATTTTAGAGAATCCCAATTAAACATTTTCCATGTGACTTGATTTTTTGATCTTTTACTGCTGGTTTATTTTTAGCATATCATAGTAGCAAAGGTTGACAAGCCCTTTCAATTATTTGCTGCATATAAACATCAAAACCTTCCAAGTCAGGTCATGGTTTTAGTAATTAAAATGAAAAAAAACTAAATAGAACAATTTATCATTCATAAAGTAATAAATACAGTTGTAGGCAAAATTGGTAATTGTCTTCTAACTCACCAGAGGGCACTCTTTTCTAGTTTATTACCTTTCACTCTGATCTTTAGACACAAGTTATACTTTGAAACATTTCAGTCTTTTTCTGGGGTCTAGGTTTGGATTAATTGGAGACTAATGATTGTTTTCTCTTGCAACTTTTAGTGAGTATTTTTGTGACCTGCTTTATAAATGTCATTAAAAACGGTTCTACAAATAAGCCATAGTCTTAAATGCTTTAGGCAGTAGTGTATCTGGCATAAAATATCTCTTCAGTTTAGTCTCTTTTTTTGCCTAGCAGCTCTATAATGTCACTTTCTTTGTTTATGTTAAGGTTTCAGATCGAGTGGAGCGGCGGCTTCAGGAAATAGAGAAAGAGATGCGAACAGAAAGAGAGCTGGTGGAAAGACGGCAGGATCAACTGGGACTTATTTCTCAGCAGCTCCAGGAGGTTTGTGAAAAGTGGCTTTTCGTAATGTAAATCCTAAGGTTAGGTGGTTGTTTAGCTGTTGTTAAAATGGTTTTAGTTCCTGGGTGTTGCATGTGACAATCCATGTGAGAAGTGCAACATATTGCTTGCAGTTCATTGTATATAGATGACCCTTCCTGGTTCAAACCCAGAGCCTACACTTTACTGGATGTATGACCGTGGGCAAGTTCCTTAACTTCTCTAGACTCATTTCCTTTGCTGCTGTTGTTCAGTTGCTCAGTGTCTGACTCTTTGTGACTCCATGGACTGCAGCATGCCAGGACTCCCTGTCCATCACCAACTGTGGGAGCTTGCTCAAACTCATGTCCTTCGAGTCAGTGATGCCATCCAACCATCTTATCCTCTGTCGTTCCCTTCTCCTCCTGCCTCAATCTTTCCCAGCAACAGGGTCTTTTCTAATGAGTCAAGTCTTCACATCATTTCCTCTGTAGAAAACAGAAATAATCATAGCATTTACTTAATCACATTGGTGCAGGAGTAAATAAGTTGATGTGGATAAAACAGTTAACCTAGCGTCTAACTTGTGCTCAGTACATGTGAAACTGAAGGTATAATTATTCAGATTGATTTTCTTTGGTGTGAACTAGACCAGGGATCAGCGCACTGGCCTATGGACTGGATCTGGCCCACTGCCGATTTTTGTAAATAAAATTTTATTGAAACAGAGCCACTCCCATTCATTTTCAGTACTTTTGTGACACAACAGCAGAGTTGAGATGTTGTGAAAAAGACTGAATGGCTCACAAAGCTTAAAATGAGTATTGACTGACTGGCTCTTTATAGAAGAAGTTTGCAGTTCCCTGAACTAGACTATGGTCAAATTCAAACTGTTACCCTTTAGGTAACATTTTTTTTAAGTGATTTTGTGTATTTGTGGCTGTGCTGGCCCTTCATTTCTGCACGTGGGCTTTCTCTAGGTGCGGCGAGCGGGGTGACTCTTGGTGGCAATGCGCAGGCTTCTCCTTGAGGTGGCTTCTCTTGCTGGGGAGCACAGGCTCGGGGTGCACGGGCTCCGCAGTTGCAGTTCTCGGGCTCTGGAGCGCCGGCTCACTAGCTGTGGTGCATGGGCATAGTTGCTCCATGGCACGTGGGGTCTTCCCGACCCAGGGGCCTCCTGTTCTGGCTGGTCGATTCATTACCACTGAGCCACCAGGGAAGCCCAGGGTAATATTTTTGTTTTGAAATTGCAGACTTATGAAGAAGTTGAGTAAGTAGAACAAAGGAGTAATGGATATCCTTTACCTCGATTCCCCTAATATTCATATTTGCCAGACTTTCTTTATTATTTTATATATGTATCTCAGTGTGTATGTATATTTAAAAGTTTTTATTGAGGCTAGTTGCTGACATAATGTAGATGCTTTTAAATCTAATAGGGTGTGTACATTCTCTTCTGTTATCACAGAAGATTAACATTGGATCAATACTATGAACCTATAGGTTTTATTAAAATTTTGCCACTTAAAGTCCTTTTCTGGTCCAGGGTACAATACAGGATTACATAAAGCTTTGACCATCATGTCTCTTTAGTTTCCTTTAATCCGGAATAGTTTTTCGGTCTTTTTTTTTTTTTTTTTTCCTAGTCAGTTAGTTTGTAGAATGTCTTTTGTTTTAGGTTTGTTGATTTTTTTTTTTTTTCCTCATCACTAGATTCAGGTCTTAGACTTCTGGCAGGACACCCAGAGAATTGTTGTTGTGGTTTTCCTAGGTTATCAGATCAGGAGGCATGTAATGTTGATTTGTTCCATCACTGATGAAAACTGAACATTGATTAAGGTGTTGCTTGCCAGGTTTTTCTACTGTAAAGTTACTATATTATGCTTTTTAATTATTTGTGTTATGGGGAAGCTCTTTGAAACTTGAAAATAGCCTGTATTTCATCATATTTTCACCTGCAAATTTTAGCATCTATTGGTTCTTTCATGAAACAGTTACTGCTGTAAGTGATACTAAACAGTGATTTAAAAAATATTCTGTCATATCTCTTAATCAGTTGGAATCCTACTGTCAGAAGTGCTTTGTCGTTTTCTCCACTCATTCGATCATTCGTTAACATTAGTGTAGATTTATGAATTATCATTATATCATCTTGGTTATGTTTTATAATTGTCATTATAGGAAACTTATGAGATTACCTTTAAATGTTTCTTAGATATATAAAGCATTAAAAAATTAGAAACAAGGAAACCAAAAGATTTAAAAACAAAAGGAATGCTTTATTTTTTCTTTTACAAAATGTTTTTCTTTAAAAGTGATGTTCTTCAGATGTACTTGTGTGTTCTTAAAGATCATTAACCCTTTTAGATTGACAGATTAAATTTTTTAAGTTTTAGGAAATGTGCCCATTGAAAATTAGCAATGAAAATTGCAAACCTGAAATTATAATGTAAGCCGATAGAAAAATCTGCTTTTGTTTTCTAAAATTCCATTTTTCCTCCATTTCACAAAAGGACACATACCCTTGTTGGTTGGTAATTACTTTGAAGAGGATACTTTGTTGAATAATTAGATACAGATGTGGGTAGACTTTTTTTTAAAAAAAAAAAAACCTTGATTTTTATACGTTTGTTCTCAAAGCAAATTGCATCTGGTGAGCGTAAGAACAGCACTGAAGAGACAATTGTTCTTTTTTGTGAGAGAAGATTAGAGAAATTTTCCATGCTTATTTTCTACTCTCTTTACAGAATGCAGAAAATTACAAAGAAAGAGGGAGAGAAAGATTGCTTCCCACCCCTATTCTTGAGAAACCAGAGCCTGAGTATTTGCATTGTAATTGTCATTTTGACTAAAAGCTTGAACAGTCCTTTGGAATTCCATCTCTGACAGTACAATAGAGGATCACTATTGATAAGAAATGTTTAATTTCATACTTTGTCACTTTAATATATGTGGTAACCTATGTGCTTTTAATAGGTGATTTTGGATTAAACAGTGCAGTGGAAACTGGAAAGGATTAATTTAGCCTGACGCGTTTTCCTACTCCCAAGTTAAGTGGCTTAGAGTGTTCCGGAAAGATCGTGTTTAAGGAGAGAAAACACTTTGCTTTCTATTTGGTGTTAATACTTATGGATATACCTGTACTGTATGGCAGTAGTAATTTATGAATTTTGTTTGTGGCCGTGGTGAAAATTGAATCTCTAGGTGGGTAAGTATGCCTGGACTTTCAGCCACTATATTCTTCTGCCTTCCTAAAATGTGCGATTCAATGTTAGTTCAAATTATGACAGTCAAAAGTTGTGAAGAGATTGGGAGTCGTCATTAAAAAAAAATTCCAGAATGTCAGAGATTTCTGGGTATTAATATAATATGTTATAGGGAGGCAATCTGTGGTTTTGGCTAAAACCTGCTTTGTTTTAGTGATCTAATGAAGTTCTTAGGTCCTCAGAGCTTTATCTGTTCCCACCTAATGAAAATCACAGAATTAGTCATTGGAAATTGATTGAGGGAAAGCCACTCTTCTTTTCTTATTTAGAGTTTTAAAAATTGTTTACTGTTCTGTTCTTTTTTTCCTGTTCCTCCTGGTCTGAGCAATAGGGATATGCTCACACTCTGGAATTCACTTCCTTTGGCGAGGCTTAGCTGCTTATGTGCTACTGCATGTGAATGTCAGATTTTCTTAACTTGACAAGGACCGTCCGTGGCCTTCGTACCTCACATGCCACATTTCAGACAACACTGTTCTCGTAGCTCAGTCGCTGTCTCTCTAGAGAGGTGAATGTTTCATTAGTTGTGCAATAATTTTCTTTTCATATTGCTTTTAAAAATATTTATATATTTTACATTAAAGTATAGTTTATTTACACTGCTGTGTTAGTTTCTGGTGTACAGCAAAGTGAATGTTATATATATATAGTTTTTTTTTCAGATTCTTTTTAAGATATTGAAAATAGTTCCCTGTGCTGTACAGTAGGACCTTATTGTTCATCCTTTTGTTTATAGAAGTATGCATCCGTTCATCCCAAACTCCTAATTTATGCCTCCCCACCACCTTTTCCCTTTGGTAACCATGTTTCTGAGCCTGTTGCTGTTTTATAAGTAAGTTCATTTGTAATTGTTTTTTTAGATTCCACATGTAAGTGATATCATATGATATTTGTCTTTGACTTGCTTCTCCAGTTCCGTCCATGTTGCTGTAAATGGCATTACTTTGTTCTTTTTAATGGTTGAGTAATATTCCATTGTGTATATATGTACCACATCTTCTTTATCCATTTCTTTATTGATGGACATCTAGGTTGCTTCCATGTGTTGGCTGCTATAAATAGTGCTACTATGAACATTGGGGTGCATGTATCTTTTCAAATTAAAAAGTTTTTTTTTTCCAGATATATGCCCAAGAGTGGCATTGACAGACCATATGGTAACTCTACTTCTAGTTTTTTAAGGAACCTCCATACTGTTCTCCATGGTGGCTTTATATTCCGGTTAACAGTGTGGGAGGGTTCCCTTTTTTCCATACTCTCTCCAGCCGTTATTATTCTTAGACTTTCTGATGATGGTCATTCTGACTGGTAAGAAGTGATACCTCATTGATTTGCATTTCTCTAATAAGTAGTCATGTTGAGCATCATTTCATGTGTCTGTAGTCATCTGCATGTCTTCTTTGGAGAAATGTCTATTTAGATCTTCTGCCCATTTTTTGATAAGTTTTTTTTTTTTTTTTAAGCAGTGTGAGCAGTTTGTGTATTTTGGAAATTAAACCCTTGTCGGTTGCATCATTTGCAAATATTTTCTCCCATTCCATAGGTTGTCTTTTCATTTAATTTATGGTTTTTTTTTGTTGTGCAAAAGATTTTAAGTTTAGTTAGCTCTCATTTGTTCATTTTTGTTTTTTTTTCCATTACTGTAGGAGTCAGATCCAAAAAGATATTGCTGCTTTTTTGTGTCAAAGAGTGTACCACCTGTGCTTCCACCTAGGAGTTTTAAAGTATCCGTTCCTAGGTTTAGATCTTTAATCCATTTTGAGCTTATTTTTTTATATGGTGTTCAGAAGGTTCTAATTTCATTTTTTTTTTTTTTTTTGCAAGTAGCTCTCTAGTTTCCCCAGACTATTCATATAGCTCTTTTAAATTTTGAATGGTTGTTGTCTGAACTTTTACTAACAGAATTCAAATATTGTAAAGCTTGTAACCATCAGCCTTTCCTTGTTGAACGATTGTGCAAACAATAAAGTGTTTGTTTAACACTATAGTACATTTGTCATATTACAGACTCCTTTTGATCAGACACTTGATAGTAAGGTAACTTTGATTAGTTAAGTTTAGTGGCATGAGGTAAGAATGGTGGTGCTAGGAACATCAAAGAAGTATTTAGACTGTAAGCCCAAATCAGAACTCTTTTGCAGGTACAAAATTTGCATAAAATCTTACATAACCTTTTTAACTCTTGACTGGGTATTTTGGGAATTCCTGACTTGCCTTTTTTTTTTACTAGCTGTTTTTTTTATAAATTGAATATTACTTGTTCATCTTCAGTTGAATTACATAAAATGAAAAACATGAGATAGATATTTGTATATGTTTTTTCAGAGCATTTTGTAGTCTATTAAAATGCTAGTTCCCTGATCTGCCCCCACCAGGAATATTCCATACTTGCATATAATCTGAAGTGAACCAGATTCCTTACGATTTAAAAATGTTTCAAGGAGAAACCCATGGAGCAGGCAGGGCATGGAATCTTAGTAGGAGATAGTGAAGACTAAGTGAGGAATTCACGTGGGAGCTCGGCTCAGTGGTTTTTAGTCTGTGCTCTGACAGAAAACCAGATTTTGTGTCTCTTCAATAAAATGAGAGCATATACAGAAAAATGAATTGAAGTTTCCTTCCCCAGTATTTTCCTTCATCTTTTAGAATCTGTATTAATTGTGAAAAACCTAATGAAGAAATAGCTATTCATTCCTTCCCAGAAATGTCATTGTGGCTCCAGAGATGCTGAGTAATATGGTTACTTCAACTAAGAAAAGCACTGGGTACTGTTTATTAATGTATTTAGTTTGGACTCATTAAAGGAGAAGCTTCCACTGAAGCCAAGAATGTTTTCCTAATGTCCTCTTAATAGCTTTACCATCTCCCTTGAGACTTCTGAGCCAGTTCAGAGGAGATCCTAGTCCAGCAAATGTTCTAACGTGGCCTCATTAAACCTTTCTTCTGCTCTTCCTTTAGAGACTATGCTGTTTGATTTGGGGATGTGGAAGCCTTTCTGAGGCTGCTAAATTTTGGACTCTCTTCACTTACCTTTCCAAGGCTGAATTTCAAAACTTTTGCTTTGCCATTTGCTTTACCCTCTTGTTTCCATAACCGATACTCTTTTTTTGTAGGTGTCCCCTACATTTCCACATTTTTTCATAGTACAAGCTGATTCCCCCTGATATTATTAGATCCCTTCTATATAAGTGCCCATTAGATCACCCTCATGTTGACCATTCCAGTAGCCTCCCTGGGTGTTAAGAAAGACCAGTGGAAATTATAAGTAAATGAGAGTTCAAAAGTAAAAGACAGGTTCTAGCACAAGAAAAGCTCATGGAACGCACCTAGTTTTTGCAACCCTTGGGGTATGAGCTCTAGAACGCAGTCCTTTGTCAGACCTAGGTGATGAGGTGGGGTTTAACGGACAGAGATTGACCCAGGTAGGGTGGCACCACCCAGGGCCCCAGACTGACAAGGGCTGGAACCCAGAGTGTCAGCCCGCACGGCCACACACCTACCGCTCTGCCGGAGAACGCGTGGGGTCAGGCAACATTTGACAACTCACACTCTGGAGTTCTTGCTTCAGGGGGCGAAGTTGTGTGTAGGAAAAACTTAGGCCTTACTTTTAGCCACGATTTTTATTCTTTTATATTTTTATATTCATTATGTTTTATATTTATATATATATTTTATATTCATTATTCTTAATGCCATTGATGCTTTTTCTCCTCCTTCTCCAATGATGGCTGCTTTTCTCTCTGTTCAGTTTCCAGTAATATATATTATATGAGGTAAAGTTTTCAGTCTCAGATTATTCCTGTTAATTACCATTTCTTGATGTATTGTCTCTTTTAATTGTACTTGTTTTGAAAATTTTTTATTTCTAGCATTTAACATAGTATGCTCTTAATAAATACTTGTTGACTGCATTAAGTAGTGACCATACTAATGTATTATTTTCATACATTGTTTAACAGGTTTTATTTCTCATATGGTTCTTTGTTTTTAAACTTTGTATTTAGTATAAAAAGTATTTTTATATTTAATTTAAATAAGTGCATAACTTCATATCATAAACTCTTACATGATCTTTTTTTTTTAATGCAGCTTTATTGCTCAGGTCATTTTTTTCCTATTTCTTTCCCTCTGTTTTTCAATATCAATTACTACCCCTACTCACTAAAATAAAAAGAATAGTGTAAACAGCCTGGGATATATTCTTTTTTTCTTTTTGTGCTGTTAATTATGCTGGACAGATATATGTATATATATATTTATAAAATATATATACATTTGCATATACAGAGGTTTTGGGGTTTTTTTTTGTATGTTTTTATATTAGGATTTTTTATATATGTTTTTATATATATAAACTATATATATAAGTTTTTATATATGTAAACTAGGATTACATATATCTACATTTCTTCACCTTCCTGTTTTTCTCACATCAATCCTCTGGAAGTTCCTCCAAATAGCTGATGTGGTTCCAACTTAATCTTTTATTGCCATTACAGATCTTTTGTTATAATAGAGATTACCAGATTATTTTTCCAAATGATTCTAAGTCTTCACTTTTTTATCAGCAAAATAGCTGAGAGTGCCCCCTTTCCCCCACATTCCTACTGTTAGTAATAGTTATAAATGCTTTTAATTTTTGCCAAGTTGATGGGTATAAAGTGTTAACTCATTTTTGTGTTTATTTCTGTTTCCTATTAGTGAATTTCAGTATCTTTTCACATATTTGCTGGCATTTTTCATTTGTGCCTGTGCAAATAGCTTGTGTATAAGTTTTGCTTATTTAAAAATACTGGACTGTACAGTAAGTCCTTTTGATGATCCATTTTAAATATCATGTATACATGTCAATTCCAAATTACTTGCATTTTCTATCAGGAATTTCACTTTTTTAATGGCAGAAGGAAGGAATCTTAAGTTATTTCTTATATAACTAATGAGTTGCCTCAGCATCCTTTTTGAATAATTTCTTCTATTCCTTCTGGTTTAAACGCCACTTCTGCTATTTAGTGTCCCATGGTGTCTGTCTGAGTTCTATATGGTTAGTTCTGTTTATCTATCCCTGAATGTGTTGTCTATCCCTGAATTATCCCTGATAATGTGTTGTCTCCATTTTTTAGAGCTTTCATTATATTTCATTGGATGGTAATGAAAATCCTCTTGTCAAGTTCTGTGAATAATCTTGCTGGTATTTTGATTTAATTGTACTAAATTATAGATTAGTTTGAAGAGGTATTTTCTAATGTTCTTTAGTAATATTTATAATTGCCTCTATAATGATCATGTACATCTTAGACTTCTTAGTACCTTATGGTTTTTCTTTCTATTGTATTATTTTCTTTCATATTATCTCTAATTGATATTTTGTAGCATATAGGAATGCAGTTGATTTCTATATGGCTCTGTTATCCAATAATTTTGTTAAATGATCTTACTAAGTCCTGTAATTTGTTAATAGTTTTAATGACATCCTATCTGTTGTATAGCTAATCATGTTGCTGTTCAGTCACTGAGTCATGTCCAACTCTTTGTGACCCCATGAACTGTAGCACGCCAGGCTTTCCTGTCCCTCACTATCTTCCAGAGTTTGCTCAAATTTATGTGCATTGAGTTAGTGATGCCATCCAACCATCTTATCCTTTGTCGCCCTCTTCTCCTGCCCTCAATCTTTCCCAGCATCAGGGTCTTTTCGAATGAGTCGACTCTGCATCAGGTGGCAAAAGTATTGGAGCTTCAGCTTCAGTATCAGCCCTTCCAGGGAACATTTAGGATTGATTTCCTTTAGGTTTGACTGGTTTGATCTACTTGCTATCCATGGGACTCTCAAGAATCTTCTCCAGCACCACAATTCAAAAGCATTAATTATTCAGCTTTCACCCTTCTTTATGGTCCAACTCTCACATCCATAAATGACTACTGGAAAAACCATAGTTTTGACTATTCGACATTGGTTGGCAAAGTGATGTCTCTGCCATCTAGGTTTGTCATAGCTTTCCTTCCAAGGAGCAAACGTCTTATTCATGGCTGCTGTCACTATCAGCAGTGATTTTGGAGCCCAAGAAAATAAAATCTGTCACTGTTTCCACTTTTCCCCTATCTATTTGCCATGAAGTAATGGGACCCTATTCCATGATCTTAGTTTTCTGGATGTTGAGTTTCAAGCCAGCTTTTTCAGTCTTCTCTTTCACCCTCATCAAGAAGCTCTTTAGTTCCTCTTTGCTTTCTGCCATTAGAATTGTATTATTGCATATTTGAGGTTGTTGACATTTCTACTGGCAACCTTGATTCCAGCTTGTGAGTGATCCAGTTCAGCATTTTGCATGATGTAGTGTGCACACAAGTTAAGGCAGAGTGACAATATACAGCCTTGACGTACTCCTTTCCCAATTTTGAACCAGTCCCTTGTTCCATGTCTGGTTCTAACTGTTGCTTCTTGTCTTGCATACAGGTTTCTCAGGAGACAGGTAAGGTGGTCTGGTAGTCAGTCGTATCATTTGAAGTTAAAGGCAATTTAATTTCTTTCCTTATATTTCTTGTGATATTTTTGAATTGACTGGAAACTCAAACACAGTGTTGAATATAAGCAAAGATAGTAAGAATCCTTGTTTTATTCCAATATTTATAGAAATGCTTCTAGAGTGTCAACCTTATGGAAGGTATTTGTGCCTGGTTTTGAGTGCTGTCCTTTATCAGATAAAGAACATTGCCTTCTATTTGTAGGTTGCCAAGAGAGGTTGATTCTTTAAAAGGCCATGAATGAGGATTGTGGAACTTATAAAATATTTTATTTTTGGTTGCACTCTGTTGCAATGTGCAGCTACTTTCTAATTGCAGTGCATGGGCTGCTTCTTGCAGTGGTTTCTCTGGTTGCAGAGCACAGGCCCTAGGCACGTGGGCTTCGGTAGTTGCAGCTCACTGGGAGTCAGTAGCAGTAGGCTCAGTAGTGCGGTGCCCGGGCTTAGTTGCTGAGGCTTGTGGGATCTTCCCGGATCAGGGATGCAACCCATGTCCCCTGCATTGTCAGGCTGATTCTTATCCACTCTGTCCCCTGGAAAGTCCTCTCTTTTATTTAAATGGCATTGACTTTTATCAGTTGATGCTGAGTTCTCTCTGCATTCCTGAGAACTTCGTTTGGCCATAATATATTATTTTTTTATATATTGCTGAGTTAATTTCCTAGTCTTTTCTTTAGTATGTTTATATTTATATTTATGATTGAGATAACTGATAATTCTCTTTGCAGTACTCTTTTTGGTTTTGAAAGCAAGGTAGGTAGGTTCCTTCTTTTTCTATCCCCTGGCTCTGTCTGTTTAAGAGGATTGTCTATTTTTTGAATGTTTGTTAAAATTCACTCACATACTCACTGATATCTGCTATCTTTTTGGTGGCTGAGGTTTTCAGCTTCTGTGTTTTTTGGTTTATATAAACTTTTAATTTTTTAAATTCAGTTTGGTGATTATTCCTGATTGTGTAATTTATCCATTTTGCTATGTTTTGGTATTAATTTTAAGAAGCAATCATAGCCTTGCTGTATTTTTTTTTCAAGATTGTTCTGAAGCTATATCCTTTTAATATTATTTAGTTTTTGTTCTCTTTTTCTTTATTAATATTACTAGATATAATTATTAGTTTTCATTTTGACTAGCTTTGTTTATTAATTCACCCACTTCTGCTTTTAACTTTTGTTTTCTGATTTTTCATTTTTAGGATTGATGTTCTTTTCTCAGACTTGCAAGTAAAGTAATTGACTTCTCTGTTTTTAAAAATTAATGCTACAAATTTATGAACAAATTACCCTATGTTTTGAGATACTATTATTTTATGATAGTTTCCTTCTAAATTTTATAATTTCTATTATTATTTCTTCAATAATTCAAGACTTAGGAGTGGCTTTTGGAATTTTGAAATATATATGTATGCTTTTTTTTTTTTTTAACACTTTTTAGTATTTATTTTTAATTTCTTTGACATTTGTTGAAACTTCCCATTTAGCCTAGTACCATTGTCATTTTTTTGGTTTTTTATGAGTAAAAAAATTAAACATTTTCCATTAAAAATTTTTTTTTTCTATTTGTGTTTGTGTTTAAATGTACATGGGTGACCCTACAAATTTTGTAAGGAATATATATTCCAGCCATAGTGATTTCTTCTTGTTGTCTTATTGGAATGTTTTTCTTCTGATTCTCAGCCTAACTTACTCTTTTTCATCCTTCAGGTTTAATTACCGCCTCTTCAGAGAGAACTTTCCTGCCCCCTTTTCTAAAATAGCCCATTCTTCCTTACTATGTCATATGACTTTAATTTTTTAATATTAACTTGTGAAGTCACTTTAGTCGTGTCTGATTCTTTGCGACCATATGGACCGCAGCCCACAAGGCTCCTCTATCCGTGGGATTCTCTAGGCAAGGATACTGGAGTGGGTTGCTATTTCCTTCTCCAGGGGATATTCCCAACCCAGGGACTGAACCTGCATCTCTTAAGTTTCCTGCATTGACAGGCGGGTTCTTTACCAATAGCGTCACCTGGGCCGCCCTTTTAATATTACTACATGTCACCTATAGTTGTGATTTGTTTACCTGTGTTATTGTATATCTTCCCCTCTATATAGCATACTTACTTATGTGATTTTAGTTCTTCCTCCATTGGTAGGAACTTTGCCCATCATGCCCTTTAGCCCATCATTTCTGGGGCACATAGTACAGTGTTTATCACACAACAGACATTCTAGGAATAGTTGTTGAAAAATGAAGACTGCTTTCAAATGTAAATAACCATTTAGCTGCATATAACATTCTTGATAGAAAGTTTCTTTCCAAGGTCTGTATACATTTTTGTATTATTCTGTGCCTCTTATTCTTGCAAGGAAGAAAGTACACATCTGCAAATTTTAACCTTTTTTTTCTTGATCAGGAAAAAAAAAACACACTTTAATTGTCAGGATATATTAATAGATAAGCAGTGTCTTGTAAACTGTAATAAAACCAGGCATTTATGGTATCTTTTAAAAACAGTCCTTTACTTTTCGAGTGATTTTCATCTTTTATAAATTCCATGACTTAATGACTCCTGAAAATGTAACCTAAAAGTAAAAACATAACATAATAAAATAATGGCATTAGATCACTAGTGATATGGTCCATTTGTGTTAATGGTCTGTATTTCTATACAAGTCATTATGCCCTTTTGTCTTACAAGTTTTAACTTTTTTGAAGTATAATAGGTAACTGTTTAAATGATTTAACCCAAATCCCATAAACATTCTTCAAGAATTCAATCACGATTAAGTTTTAAATATGCCAACTTTTGAAAATGGCCATTTTGATGTAGTAGGTTACTGCTTTTCAGAGTATTAATACGTTGAAAATTTAGAATAGTTGGATTTCTTCTGTCTTTGTGTCTAACAAAGGTAAATAATAGTTAGACCTACACAGATTCATGAAATATAAAAGTAGGACCTGTTGAAATAATTATGGGTTTTGAAACCACGTTAATTCAGCTGTGTGGATGTGGATAAACTGACACTTTACCAAGTTGTTCCCATTAGGGGTCAATAGCAGGTGCTTATTGGCTTGGGTTTGTGGATATTGCAAATAATGGACAGAAAAGGTTTTTTAAGAGACTTTTCAGATACAATTTTTTCTTATGTAATTGTCAAGACGTTTTTAAGGGAAATTCTTTTAAGGTTTCTCATGTAAGTTTCAAGTTTAGATGATAAAAATCACAGGGTTCTCAGTAATGGCATCACTGCATGTTTGTGACCACTAGTCGTCAGTATTGAACCATCAATTGTGACACTGCAGGCATCGTTTATTAAAGTGGCTGAACTTTGCTGAAAAATGATTACAGTATATACACGTACCTCATCTCTTAGGGCTCCCTAAACGTGCACTTGGCACAAATATTGCAACTGGAAAAAATCTAATTATTTAACTACTGCTATTTGAAACCTAAATTTGAAACAGTGTTGCTTTCTGCTATTGAAAAATAAAAGATGACATATGGAGTATTACATATTAAGACATCTGTTATATTTAACACTAAAACTGTCATTTCTATGCCTTTTTGTTAGTTTCTTTCATACTTTCTATTCAGAGCTATAATTTCTTTCTTCCTCTCTCTTTCCCTCCCACTAAGGAAAAATCTTTTTACGTATAGTAAAACAATTAGAGACTACAATTTGACATGAGAATTTATTTCACTGGGATCATATAGTCTTGTGCCGTTTTCCATGTTTCATATTTCTAAGCTATACAGAAGTATCCCAAAGATACATTCTCTAAAACACTTTTTCCTAATGATTATTTTCTTCTCCTTGGTAATCACTGCCTTTGCACCCTGTTGTCTTCTCACCCCAGTTATATTCATTTTGCACTGATATTGTAATGTTGTTTGTTTTTCATTTGGTTAATCTTGTTTGTTTTTCTTTACTTGTTAGTAGTAAAGCATTTTTTTATAGCTCCATCATGACTCATTGCATTTCTAGTGAACTTACTCTTCTATTCAGTACCCTGAATCCTTTTTCTTTCTTTCTTTCTTTTTTAATACTACATCTGTAGTTTTATTTATTGCCCAAGAAATGTGAAACTGCTTAGGTTTTTCTAACATATCCTTGTCCATATTATGGTCATGTTAGAATAGTATTTGCAGCTCTTACCTTCTTATGTAGTTCTTTGATGGGCTTCGTATGGCAGTGAGAAAAAGCTACGCCATTTCATGTTTATTATCTGAGGTTGAGAATGTGAAGCCTTGCTCTCCTGTATCTGTCTTGGATGGGGATCAAGTTGGAGTGATGCTGTAATTCAGAACCAGAAAGCCTGGGCAGACTTGGTCTCTGGAGCCCCATTTCCTGATCCTTCCCCTTCTGACTCATGAACTTGTAGAGAAGGTGCTAGACCTTACCTTTTTGTGTGGCTCATCGTAAGAGTACCTCATATGATTTATTTCTTCTGAAAAATACGGCTATTCATCTTGATAGCAAAATAATTTTAATTTTATTTTAGAACTTTTCTGTATGTATCCTTTATGGCCTTGCCTTCTCCATTCCTCCCATTCTTCATATCCAGTTCATTATTAAATGTTGTCAACTCTGTCTTGAAAATATTGTCTTAATTGGTAACAACTCACCGTCTATCACTTCTACCCTGACTTATTATCTTGATCTTGTGGGGACTATTGTTTCCTGCTTGGGGTAGAGGAGTAACCTCTTTGCTTCCATTCTTAACCTCCTTGCAGTCTTTTTCCCCATAGAATGAGGTAATGTTACTTCTTTCTTCAAAACCCTTCAGTGCTCTTTCCTTATCTTGTTCAGGATGAAGTCCAAAATCTTTAGCCTACAAGGACCCTCTGATGTGGTCCCTGCCTGCCATCTTACCCTGGTTTTCTATCGTTTTTCTACTTTGCCTAATTAATCTCGGCAGTTACCCTGGCCTTACTTTTCCAAGGATAGGCCAGGCACCCTTCTGCTTCTGGACATTTGTGCTTTCCATTTCCAGAGCCAGGGATTTTCAACTTGCTAAGCAGTTGCATTGCATGCACCGTCTTGTCATTCACAGCTCTATTTCAGAAAAGCCTTATTAATTAGCCTACATAATATATCCCCCTTTTCACTCCTGAGCTTATCTGGCTGTATTCTTTTCTTTATAATACTTTTCCTTGTTTGCCATCTGTCCGTCGTCTCTCCCTCTGGGCAGAAGGCTGGCACTTGGTCTCTCGTACTCATTGCTCTATCTCCAGTGCCTAGAACAGTGCCTGTCATAGGCCAAGTAAGTGTCTCTTGAATGAATAAATGAATATTATAAGCTATTCATTATGAAATATTCATTTGGCCAGTACCTTCACGGACCCACCACGTGCCAGGTGCTGTGCTGGGGACTAGGGATTTAAGGCTCTTAAAATGATGTATTGCGCTTTTGGGCTCCCAGTTCAGTTGGGAAAGTAGAAATGTTAACAATGAGTGTAATTTGGTGTGTTATTTCAGCTTTGCCAAGACTCCAGAGTAGCCCGTAGGGGAAATAGTTACCCTTTCTCTGCCCTTTGGGAAAATTTGAGTGAAAGAGATGGCGTTTTTACTGAAATTGTGCATTTTCAAATCATTTTAGGCAGATCTTTTTTGAATATGATTCTACTCTATTGCTTATTGCTGTGTAAGAAGCACTTTACCAATCTGTGGCTGAAATACTTATTTAAATTCAGACCCACCATACTGTTGATTCACAACATTGCTCTTTGTCTTATCATTTTATGTCATGCTAATTATTTTCTTCTCTCTTTCATGTTTGTTACCTGTGGATTACTTTTTTTTTTGCAAGATTAAACACTTTTTTTCTGTAAGGATGTGAAAAATCCATTAATGTCAACATGCTGAAAGAAAGGAAATAGATGGAAAAGGATGATTGGTTATTCTGGGGTTTGTCTTTCAGAGTTGGTTGAATGCTATTTGGCACAGCTGGAAATGTGCAGGTCCCAGACTTACAGTGTTCCTTAGTCTTCTTCAGTCTTTCTCTTGATTTCTCTCCTTTTCTCCCACGTCCAGCCACTCTCTTATTTAACCTAAGGTCTATTTTATCAGGTATTGATCCTTTCAGATGACACCAAAACACTTTAAATATTCTGTCTGTGGAAAATGTTTTTTTCCCCCTAAACTTCTTACAGAAGTTGAAAGAGATCTTAGATGTTATCTCTTTCAACCTTATATTTACTCAGTACTTAAGTTTCCATTCACAGAGCAAATTTCCTGCATGAATTGTAGATATCAGAGACCAGTCTCTACCAGCCATGTTATATTTTTTATAGTGGGAAATACTGAGATTAATAGCTAACTAAGTTAAAGATAGTTTCATTTTGATACTATTTTTCAGGAACCTTTTATTTAATATACTATTTAATATTGATAAGATGAAAGTTGAACATTTAGAAACGTATTCCACATCAGAGAATAGGTAATATGTCAACTGTTAGCATGCTGGTTAAGGCCTTTGGGTTCTTTTGAAGGGGGCAGTTCTGTGAGATGATGTGTAGGTGTAAGTTATCTTAAATTTCTTACAGTCTCAATTATAGATAATTAATGCTTATGTCTTGTTAGGCTTTTTACTTTATTAAAAAATAATACCTAAGGCCATTATTTATTACATACATGTAGTGTATTTTCTATCCTCATTCACTTCTCTGTTTCAACTACTTTTCTCCAAAATTCTCCCATATATACTAACTCACATCTTCTTCTTATTCAAGAGTTTTTTAATAATGTGTGTTTTTGGGGATGTTCTTCTGGGTTGTTCACTGTGCTTATAATTTCCTTGGTTGTACCATTGTTGAAGTAAGTCCTCACACAATTTTTTGTTTTTTCTTTCCCAGTTGTTTGCTCTCGAGGTTACAGAAGAGTCACTAATTCTATTAGGGCCCCTGTGGCCTCTGACTCATTCTTTGCTTCACCTGTTCTTTACACATATGCTCGTTCTTGTAAAGCATCTCATAGTCTCTTATTTATTTATAAATAACTGCTCATATTGCTTCTGTGAATTGCATTTAAGTCTGACACATATTTTATGTTCATAGTACATATGACTAGATCTCAAAGTAATATTTAATTACATTTATTTTTTTATGTGTGCTTATTTTTTCTCATCAATATTATCTCTGCAACTTATGACAAATAAGGCTAACTTAAATCTGTGTAGGGACCATATGCAAATAGACATTTAATGCTATTAATGCTATGATGATGATGAAAAATGTTTGTGCTCTTGTTGACTGAACAGCTGTCTGACAATAGACTGAGGTTTTCTGAGTGCAGGACTTGTTTAATTTCTACTTTATGCTTTTCTTGAAGAGTGGAATGTTTTTATTCACATTTCCAGCAAATTTATACTAGACCATCTGTTTATAAAGCCCTTTTCCATCGTTATCAATTAATATTTATTGGGCAACTACTGAGTGCATAGTAATATTGTGTAAACAAAGATGACTTTGCTACAGATAGGCTTATTCATAGGCTTGGTACCATTTTATTTTGATTAGAAAAAGTAAAAAACAAAACAAAACAACCCCCCCCACCCCGGCAATCCAAAGGCGTAAAATAATATCTTCTAACTCTGAACAGTGTAGGATGTTGTATATTTACAGAGCATTCTGCTCAAATACACCTAAAACTTGAGAAATTTCAAATTAAATTTCCATAATTATCTATGATCTTCTGTTTGTCAACAATTCTAACTCCATGGTCCTGCATTTAGAAAGTCAAACAAAGTATCATATTGCTTTGGGATTTCTAATAAAACTATGCGTCTCTTTTTTGAGAGGGAACTACTCAGATAAAAACAGACCCTCCACTAAGAGCGGTTGCTTTTTGAATTTGAAGGAAATCCTGGAAAGTACACTTGTTGGGCTCACATTTAACTTTACTTGCAAGATTTTTATTAAGTAAAAGGTTGCATAAAAATAAAATCCATTCCAGTAAAAGCAATGGCATTTAGGAGGGAAATACTCATTACTGTTGTTGCTTTTGAATTAAAGAAGTCAAAAGACTTGTATGTCTTTTCAGCATACCAACTTTGTAGGCAATGATTAAGGTTTTGTTTTGCAGATTGGCAAATTTAATAACATCTGAAGAATGAAATCCTGACACTAGTCAATAGGGGTTTTACTTTTGAGTTATTTTCATAGTCATAGTAGTGGATTTTCACTGATTCATCCATGGTCTCTGGCCTACTTAGTCATCCATGTGGCCTTGGGCTAAACTTGAGGGTAAAGACACTTGCCATGCAAGAGAGCAAAGGGAATTGGCTCTCATGGTGATTGAACCCATGACCTGAGTTGGCTTCTTTGGCATAGGGTGTCCTAACCAGTCACAGACTCCATAAATATGAACGTAGTGGAAGCAATGAGTTTGTTTATTCATCAGGGAAAATAGGTCCATAATATGTACCCATCTGTCTTACCACAATAATTCCTGTGAAAGCTCTTTGGATTCCTGAAATCATAATCACCATATGATGAGAAGAAGAAAAAAGAAAAAAATATTTAGGTCATTCTCAAACAGAAACTTCGAGTTTTATGCTGTCAAAACCTCAGGTATCTTTAAAGAACATTATTTAAGATTTTACTTACCATCAGAAGTTATAGCAGTGTGCTTAACTACTGATAAATCTTACTCAACCACTTGATACTTGATATTACTCTACTCTTTGAAAAACAAGAATGACTGCAACTTGTGACTCCTCACTGTGTGCTTACTGCTTCAGTGGAAAATACACAGAGTTCAGCTGGCAGCAAGGTTTTAGAGTCTCCCCTTTGATATCCCCCAAATCTATATGGTGTCAGAGTGGTAATGATCAGTATCAGATTCCCTTGGACTTCTCTCACACAGTTCTGCTTTCACTTATTTAAGTGTTTTCAAATCGTAGATGTTGGTATAGAATTTTTGTTCCTTGGTTACGGCTGAAAATAAATTTGAACAATTTAAGTAATATTCACTTAGCTGTCTTTGAGTTAGATATTGGCTCAGGGATTTAGAATATGAATGTATTGTTTTCTGCCTTGAAAAGAAGCTTACTTTTTTTTTTTTTTGTTTTGGTTTTTGTTGGCACAGATAATCCCCAACTGGATGAACTTAAAGGCTAAAATTTTCCATGACTTTAGCTAGTTTTCATGTGGGAGGAATCTCTGTCTTGATTTAGGAAAAAACAAAATTTAGAAATTCATAGAACTTGATAGAAATAAAATCTATGTTAATTTAAATGAGTAGTACTAGTTATGAGCAATAATATCCTGCTGTATTATTCATATATGTTCCTTTTCAAAATATGTATTTTTCTATTGATGTTTGATAGTTTTGGAGCTATGATTTAGTTTTAAAGGAGAGAATTTTGGAAATAGCATATTTTTGTCTTTTAAAAAATTCTAGTCAAGTCAGGTTCCAATTATAGTGTTTTATACATACTGAGTACTTAATAATGTTTTTCTTTGATTTGAAATATGACATGTCCCTAAAGCTTTTGGTTTTTTAAAATACATAAATATAAACAACTTACAACTTCAATTTATAGCTTATGTGGTCTAATTGGCATCAAAATATGGTGGTTCAGTGGTAAATAATCTGCCTGCCAGTGCAGGGAACGTGAGTTCAATCCCTGGGTCAGGAAGATCCCCTGGAGAAGGAAATGGAAACCTTCTCTAGTGTTCTTGCCTGGGAAATCCCATGAACAAAGGAGCCTGACGGGCTACAGTCCATGGGGTTGCAAAAGAGTAGGGCACGACTTAGTGACTAAGCAACAATCACGATTACTATATTATGAAGTTTAAAATATTTGTGGATTTTTATTTTGTACTTACATGAACAATTATAAAAAGTAAATGACTTATAATGTCATGGAAAGATATAGAAGAACCTTAAAGGCATATTACTAAGTGAAAGAAGCTAATTTGAAAATATCACAGACTGTATGATTTTGACTAAATGACTTTCTGGGGGGAGAAAATATGGAGATAGTAAACAGCATCAAGTTGGGGTAGAGAGGGAAGAGATGAATCGGTGGATCACAGGGGATTTTTTTAGGATAGTGAAATTACTCTTTACGATACTATAACGATGCATACTTGTCATTATATGACAGCAGGTGAACCTTATGTAACCCATGGGCTTTGGGTTATTATGATGGATCAATTTAGGTTCATTACTTGTAACAAATGTACCACTTTGTTGGAGGATGTCGTTAATTGGGGAGGTTATGCCTGTATGTGGACTAAGTATATATGGGAACTCTCTGTACCTTCCTCTTAATTTTACTGTGAACTTAAAATCACTCTAAAAAATAAGGGTTTTAAAAATATATATATAAGCACAAATATATATATACATATATAAATATACACACACACATATATATTAAGAGCAACTGTTATAATTTTCAGTAGTATGACTTTTTCATTTTTTATTTTTACTGGGGAAAAAAAAACTGACTTAAAAGTTTATACTTCTAATATAATATTATAGCCCTGTTGTTCAGTGTGAGCACAGACTTGTTTTTCTATAGTCCTGTTGGTTTACCAGTGAAAACTGTTGGTTTATCATCTGCATATTCTTGCTCTTGTAACCAATGGCATGCAATTGTAGCACTGCTAAGTGACTAGGGTGAGACAGGCAGGATAGCTTATGCTCATATTTTTTTTTTTAAATTTCAGTGGCCTGCATGGGTAATTAACATGTGACCTTTATTTCATTCCAGCTCCATCATTCTTACCCAGGCTTTGCTGGTCCATTTAAAGTAAACAAAGGGCCTTTAATTCCTTATTTGTTCTATGTTTTTGAGTGTGTTATTTTTTAGAACCTCTTGATAAACATGCCTATTGTCAAAGTTGTGGGAGTTTTTATGGTCAGATGAAATGTCTACAAACATTTTCTTTTTCTCCTTTCCTTACTCTTTTACAGGAAAGGCTCCTTTTTTTTTTTTTTTATTATATTTAACTGTGAGAATCAGAAGCATCAGCCTCTAAAGAACTTAAGTAGTACAATACTCAATATGTTAGTCTTTTTAATGGAAATAGGCACACTTAAGAAAAAGAAGAAAAGTTGTTATTAAAGGTTTAAATGTTCTCTAGGGACCCTCTATTAAGGCCCACTGTTGTTGCTGTGATCTTAAATATGTAAAAGACAATCTGAATCCAGAAGCAGGACACATGATGGCTTTATAGCTAAACTGCTTTTAAGAAAAAAACAAGTTTTAAAGGGCAAAATAACACAGCAATAGAAATTCATTGGCATGCGAATTTTTTTCCTCTTCATAACTACTTTTACTGGGTCAGTTTTCAATATAATTCTAAGTTGCTTGATCTAAGTCAAATGGAAAAGAAATCCAGTGCGGCCTTACATTCTTAAAAGAGGTAGTAAATGAATTAAAGTTTGTTACTAAGGTTTAAAGAAATGACTTGTAATTTTGATTTAGTTACTGTTAAACTATTTCTCATTGACTGTTACCTGTGTTCCAAAATTTAAAGTGCATTAATGTATCTATTTACTCAGTCTTAAGAGTTAGACCTCTTTTGGTCTTTCATTTTAAACTAATGTAGAAAATAGGTTCAGTGTTTTGGGCTAGAATATTGCTTGTGTGTTACTCGTTTACTGGCTTACGTTGTATAGGTAGCAGAAATAATCTTTTAAGTTAATGAGATTTCTAAATAATACGGTTGAAATAGAGTAATTTGCTTTGGGCTGCTTCTTGATACCTCGCTTTTGCTCCTCCAATGAAAACAATAAAGTTTTAGTTCTCATTGCCTCTGTTTTCTGAGACTTACATATCCTTAGAGCAGCAGTCCCCAACCTTTTGGTACCAGGGACCGGTTTCGTGGAAGACAATTTTACCACATACTGGGTTTGGAGTGGGGATGGTTTCATGATGATTCAAACAATTACATTTATTGTGCATTTTATTTCTATTACTATTACATCAGTTCCACCTCGGTTCATCAACCATTAGACCTTGGAGTTTGGGGATCCCTGCCTTAGAATAAAAGGAGAAATAAAAAAGAGGGACATTAGATGATGTTTTAGACACCAAGTAGAGCTACAGTAGAAATGTATGTTATTTTGGAAAGGTGATATTATAATTAACTGGAAAGTGAGGAGGAAAGGAAGTATTATTGCAGATTCTTATATATTGAAGAGAATTAGATATTCTTTTATTTATTTATTTTATTCTTTTATCTATTTATTTATTAGATATTCCAGCTCATATATGGAAATTCAAATTTGAAAACAAAATAGTTGACTTTCAGAAGAATTATGTGTTTCTAGGGCATAATCCTAAAGGAAATCAGTCCTGAATATTCACTGGAAGGACTGATGCTGAAGCTCCTATACTTTTGCCACCTTATGTGAAGAACTGACTCATTGGAAAAGATCCTGATGCTGGGAAAGATTGAAGGCAGGAGGAGAAGGGGATGACAGAGGGTGAGATGGTTGGATGGCATCACCGACTCAATGGACATGAGTTTGAGCAAGCTCCTGGAGTTGGTGATGGACAGGGAGGCCTGGTGTGCTGCGATCCATGGGGTCGCAAAGCGTCGGACATGACTGAATGACTGAACTGAGGGCATAATTCCATGTATTAGGAAACACAATTTGATTAAAGTTCAACTTACTGATATTCCTTTCACATCAAGTAAAATTACTAACATTTATACTAATTATAAGATACAAAAATTAAATATCTATTAGTATGAGAATGTAGCCTTCCTAAGTGATCAGTGCAAAGAAATAGAGAAAAACAATAGAATGGGAAGGACTAGAGATCTCTTCAAGGGAATTAGAGATACCAAGGGAGCATTTCATGCTAAGATGGGCACAGTAAAGGAAGAAATGGTATGAACCTAACAGAAGCAAAAGAGATTAAGAAGTGGCAAGAATACACAGAAGAAATACACAGAAAAGATCTCAATAACCCAGATAACCATGATGGTGTGATCGCTCAGCTAGAGCCAGACATCTTGGAGTCTGAAGTCAAGTGGGCCTTAGGAAGCATCACTACAAACAAAAGCTAGTGGAGGTGATGAAATTCCAGTTGAGCTATTTCAAATCCTAAAAGATGATGCTATGAAAGTGCTACACTCAATATGCCAGCAAATTTGGAAAACATAGCAGTGGCCACAGGACTGGAAAAGGCCAGTTTTCATTCCAATCCCAAAGAAAGGCAATGCCAAAGAATCCTCAAATTACCACACAACTGCACTCATCTCACACGCTAGCAAAATAATGCTCAAAATTCTCCAAGCTAGGCTTCAGCAGTATGTGAACCGAGAATGTCCAGATAATCAAGCTGGTTTTAGAAAAGGCAGAGGAACCAGAGATCAAACTGCCAACATCCATTGGATCATCAAAAAAGCAAGAGGGTTCCAGAAAAACATCTACTTCTGTTTCATTGACTACACAACAAACTCTGGAAAATTCTTGAAGAGATTGGAATACCAGACCACTTTACCTGCCTCCTGAGAAATCTGTATGCAGGTCAAGAAGCCAACAGTTAGAACTGGACATGTAACAATGGACTCCTTTCCAAATTGGGAAAGGAGTATGTCAAGGCTGTATATTGTCACCTTGGTTATTTAACTTATATGCAGAGTACATCATGAGAAATGCTGGACTGGATGAAACACAAGCTGGAATCAAGATTGCTGGGAGAAATATCAACAACCTCAGATATGCAGATGACACCACCCTTATAGCAGAAAGTGAAGAGGAACTAAAGAGCCTCTTGATGAAAATGAAAGAGGAGAGTGAAAAAGCTGGCTTAAAACTCAATATTCAGAAAACTAAGATCATGGCATCCAATCCCATCACTTGATGGCAAATAGATGGGGAAACAATGGAAACAGTGACATAGTTTATTTTTTTGGGCTCCAAAATTGCTGCTTGTTACTGCAGCCTTGAAATTAAAAGACACTTGCTCCTTGGAAGAAAAGCTATGACCAACCTAGACAGCATATTAAAAAGCAGAGACTTAAGAAGCAGAGACAGCATATTAAAACCGTCTAGTCAAAGCTGTGGTTTCTCCAGTAGTCATGTATGGATGTGAGAGTTGGACCATAAAGAAAGTTGAGAACATTGATGCTTTTGAACTTGGTATTGAAGAAGACCCTTGAGAGTCCCTTGGACAACAAGGAGATCAAACCAGTCAATCCTAAAGGAAATCAGTCCTGAATATCCATTGAAAGGACTGATGCAGAAGTTGAAACTCCAATACTTTGTCCACGTGATGTGAAGAACTGACTCATTGAAAAAGACCCTGATGCTGTGAAAGATTGAAGGCAGGAGGAGAAGGGGAGGACAGAGGATGAGATGGTTGGATGGCATCACTGACTTGATGGACATGAGTTTGAGCAAGCTCCGGGAGTTGGTGATGGACAGGGAGGCCTGGTGTGCTGCAGTCCATGGAGTGGTAAAGAGTTGGAATCGACTGAGTGACTGAACTCATCTGATGAGAATAAAAAGTAATTATTTGCCAGCTGCCGTGCAAGGGGATCCTGGATCCTGGTAACTTTTCTTTATGGAGTGAGGAAAGTGGGGATGTTGGACATGGTACAAGTGTAAGTGTTCAAAGCTGAGAACTGTGATAGAGCACGTTGCTCTGTATAACTTTGGGAGGGATATTTAGAAGCTATTTGGGAATATCCAGAAGCTGAAAAGAAACGAGACAATGAAGCTGAAGAGAGATGGGGGGCAAATGGGGAGAAAGAGAGTTCCTGGTGAGTAAAATAGGAGAATTAGGATTAGATGGAGACTTGATGAGTGTACTCCATCCACCGATATGGTCTTCCATAAATTCTACATTACCCATTAATGCATTTGGTGCAGGTAGGTTATCTGGAGGAGAGTGCAAAGGGGTTCAGCTTTCTACTTAGCATTGAGCACTGGCCTGTGAGTTAAAATACCAGGAACCTGGGTTGCATTTTATAGGCCAAAAATGTACTGGTAATGTTACATTAGGTCTGATTTTAAGCTTAAATTGGTGGATGAAATTTACACATACTTGCATAGCCTCAAATTGTCTACCAGAATATTACTTTAGTGATTTTAATGTATTTCCACATATTCTTTGATATTCTCCTGCTGGGAAGTGGAGCTTAACTCTTCTCCCTTTGATTGTGGGCTGGACTTAATGACTTGCTTCTATCAGAGTCTGGAAAGGTAAGAATACTAACTTTATGGCGGGGAGATTTGGCAGCCACCACCCTGCCTTAAATGATCAAGCTTAACCTCGCTAGTCCTGAGTCACGTTATCATGTCCCCTACAGCGTGATGCTCTGAGAAGGGCACCTCTTGGATATTCTGTTCCCATATTTGTGAGCTCTGTCTAATTATAAGAAGACATCAGAAAAACCCATATTGAAGGATATTCTATGAAGTATCTGTCTTGAAGATACCTGAAGTGTTTGCTCTTCGAAAATACTGAAATTGTAAAAGCAAGAAAAGATTGAAAAACTTCCCCAGATCAGAGGAGACTAAAGAGATAAGATGCTCTGAAGTGTCTTGGATAAAGATCATATGATAAGTTGAATAATGCCTGTAGTTTAATGGTTTTGTAACAGTGTTGACATTTTTGTTTTGATAAACCTACCACCATTATGTAAGATGTTAATTTTAGGGAAAGCTAGGTGAAAGATATATGGGAATTCTAAGCTGTCTTTAAAATTATGAAATCTGAATTATCTGATAAATCTGAATTATCAAAAATAAAACCATTCGGAGGATTTTTTCCCTAAGGAAGAGTCTAAAATGATGTCTTGGGAAAATAGGAAAGGGTTATTAACTCCTTGACATGAACCCCCAAATAATATTTATTTTCCAATATCACTACATCATAATAATACTGTTTTTTTCAGAGAGAAAGACTGCTTGGTGTTTGAGAAAATGTGGTGGTTAAGAAAGATGGGAGAAATCTGGGAAACTTTCATGTAGGTGATGAGCAGAGTTGGCCAATTATAAACTGCAGTTGTTATTCAGGAATTATAAAGAGATGTGAGATGTTTATTCATCCATTAAATAACATATGTTTACCACCTAAAATGTGCCAAGAATTGTGTTAGAGTTGAAATGTGATCATGACAGATAGGGTCCCTGGTCTTCTAAAGCTTATACCATAGTGACAACAAACCTTTTTCAGTTCTCTTTGGAAATGTAAGCTTCTAGACAAGGAATATTTGAATGCCTATCTATGTAAGTTAAAATGAGCATATATATGAATTAAGCTTTTTTAAAAAATTAAGTTATGTAAACACTTGGAAAATGTGAATATGTCTGTCTTGTTTGTTTGTTTCTGATGTAAAATGTGATAGGATTTTTAAATTGTAAGTTTTGCAGCTCATGAGCAAAGGACAGAAATGGATTAATTCCAGTTAGTAAAATGGAAAAATTTCCCTGGAGAATTTTTGGAGTTTGAGTTCTTAAGTAAGTTAAATTCCTTAGAGTGGCAGCATGAAGTTAAGCCAGGTTTTAAAGGTGCCTCCTTCTGTTTTCAGTAAGGAGAGGTGGAAACAATTTGAAACATGATGTACAAAATCTTATTGGAAGGACATTAGCAGCTACTGGCTGAAGGTTGCAGAGTCTTCCAAGGTGGATTTTGAATTCGGCTTTGGAAGTGAATGACTCTTTTTTTGGGACAAGCTCATCTTTCTGGAAGTTTTTTATGGTCTTAAGTGATGCCACCTGGCTTGGGTGGGCCTTCCGTGCATACCCATTTGAAATGGCTTCTGCTTAGGAGTTTGAATCCAGAAGGGGAGGCTGGGGAGCCTGACTGCTTATAATTTGATTAAACGTATCAACTCCCCGAGGAAGTCTTCCTCATAGTCTCCTGCCTGTGGAAACACCCAGGCTGGTTTTTAGTTCAATGAAAAAGTATTGAAAAGATAACCAACTAAGTTTAACTCATTAAAGAAAAAAAAGGTGAGGGATGGCTAGGTTGGAATGATGATGTTGGGGAATAAGATAGTTCAAATATTATTAAATGAATTCATGAAAAATACAGCAATAATTTATATCTTTTTTTCTTCATATTTCTCCCTCCTTCCCTCACCCTCTTTCTCTCTCTCACACATACGCACACACGTTAGGTGGAGTTAGACTGAGAAAGTAAGGAAAGAATAGAGATGCAGTAATTCTCAAATTTCTAGGATAATTTTTTTGAGGAAAAATTTCTAAACACATCCCACCAGCTAAAAACAAATAGGTTATACATACATAAGTAAGTATTATTACAAATTTTACTTACCTTACAATGAAGAACAAATATCAAACATCAAAATCACTTGGTAGCTTCCTGAAAAATGTTATGATTTGTAATACTTTATCAATTGTTAGCAGTCTTGTAATCATGATTGTTGATGTTTAGTCACTTTGTCATGTCCTACTCTTTTGTGACCCCATGGACTGCAACCCACCAGGCTCCTCTGTCCATAGGATTTCCCAGGCAAGAACAACTGGAGTGGGTTGCTATTTCCTTTTCCAGGGGAATCTTCCTGACCCGAGGATCGAACCCATGTCTCCTGCATCTCCTGCATTGGCAGGTGGATTCTCTACCTCTGAGCCACCTGGGAAGTCCCCTTTTAATGCTTTATAAGTATCAAATTATTTAGTCTTCATATTTACTCTGTGCTTAATACTGTTATTTCAACATGGAGAGGCAATACCATTCAGGGTTAAGAGGCAGATAGCCCGAGTCTACCTCCTGTCTCTGTCATGAACTAGATGAATGACCTTGAGCAAAGTATTCAATCTTTTGTAACTCCAGCTTCCCTCTTAATAAAATGGCCTTAATGATAACTCATGGAATTTTCATAAAAATTAAATGAAAATATTTAGTATATAGAATATATTAATATTTACTTTATGTAAGAAGAAGAAGAATGCCTGGACACAGCACTCTAAAAGTGTTATTATATTTTTTATGCTCAAACCAAAATTACTCTGCCTTTTTGGGCTTCCCTGGTGGCTCAGTGGTAAAAATTCCATCTGCCAGTGCAGGAGACCCGGGTTCGATCCCTGGGTCAGAAAGATCCCCTGGAGAAGCAAATGGCAACCCACTCCAGTATTCTTGCTTAGAAAATCTCAGGGACAGAGGAGCCTGGCAGGCTACAGTCCATGGCGTTGCAAAAGAGTCAGACACAACTTAGCAACTAAACAACTCTGCCTTTTTCCTGAATAGTTTTTATTAGTGAGAGTAGGTGCTGTGCAGAGGAGCAGTAATCTCATGGATAGGGGTCCATGGTTATTCTGTATACTCATGTATATGTGCTTTGGGGATATTTGTTGGATATGTGAGTGAATGAAATTGAAATGTGATTAATTATATTTGTGTCAAAACAACAGTTTTAACATGTTTTGCTGTTTGCCTAAAAATAAATTTTCTTTTGAGCATCATAGAACTTGTTGGAAGAGAGATCTGGAAATTTGGCTTTTCTCAATTTTGATGGTCTCCACACATGTACCTTTTTAAATTTAAATGCTCAAAGTGTCAAAAAAATTTTTAAACAAATGGATTGTCTTTTAGATGGAAGATTGCTCTTAGTATAAACTTTTTTCTCAAGTTTAATTTTGTTTTAACATAGATACAAACCAAAGCAAACACTTTTGTGGTTAAGTTTTAAAGTTTGTATTTTCTTAAAGTTCCTTTTCTTCATTTCATTAAAGAGAGAAAAATGTATACATCAAAAGGAAAAAAATATTTATTGAAGAGAAAGAAAAAAGAGTACTTTTTTTGCTGTATGTGAAGTATGGTTTGAAGAGCCAGTTATATGTTGTGATAAAATGTCATATATGTAATAATGATGCAACCAGCATCTTTCTACCTTGATAGTTTTTTTTTTTAAGAATTTGAAAAGGTAGTCAACTGGTTTTTGGTATCATATCAGAATAGTTGAACAGATAATAGAGCTTGTAAATACTATTATTTCTTAAGGCTGTAAAATTTGTTTCCAAGAAAGCTGTTAGCTAAGTTCTCTGAATGTGTTATAAAATTCCCAAAGATGGGAAATAATGAAATTAAGTGGTTAGGTAGGTTGGAAAGTTGTTTATATTTGATCCCCAGCAAAGTGATCTTAGGACTTGAGTGAATGAGCAGGTTGTAATTCATATGTATGTTTCGGGCAATTCATAATCATCTGCCTCAGCTTCTTCTTAATAAATCAATCCTTTTGGAATATTGACAGTGTTTATTTTCCCATTCTGTCTTTCTAGGCACTGAAGAAACAAGAAGCTAAAGCAGAGGAGAATGAAGGAGAAATGAAAAATAAGCTCAGACAAACGGAAAGTGAGAAGAGTAAAGTAAGATTCTGAAAATTATCTTTCAAAGAGTACTAATGTTTGGGGCCACTGACATTCATTGAATGCCTTGAAAAGTGTCCTGAAGTCATTTGCTCATTAGTCCCATGAGGCCTTTATGTTTTGGTGTGAAATCACTTGGCTTCAGGTCTCTGCCGCTCTCTGCCGCCTGCTTTTGGAAACTTGCACAGGTCGTTTGCTACCGTGTCTTCTGGCCACTCTGCTTTTTCAGAAGGGGATTAAACTTGACCATTCCTTGTTGGAGAACATCTAAAGAGCTGGGCTTTGCTGCAGGGTTAGGAAAGATCTGTTGTTTAAAGGCTGAGTATTTTGCATCTGTTCATTTTCACTACAGACGATAAAAACAAACAGCCTAGTTCTGAAAAGTCCTCTGTTCTAATTAAATATTAAGAACCTTTGCTGTATATTCACATCTGTGAACTTACAGAGCCTAGCCCTTTAGAACTGGAAGGTGATTCAGAGGCCAAACAACTCTCTTCAGTTTGCAAATGAGTAGGTTTCAGGCTGAGCCTAGAGTAATAAATGATAAAGTGAAAATTTGCCCCCGCTGTAATGTTCTTTATCCCACATTGTCTTTTCCGTCTGCCTTTGCCTCCTTTATTTCACCAAATTCCTTACAGTTGCATGATGCGTCTCTGCTGCCTTCTTGGTGGTGAGCAAGATGTGTTGGGCCATCACGCTTGCACTTTGGGAGCTGAGACTGCTGACATTACCCAGGAATCATGACCAGGGTAGGCCCTGGTAGATTTTCAAACTGCTTTGACTTCAGGGTGATTTCTTCCCTTTTTGTTTAGCCACAGAAACAATAGAACTGGTCAGGTGTGGATTTTGTGTGGATTCTCTGCCTCCACAGGTACTTTACAGCTGGCTTAGAGTTGACCTTCGACCATTTTGGGCTTAGGAACCCTGACCCTCTGTGCAGTCTAAAATCCGAGTATAACATGTAGTTGGCCCTCTGTATTTGCAGTTTCTCTCTAGCTATACTTCCACACCTGTGAATTCAACCCACTGGGGATCCTGTAATACTGTGGTGTTTACAATTAAAAAAAAAAAAATCTGTGTGTAAATGGACTTCTGCAGTTCGAACCTATGTTGTTCAAGGGCCAGCTCTACTTTAAAAAATATGTGATATTTATTTTCTGAGCTGCATGTATGGTATTTAAAAAGCTTATATAATTGGATTAGAAAATTGTTTTGAAATAATAATAGGTCCATAGAGGTTGCAAAATAAAATGTGCCCTGTGCCCTTTACCCAATTATTCTCAATGGTAACATTTTGTTTTATTGAGGTCCAGTATCAAAACCAGCAAACTGACACCTGCAATGCATGGAGCTTATGCAGATTTGACCAGTTGTATTGTGTACTGAGTGAGTCTGTGTGTGTGCGTACTTCCATGCAGTTTTATCTCATGAATCTCATTCTTACTGCCACCACAATCAAAGCACAGAACTCTTCCATCACCACAGTGCTCGCCCATGCTTCTCCTTAGTAGCCACACCGACCATATGGACAATTTCTGAAGGACTCATGTATAGATAGTAGTTTGTTCAAATGAAGTGATACTTTAGGATAACTATTAAAGTCGAAGCACTTAATAACATCTTAATACAAACTTTTGATTTCACAAAATGACCTTACCCTTACAAATTGCAAGCATGTCCAGCATATGTAAGCTTTGGATTTTTAGCAAACACTTTTTCCAAGTGTTTGGAAACACTTTCCAAGTGAAAGGGGAGGGAAAATGATTTTTCCTTTACAAACCTTTTAGGTTCTTTGGCTGGTCTAATAATTAAATTGATATCAAGCAGATTAAAAGGAGAAGAAACATTTAATGTTGTATGTATGGGAGCCCCACAAACATATGAGATACACAGGCAGCCAGGCAATTGAAGCTTATCTTCCATCCTGAGCTAAGGAAAGAAATAGGGGCCTGGGACTTCAGAGGGAAGGAAGGCAGTTCACAGGAAGTGAGAAGAGGGGGTTACCATTAACAGATGTTTGCCCTGCCACGCAGGTAAGTCTTTCAGATATAGATGGTACCTTTAGTAATAGCTCTCTTCCTGGTACAGACCCACTTTCTAAATTTTTTTATGCATTTAAGGGGAAGGTGAAAAGCCATTCCTGAGTCTGCTGGGCTTTGCTTACCATCAGTTCACAATAATACTTGAGCCAAAGAGGTGTACTTTAGGGTGGCATGTTTTTCACCCCTTCACATCCTGTTATATTTTTCAACTTGAAATAAGCTAGGCACAGTGACTTTGTAGCATATTTAGTCACCTAACTGGTACATTTTCTGTGGGTATTATCTAATGGCAGTATTATTAGGGAAATTTAAAATGTCTTATTCTGAACTGAGATACTTCAAAATTTTCGGAATGTTATGAATATTGGAGATATTAGGAGTATAAGACTATTAAGAATATAAAGTAGTCACCAACTAGATGAAATACACCTTGAGTCATTAGGTCCCTGAAATTTTTATTCTAATTTAGTTCATATGATACTGCATGTAGCTAATTTAAAGAAAAATTGCTTTAGAATTTTGCATTAAAATGATTTAAAACTGAAGGGAGCTCAGTTTTTAGAGATATTTAGAGATATCAGATTTATTTTAGAGATAACAGAAAGGAGGCCTTTAAGGAAAAAAGATTTAAACAGGGTCATAATTGAGATGAAACTGACTAGAGCGCAGACCTCCTGCAGTCTGGTCTGGTTCAGTTTTTGTTATTTAATTACCATTATTTTAATGGGAGCATTGATATGTGTTTATCGCAAGATGTTTATCTTTTTATATTAGCTGTAAAAGTCTGAAAACCTTTTCACTTTTCTCCTCTTAAACTGTGCCTGTAATAGTTTAGTTATCTTCTGCCCCATTGGACATTTTCCCTTATCCTTTGATGAAACTCTAGCTTCAACAGGAATTGGAGCTATCTCGAAGGTTACTGAATCAGTCAGAAGGCAGCAGAGAAACACTTTTGCATCAGGTAAGTGTGCAAGCTATGATAATCTGCTTTTAAATTAAATCAGGATTGAGTCTCTTTCCCTATTAGATGTCTTTGTAAAAGGGCAAAAAAATTCAGGTCTAGGAAATTTTATTCCTAACAGATGTATATTAGCACACATAAGCAAAAGATGAAATCCTTTCCGGAAGATTCAGAGCAAGCCAGCACAAAGCACCAGCCCAGGTTCCTCCTGTGACAGTGTGTCTTGCTGATTGCCGCTCCAATTTAGAAATTCTCTCTCTTAGCATAACCAGTGTGAAAGTGAGACTGGATGGGAAAGATACAGTTTTCCCAGGAACTTAATTTTATTTGAGGAGGCATTGGAGAGTGAAGGAGGAAGTAAAACACATAAAACAGACCTTTGCATGTTCAAGTTCCCTTGAATGTATCATTGTCTTATTTTCTCATTTTCAAGATGCTATCTGATTCCTTTTAACCGGAGATAAGGCTTAATTTTAAAGCATAACACTTTGTAGCCCGTTAACCCATAATATGAGTTTGGTGCCTCTGATATTTAAAGTTCAGTAGCTTGCAATAGCCATCTTACATACGTTGGGAAAGGGCATTGGATTTCTAACTGTCTTTCTGCTTGTGTTTAATGTAAATTGCAGTTGTACTTGCCTCTCTTTTGAGGTATGGGTTACATAACTCAGTACATAATATGCTAGGTAGGCAAAGATGTCAGACATTATAGATGTTCAGGAGTACTTTATTTGACGATTAATCCTGAAAATGCAACATAGCACCTGTTTTACAAAATCCTTAAAAACATGTAATGGCTTTGTTCTACAGCCAGTGGTATGATGGAATTAATGTTGGCAGAGTTTAGACTTTCTTTTTTGGAAGGTTATATCTATATTCAATTCCTTCTGATTCTTTTGGTTTTGGAACTCTGCCTTATAACTTTTAATCTTTTGAAATAAGAGATTTCTGTGTTTAGGTTGCCATTGTGAGTTTAGCTGAGATGTTCTGCCACCGCTAACTTGTTTAATGGTCATTGGGGACTTGCCTGCTAGACTTCAGATACATGAAGATGAATAAAAGGGTACCTGACCTCAGGGAGTTTATACTTTTTTCAACAGCCTTTAGTACTTATTTATTTTGAGCAGTACTTTGATATCAAAAAGTTTTAAATTGTGATCATTTCACTTGACTTTACCGACCAATAGACTACATTCACATGAAAGAAAATAAGTGAAAAATGTAAAAACATACAGTACTTAACAGGAGGTGATTTGGGTTAATAGTAGTAGAGTGGAAAATAGGGATTTTGTAAAATGTAAAATGTAAAAAGTAGGTGAAAATAGGGATTTTGTAAAATGTGGTCACATTATTTGTCATAGACACAAAGAAGGGGAAAATACCTTCATTGTGAAAGGAATAGGAATAAAGAAGTGAAGCAAGAGACTATTCCACTGTGCTTGTCATGAGATTAACTTGGTTTCAACTTGTGCTTACAATAATCTGCTGGAAGTGATTTTTCCCCCCTAGGGAAGTAATTTGTAATAATTTATAAGTTCAATTATTGTTTTCCTGCTTTTAAAACTAATGAAAGTTTCATCCTTGATTATATGTATTTAGGTAGAAGAACTCCGTACACAGCTTATGAAAGCAGAAGGTGATCCAAAGGGTTTGCATCATCAAGTATCTCAGATTCCCAGGCAACAGTCAAGCCTTCAGGATGGACAGGGAGATGACTGGAGGTTTAGGAGAGGTATAATTCTGATTTGAAAATGTCTGGGGCCTTTTAAAAAAACTTTTATTGGAGTATAGTTGCTTTACAATATTGTGTTAATTTCTGCTTTTTTGATCTTTCTTAAATAATTTTCATTTTCAGAATTGCTTTTCTTATGTTCTTTTCACCCTATTTCTTGATCTATTACAAGGTTTTCCAAATTAATCCTAGTTTAGCATGCAGTTTTTAAAAACAGACATAATTTTATAGCGGTATTGAGCAGATGGAACAGAGATTTCCCATATATGCCTGCTCTTTCATATCACAGCTTTCCCAGCTGTCAACATCCCTCACCCCAGTGGTGCATTTGTTACAACTAATGAATTGGATATTGACACATCATTGTTGTGCAAAGTCCATAGTTTACCTCAGGGTCCACTTTTGGTATTGTGTGTTCCGTGGGATTAGACAAACGTGTAATGACATGTATCCATCATTGTAATATCATAGTGTAGTTTCACTGCCCTTAAAGTTCTCTGTGTTTCACTATCCATCCCTCTCTCCCCCTAACCTCTGACAAACACTAATCTTTTTATCACTTCCTTAGTTTTGCCTTTTCTAGAATCTAATATATCAATAGTTGGAATCATACAGTATGTAGCCTTTTCCGATTGGCTTCTTTACTTAGTAATATCTCTTTAAGTTTCCTCCATGTCTTTTCATGGCTTAGAAGTTCTTCAGAAGAAAAAAAGCAAACTTTGGTTTTTTTTTTTTTTTAAAAGCACTGCATAATATTTCATTGTTTGGATGTACCACAGTTTATTTATCCATTCATGTACAGAAGCCTGTCTTGGTTTCTTCCACGTTTTGGCAATCATGAATAAAACTGCTGTAAACTAAATATCTGTGTGCAGATTTTTGTGTAGACTTAAGATTTCATCTCTTTTGGATAAATATCAGA
Organism: Cervus elaphus; assembly: GCF_910594005.1. Lineage (NCBI taxonomy): Eukaryota > Metazoa > Chordata > Mammalia > Artiodactyla > Cervidae > Cervus > Cervus elaphus. The sequence goes on from NC_057826.1 coordinate 10,733,311, forward strand.
GAGTGTGATTGCTCAGTCATATGACAAGAGTGGTTAGGTTTGTAAGAATCTTCAAACTCTCTTCCAAAATAGCTATATCATTTTGCCTTCTACCAGCAGTGATGAGATTTCCTGTTGTTCTGCCTCCTTCTCAACACTTAGAATTGTCAGCGTTCTGTATTTTAGCCATCCAGATAGGTTTGTAGTGGTATCTTGTTTTAATTTGCATTTTCCTGATAACATGGTGTAGAGCATTTATTCATATACTTATTTACTATATATATATACACACACACACATATGTATATCTTTTCTGCTGATATATTCATTAAAGTCTTTGGCCCAGTTTGTTTTCCTGTTATTGTTAAGAGTCATTTGTATATTTTGGCTAGCAGTCCTTTATCAGTATGTCTTTGCAAATAATATCTCACAGTTTAAGGCTTGGCTTTTCATTCTCTTAAGATTATCTCTCACAGAGCTGAAACTTTTAATTTTAATGAAGTTCAGCCTATTTATTCTTTCTTTCATGGATTGTGAGTTTGGTGTAATATCTAAAAGTCATTGTCAACCTGAAAATCATTCTCTTACCTTCTAAGAGTTTTATAATTTTGCATTTTACATTTAAATCTGTTATCCATTTTGAATTAATTTTTGTGGAAGATATAATAAGTTCTGTGTCTAGATTCATTTTTTTTTTTTTTGCATGTGAGTCTTCAGTTCTAGTGTCCTTTGTTTAAAAAGACTATCTTTTCCCCATTGTATTGCTTTTCTTCTTTGTCGAAGATCAGTAGACTGTTTTTCTGTGGGTCTACTTCTGGGCTCTCTGTTCTGTCCCAGGTGTCCAGCTGTCTTTTTTTTTTTGGCCAGTACCACACTGTTTTGTTGGATAGTGTCAGTCCTCCAACTCTTTCCTTCTTTTTCAGTATTGCTCTTGCTATTTGGGATTCTTTGCCACTCTTTGTAACTTTAGAATCAGGTTGTCAATATACACAAAGTAACTTGCTGGGATTTTGATTAGCTTGCGTTGAATCTATTGCTGGAGTTGAGAACTACTGACATTTTGACAATATTGAGTCTTCCTGTCCATGAACATGGATTATCTCTCCATTTATTTTGTTCATCCTTGATTTTTTTCATCAGAATTTGGTAGTTTTCATCATATAGATATTGTTAGATACTTAAGTATTTGATTTTTGGGCTTCTCAGGTGGCTCAATGGTAAAGAATCTGCCTGCTCATGCAGGAGACTCTGGAGACATGGGTTTGATTCCTGGCTTGGGTAGATCCCCTGGAGTAGGAAATGGCAACCCACTACAGTATTCTTACCTGGAAAATTCCATGGACAGAGGAACCTGGAGGGCTGCAGTTCATGAGGTAGCAAAGAGGTGGACCTCAGTGAGTGACTGGCATGCATGCATTTAATTTTCGGGGATGCTAATGTAAATAGCATTGTGTGTTTAATTTCAAATTTCACTTGCTTGTTGTTGATATTGGCATCCAGTTTTAATGTCTTCTCTGCTTGATTTTTAAACCCATTTCAGTTGTCAGACCTGCTTATCTCATGAGTCTTCCTTTTAGAAAGAGCCAACAAGCCAGTTGTGGAATTTTTTTTTAAATTAATGCACACACATATATGCTACACATACATATCACACACATGTGAGTGTATTTATGTGTGTGTATTTGTACTTAAATTGGAACTCCCTATGCTTTTCACTTTCTCTTAATCTGATTTTCAATATAAATTAATATCCTATCTTTGTTTTGTTACCTGGAGATTGGGGAAAAAAATTAATCAGATTGTAAAAGTGGTCATGAACCATATGATTGGCTTTTTTAATGTTGATTAGAAAGGTATTGTGTTTGAAAATCTTTAGAATGTTTTTTCAGTGGAGGTGTTGATTTTGGTTGTAGAATTTAATTACTCTGGATGTATTTCTTTTTGAAAGTTTTGTGTTTAACAGAAATGGTGATACTGAAATTTTATAATGTTTTCTAACAGATTACTAAAGATTGTTCTGCTCTAAATCATTTAAATATTAAGGCATTTTACTCAAATGCCTAAATTACCGTAGAAATTCTTGTAAGCGTTTGATGTTATAAATTCCCCAGATTCCCTACACTTAACTCAATATGTTGCCTAAGTTAGAATTCCCACATTACCAGAAAATCTTCTGCATCTACCAGAAAATGGCAGATTTTGACATACCTGTCCTAACATATTTGCATGCCAGAAGGAAATGGCAACCCACTCTAATATTCTTGCCTGGAGAATCCCATGGACAGAGAAGCCTGGTGGGCTACAGTCCATGGGGTCGCAAAGAGCCGGACATGACCAAGCAACTTCACTTACTAAGTTCAGTTGTGTGGTGTTGTAATTTAAACGTATTTTGACATTAGAAGCTTGGAAGAAAAGCTATGACAAACTTAGTGTATTAAAGAGCAGAGACATCACTTCGTCGGCAAAGGTCTGTATAGTCAAAGGTATGGTTTTTCCAGAGGTCATGTACAGTTGTGAAAATTGGACTATAAAGTAGTCTGAGCACTGAAGAATTGATGCTTTTGAACTGTGGTGCTTGAGAATCTCTTGGACAGCAAGCAGATCAAACCAGTCAATCCTAAAGGAGCTCAACCCTGAATGTTCACTGGAAGGACTGATGCTGTATTTCCAATACTTTGGCCACCTGATGAGAAGAGCTGACTCATTGGAAAAGACCCTGATGCTGGAAAAGACTGAAGGCGGGAGTAGAAGGGGACCACAGAGGATGAGATGGTTGGATGGCATCACTGACTCAATTAACATGAGTTTGAGCAAACTCTGGGAGACAGTGAAGGACAGGGAAGCCTGGTGTGCTGTAGTCCATGGGGTCACAGAGTCAGACACAACTTAGCCATTGAAAAACTTTAAAATTTATTTTTAAAGTAAAATATAGGGTATTAAGATTATTCATGGAATTGTTATGAAGTTGTACATAGGACTTCTCATTTTGTTTGGCAAAAGAGTCTGTGGTACATTTGTTACATGTTTTGTTGTCTTATAAAATCTAGTTAATTTTGGTGTCTTTGAGGACTCAAAGACTCTCACTTTTTTAAGCTGCTTATTAGGCTTAATAAAAAATCTTAAAGTTCTCTTATTGTGGCAATGGACTTCTTCACTTTCTTTTAATAATTCTAGAGTTTTCATCTTTATAGAATACTTGCATTATTTAAAAAAAATTCTATGTAAAAAATTGCACTTGTCATCCTCTGCCTGCTCTTTATTCCTCTACCCACTGCAATATGACTTCCACTTCTGCTTCTAAAATTGACTTTGCTTAGTTTACTAGTGGTATCCTATGTCAAATTCAAAGGAATTTTTAATTACTTGCCTTAGTTCTTTCCCATTTGTTCCCTCTCCCTTAAAACTTTTCCACTGACTTGATTGTTCTTACTGTTTCCTGGTTTTTCTATCTTAGTTGTTTTCAGTCTTTCCATCTGAATCTTTTTCGTTTGTTTCCAGTCTGCGTTTTAAATGTTGCTGTGTTCTAGAATCCTATTTATGGATTTTCTCACTTGGTGCTTCTCCCCTGGGGTTGTTATTTAATCTTAGGCTCTAGCTATTACCTACAAAGGATGACCCCTAAAGGGAGCTCTTCTCACTCTCCTGACCTTCAGCCCTCCAGATGGAGGTGCTCCTTGGGCGTCTCTATGTGCTGTTCCAGCATGCTCAGGAACAGGTTTACAACTGAATTCTTAGTTTCCTCCAAATCTGCTTTTATCTCCTATCTTAACTGGTCGAATGTTTCTCTATCCAGATAAGCCTAAAATACAAAGAACATCGGAACTTACTTCTCCCCTCCATCTAATTAGTATCCTGTATCCTGTCTGTCTGAAGATTCTGCTATCTCTTGAAGTGGCTTCTTTTGTATTCCCACTAACCCAGTTTAGGCATGCTTTATCTCATCTCTGTTACCCTCTTAACCTGTCTGATGCTAGTTTGTCTGTACTCTGTTTTCGGCCCTGCTACTAAAGGAACCCTTCTAAGCCACACACCTGTCATGTTATTCTCTTGATTAAAACCTCTCATAATTTATTGAGTTCTGGGACATCATGCTACACATGTTACACTGTGTCTTTTAGTTCTTACAAATGTTCTAAGAGAAGGATACTCTTCTTATTCCATTTTAATGATTTTTTTTTAAAGGCTAAAAAAGAAATTGAATTCCTTGCTTAAAGTCACATTTGTGGGAAGTAGCAAACCAAATCTTTTTTGTATCCAGGCTTGAACTCTTTAACTGCTATCCTCTACTGACGCATGAACATTTGTAGCAAGAGTTCTTTAAAATGGAGCATATGAGATAATCCTCTGGGAGGAGAGTGTCTCTAACCCTATTTGTGTTGTGTACTTTATGTTTTAAGTACTTCAGTTTTTATAAATTTTTCATTATATATGCATATATGTGTTATACTTTAATATTTATATATCTATACTTTAATATTTTATGTAGGGACTTCCCTGTAACTCAGATGGTAAAGAATCTCTCTTCAATGCAGGAGATCCAGGTTTGATCTCTGGGTTGGGAGGCTCCTATGGAGAAGGGAATGGCAACCCACTCCAGTATTCTTGCCTGGAGAGTCCCATAGACAGAGGAGCCTGGTGGGATACAATCCCTGGGGTCACAAAGAGTCAGATACGATTGAGCAACTAACACTGCACTACTACTGCTATTTTATGTGTAAAACATATCAAAATGTTATGTCTCCACATCAGATACATAGATATGTTTTATAAAATACATATATGTGTGTGTGTTTATGTACATGTTCGTATATATTATCTTCATAAGTTGTATAATATATATTCGTACTAACATTAATTTGCATATATGTGTGTATACACTAATATATGTCATAAAACATGTCTAGGTCTATATATAGGTAGGTAGATACTACACAGAGAGAGGTGCACACACAGCATATCTATATGGGCCTCCCAGGCGGCTCAGTGGTAAGGAACCTGCCTGCCAATGCAGGAGACGTAAAAGATGTGGGTTCCATCCCTGGTTGGAGAAGATTCCCAGGAGGAGGGCGTGGCAACTCACTCCATTACTCTTGCCTGGAAAATCCCATGGACAGAGGAGCCTGGCAGGCTATAGTCCACGAGTTCACAAAGAGTCGGACACGACTAAAGTGACTTGGCACACGTGGGTATATATTAATAAATTTATAAAATAAAAGTTATTTTTAAGATAAATGGATACATGTATTTTTCAAATGAATAAATACATTTATACATAAGACATGCATATTTTCAGGTTGATGATCTAGCAGGAGTGGGCAAAGGATGGCACATGAGCCAAATCCAGACTGCTTCCTGTTTTTGAATAAAGAAACTTTATTGGAATACAGCTACTCCCATTCATTTATGCATTGTCCAGGTCACTTTTGTAATATAATATCAAAGATGAGTAGCTGTGACAGAGACCGTGTAGCTGCAGTATTTACTGTCTGACCTTTTACAGAACTTGTTTGCTGACTCTTAGTCTGTAGGCTGATTTCCAAGCTTCCTGGCAGCGCATGACCGCTGACTGCCAGCTCACCTACCTCACAAGTATTAGCTATGTAGAACGTGGTGTGTGCAGGCACCTGAATATGAAATCCAGTATTGTTCCTGGGTGCTTCATGCTGTTTCCTTTCCCTGAAATATCAACCTGACTTCGTCTGCTTTGCTTGGTGAAATTTTTTATCTATTTTTCAGAACTAACTTTTCAACCAATTCTTACAACCTCAGTTTCTTATTAAGATAGTTAATCATTCTGTCCTTTGGACTGATTTTGTATGATAACCATTTACTATACAGAAATTATACAGATACAGGGAAATATCTGAATAGTATCTGAAGGTCCTCTTATTACTGTTAAAATACCTTTGCATCTTTTATCCACACTGTACAATTTTGACAGTTAATATTTCTGAAGTTGGGATATGTCTTATGAATGATCTGTAAATTGTATTTGCTCGTGTTTCCTTCCTTCCTTTTCTGGAAGTGAAAGTACTAGAAAAGATTAGTTTTAAACTGATAATATATGTTCCAGTTTTTGACATCTTAACTTCATAGAAGTACTTCATTTATATCTTTTTTGTATTCTTAGATTGCAAGCTCATTGAGAAAAGGGTTTTCGTGTTATTTATTTTTGAAAAAGATGTTGTTACAGTGCCCTTTTCATCATGTACCAAATATTTCATATTGAACTAAAAGTACATACTTTGTCAGTTTATATTGATCAGTTGTGGGTAGTTGTCTCCAGAACTAGCAAGTTAAAGGTCAGAACACAATCAAGATTTAGCTGCCTCCTTTGCTTATGTTGCAAGAAAAGCATTTTGTTGTGTGAACTTCAGTAACTTCAGTAAGCTGTAGAAGCTTAGTTGAAAATTCTTTCAGTAATTTTGTTTTAGAGTTTGGGGGTAATATAGGGAGGTAAGGCAAATTAAAGAAAAATGCATTGAATTTTCCTGAAATAAATTATACTGGAAATCAGATAGCAGTTCAAGTACAGTATCAAAATGGGATAACACTGGATGACGTAGCTATGTATTTTAGAAAATTGTGTAAGACTTGAAATAATAGAATGGTGAGTTGGTTACAGTGACATTTAATAAGTGGATTGTATGGAGTAGCGTTAATATTAATAAGCCTACCATTTGAGAGTACATTATCCTGTGAATAACGAACAACCATCACGCTTTACATTTTCTCTTTTAAGGGGTTGAGCGAGAGGATCTGGAGAAGCAGATGTCAGATTTGAGAGTGCAGCTGAACTTCAGTGCAATGGCTTCTGAGTTAGAGGAAGTGAAGCGGTGCTTGGAGCGAAAAGACAAGGAGAAAGTGCATTTGGCAGCCCAAGTGGAGGTGACTTTGCTTTGTTTAAGTCATGTTCAAAGGACTTTAGTTTCATTTCATAGCATTGCTTAGTGAAATCTTAATATGAAGATTGTGATGTTTTACGAACTTGAGGTTGGGTGTAGATAATGTCAAGTTATCTAGATGGTTACTTTAATTACATAGATAAATTTCTATGGATTCATTTCTCTTCATTTGGACCACAAAGCCAGGATACCTATGAAACCTGAAAATATTCTTCCACTAGCAGGTGAGCCCTTCCCTAAGGCAGAAGGGATCTTTCTTCTCTGAAGGAACCACAGTTATTTGTGGTGGGTGTGGGGGAGGGTGGGCCGGGGTGAAACTGGCAAAAGGCATAGCGATAAGGTATTACTGACATTTTTTCTTTGGAAATAGAAAAGTTTTCAAATCTCTAGCTGTTTTGCATGAGATAGAGGTGCAATGCCTCCATCAATTTAGAGTTGTGTAGTAGTCATGAACGATGAGTGAAGTGTAACTAGGCAGCTACCGTTTCTTACTTGCCTTTTATCTAGCACAGATGGTGCTAGATAAAAGTAATTATAAAAAACTATTAAAAAATCAAAGGAAAGAACTTGATAAAAGAAAATGGCTTAATTCCCATTTAATTATGTAAATTAGATCCGTGCAAACACGGAGGACACATTTGGAACTAGATATGTATCAGTCTTTCTCTGTATCTGTTGTTGTTAGTGAAGTTGTGTTCTAATTGTAATCAGTGGTCACATTTGAAGACTCTCCTAAGTTATAATGAAAGGTAGAAAATTGGTGTGAAAAGTATCAAACTTTATAAAATCCAAAAGAAATAGTTAATGTTACTGCAGTCTTAAGTTTCTCTTTCATCTTGTTGGTGCATTGGTACAAAATATATTTTAGATTTGTTTCAGGTTCATGTTTAAAGATAATGAAACAGTGATGTTTTCTTTACAAAGCCTCTGAATGTTTATTTATTTATTAATTTTTTAATGGGGATATAGTTGACTTAGAATACTGTATTAGTTTTAGCTGTACAGCATAGTGATTTTTATGTTTTTATAGATGATCTACCATGCCATGTTAATTATAGTATTATTGACTATTTTCTCTGTGCTGTATATTATATCCCTATGAGTTTTTAATTCAACTTAATTTTTTTTGCTTAAAATTTTATATTTTATTGAGGTAACATTGGTTCATAATACTGTATAAGTTTCATGTGTACAACATTATATTTCTACTCCTATCCAGTACATTGTGTTCATCACCAAAAATTTAGTTTCCTTCTGTCAGCATACATTTGATCCCCTTTACCCATTTTTTCCTCCAACCCCGACTCTGTCCCTTCCCTTGTGATAGCCATTAGTCTGTTCTCTGTATCTATGGATTTGTTTTTATGACTTGTCTTTTAACATTTCACTTGCTTTATAAGTGGCTCATTCATTGCCTTTACTATATATTTTCCTTTCCTAGTAAAGGAAATTTTTGCTTTCCTAGTAAAGTATATTTTTCCTTTCATTCATTTCTCCTATCTTTATAGGGCCTTTCCTTTTCCACTAAAAGAAGTTCCTTAAACATTTCTTGGAAGGCTGGTTTACTGTTGTTAAACTCTTTTTAGTTTTTGCTTGTTTGGGAAACTTTCTCTCCTTCAGTTCTGAATAACTTTGCCATGTGAGTATCATTGGTTGTAGATATTTTTTCCTTTCATCACTTTAAATAAAGTATACTATGCCATTCCCTTTAGACCTGCAGTTTCTGCTGAGAAATAGGTGATAGCCTGTGGGGCTTCCCTTGGATGTGACTTCAGTTTTTCTTTTTTCTTTTTGACTGCCTTTAAAATTCTCTCTTTAACTTTTGCTGTTTTTTTTTTTTTAACACTTCTTGAAGCAGTAGTTTATTTTTTTTTCTATTCAGCTTACCTTTATTATTTTTTTTCATTTATTTATATTAGTTGGAGGCTAATTACTTTACAATATTGTAGTGGTTTTTGCCATACATTGCTATGAAGGCGAGGGTGGGATGACCTGAGAGAATAGCATTAAAACATGTATATTATCAATTGTGAAACAGATCGCCAGTCCAGGTTTGATGCATGAGACAAGTGCTCAGGGCTGGTGCACTAGGATGACTTTTGCTGTTTTAATTATGCTACGTCTTGGAATAGATCTCATTCATTTTGTTTGGGATTTTCTTTGTTTTTGGATCTGGATATGTGTTTCTTACTACAGGTTAAATTTTCAACCATTGTTTCACCAAATTCATTTTTGCCTCTTTCTTTCTCCTCTCCTTCTGGAACCTCTAAAATTTGAATTTTATTATGTTTGATGTTATCTTAGAGGTCTCTTAAACTTAAGCCTCATTTAAAAATTGTTTTTCTTCTTGCTGTTCTGATTGAGTGATTTCAACCATTCTGTCTTCTAAGTTGCTTATGCGTTTTTCTGTCACCTAATCTGCAGTTGATTCCCTACAATATGTATTTCATTTCAATTATTACATTAATCGGGCTACCCTGGTGGCTCAGATGGTAAAGAATCTGTCTGCACTGTGGGAGACCCCGGTTCTATCCCTGGGTTGGGAAGATCCCCTGGAGAAGGGAATGGCAACCTACTCCAATATTCTTACCTGGAGAATTCCATCAACAGGGGAGCCTGATGAGCCATAGTCCATGGGGTTACAAAGAGTCAGACATGACTGAGGAATTAACACACACACAATATTCTTCACCTCTGATGCCTTCTTTTTTATATTTTCTAATACCTTTTTGGAGTTCTGTTTTCTTTCCTTATTCTTCTACATTCAGTGAGCATTTTTATGATCATTGCTTTAAACTCTGTACCAGGTAAATTACTTACTGTCATTTTATTAGATTTTTGTTTTTCCTGGAGTTTCATTTTGTTCTTTTGTTTGAAACACACACCTCTGTCTTCCTATTTTGCTTGACTTTTTGTGTTTGTCTCCATGCATTAGGAGAAGCAGTTACTTCTCTGTGTTTTGAGGGTGTGTCCTTGCGTAGGAGCGTCTTTAGATAGACTGTGTGTGTCCCTTGGCTTTGACGGAAGGCCTGAAGCTGAAGTGACCATGGAATTCTTCTGGTGTGTACTGGGGATTGTTCCCCACTGAAGTTGGAACCTGGTGTGGGGTTCAGGCTTCCCCTAGGACGTGTGGAGGGCTACCACTTTGGCACGGGGACTGGAGCCAGAGGGGTTTGCATTGGAGCCCAGCATGAACCAAGACTTCTCCTAGGGTGTGCCAGGGATTGCTGCCTTGGTGGAGGGACTGAAGTGGGAGCCTGGTGTGGGCTGAGGTGTATGATGAGGCATCCTTGCCAGGAGAGCAGGGATGTCAGGCTCCTGTCAGTCTGCTGCTCCCATGCTGGGCCTGGGAGTGAATGAGTTTGTGTGCATAGTCTTTAAGCGCAGTGTCTCAGTTTTCTACAGCCCTCTGGCTCTCCTGACTGTAAGCCCCGCTGGTTTTCAGAACCAGTTAAAGGGGTGTGTCTTCCAGGTGCCAGTCTCCAGGGTTGGGGTACTTGAAGTTGGGACTGAACCCCTTGCTCCTCTTCAGGACCTCTGAATTTGTGATATCTCTTCCTCCTTTTGGGCCACCTGCTGGGAGTGTAGGTCCTGATTCAATTACTTCTCTTTCCCTTATACTCATCTTGGTTTTTTTTTTTTTCTTCTTCTTCTTTATACCCTTCATTGCAGAAGAGCTGATCTGGTATGCAAATTCTCATTTCTCACTGCAGGTCATTCTCACAGGTAGTTGTTCTGTAAGTAGTTGTAGTTTCTATGTGTCCTTGGGAAGAGGTGAACTCACTGTCTTCCCACTCTGTCATCTTGATCTCAACTTCCCCTCTACATGTTTAATAAATTCTTATTGGAAATATTCTCAGGGCAACTGTAATTTAGGACATCTAAATTTTTTTTTTTTGACATTTAAATTTTTTATGGGAATTATCTAGCTCTTTATTCTGCTCTCATAAGTGGTAAAATATGATTATTTTGTCAAAATTAAGTATTAAAAAAGCTATGCTACTGATGCCAAAGTTAAAAAGATCCCTTTGCTGAGTTTTTTTTTTTTTTCATTTATTTTTACTAGTTGGAGGCTAATTACTTTATAATATTTGTAGTGATTTTTGCCGTACATTGACATGAATCAGTCATGGATCCACATGTGTTCCCCATCCCTATCCCCCCTCCCACCTCCCTCTCCATCCCATCCCTCTGGGTCTTCCCAGTGCACCAGGCCCGAGCACTTGTTTCATGCATCCAACCTGGGCTGGTGGTCTGTTTCACCCTTGATAGTATACTTGTTTCAATGCTATTCTCTCAGAACATCCCACCCTCGCCTTCTCCCACAGAGTCTAAAAGTCTGTTCTGTACATCTGTGTCTCTTTTTCTGTTTTGCATATAGGGTTATTGTTACCATCTTTTTAAATTCCATATATATGTGTTAGTATACTGTATTGGTGTTTATCTTTCTGGCTTACTTCAGTCTGTATAATGGGCTCCAGTTTCATCCATCTCATTAGAACTGATTCAAATGAATTCTTTTTAATGACTGAGTAATATTCCATGGTGTATAAGTGCCACAGCTTCCTTATCCATTCATCTGCTGATGGGCATCTAGGTTGCTTCCATGTCCTGGCTATTATGAACAGTGCTGCGATGAACATTGGGGTGCATGTGTCTCTTTCAGATCTAGTTTCCTTGGTGTGTATGCCCAGAAGTGGGATTGCTGGGTCATATGGCAGTTCTATTTCCAGTTAGGAATCTCCACACTGTTCTCCATAGCGGCTGTACCAGTTTGCATTCCCACCAACAGTGTAAGAGGGTTCCCTTTTCTCCATACCCTCTCCAGCATTTATTGCTTGTAGACTTTTGGATAGCAGCCATCCTGACTGGCGTCTAATGGCACCTCATTGTGGTTTTGATTTGCATTTCTCTGATAATGAGTGATGTTGAGCATCTTTTCATGTGTTTGTTAGCCATCTGTATGTCTTCTTTGGAGAAATGTCTGTTTAGTTCTTTGGCCCATTTTTTGATCGGGTCATTTATTTTTCTGGTATTGAGCTGCATGAGCTACTTGTATATTTTTGAGATTAATCCTTTGTCTGTTGCTTCGTTTGCTATTATTTTCTCCCAATCTGAGGGCTGTCTTTTCACCTTGCTTATAGTTTCCTTTGTTGTGCAAAAGCTTTTAAGTTTCATTAGGTCCCATTCGTTTAGTTTTGCTTTTATTTCCAATATTCTGGGAGGTGGGTCATAGAGGATCCTGCTGTGATTTATGTCGGAGAGTGTTTTGTCTATGTTCTCCTCTAGGAGTTTTATAGTTTCTGGTCTTACATTTAGATCTTTAATCCATTTTGAGTTTATTTTTGTGTATGGTGTTGGAAAGTGTTCTAGTTTCATTCTTTTACAAATGGTTGACCAGTTTTCCCAGCACCACTTGTTAAAGAGGTTGTCTTTTTTCCATTGTATATCCTTGCCTCCTTTGTCAAAGATAAGGTGTCCATAGGTACATGGATTTATCTCTGGGCTTTCTATTCTGTTCCATTGATCTATATTTCTGTCTTTGTGCCAGTACCATACTGTCTTGATGACCGTGGCTTTGTAGTAGAGCCTGAAGTCAGGCATGTTGATTCCTCCAGTTCCATTCTTCTTTCTCAAGATTGCTTTGGCTATTTGAGGTTTTTTGTATTTCCATACAAATTGTGAAATTATTTGTTCTAGTTCTGTGAAGAATACTGTTGGTAGCTTGATAGGAATTGCATTGAATCTATAGGTTGCTTTGGGTAGTATACTCATTTTCACAATATTGATTCTTCCAATCCATGAACACGGTATGTTTCTCCATCTGTTTGTGTCCTCTTTGATTTCTTTCATCAGTGTTGTATAGTTTTCTATGTATAGGTCTTTTGTTTCTTTAGGTAGATATACTCCTAAGTATTTTATTCTTTTTGTTGCAATGGTGAATGGTATTGTTTGCTTAATTTCTCTTTCTGTTTTCTCTTTGTTAGTGTATAGGAATGCAAGGGATTTCTGTGTGTTAATTTTATATCCTGCAACTTTACTATATTCATTGATTAGCTCTAGTAATTTTCTGGAAGAGTCTTTAGGGTTTTCTATGTAGAGGATCATGTCATTTGCAAACAGTGAGAGTTTTACTTCTTCTTTTCCTATATGGATTCCTTTTATTTCTTTTTCTGCTCTTATTGCTGTGGCCAACACTTCCAAAACTATGTTGAATAGTAGTGGTGAGAGTGGGCACCTTTGTCTTATTCCTGACTTTAAGGGAAATGCTTTCAATTTTTCACCATTGAGGCTAATGTTTGCTGTGGGTTTGTCATATATAGCTTTTATTATGTTGAGGTATGTTCCTTCTATGCCTGCTTTCTGGAGAGTTTTTATCATAAATGGATGTTGAATTTTGTCAAAGGCTTTCTCTGCATCTATTGAGATAATCATATGGTTTTTATCTTTCAATTTGTTAATGTGGTGTATTATATTGATTGATTTGCGGATATTAAAGAATCCTTGCATTCCTGGGATAAAGCCCACTTGGTCATGGTGTATGATCTTTTTAATATGTTTCTGGATTCTGTTTGCTAGAATTTTGTTAAGGAGTCTTGAATCTATGTTCATCGGTGATATTGGCCTATAGTTTTCTTTTTTTGTGGCATCTTTGTCTGGTTTTAGTATTAGGGTGATGGTGGCCTCATAGAATGAGTTTGGAAATTTGCCTTCTGCAATTTTCTGGAAGAGTTTGAGTAAGATAGGTGTTAGCTCTTCTCTAAACTTTTGGTAGAATTCAGCTGTGAAGCCATCTGGTCCTGGGCTTTTGTTTGCTGGAAGATTTCTGATTACAGTTTCGATTTCCATGCTTGTGATGGGTCTGTTAAGATCGTCAATTTCTTCCTGGTTCAGTTTTGGAAAGTTATACTTTTCTAAGAATTTGTCCATTTCATCCAAGTTGTCCATTTTATTGGCATAGAGCTGCTGGTAGTAGTCTCTTATGATCCTTTGTATTTCAGACTTGTCTGTTGTGATCTCTCCATTTTCATTTCTAATTTTGTTGATTTGGTTCTTCTCCCTTTGTTTCTTGATGAGTCTGGCTAACGGTTTGTCAATTTTATTTACTTTGTCAAAAAACCAGCTTTTAGCTTTGTTAATTTTTGCTATGGTATCTTTTGTTTCTTTTGCATTTATTTCTGCCCTAATTTTTAAGATTTCTTTCCTTCTACTAACCCTGGGGTTCTTCATTTCTTCCTTCTCTAGTTGCTTTTGGTGTAGAGTTGGGTTATTTATTTGACTTTTTTCTTGTTTCTTGAGGTAAGCCTATATTGCTATGATCCTTCCCCTTAGCACTGCTTTTACAGTGTCCCATAGGTTTTGGGTTGTTGTGTTTTATTTTCATTTGTCTATGCATATTTTGTTTTCTTCTATGACTTGTTGGTTATTCAGAAGCGTGCTATTTAGCTTCCATATGTTGGAATTTTTAATAGTTTTTTTTTTTTTTTTTTTCCTGTAATTGAGATCTAATCTTACTGCATTGTGGTCAGAAAAGATGACTGGAATGATTTCAGTTTTTTTGAATTTACCACGGCTAGATTTCTGGCCTAGGATGTGATCTATTCTGGAGAAGGTTCTGTGTGCACTTGAGAAAAAGGTGAAATTGATTGTTTTGGGGTGAAATGTCCTATAGATATCAATTAGGTCTAGCTGGTCCATTGTGTCATTTAAAGTTTGTGTTTCCTTGTTAATTTTCTGTTTAGTTGATCTGTCCATAGGTGTGAGTGGGGTATTAAAGTCTCCCACTATTATTGTGTTATTGTTAATTTCCCCCTTCATTCTTGTTAGCATTTGCCTTACATATTGCGGTGCTCCTATGTTGGGTGCATATATATTTATAATTGTTATATCTTCTTCTTGGATCGATCCTTTGATCATTATGTAATGTCCTTCTTTGTCTCTTTTCACAGGCTTTATTTTGAAGTCTAGTTTATCTGATATAAGTATTGCGACTCCTGCTTTCTTTTGGTCTCTGCATGAAATATTTTTTTCCAGCCCTTCACTTTCAGTCTGTATGTGTCCCTTGCTTTGAGGTGGGTCTCTTGTAGACAGCATGTATAGGGGTGTTGTTTTTGTATCCATTCAGCCAGTCTTTGTCTTTTGGTTGGGGTATTCAACCCATTTACATTTAAGGTAATTATTGATAAGAATGGTCCCATTGCCATTTGCTTTGTTGTTTTGGGTTCACGTTCATACAACCTTTCTGTTTCCTGTCTAGAGAAGATCCTTTAGCATTTGTTGAAGAGCTGGTTTGGTGGTGCTGAATTCTCTCAGCTTTTGCTTGTCTGTAAATAAAGCTTTTGAATTCTCCTCCTTATCTGAATGAGATCCTTGCTGGGTACAGTAATCTGGGTTGCAGATTATTCTCTTTCATTACTTTAAGTACGTCCTGCCATTCCCTTCTGGCCTGAAGAGTTTCTATTGATAGATCAGCTGTTACCCTTATGGGAATCCCTTTGTGTGTTATTTGTTGTTTCTCCCTTGCTGCTTTTAATATTTGTTCTTTGTGTTTGATCTTTGTTAATTTGATTAATATGTGTCTTGGGGTGTTTCGCCTTGGGTTTATCCTGTTTGGGACTCTCTGGGTTTCTTGGACTTGTGTCACTATTTCTTTCCCCATTTGGGGGAAGTTTTCAGCTATTATCTCCTCGAGTATCTTCTCATGGCCTTTCTTTTTGTCTTCTTCTTCTGGGACTCCTATGATTTTAATGTTGGGGCATATCACATTGTCCCAGAGGTCCCTGAGGTTGTCCTCATTTCTTTTGATTCTTTTTTCTTTTTTCCTCTCTGCTTTATTTATTTCCACCGTTTCATCTTCTACCTCACTTATCCTATTTTCTGCCTCCATTATTCTACTGTTGGTTCCCTCCAGAGTGTTTTTGATCTCATTTATTACATTATTCACTTTTAATTGACTCTTTTTTATTTCTTCTATGTCCTTGTTAAACATTTCTTGCATCTTCTCAATCCTTGTCTCCAGGTTATTTATCTGTAACTCTATTTTGTTTTCAAGATTTTTGATCATTTTTATTATCATTATTCTAAATTCTTTTTCAGGTAGATTCCCTATCTCCACCTCTTTTGTTTGGCTTGGTGTAGGCATTTTTCATGTTCCTTTACCTGCTGGGTATTTCTCTGCCTTTTCATCTTATTTAGATTGCTGTGTTTGGGCTGGCCTTTCTGTATTCTGGTAGTCCGTGGTTCCTTTTTATTGTGGAGATTTCTCCCAGTGGGTGGGGCTGGATGTTTGGCTTGTGGAGGTTTGCTGGTTAGGGAAGCTTGCGTTGGTGTTCTGGTGGGTGGAGCTGGATTTCTTCTCTCTGGAGTGCAATGGAATGTCTAGTAGTGAGTTTTGAGATGGGTCTATGGGTTTGGTGTGACTTTGGGCAGCCTGTATATTGACACTCAGGCCTATGTTCCTGCGTTGCTGGAGAATTTGCGTGGTATGTCTTGCTCTGGAACTTATTGGCTCTTGGGTGGTGGTTGGTTTCAGTGTAGGTGTGGAGACTTTTGGATGATCTCTTATTAATTAATGTTCCCTGTAGTCTGGAGTTCTCTGGTGTTCTCAGGTTTTGGGCTTAAGCCTCTTGCCACTGGATTTCAGTCTTACTCTTCTGGTAGCCTCAAGACTTCTCCATCCATACAGCACTGATAATAAAACTTCTAGGTTAATGGTGAAAGGATTCTCCACAGTGAGGGGCACCCAGAGAGGTTCACAGAGTTACATGAAGAAGAGGAGAGGGAGGAAGAAGAGGAGAGGGAGGAAGGAGCTGGAGGTGAGCAGGAGGAGAAAAAGGGGGATTCAAGAGAGGAGAGACAGATCTAGGTCGTACTCTGTTCCCTAATTGTTCTCCACAGCCTAGAAGACCCACAGAGATTCACAGAATTAGAATGAGAAGAGAAGGGGGAGGGAGGAAATAGAGGTGATCTGGGGGAGAAAAAGGAGAGTCAAAAGGGGGAGAGAGTGATCAAACCAGTAATCACACTTCTGAGTAAAAATGGGTACTGAAGGTTGAATTCTTAAATGTCCAAAATTGATATCAAATACTGAAAAACAAAGATTAAAAATCTAGAGTAGAGTTTAAACTCTTAAAAATACAATATTAAAAAACCACAAACAAAAAATGTAAGAAATATATATGAAGTTCGCTTTAAAAATAGGGTCTTTTTTTTTTTTTTGGCCAGATTTTAGTGGGTTATCAAAATGAAAATTAAGGAGTAATAGAGGAGTAATAGGGGACTTAAAAAAAAAAGACATAGAAAAAAAATTTTTTAATGAAAAAAAAATAATAGTAATAGTAAAAATATATCTATGAATTTCTCTGGAGCTGTTGTGGGCAGTGTGGGTTCAGTTCAGTTTCAGATAGCTCTTTGTTCCAGCTTACACTCTTCGATATTTATAGGCCCCTTCCAGAGTAGTCAGTGTTACCTACAGGGATTTTAATCTGTTGCACTGGTGACTTCTGAAGCGGTTCCCTTTGTTTATTTGGCTTCTGTTTGCAGGTCTCTTCAGTGTCTAATTTCTGCCCTGACACAAGCGGGCGGAGGTGGTCTCTTGTTCAGGTTCCCTTGTTCAGCCGCGCTGCGGGGAGGGAGGGTCACTGCAGACAAATGTCACTGGCCTGTGTGGGGAGGACCCGCAGTGTTTCGGCCACACTGGGTTTGCCCCGCTCGCGGCGTGTGTGCTTCCCCTGTCTACACTGCTCAGGCTTCCGGCTGCTCTATAGGGAGCGGGCCCTGAGTTGCGTGCGGTTCCAGTTTTCCGGTCCTCCACAAAGACGCAGACTCGGTTGGGCCTGCGTTTTGTGCCTTCCCCAGTAGGAGCAGCTCAGGCCGCCAGGAGCTTGACGGGCGCACTCTCCCTGGTGCGGTGCGCCTTCTCCCCTCCGTGGTCCCAGCCTCAGTTTCCAGGTGCGCCTGTCGGGTGCGCCTTGTGTCCCTTCTGGGAAGCTGATTTCTGGCTGCGACCCTCCCGGAGGATGTCGACCATCCAGAATCTCAGGAAGTCTTTGGTTAGAAGCTGGAAGCCTGTTTGCAGTTTGGTAGGGGATGCCGTCTCTGGGGCTGAGTTTGCCCCTTTCCCCTCCCCTCTGCCTCCTGCCTCTGGCGGGGGATGGGCCAGTCCGCCGCCAGCTAGCTCTTCTCTGGTATTCCTTCAGTCCTTCCTTCTGGGAACAGGCGTGTAGTGCCTAAATTTAGGGCTTTTCCCAGATTAATTCTCTCTCTCTTGCTATCCCACGGTTTAAGTTGCTATCTCATGTTAGCTCCCTCCGATTGCCCTCAGGGCATTCGGGCTGGTCCTTACCCTAAGCAGTGCCGCCCGCTCCTCTCCATTCCGCCCCCACTTGCTGGTGGTTCGAGTGTTTGGGGTACTTTTCTGCTGGGAGTTGTTTTTAGGCATGTAATCTGTGGGTTTTATTTATTTTCCCTCCCAGTTAGGTTCCCCTCCGAGATTCGAAAACTTCCCCCAGACCCTCCAGTGAAAGGGTTTCCTGGTGTTTGGAAACTTCCTCTATTAAGACTCCCTTCCCCGGAAGGATCTCCGTCCCTAACCCTATTGTCTGTCTTTTTATCTTTTATATTTTGTCCTACCTCCTTTCGAAGACAATGGGCTGCTTTTCTGGGTGTCTGATGTCCTCTGCTAGCGATCAGAAGTTGTTTTGTGGAGTTTGCTCAGTGTTCAAATGATCTTTTAATGAATTTGTGGGGGAGAAAGTGATCTCCCCATCCTATTCCTCCGCCATCTTGCTGCTGAGTTGTTTAAAACCATATGTTGGTTTGTCTTCTCACTTCCTCTCCTCCCATCCTTCTTACTGTTTCTTTTTATTTGCCATTTATGGAAAAACTGAAAAAACCTCAAGTATGTAGACATTAAAAAATTACTTATAATATAATTTATAAATTATATTTGCTTTCCCTTTGTCCTAAATTTATAGTTCTTTTACATTTTCACATGTTTTAGGGAAAGAGTTGAAGTTCTCTTTGGTTAGCTTGGATTGGTTGTGTAGATTTGGATGTGAGATTCAGTTGGAAAGAAAGGTTGAGTATTTATTCACATATGAAATAGTTAGTGGCCATCTATTACATGCCAGGCACTGTTCTAGTTACTGATGACATAGCAATGAACAAAAATCCCTCATATTTCTGTATTTCTATGAAGGTGATTTCCTAAAATTGGCACAGAGAGTTCTTGAGTTTTTTGGAAGTGTAGTTCAAATTCCTTTTGGAATATGGAAGATTTTTGTGATTTTCATTGAAGAAGATATCAAAAAAAGACATTCATCCTGGAAGAAATTACCATTAGCCAGTTATTATTTCCCCTGATTTTTCTCATTTTTAACAGTAAAATAATTAAATTTGCATCAGTTGTTTTGGATTTAATGACACTTCTGTTTATGGCTTGGTTATTTTTTGCCTTGTGGAGGTCCTTTGAATATCTTTATCCCCACGCTGTTCTCAAAGTGACATCCTGTGCGGACTTTGTGAGAGACATATATACATCATGGATTGCTCAATTTAATCTCTAAGTTGGAAATTTTATTGAAATTTAATCACAAATCATTTAGCCTCTGCTTTACTTTTGGTGGTATGGGATATTGCCTTATGTATATTCTATATAAAATTGAAATTAGTCTCCTTTAGCAGCAGCAGCAGTTACTTTTTAGAGATCAAATATAAATAAGAAAAGATGCATAAAACAAGATTATTGATCAGATGCAAAGCATTTGTTTAGTAGCATTTGTTTTGGTTTGTTTGATCATTAATATTTTTCTCTTTAGCCTTGACCTAATGCCTCTCCTACAGAAGCTTGTTTTGTCATCTCATTTTTTCTTTATCTTCTCTCCTTTCATTTTTTGTCTTTATTCTAGTTGTTCCCTGTTTCTGTAACGTCCTCTTTTCATGGAAATTTTGAAGCTTTTCCTCCCTGAAGCTTTCTTGTATTATATCCATTGCAAGTGATAATCCTTCCTTCTGAACCATCCTCTTACCTCCATTATTAAGGACTTTACAGCACGTTTTTCACACTTATTAAAGTAATCTAGGTATGTTTCTTTAGAATTTCAAAGCAGGTTGAAATAAAGGTGAAATGAGGCTGTAGAAGAAAGCAGTACTGTCACCAAGACAAATCTGACCTTGATGTCCCTACCATTTTTCAACATCTTGTTGTCACATCTGGAAATTTGCATTTTCTATGTCCTAGAATTAATGTGACCCAGGAAGCTGATTCATATTAATAATGAAGCTTGCAAGAGAACAGTATATGAAAGAGAGCTAGTTCATTGACATATCTGTGGGAGTCCTACATGGATATTTATACTCTATTCTCCTGTGCGGGACACCAGTCTCTCAATTTTCTGTACCCAGATTTTAGAAAGCTGAATTAGTAACCAAAAAGTTGCTTGGTGGACAGGAATGAGAGAGTGATGATGTCTAAAGAAAGACTATTTGTTCATGGCTGTGGTAAGGCTCTCCAACCCTCCATCTCTCTTTAACAGCATTCTTGTACTCAAGAGATCCTGTTTACTCTGGCAGATTCTGTCTTTATTCCTGAAGTGTGTTCAACTGATTCTTTTGTCTTTCTAACAATCTTCTCCTCTGCTTCCACTCTGATGCTTATCCTCCTGTTTACACTGATATACTGCTATGTGCAGATTTTGCTCTGGGTCATTTACCAGTATGCATTGATGTTATAATTCAAACTGTAGCTTTCTGGGAGCCACTTATGAATTAAAGACTTAGATCCCTTTTCAAATCATAAACGAGTATGGGGTAAGAATCAGATCTTACCTCAATATCCTTTTATGTCCCCCTTCCAACAGTGTCTCAGTTATTTTAGTTTAGTTCAGTTCAATCATACAGTTGTATCTGACTCTGCAACACCATGAATGGCAGCACACCAGGCCTCCCTGTCCAACACCAACTCCCGGAGTTTAATCAAACTCATGTCCATTGAGTCGGTGATGCCATCCAGCCACCTCATGATCTGTGGTCCCCTTCTCCTCCCGCCTTCAATCTTTCCTAGCATCAGGGTCTTTTCCAATGAGTCAGTTCTTCACATCAGATGTCCAAAGTATTGGAGTTTCAGTTTCAGCATCAGTCCTTCCAATGAACAGTCAGAACTGATTTCCTTTAGGTTGGACTGGTTGAATCTCCTTGCTGTCCAAGGAACTCTCAAGAGTCTTCTCCAACACTGCAGTTCAAAAGCATGAATTCTCTGGTGCTCAGCCTTCTTTAGAGTCCAACTCTCACATCCATACAAGAGTGCTGGAAAAACCATGGCTTTGACTAGACGGACCTTTGTTGGCAAAGTAATGTCTCTGCTTTTTAACATGCTGTGTAGGTTGGTCATAACTTTTCTTCCAAGGAGCAGGCATCTTTTAATTTCACGGCTGAAGCCACCATCTGCAGTGATTTTGGAGCCCCCAAAATAAAATCTCTCACTGTTTCCATTGTTTCCCCATCTATTTGCCATGAAGTGATGGGACCGGATGCCATGAATTTAGTTTTCTGAATGCTGAGTTTTAAGCCAACTTTTTCACTCTCCTCTTTCACTTTCATCAAGAGGCTCATTAGTTCTTCTTCACTTTCTGCCATAAGAGTGGTGTCATCTGCATATCTGAGGTTATTGATATTTCTCCTGGCAATCTTGATTCCAGCTTGTGCTTCATCCAGCCCAGAGTTTCTCATGATGTACTCTGCATATAAGTTAAATAAGCAGGGTGACAATATACAGCCTTGACACACTCCTTTTCCTATTTGGAACCAGTCTGTTGTTCCATATCCAGTTCTAACTGTTGCTTCCTGACTTGCATACAGGTTTCTCAAGAGGCAGGTCAGGTGGTCTGGTATTCCCATCTCTTTCAGAATTTTCCACAGTTTATTGTGATCCACATAGTCAAAAGCTTTGGCATAGTCAATAAAGCAGAAATAGATGTTTTTCTGGAACTCTCTTGCTTTTTCAATGATCCAGTGGATATTGGCAATTTGATCTCTGGTTCCTCTGCCTTTTCTAAAACCAGCTTGAACATCTGGAAGTTCATGGTTCATGTATTGCTGAAGCCTGACTTGTAGAATTTTGAGCATTACTTTGCTAGTGTGTGAGATGAGTGCAATTGTGTGGTACTTTGAACATTATTCGGCAGTGACCTTCTTGGATTGGAATGAAAACTGACCTTTTCCAGTCCTGTGGCCACTGCTGAGTTTTCCAAATTTGCTCACATATTAAGTGCAGCACTTTCACAGCATCATCTTCTAGAATTTGAAATAGCTCAACTGGAATTCCATCACCTCCACTAGCTTTGTTCATAGTGATGCTTCCTAAGGGTTACTTTACTTCACATTTAGGCACTCAGTATTTGTTGACTGAAGGAATATATTGTAGAAAATTTTTATGGTTTTTTTCAAAGCTGGCATTTGTTGTCTAGTCATTCCTTAAAACCACATTCATTTCAAAAGAGTTGTCAGTATTCAAGGGGACCTTTGCTCTTTCTCACTAATTGCATTAGTTTTTGTTGGTCCAGAATATATATTTTAAGCAGTTTTGTTCTACACTGGGGAAAAACAACTTGAGAGTAGCTTATGGAAAACCCAAATGAAAGCTACATTTGAGTTTGCATAATTTACCTTTCAAATTCCACCTAAGACCTTAAATCTCTGCATGGATAGAAAATACTAAGTGGGATATTTCTCTTCTTCTAAACTTGAAGTTGAACTCATTAACCTTGATAGGCTATTTGTATTCATAGAAATTCCAAGCATCCTTGATCAATGATTCCTCCTGATTTAATCTCAGCCTCCATCTTCCATCAACTTACTCTCTTGAAAAAAAAATTTGACTTTTAAATTCAAGGAAGAACTTCAAAGAAAAAAAAACAAGGTGCTGTACATAATTTAGATTAAGTTTTGAAAGTGATAATTGAGTGACAACTGACATGATTATTCATTAGCAGAAATTTGAGACTATAATGCCAGTATTTGCTTTTAAAAAGAGAGAAGATATTAGAAAATAAATGATAGTCAATAACAAGTTTTTCCTGGTTAGTACAGTAGAAACAAGGAAGATTGTTCCTTTTGTGCATGCTTTTGAGTAAACTCTTTTGATCCTTGCATTTTTTATATGAAGCTGGCCGCTTTGCTATGCAGTAATGCCCACTTCAATACAACTTTTAAATTCTTTTTAGAGACCTATGGTCTTAGATATCTTAACACCCCTGTCTGCAGTTTACTATTATACTTCTTTTTTTTAATCTTAATAATTTCTTCCTTATCCAAGTGCCTATTGTAAAATAAGGTATTATCTGAGCAGTAAGTACTTTTCAATATCCAAGTTAGATTTTAAAGAAAAATATTGGCAGCAAAAGTTATAGATGAGAAGCTAAAATCATGGAATCTGGTATAGATGAATTCTGCCTGTATTATTAATCAGACAGTTCTTGCATTAGGACAGTTGTTATGACCATAGATGCACCATATCCCAAGTTCTTAAAAAGATGATTATTGACCCAGATGTGTTACAAGTAAAAACCCTAAGGCTAAATAAACCTTTACAGTTCCTGCAAGATTTAGCTTAAGTCTGAGATTTCTTCTGTGTGAAAATATAGGAATTTTAGGGGCTTGAAGAAAGACAGTTTTTCTGTTTTCTGTAACTCTGAGTTGCAACGAGTATTTCCACAAAGCCAGAAAGTAGAAGTGAACTGAATATTTTAATTTTTTTAAACTATCATTAATATTTATTATAATTATCATTTGAATGGGCTTTCCAGGTGGCTCAGTGGATAATCAATCTGCCTGCAATGCAGGAGACATGGGTTCCATCCCTGGTTTGGGAAGATTCCCTGGAGGAGTACATGGCAACCCGCTCCAGTATTCTTGCCAGAAGCATTCTTTGACAGAGGAGCCTGGTGGGCTACAGTCCATAGGATTGCAAAGAGTTGGACATGACTGAAGGGGCTGAGCGCTCGCATGTACACACACTCACTCACTCACACACACACACATCATTTGAATGTGGTAAATAAAGAAAAAATTTAGGAATGAAAATGTCCATTTTCAAGTTCTTAGTTTTCTGAAATCATGATCTTCTGCATCATGTTTTACATATAAATTGAATATGTAGGCCTTTGTGATTCTTTGTAAGCATGTGTATGTGTGCACCTGTGTGTCTGTGCATGTATGCATGGGGTGGCGGTGAGAGAGAAAGATACTTACATTCCTCACAAAATAAGGCTGTACTGAAAACTTACGTTAGCTTAATATAGATTTAATATTTAAAGCAATTATAAATTATTGGGAATAATTATTGAAGTACTTGCTTTAGAAAAATGGGTGATATGAGACAAATGAGGTAATATCTTTACATCTCAGTAATTGATGATTCTTTATTTCCTGACTTCCACAAATGCCATTAAAAGGGGGGATAGTAGACTTTATAATAAACAATTTTAAATGTGTATTATTTCTGTAGTCCTTATAGTTACTTTATCATTAGAGTGATTTTAATTTGATAGCATATCATTTTAAGTGGAAAATTAAATTATGTTTTAGATGCTTGTTTTCAGGCAAATTTCTACAAATGGAAATGAAATTGTACTGAGCCTCAAACCATGAGAAGTCAACAAATTCATTATACTCTTGGAAATGTTCAAATAGTGTAAATTATCTTTGTAAAAAAATTAAACTAAGTTATTCATATGTACCAAGGAAACTTTCTTTTAGTTTTTAATATTTATACATGGCTAACATAAAGGTTAATGTTCACAGGTTTTTCAAATGTATTAAATGTATCTAGTTTCTTGTATTTCACTTGGGTGAAATATGTGTTTATATTATGGAGTTTTTATATTTTGGGGGAACCCATAATGATAAAATGTTAGACTATTTGCTCTTCCTTAAAGAGGATTATAAATTAGGCAAACTTTTGGCAATTCTGATTGAAAAACAGTTCTGCTTTTGTTAATGGTATTAACTTTTTGCAGAAAAAATTGTTTTGAGAAAAACTGTAAAAGCTGGGGATGACATATATTTTAAAAATTTGTTTGACATATAAAATTTTTTTGTGCCCAAAAAGTTATTTGGGCACAAGGACAAGAAGGAGCAAGTATTCTCTTAAGGAGTGGAATGCAGAGTAATGGGCCTGACATCTTCTGAATCACAGATTGAGCAGAGCTTTCTTTAGACATAGCAGCTTAGGCCCACTGAAGAGGAACAGCCTGGTAAACATCTTGCACTTTCAATTGGGATACCTAAAGGCCAAAGGCCAGGGCTCTGGGTGAACTGAAAATACACCGACAGTCACAAAAACTGTAAAATAACTTTGAATCTGCTTTGGTTTTATCTGTCCCTGTCCTAACTGCCCATTTACACAAAAGTACAGTTGACTCTTGAATAACATAAGTTTGAATTGCTTGGGTCCACTTATATATGGATATTTTTCAGTATTAAATATTTCAGTACTGCATACTCTGTAGCTGGTTGAATCCATGGTGAGGAACTATGGATATGGAGGGCCAGCTATAAGTTATACTTGAATTAAGCCCTGGTGGTGTTCAAGGGTCAACTGTAAATCTTTTGGGGAAGAATGTATGATCATCTAGAGCCCACATATTATTTCAATAATTTGTCATACAATATGTAGCCTTTGATCAAAACTTAGCAGGCAAATCAGGAAACAAAATCATACTATTTAATAAGAGAAAAAAATAGAAACAGGCATATAGACTATTCAGATGTTATAGGTGTTAGGAGCCAGCTTTAATCAATGGTAATTAATATGTTAAGAAATTAGATTTTATGATATTTAATTTTAGGAGAGAAAAGGACATGATGAAAAGAATCACTGGAAATCTGAGAATTGAAATATAACTAAATTAAGAGCTGGATGGTTAGGTAGAGTTTAACAGAAGGTTATGCACACTTTTTCCTTATTACTCTAAAGAATTTTATGAGACCTCCATCCATATATATGCTTAGGATATGTATTAATGGTATGTGGTTTGGTTTTTGGTTTTGTGTTCTGTTTTTGTTTTTTTTTTTTAATTTATTTTCTAATTGGCAAGGAGAAAAACAACTTATGCAATCTTTCATTCAATAAATTTTGATTAAGGGCCTGTTAGGTATTGGGTCTGGTGCTAGGATCTGGTGTCCACAAATGAAATCAACATTGCCCTCAGTAAAGGCACAATCATTGAACTCACATTTTGTACTGAAATGTCAGTTCGCTAGAAGAACCAGGCCTGTTCAGCATGGATGGGCAGATTCACTGTGAGGATTACTATGGGGAACAGAGGTGTGGGCTTGGGGCTTTGAACCTTTGGAAGTGGTCATGAGCTCCTCCATCCCTACTGCACCAGGATGGCTCCTGCTCTCCAGGGACAGAACAATATGTGTAAATGCAAACGATCATAGAAAGACAAAGCAGCAGAAATAGCTTCAAATAGAAATTGGTATTTGGTGATCAAAAATCTGAAGCAATGGTTTCATAGTTTTACAGGTTTAGTGTTTTCATTCTTTTGTCACATTCTTCATTTATACTTGTTTATCCCTTCTAAGTTACAAGAAACTGAGATACTCTCAAGAAGGGGTTTAATGTAAGGGAGGCAAGAAGTTATTTTGATAATTGTGCTGCTGGACTTCATGCAGAAAACAAATTTCATATATGTAACTACACTGTCATTATTGAGACTCTTTATTCCAAAACTGAAAAACTTGAGTCAACTCTAGATGGCTGTCTTGAGTTTAGTACTAATTTCTTAGTCCAGTCATCTGTGACTGTGGTGGTGGAGTCACAGGGTTCTATTTGTACTGTTTTGCATGTATGTGTATTAGAATTGATATTAAGCATCAATTTTATTAAATTTTATTTGATAATCATCAATTTTATTGATGCTATTAAACATCAATATTAAACATCAATTGCTATTAATCATCAAAGAATGAAAGCCTTCCTTTAGTGTTTCTTGTAAGACTGGCCTACTAGCAACAAATTCTCTCAGTTTTTGTTTGTCTTGAGAATGTCTTTAACCTCTCTCTTTTAAAGAGAATTTTGCTGGATGTAGGGTTTCAGTTGACTTTTTTTTTTGGCTGCACCGTGCAGCATGGGGATCTTGGTTCTCCAACCAGAGATCAAACCTGGGCCCTGGCAGTGAAAGTGGCAAGTTCCAAGCATTGAACCGTCAGGAAATTCCCTGACTGTCTTGCAGCACTTTGAATATGTCATCTCATTCATTGCTGTTTTGCATTGTTTGTCTTGAGAAGTCAGCTGTTAAGCTTTTGGCGTTCCCTCATACATGGTGAGTAATGTTTCTCTTATTGCTTTTTAGATTTTCTCATTTTCCTTGTCTTTCAGCATTTGACTATATATTTAGATATGGATCTGTGTGTTTTTATTCTGTTCGGGCTTCATCATGCTTTTGGAAATACAGATCAATGCTTTTCTTTAGATTTCAAGCTTTTAGCCATTATTTCTTCTTGTACTTTTCCTTTCCTTTCTTTCCCTCCTTTTTCCTTTTGGTATTTTTGTTATATATATTTTGGTATCCCACATTTCTCTCAGGTTTTATCCATTTTTATTCTTTTTATCCCCCTCACATTTCATATTCTATTGATTTATCTTGAGTTCTTAGATCCTTTCTTCTGCCAACTCATATCTACTATTGAGCCTTTCAAGTGAATTGTTCATTTTACTTATTGTACTTTACAGTTCTAGAATTTCTATTGATAAAATAATTTCTATCTTTTTTAGTGATTTTCTTTATTTAATATTTTCTTCATATGCTTTTTTTTTTCTTCTTCATTATCTCCTTTAGTTCTTAGAACACATTTCTAATAGTTGACTTTAAATCTTTGTTGATTAAGTTCAACATCTGGACCCCTTGAAAGACATTTTTTATTGTCTACAGTTTTCCTTTATGTAGGTTGCACCTTCCTATTTTTTTTGAACCTTATAACTTTTATTGAAATAGGACCTTTAAGAAAATATATTGTGTTAATTCTGGGTACTAATTCATTTGCCACTTTCTTGGGTTTGTTGTTGCTTTTTGATTTTTTATTAGTTTAGTGAAGTGGCTGGAATAGTTTAGTGAAACCTATTTTCGCTGCAGTGTGAAGCCAGTGATTCATTTGTCAGAGGGTGCCCCCTCGGATATGTGCACAGTGTCCATGACCACCAAGGATGATTATTGTTTTCGCTGGTAGTATTTAATTGTCTGATTCCCTGCTCCTCCCATTAAACTCTGGCTAGGCTGGCTTTGTTATCTCTCTTAGCTTTTAGCCTCTCCGCTAATAGCTAGCAGATTTTTTTTTTTTTTTTTTTGGACAGGGTCCTTGGTAAAAATTGCCCTGCAATCTGATTCAGTTAAAGTTGGGGCTCTTTGCAGGGTAGGGTGTGGGTACCAACCAGTCTTTGGGGTATTCTTTGATCCCAATAGGGCTCTCTGTAGCTATCTTATTACCTGAATCTGTCTGTTAAACTTCATATGATCTGTTGTCTTGTTCCTAGTAGTATTATGGAAACTACCGGCCTCTTACATGCTCACCCCCAAGATGGCCATTGTTTTTGACATCATCTTTAGAAATGGATTTTCTTATCCTCTGTTTCAAACAACAGAACAGAACTGTTGAGCTGTCTGGCCATATGACCTTTCTCCTCAGCAGAACCTCTGCA
Source organism: Cervus elaphus (assembly GCF_910594005.1). NCBI lineage: Eukaryota > Metazoa > Chordata > Mammalia > Artiodactyla > Cervidae > Cervus > Cervus elaphus. The sequence continues at coordinate 10,761,895 of NC_057826.1, forward strand.
TCACCGCACTGGAGCTGAATTCAGGGACTATAATTTGCTTCCCTTTGGAGCGATGCTCCAGCTCTTCAAGTATGGTGTTGGGTTGAGATGGTAGTCTCTGATCTGAATTTGCCCCTTTGGTTATGGGCCCTTTACTATATTGTGTGAACTTGGGCGGGGTCAGTAATAGACCTACGTTTTTCCCTACAAGAGGGAGCTGGTTGGGTGAAAGGAGACTTTTCATTTGGCCATATCTTCTTGGGTTAGCACTTCTGATCTAGATTCCTGCCCCTCTGTGGGTGAATCTGTAGCCTTGGACTGGGAGCTGGGCATGGGGGAAGTTCTGTCTTCTTAGCTATCTTTGCCTGGAGTGTTGCTTCATTCACACTGAGCTGGGAAATGGTATATTCAATACTATTAATATTAAATAGATTGTGGCTTAGATGCCACGGCCTCTAATTATTCTTACCAAGATTTAATTGATTTTCTAATTAAGTGTTTTTCCATTTGGTCTGTGCCCTTAGGACAATTTCCAGATGCGTTAAATGTTTCTTATTTTTTAAAATAATTTTTACCAGTTAACTGATGGTTTTGTTGAGAATAGGGTCTGCTAACCTCATTACATTGCAATTTGGAAAGTCTTGCTCCTCGATAGAAATTGTGTCCCAATTAGGAAAAAAATACCCACTCTAAGTCACAGAGAGACAAAATGATGGAAAATAAGGAAATGCTTATGAAAGATACATGGGACATAGTGAAGTTCTAATATAGATGTAATTGGAGTCTTAAAAGCAGAACAGGGACAGGAGCAATATTTGAAAAGACATCATTTCATATAATTAAGAAGTGCTAAGAATTCCAAGCAGGGTAAATCCAATGACGATCACAACTAGACATGTCATAGTAAAATTAGTAAAACCAAAGTAAAAGAGAAAGCCTCAAATGCAGCTAGAGGGGAAAGAAGACATATTACCATAAATGATCAAAATGGAAACCAGAAGAATAGAAAGATATCCTCAAAGTACTGAAATAAAATAATTGCCAGTCTAGATCCATACCCAATGAAAATATTCTTCAAAAGTGAAGTAAAGATATTTCTTGAAAACAAGAACTGATGAATTCAATTTTGGCAGACCTAATATGGTAAAGGTAACTTTTTGAAGGAGAAAGAACAAAAAATGCAGCAAGGAATGAAGACCAGTAAATGGCATAAAATTCTGGGAAGAGTCTAAATGAATATTGGCTAATAGCCAGTCATAGTAATATCTTTTTAAAGTGATTTGGAAAATTAAAATTACATGAATAATACTGCTTTATTTGGGAATTATATATTAAGTTGAAGTGTTTTTAAATTTCTTGATTCTAAGATGAAGGAAGTTGTAAAATTACTAATCTATTTTATATATTAAGAAGTGAAGGATACATATAGTAAGCTCTAGGATAACCACTAAAAGATGAGTAAGGTATATGTAATTAATACAGGGAAAGAAAGTGAAAACAATTTTAAAAAATTAATACTTTTAAAAGAAAACATAAACACAGCACTGGATAAACAAAGATTTCTTATGAGGACACCAAAAGCATAAATCATAAATGACAAAAACATATAAATTTGATTTTGACAGTTCAAGATTTCTGCTTCACACTTGGTAACATTAGGAAAATGAAAGAAGCAAGTCACACTGAAAGGAAGTATTTACAGGACATATATCCAGCATATTGTAGATAAATGACTAACATTAACAAGTGATGTATTTCAATTAAGACAAAAAGTCATATGTCAAAAGAAAATGAACTATGAGAAGACCTTTAAAGTTGAACCAAAAACAAACAAACAAATCCAATGAATCATTTTCAGTCACTTTGCTCCCACAAAACATACTGTCCTAAGTATTTATTTTTATTGAGATCAAAAAATATTTTTTGCACTCTTGGTAAAATTAATGCAGCTTATTTTTAAAATTAGAAAAGAAAATATGCATAACCAACATTAGAAACAAGAAAAGTCCTATGCCTATAGATTAAAAGAGAAGGAAAATTAGAATACCAAGTGGTTGCTCTAGATTAGCCCTTTTGTAGTGATGGAGATGTCTTATGTTTGCGTTCTCCAGCACAGGTTAGTCATATGTACCTGTTGGGCACATGAAATGTGGTTAATGTGGCTACATTTTTCATTTTCATTTTTAATTGTACTGAATTCTGTTTAAATATTGGTGGGATTTAGCATGTGGCAATGTAACTTTTTTGTTGTTGTTCAGTGGCTAAGTCATGTCTGATTATTTGCGACCCCATGGACTGCAGGATACCAGGCTTCCATGTCCTTCAGAATCTCCGAGAGTTTGCTCAAATTCATGTGCATTGAATCTGTGTTGTAACCATCTCATCCTCTGTCACCCCCTTCTCCTTTTGCCTTCAGTCTTTCCCTGCATCAGGGTCTTTTCCAATGAGTCACCTTTTTGAATCAGGTGGCCAAAGTATTGGAGCTTCAGCATCAGTCCTTCCAATGAATATTCAGGATTGGTTTCTTTTAGGATTGACTGGTTTGATCTTGCAGTCCAAGGGACTCTAAAGAGACTTCTTCAGTACATAATTCAAAAACATCAGTTCTTCAGTGCTCAGCCTTCTTTATGGTCCAGCTCTCACATCTGTACCTGACTCCTGGAAAAGCCATAGCCTTGAGTATACGGACCTTTGTCAGCAAAGTGATGGCTTTGCTTTTTAATATGTTGTCTAAGGTTTTAATTGGAGAAGAGCATGGCAACCCACTCCAGTATTCTTGTCTGGAGAATCCCATGGACCGAGGGGCCTGGTGGGCTACAGTCCATGGGGTTGCAAAGAGTTGGACACAACTGAAGTGATTTAGCACACACGCACTAAGTTTTTTATAGCTTTCCTTCCAAGGAGCAAGTATCTTTTAATTTCATGGCTCCAGGCCCCATCTACAGTGATTTTGGAGCCTAAGAAAATAAAATCTGTCACTGTTTCTACTTTTTCCCCTTCTGGTTACCATGAAGTGATAGGACTAGATGCCATGACCTTCATTTTTGAATGTTGAGTTTTAAGCCAACTTTTTCACTCTCTCTTTTCACATTCATCCAGAGGCTCTTTAGTTCTTCTTCACTTTCTGCCCTTAGAGTGGTATCATCTGCATATCTGAGGTTGTTTGTATTTTTACCAGGAATCTTAATTCCAGCTTGTGATTCATCTAGCCCAGAATTTCAAATGATGTACTCTTCATAGGAGTTAAATAAACAGGTGACAATATACAGCCTTGTTGTACTCCTTTTCCAATTTTGAACCATTCATTTATTCCTTGTAAGGTTCTAATTATTGTTTCTTGACTCACATACAGTTTTCTCAGAAGACAGGTAAGGTGGTCTGGTAGTCCATCTCTTTTAAGAATTTTCCACGATTTGTTGTGATCCATACAGTCAAAGGCTTTTGAGTAGTCAGTGAAGCAGAAGTAGATGTTTTTCTGAAATTCCCTTGCTTTCTCTGTGATCCAGTGTGATTTAAGGTGTGATTAGATGGTGTGGGGGCTTCCCTGATAGCTCAGTTGGTAAAGAATCTGCCTGGAATGCAGGAGACCCCACCCAGTTCAATTCCTGGGTCAGGAAGATCCCCTGGAGAAGGGATAGGCTACCCACTCCAGTATTCTTGGGCTTCCCTTGTGGCTCAGCTGGTAAAGAATCTGCCTGCAATGAGGGAAACCTGGGTTCAATCCTTGGGTTGGGACCATCCCCTGGAGAAGGGAATGGCTACCCACTCTAGTATTCTGGCCTAGAGAATTCCACAGACTGTATAGTCCATGGGGTCACAAAGAGTTGGACACAACTGAGTGACTTTCACTTTCACTAGGTGGTGTGAAATTGGGTTCAGAGTCCTATCTTGAATTCTCATTGATACAGTAATCACACTGATTTTACTTTGACTGCCTGAATATGGTCTGGCTGTATGAGGGAAAGATTGTGGCTTGGGACTTTACTGAGGGGCTGATAATAGAAACATCCCTCAGAGCCATTCCTCTCTCTGTCTCCTGTAGTTCAAAAGGGGATTATTATTATTTTTCCTTTTTTGTGATAAAATGCACATAACAAAACTTTGCAACTTACCCATTTTTCAGTGTACAGTTCAGTGGCACTAAATGCTTTCAGGTTGTGCAACCAACTCAATCCCCACCCCCACTGAAACTCTACACCCATTTAACCAGTTACTCCCCATTTTCCCCTCCCCCCCCAACTCTGTTAATGACCATTATACTTTCTAGGATTACGTACCTCATGTGAGTGTAGTCACATGGCATTTGTTTTTTTGTGACTGTTTCACATAACGTAATGTCTTCAAGTTTCTTCCATGTTGCAGCATATTGAAGAATGTCCTCCCTTTTTAAGGTTGAATAATATTGCTTATCCACACATCAATTGAGTAATTGGGTTGCTTTGACATTTGGGTTATAAATAATGTCCACGGGTGCCCAAGCATCTCTTCAAAACCTGCTTCCAGTTTGGGGTACATACCCAGGAGAGAAATTGTTGGATCATATGTTAATTCTGTGTTTAATCTTTGAGGAACCACTCTCCTGTTTGCCATGGCAACCATGCCATTTTATTTTCACACAAACAGTGCATAGTCTTCCAATTTCTCTGACGTTTGTTTTCTGTTTTTTGTTTTAAATAGTAGCCACCTGAATGGGTGTGAGGTGGTATCCCAAGGGATCGTTAGTTCAAAACAATGTTTACTTTATTTAAAGAAATTAGGCCTCTTTTATCTTGTTTAGCTTTCCTTAGCTTCTCCTTTCTTCTCTTGTCTAAAATAGAATTGATTTCTCCCAATTGCACAAGGTTATTGTTTTGTATAAGATAATGCATCTGATCTGTTTCAAATAAACTGGAACGCTGTATAATGTGTAGAGCAATAAAATTAAGTGTTATGTTATATTTAGGTTCTCCTCTTCACTGTATGTCATTTAATGTTGGGAATAATATTTCTTTAGCTGAAATATGTACTTTATCTTCATCCTCTCAGCTGCCACATCAGTATTGGTAAGTCACAGGTGAATGTCTTCCTCTGATACCCACTTTGGCCTGTTGTATTTCATAGCAAGTGTGTAATCACAGGCTGCTCCACCTCCAATAAGAATTGTCCCAAATACCAATCTGCTTAAAGCTGAATGATTTTATCCTATCTATATTCAAATCCTCTTTTCCCAAACTGCATACTTTGTTAAACACCAGAATTGCAGAGTTAAAATTATCAGTCCAATAGAGTATGAAAAAAATTAAGAAAATACAATTGTACTTTGAGATGTGTGTTCCAGGGTCTGAATTCCTCTAGTGTGTGTTTCTGGGGCCTAGATGTTAATTATATGCCCCCTTGTATTTTAAACATTGAAGAAATGTATATTTAAAATGTTCCATGTAGTGAACATCACAGCTAATGAAACAGAAGTTAATATTTTATTTCTTCACAAAGAGATGAATGTGTTTAATTAATTGAACATTATTTTCAGTACTTTGCTTAAGCTTAGTATCATGTTTCATTAAAAAGTACAAGGAAACTGTAGTTGTATGAAGCAGATATGTTCTTATAGGGTTTGTGGAGAAATAATTATTTTTAATCACTGAGAAAGACTGAGGAACCTATTATTTGGAATTAATGTCCTTTGTCTGTCTCTGCTTCATTGGATGAAAAGAATCTGATAATAGTATATGTGGCCAAAATTAGTATGATAGAAAAGACAGAAGGTTGTATTTTTAAAGGATGACTATTTGTGACATGGTTATGACAATGGCTCCTGATGTTTTTTGTCGCTGATCCCTCATTGAGAATTCAAATCAGTTTTTAAAGAATATTCATATGTGTTTTGCTTGAATTAAAAAAAAAATGACTCAGTACATTCTACTTTCAACCTATCATGGTTTTAAAAAAAAGTTTTAAATTGTGTGATCCCAGTGAGTGATGGCCTAATTTAGCTGCATGTAAGTGTGTTTTGGTGCTACCACACTTGTTCTGATTGATTTGAGTTCTTTTATTCCAAGAGACTTGCCTTATGTCTTCTAACTGTGGAAAATTGATTACTTGTCCTCTCAGTATCAGTTCATAAAACACCTAAATTATCCTGAAATGAGTGAGTTCATCAAGACATGCAAGAATATGTCAAGCTAATTTCCCAATAGAGGTGAGTGGGGCATGGCTTAATTGAGAGTCTGAGAAATTCAGGTGAAATCCTATTAAATCTATTCTTTTGTTTACTCAGTATAGGCAAAATTTTATAATATCAGTTAGAGTTTAGTGTGGGAAATAGAACTGCTTTACGTATTTTATACAATAGTTGTCTATGCTATTGGCAGATGTGGGCCTGCTTCTGCTTCCGGGAAAGGATGGATAGCACAAACTGGGTGATTCACTGCAGAACAGAATATATTTAAAATCTTTTACAACCTTGCCCAGGTGGCACTAGTGGTAAAGAATCCACCTGCCACTGCAGGATACGTACGAGACATGGGTTCAATCCCTGGGCTGGGAAGATCCCCTGGAGGAGGAAATGGCACCCCACTCAAGTATTCTTGCTGGGAGAATCCCTTGGACAGAGAGCCTGTTGGGCTACAGTCCATGTGATTGCAAAGAGTTGACCACTGCTGAGCCTCTGAGCACACATGGCATATAACCTTGCTGGCCAGCAGCAAAAACCCATATTAGCAAGTATTTGGTCCCTGCCTCTCTTCCACATTCTAAGTCTCTCTGCATTGCATCTAATTTGCCCCGGAACCGAGCACAAGGGAGTACTGAGCATTTGGTTTTGTAACCTCCGTGCAATTAGGGGAGTATATTAGGAAGCAGTGCTAGGGGCTGTCTGCTGTTGGGTCATACCCAATAATGCAGTAATCAGGTTTTTCTTTTAGTTTAGAAACATGACTTTCACTTCTCTTCTTTTATAGCCTTTGAGCCTAGCCTTGTGTGACTCAGTGAATGCTGGTTGAGTTCTTGTTAGACCTAATAACACATTTACAAATATGTAATGTTATATTCAATCTGTAATTTCTTTGCAGGGTTTTTTTTTTTTTAGCTTCCTGTCCATTTTAGTTTAGTTTTGTTGTTCAATCCCTCAGTTGTGGCTGACTCTTTATGACCCCATGGACTGAAGCACGCTGGGCTTCACTGGCCTTCACTATCTCTCAGAGTTTGTTCAAACTCAGGTCCATTGAGTCGGTGATGCCATCCAACAATCTCGTCCTCTGTCATCCTCTTTTCCTCCTGCCTTCAATCTTTCCCAGCATCAGTGTCTTTCCCAGTGAGTTGGCTCTTCGTGCCAGGTGGCCAAAGTATTGTAGCTTCAGCATCAGTCCTTCCTATGAATATTCAGGACTAATTTTCTTTAGGATTGACTGGTTGGATCTCCTTGCAGGCCATGGGACTCTGAAGAGTCATCTCCAACACCACAGTTTGAAAGCTTTAGTTCTTTAGTGCTTAGGCTTTATGGTCCAACTCTCACACCCATACATGACTACTGGAAAAACCATAGCTTTGACTATAAGGACCTTTGTTGGCAAAGTAATGTCTCTAATTTTTAATATGCTGTCTAGTTTTAGCATAGCTTTTGTTCAAAGGCACAAATGTCTGTTAATTTCATGGCTGTCACTGTCCACAGTGATTTTTGGAGCCCAAGAAGAAGTTAAATCATTTATAAATGCAATTAACTGGTCACATGGAAGTGAAATTGTTCCAACATGCTGGAATAGAGTTTAATTTCAGTAAAACATAAAATATAAAATTTTATTTTATTTTTTCTGTACTTGGGCTTATCATCTTCCTCATTGGGCTGTTTGCACTCCTTTTGGGTAATGTTATTATTTTCTTCAATCAGTGTTTTAATCTTGTTCCTGCTTTAAGGAAGTCATATTTTAGACTAGAATTAGTGAACAGATGCTTTGTTCACATCATATTAAAGATGACTAATTGAATTCTATTTCAAAATGATTTTCTACTTGTGAATTATTTGCTGTTTATTAGCTTTAATGTCACTGTTTTTGTCCTTGTAATGAATTGAGCTTTATGCCTTAAAGATAATTTTTGCCTCAGTGTATCAATTTGATACATTTAAACATTTCCTACTTTTATTCTATTGGGTTTCTAGAAGCTGTATTATAAAACAGATTATTCTGTTGTGGTTTACATGTTTTTAAATGATAAATACTATAATTAAGCAGTGTGTTTCTAACCAAGCGTTTTTAAACCAAAATATTTTATGCTTAAAATGAAGTTGTCATCAGTGCCAAAATGTAAAAGCTCTTAATCTTTATAATAATTAAAAATTTTAAATATTCTTTATGTTTGGTAAAATGAGTATAATAGAAACACCATGTAATTTTATGGCATGTGTGTTTGCTCTAGTATATTAAAAGGTTTGTATGTATATGTACAACTATTGTATTTTTTATTAGTAAACATAAGCCTCACAGTTGATTATATTTCTATTTGGCTTGCCCCTAATTTTTTTCAAACATTACAGGAACAAATTATTTTGAATTCTTATGAAAGGCTTTATTTGTGCATATTTGTCAGAGGCGTCTTGTTGATCAGATTCTCTTATTAATCTTTTTCCTCTTCTCCATACTTGTTTCTGGATTCTCTGGTGGCTCAGCTGGTAAAGAATCTGGCTGTAATGTGGGAGACCCCAGTTCAATTCCTGGGTTGGGAAGATCTGCTGTAGAAGGGATAGGCTACCCGCTCCAGTATTGGGCTTCCCTGGTGGCTCAGCTGGTAAAGAATCTGCCTCCAATATGGGAGACCTGGGTTCAATCCCTGGGTTGGGAAGATCCCCTGGAGTAAGGGAACGGCTACCACTCCAGTATTCTGGCCTGGAGAGTTCCTTGAACTGCATAGTCCACGGGGTTGCAAATGATTCGGACACGACCGAGTGACTTTCACTCATACTCCTTTCAACCCTGTTTCCTCTGCCAACACCAGTGTTAAGGACATGTCTTTCTTGATAGAAGGCATCAAAGGCAAATAGGAAGGAGTGCTAGGCACGCTCTTGCCTTAGTGGTGGTGGTCATTGTTTCAGTTTGGGATTGACTGTCGTGAGCATTCGTTTTCTCTGTCTCTGTTTCTCTCTCTTCCCCATCCTGCCCTTGCTTTCTCTGTCTAGTACATTCAGTAGCAGCCATTCAATCACCTTCTTTTTGTTCCCTTTGTCACTCCTTAATGTTGTTAGTTCAGGGGTCTTTCCTTTGGACATATTATTATTGTTAGAAACCATTGCATAATCAGATAAAGGCACTAAAAAGTGAAACCTAACTATATATTTGGTAGCACAAATAGGGAAGAGAGGCAGAATTTGAAATAGAGAAAAAACAATTGCTTGCATATATCACATTTATTCACAGTAATGGTTACATGTCTGTTTCCTCAACTTGGTTGTATGGATATCTGGAGTAGTAAAACAGAACCATGCTGCTGATTCATTTTTGTGTCTTGGCAGCTTGGTTCTTGCTGAATGCAGTAAGTGTTTATTGGACTGAATGGAAACATATCTGTATTTTCTTTAGAAAGTCTGACAAGTAGTTTTTTTTTTTTTTCTTTTCCTTTTCTAGTCTCTTAAATGCCACAGTTGGTTCTTGTCTATTTTAAACCAGCTCCATCAAATTTGTTGCTAAAACTGAATTCAGATGATAGAAGGATTGGTTCTCAAAGTCCATTCCTGCTTGAAAAGGATGATCTTCAATTATTTTTAATGTTGCTATAATATTTTAATATCCTAGTGTGAGGATAATGTCCTTTGGTGATTATTCTTTCTCAAGCACATATCTGATCATGTTACTCCCTTGCTCAAAAACTATTGAGAGCTCAAACTGAATTTTAACATCCCCCCAAACCTGATTTCTCAACTTACTTTCCAATCTGTTTTAGCCCTCTTGAGCATTACTGCTTTGGGGGGTGCAGGCAAAGAGTGAGTTTGTTAGTGAAAGTATGCTTGTGAGAGATACAAGTGGGCAGGGGGAAAGTTGAGCTGTTACTGTTACTTACAAGTGGGCAAGTGAGAAGTTGAACTCTTTGTGAGCAGCCTGTGCTGGTTTGCTCATTCTGTGGCTCTTGCCCGTGCTGTCGTTGGTCATGAGTGCTTATTTCCTTTCCACCAGTTTCTTCACACTTTAGTTTGCCTGTTGTGTCCTTATTTTATATCTCCTTCTTTATAAGGTCTTGCTGATCAGAATAGGTTCTCTTAAATTTAGTGACTTAACTCCTGTTTCTGTAGCTGCCATGGTGCTTCCCACCGGCTCTCATGTTTGCCCCAGTCAGTATTTCTCATTCAGTACTTTTTCTGGTTCTGTTTTAACCCCCCTTATCCTGTGGTTCTTCTCTCTCTTTCAAAAAAACTTCTAGAGACATCTATGCATCAGGGATTGTATAATTCCTGTTCAGGATTTCCTTCTGTCTCAGGAAGGAACATGGCAATTTATTTAATTATTAAAAAAGGTTGGTTGGTTGGTATCCAGTAATATGGTGAAGTGGAATCAATATCAATTTGAATAGTAGGGACCCTGTGGCTAGTCCTTTCTCAGCTGAAAACTTGCCTCCTTATCTTGAATTGATCACTTTATCTTCCACTGCCTTCAGTTTCCTTCTCTCTAAAAGGTAGGTGTTGGATTGCCTCTCTAAATCTAACATTATTTCTAGATAGTAATAAAAAGATTTCCTGAAAAGTGCCAGTGATTCTTCCACATGCTTTATCTAAGTGATCTACTGTAGGTCATCATTCTTCTGTATTGTAGATGTTATTGAGTCCATTTTATAAATTTATTTTTTACTTTGGTTCACAGACAGTAAGCAATTCTTCTACGGTCATAGACTGGCAGACCTAGGATTTGAACTCAAGCCTGTGGGCTTCATCTAAATTATTTCATCTGATTGATGACTGTCATTTATAACTTTATTGCTACTTCCATCTTGGGTATTCCTTTGGAAAAGGTGTATGGATTCATTACATATTCTAATGTATTGTTTATAGATTACAAGATAAAGTCAAACATGTATCTGCTGATACTTTTTAAGTTGACCTGTCTTTATACTTAGAAATGTCTCTTAATAGTAGGCTTCCCTGGTGGCTCAGATGGTCAAGACTCTCCTGCAATGTAGGATCCCTGGATTGCGTAGATCCCCTGGAGGAGGAAATGGCAACCCACTCCAGTAATCTTGCCTGGAGAATTCCATGAACAGAGGAGCCTGGCAGGCTACAGTTCATGGGATTGCAAAAAGTCAGACATGACTGAGCAACTGTTACTCACTCACTATTAGCCATGTGCTTTTCCATGGTATGCTGCTGTCTCCCTGTAGATGTTAATTCTGAGGATTTTAAGTCTACCTGTTTTTTCATTACTGTTACAAGTTTCCACATGAAGTACATAATACTATATGTGGAAATGTTTATTTTAAATTTATACCATTCACTTTAACCCACTCCAGTGTTCTTGCCTGGAGAATCCCATGGACAGAGGAGCCTGGTGGGCTATGGTCCATAAGGTCACAAAGAGTCGGACGTGACTGAAGCAACTGAACATCCATTTACTGTACCCTGGTTTATTTGGGGCCAGGTTTTCATTTTTAAATGTTCACTAAGTTGCCCAATCTTTTGTGTGTGTTGAGTGTCAATTAAGAATAGAGGAAAAATTGTATTTAATTGTATTTTAGTTACATCAGTGAACAAATGATCATTGTTACCACCTACACCATAGGTTTAGGACTTTGTGTCCCTAATCCCTCATGGAAAAAATGTTTTAAATGTAGGCTTAACAATTCTTCATGAATATGAGAAATAGGAAGAAGGTGGGTGGAAAGATTTTTGTATGCCAGACAGAGCTGATTTCTTAATTCTGTAAATTTGCTCCATTATTCTCCTACCATATCCAGTTTTTCCACTTTTATAATTTCAAGTGATAAATATCCTTTTGTAATAAAAATATGTAAAATTATGATCTTAGATATGTGATTGGTTAAAGCTAGAGTTTATGGTGGGTCCTATCCATGTTTTATTTTTAATAGAATCTCTCTTTTTTTTGGTCTATTTTGTGTTTTAATGCCTTATTCATATGAATGGGCTGTCTAGTTTTCTTAGAATTTGAATACAACCACTGCAGCTGTTAACAAGGGAGCCAGTGGCAGCCAAAGCCAATCAATTTTAAAGGGAGAGTGTTCTTTTCTATTATCTTCTATATGCATTATTTTACAGGTATTATTTATAGTTAATTGTTTTTTAATTAAGAACTTATTTAGGGCCTTATTTTTTCCTTTCTGTCCTTTGGCCATTTTACTCCTGGGAAGAGAGGAGTTAAGTTAGTAGACCAGAGGCAGCTTTCCTCAGGAGGGTCTGCTTGCAAGGTAGGTATTTGTCTGGCATCCAGGAACTGGAGTGATAATCATTTCTCTACACTGATATGAGATCTTCCCTAAGTAATAAGGGTAGCTCACTGTGCCTGGACGTTTTGTACAAACAAAATGTGGTCTCTACTGAACACCTGCTTTCTTCCTAGGAGTCTGAGATTTTATTATACAATACTAGGCATTAGAACCCACCTGCAAATGCAGGAGACATAAGAGACATCGGTTCCATCCCTGGGTTGGAAAGATCCCCTGGAGGAGGGCACGGCAACCCTCTCCAGTATTCTTGCCTGGAGAATCCCCATGGACAGAGGAGCCTGGTGGGCTACAGTCCATGGGGTCGCAAAGAGTCGGACGTGACTGAAGCAACTGAGCGCACACACGAGGCAGATAGTACCTAAGTGACCAGCCCCTAATTAAAACTTTGGGCACTGAGTATCTGATGAGCTTCCCTGGTAGACAGTGCTTCACAAGTGTCAGAGCTCACGGCTGGAAGAACTGAGCACGTCTTGTGTGACCCTCGGGAAGGAGGCTCTTGGAGACTCGTGCCTGATTTCCGCTGGTCTGCCCCGCGTGTCCTGTTCCCTTTGCCAGTTGGCCTTCTGTCTTCTCATCCTGATAAATCTTAGTAAGGGCACCTGTAGGCTTCCAGTTCTGTGAATCCTAGCTATCACCAAACCTGAGACCCTTAACACAGCTGACCATTAATATATTTTCCCATCTGAAGAAGGCAAGAGAAAAATCCATTCAAATGTATAAAGTTTTAGTAAATTAGAGAGTTTGTAAATTTTTTGGTAGTGTAACCTGAAGGAAATCAGAGCATGCTTTCCCAAATTATGCCATGTTGGCGTATTGATTTTATTCAGCTGAGGGCGCTTGAGAACCAGTAGATGCAGAAAGGGGTCTGTGACCTCCTCGTTGTACCTAAAAGCAAGTCAGTATTTCCCATGAGGAAGGTGCCCTCCCTGTACCAGGAAGAGAATAGCATTCTCATCAAGGAAAACTGGGAGTTGATGCCAAAATGGATCTGTACAAACAAACCTAAAATCACCCTTGTTGTTCAGTGGCTCATTCGTGTCCAACTCCTTGCAATCCAATGGACTGCAGCATGCCAGGCTTCCCTGTCCTGTATTTCCTGGAGTTTGCTCACGCTCATGTCCATTGAGTTGGTGATGCCATCCAACCATCTCATCCTCTGTCGTCCCCTTCTCCTCCTGCCTTCAATCTTTCTCAGCATTAGGGTCTTTTCCAGTGAGTTGGCTCTGCACACCAGGTGGCCAAAGTATTGGAGCTTCAGCTTCAGTCCTCTTATCTTCCATTCATTTTCCCCTTAGATTTCCTAATCACTTTTCCATTATTAAATCCCTTTTCTTTTATCTTGTCATCTCTCCTTAAATTCTTTATTCAAGTATATGAGATCTCAGTCCTAACCACTTCTTTGGGTCTTCTTTTTTCTGTGATGGCTCCTACGTATACATAAAATTATTAAATAAAATTCATATTCTTTTCTCCTGTTAATCTATATTATGTTAGTTTAGTTCTCAAGTCCAACCACAGACTCTGAAAGGTTCTCTATAGGATGCTCAAGTTTTTCTCTCCCGTCCAACTGGAAGGAATTCTTGATAAAAAGTATGTTTCTGTTACTTTGGTTTGTTCCTATCTTTGATGGTACTTATATAGTAGGAAATAAATAATGGGTTAATTAAGTGATATAAAATTTAACCACCTGGTTTAGTAGCTGAGATAATTTTACACAGTTTAAATATAAAAAAGTTCTTCAGGGTAGAAGATGCGTCCAGGAATGTATGATGGTATTGTTGGAATTGAAAATCATCATAATGGAATACATAATAAAATTGCTTTCCATTTAATGTTTCATGTGGTACATAGGAGGTTACTAATGTCTGCTATATGTGCCTGCCTTGATAGCATTTATCCCTGCATTGATGATGTATGTGTACGCTTCATGTGTGCTCTGTGTGTGGGTGTTTATTGGAGGAATTGTTTTGAGGGTTCTATAGAATAGTCTTTTGATTGATGAGGGAGAAATGTTTATTATAATTAGATGATTCTGATTGGTTTTCTGAGGAAGATGGATTAAAGAGAATGTCAAAAAAGTGGCTGAGTAGACTCCACGAAGGAGTGAGGAAAGAACGTAGGAAGGAGTTCTCTGGTAAGTTTTACCTGAAGCATGATGCAGTCAGATTGACAGGAGCAAAGCAGTCGCCACAGTTTCCAGGCTCAGGGCATTTGGAGGCTGTGTTCGTCCTGCTCACACTGAAACCTACCTTCCCATCAAGAGTGAGGACACCTTATTTATACTAAGAACCACCCCTTTTCTGTTCACTTTCACTCACATGTTCAGTCAGCACCACGATGTTTTCACATATTCTTCAAAGTGAAATATTGTCTGTTATCTGTTAGTATGAAAGTCTGCAGTTTTAAAATGTGAGAACAAAAGGAATTTATTTTGTTAAACTCTGGGCTTGCATTTATTAATCCTATGCCTATTCTTGTTGCTCTGTAATTAACAGAGGATAAATAATGCTGGATTTATTTTAATTCTGGATTCAAAAGAGTTGCTGGAGAAATGTGGAGAATTTCATCTACTCTTGGGTCCTTTGCAAATTTGAGACAATCTAGTTGTAACCTTACTTCTGTTTGTCAGTTTTTAAGCATTTCTCATTTTCTCTTTCCTACAGCAGCTATTTCTGACTCTCTGTGCTTAAATACACAAGTCCAGCTCCATTTTTACCCTCCCTCAGTGGAGATTTACTGCTATTTTAATAGGACTGTCTTTTTGTTAGGAGTTGGGCATCCAGTGAACTTACTTTTTTGATGTGCTAAAATTAAGATGCCTGTAGGATTATCAGGTGTAGAGACTCATTATGCAAGTAGATATTTAAAAATCTGGAGTTAAGATCAGTCTGGTTCTGAATTAGGAATCACTTAGATCTCTGTTTACCTACATACTTGTTTACCACCAAAGACATTTTATAGATGGAGTGATGCTTAATACTAGAAACCTGTACAGTTATCTCTATTTAAAGGCCAAATAGTTGAAGAGGCCCAGGAAAGGAGATTGTGAAAGAAAAAGGAGAACTAGTGAGGAGTGTATTATGAAAATAAAGGAAGAAGAGAGGTAGGTTTAAGAAGTGATTGGCAGTGTCACATGCAACAAGGATTGTAGGAAGGATTTATAGAGCCCACTGTATTTGGCTTTAGGTTATCTTTGGGGATCTTGATGAGAGTTATTTTAATTGGGTGATCAGGCTGGAAACCAGAGCCAGTGAACTGAGAAGTGGATTGGAAATAAGACTGTGGGGCATCAAGTGTGGACTGCTCTTCGCAGGAGTTTTTAACAAGAAGAGGACAGGATGCTGGTGAGAAGGTCATGTCAGATTGATAAAGGGTTTTTGTTTGTTTCACTTAAAAAATTAGGTTTTTGTTTTTTTTTAAAAGATGAGAATAATAGAGAAGAATGATATAGTAAGAAAAGAGAAGGCCTAACTGGTGTAGTGAAGTCCTTGATGGATGTGGAAGGAAGGAACCAAGGTAGGCTGATTTGTCTAAAGAAGAAAGGTCCCTTTTCCTTAACTGCTGGGAAGATTCAGGATGGTACATGTAGGAAATTTGGGGGGTGTCTTGCCTAATAGCCTCAGTGTTATTTTTCAGGGGGAGAACTAGATTATTATGTATGCTACAGTGAGTGAAAAAGCTGGTAGGTTCAGAGAGTGCACACTGGACCAGGTAGGGGCATGCTGAAGAATCTCTGGGCACTGAGGGTGGCTTTCAGTGTCTCTTCACATCCCCTGACACTCATTTGTGATTTTCCTTGGAGCACTTGGTAACCTGATATGGGAAATAGGAGATTTTTTTTAGGTCCTACAGAGATGTTTTACTATTCAAGTTCAGTAGTTGAATAGGTCTAAAAGGAGTTTGAGATGTAAGCAGGAGAGTGGCTAAAGCGAAATATTACTTATTTAGGTTAAAGAGCCTGGATCTCAAGCCAGTAAAAGGAATATCATCTCCTTTTGGCAATGAAGAGCAAATGTATTAGGAGAAAAGGGAGCTGGGCAGATGGGTAGACAAAGCCAGAGGAGGAGATAATGGGGGGAAAGAGGGTTGGGTATACTCTTACTTCAAAGGTGACGGTTCTAAAAACAACACTAGGATAGGTCTATAGGAGTGAGTGACTGTAGACACATGGAGTTAGGGTCCATCTGGAAGTCTGAAAGCTTAGTAATGAGTTGAAAACGGGCTCTGGACTCAGACTGTCTGAGTCTGAATGCTGTGCCCTCACTTGTTAGGTATATGATCTTTGGCAAGTTCCAAGTGGTGGTTGACTGTCACTCAAATAAAGATAATGAGTGCCTTACTTTAGTTTTGTGGTGGGATTGAGTGAAGTAACTCATATAAAGCATTTGTACTATCCCTTGCACAACTTAACTGCTCAATAAACCTTAGTTGTTGTTGTTATCATTATTGCTGGCTCTGTCTCATTTAGATCACAACTCTTTTTTTTAAATTAATTAATTTATTTTAATTGGAGGCTAATAACTATACGGTATTGCGTTGGTTTTTGCCATACATTGACATGAATCAGCCATGGATGTACATGTGTCCCCCATCCTGAATCCCCCTCCCCCCTCCCTCCCCATCCCCTCCCTCAGGGTCGTCCCAGTGCACTGGCTTTAAGTGCCCTATTTCATGCATCAAACTTGGACTGGTATAGATCTCAACTTTTATGTCACCGCCTAAGAGAGACTCTCCCCAGCCACACTGTAAAATATAGACTCGTTCAAATAACTGTCCGTCATATTTTAGCGCCTTGTACTACCCACTGTTGTAATTTAGTTGTTGGTGTGAATATCTCCCCAGTTAGATTATCATCTTCTTTGGTGTTGAAGCCAGATCTTATTAACCTTTTTATAAACTATGTGCCTAACACATCAGAAGTATAACTGCTCTCCCAAGTCTTTGTTGTGGGAGGAAAAATGGGATCTCTCTGTTGATGTAGAAACCACTTGAATACTGCTTGTTTAATAAAGTTGATTTCTGGCCTAGTGGTAAAACTTTTAGATAAGGGCAAAAGGGTAAACCACCATCACTAGGGTTTTCTGATCTCATTTTAGAATTTTCCACACAAACAAGTGCACAGTTCTCAATTTACTGTTTTGTTTGGGTGGATAAAGGAGTGACTCATCTCTTCCAAGCTGCGTTGGATTTAGCAAACTGAGCAAATGCAAACCTCTTGTTTTAGAGGCATTATTTATATGTTGTTGCCATAATGTCAAATCATGACTTTAATCATGAGAGAAATTATATTTAACTTGATTTGAGCCACAGTTGAGGGATGCTGAATCTGGAACTGATAATCTGCTCTTAGAGGAGGTTTTTAAATGTTTCCAGTCTGTTTATAGGTGCTTCAGTACAATGTAGGTGATATTTTATTGTTTGTCCAGCTCACAGTCATTTTAGCTTCCTGAACCCAATCTTACTTGAACATATGACCTTTTCGTGTTACTTTTGTAACCACAAGTATTTGAAACTAAAGGCTCAGAAGGAGCAGCTTTTGAGATACATCGTAGGCACTTGTTTCTGAATTTCTCACTGACTTCCAGAGCTTTACAAGAGTGGCTTAACTGTTAACAATGATAACATTCTTTTATGTGTATAAAATGTTATATAATGTACTCTCATTTTTGAAGTTAAAAATCAGTATTTGCTCACTCTTCTCAAATTAAAAATGCATTTGAATTATGATGATTTAGTATAAGTTCCAAGTGTGTTATTGACCAACTCTGGTTTGGGGAGGGGGCATCCCTGGTGGCTCAATTGGTGAAGAATCTGCCTGCCAGGGCGGGAGAAACTGGTTCCCTCCTGGGTTGGGAAGATCCCCTGGAGAAGGAAATGGCAACCCCTCCAGTGTTCTTGCCTGGGAAATCTCATGGGCTGAGGAGCCTGGCGGGCTAGAGTCTGTAGGGTCGCAAGAGTTGGACCTGACTTAGTGGCTAAACCACTGCTTACCACTGGTTTAGCGAAAGTAGATTTTAAGAGTTCGAGTTTTTTTCTTGAATGGGTAAGTATTCCACGTAAATTTAAATTTATAAATTGAAAATCTGTCCTTCATTGATTTGTATAAGCTTGACATAAGTTTATCAACTTATAACATTATGTATTTCCAGTCAAATAACCTATCTATAAGTAATTTATCACATTTAAATGGACTTTCACATTACAGTATTGTCTATACTGGTGCTTGTGTCATCAATGTTCTTTTTTTTGTTACAGATTTTTATTTTATTATCACAAAATTTTATTTGCTGTCAGAAAGTGAAGCATTATGTGTGATGGCATATAATTGCTCTGACAATCTGACAAATTCTAAAGCATTGACATTTCTTTCATTATACAAGACACTAGATTCTTACGAAAGTAATACATGTTGTTTTCCTCATCAACAAGGCTTTCTGTTTTACTGACAGTCAATTGGGAAAAAAAAAAAAACATATTTTCCCTTCTTAAATAATGAAGTAGTCTAAAAATGAAAATACTTTTATAACAAATTATTCTCAATTAATATGATCATGAGATACATGGAAAAGGATCGTACTTTCTAGATGGATTGATAATTTGATGACATTAGTGACTCCTGTTTGATGATATATTACACATCCAATGTTAACAAGAACATGTTCCTGATCCTTCACATGCTTCATTCCTAGAATTTAACCCATGAGCTGGAGAACAGGGAAAAACAGCAGCTAGAGATGTTGGATGAACTGAAGGAGATCCAGAAGCACTTTGAGACGTGTGACGCCAAACACAAGCGAGCTGACCTGCAGATCACGAAGCTGACTCAGCACGCCGAGGAGGCCACCAAGCAGGCCGAGCAGTACCTTCTGGAGCTCCAGCAGTCCGAGGGCCTGAGACAGGAGGCAGAGAAGAGGAGAGAGGAGCTGAAGCTGAAAGCTCAGGAGTCCATTAGGCAGTGGAAGCTTAAGCATAAGAAGTTAGAACGCGCACTGGAGAAGCAATCTGAAAGTCTCGATCAACTGTCAGACAAGAATAATCAGGTACGAAAGCCACATTCCTGAGGAATGGTTTCTGCTGTGACCGACCATTCACTCATTTGTCCTTTGAACAAACTCTTGAGTGCCGTGCTGTGTGTGTAACCTATCAAGAGGTTCTTGGTAGAAGAGTCTCTGTGTCTTCACTGTCTCAAGGTACACAGAGAAAATCTTTGTACAGCCTTTGTGGTAGTTTAACATTCTGTGGCTTTGCAGAGTTAATTCTTAAAACAGATCCACTCTTCTCCTCTATTTTAGCTTTTAGTTCCCTAGTACTCCCCGTGCTAAGTTGCTCAGTCATGTCTGATTCTTTGTGAACCCATGGACTGTATGTAGCCTGCCAGGCTCCTCTGTCCATGGGAGTGGATTGCTATGCCCTAATTTGAAATTATTCTTTAATATCCAAATGGAAGAAAATCACAAAATCTTCCTTAATATCACATGTCTTTTCCTCCAGTGAATGTATTTTAAAATCTCATTTATTTGTGTATCTCAACTTCAGTATTGGTTGGAAAGCAGCATTTAAGATGCAGTCATTACTACTGGACCATTTTCTGGCAGCAGCTGTAATTTTAGTTAAGTGAGTAGCATTGATAATCTCACTGAGCAGTATTGTCAGGTCTCAAGCTTCTTGAAGACTTTTGTGCTCCTTTGATAGCAACAGAAAGCATTTCATTGATCTGTGTATGCATTTAACGTCATCTTTTCTCTTGTATAATAGGTTATTTTAAATGGATTTTATGCTCCTGTGTTGATTCTCAACTGTATCTTTGCATTGAATTAAACCCAGATGTTTATAAGATAATAAGCAGGAAAGTCATGATTGATTTTTATCCATGTTTAGTCTTGGTTTATCACTTCTGCATTGTCATTTGTCACTTGTCAAGAACTCTGATTGTTTCAGAAGAATAATCATTTGGATAAGTTGACTTTCTTTCAAAAGAAAGCAAAATGTAGGGCAATTACACCTATAAAATCAATTGTCAGCACTTAAGAATGATAGATGCTTATTTCATGACAGATGAGCTGTCATGGACACGATGCTTTCATTTTTACATACGAATTTCTTAGACATATAAAAGATGGAGGAAGTGATCACTTTGCACTGACTGTGGAATGCTTTTCACTTTAACCGACCTGACACTTAATAGGTGACTCATTGCCCCAAGGTAAAGCCCTTCTGAAGCTTTCAGACTTGAATGTGAATTGATTTGATCCCAGGAAATTGGTCTACTTTGATTATTCTGTTGTCAGCCTGGTTTGGCAATTGGTTCAATGAGTCTGCCTATAATGGAGGTAGGGAGAGAGAAGAGGGGTTGGGGAAATTGATTGATTGAGAGCCATCTGGGGATTTTGCTTAATGAGAGGAAATTTAGAAGGGTCCATGTCATCAGACAGTATCCTAACCCAGGAGAGTTTTCTCAATTGAGCTTTTTAGAATATTAAAAATTGTTAAACAATCACTTCCCAGAATACTCCTGCTAAAGTTATTTTTATCACTTAGCATTGCTAATGATAAGCAGAGAAGTAGTTTTAAAGTGATTGCCACAGTTAGGGTAGTATTACAATTATCACAGCAGGCATTGTAATTTCCACTTTAAAAACCTTAAAAATTAATGCAGCATGTCACAGTTAGAGCAATGGTTAATCAAAGAAGAAAGGGTAACAGATATTTTACTGCAAATTCAAGTGTCCAGTAAGTCTGTGATATGGAAATACATTGTAAATAACTTGGGAAAAAGTATATCTTTAATACCTTACTGAATAATGCCTCTGAAGAATATTTAATTTTGAATAAAATAGGGCAGTAGTAAGACAGTCTACTCATTTTTTGTTTTTTTTTTAGGACTAATTACTTTCCAAAAGTGACTCCAGGATATATTTGGAAGTGTATGTTAAAGTAAAAATGATACTGGTTTACAAATAAAGCATGTTATAGTTTAGAGAATGAATTAATTGTTTAATAAGTAACTTTATTGAGCCCTTTCATGTGCTCAACAGATGCAGTCTTTGCATTTTCAAAATAGTTCCTTGCCTACTTCCATCTATCTTTTTCCAGGTTCACTTATTTTCTACTTTAAGATGTGCCACTTAAAAATTCATTAGAAAGCCCAAAGCTTTTATTCTCTTAACTATTGCTCTTATTTTTTCTTCCCCCTTGCTTTTTACAATGCATTATGGAATCTTGGTAAGATGTCAGATGTATATCATATTACAAAACTGCTTCATTATTGAAGAATATGGCACAGCAAACAAATAGCATATCATTGCAGAAAAAATCCAGACAGGTCAGTATGTATACATTCCTTAAAAGACACTGACATGAATGTTTACATCAGGGAATCATGATATTCTTCGGAGATATATAGATGGCGTAATATTCTATCGATATATATAACGTTCGATTGAAGACCCAGCATTCTACTGATATAAATAATCATCAAGCATTGTGATATTTTTGCCTTTTTTTCTTTTAAAGTGCTTTTGAAGTCATTGGTTTTTATATGTGCTTTAAAAATAATAAGAAAAAATATTTCAGTTTGGGTTTTGATCATCATGTATGCTTTTCTGAATGTTTCCAAATTCATGTGTTGTTTTTTTTTTTCTTAACACGGATAATGGGAACAATTCTTAGGTTTTATTTGTCTTGCTTTTTCTTACTGAGTTGGCAGGATGATTGACTTGCCCATGTATTGAGCTTTTTCCTTGATAATATTTGACTTCGAGAATCTTAAATTGCCATCTTTTCCTTCTGTGTATTGCTTTCATGCTGAGGGAAATAAAAGAGCCGTATGTAATATATACTATCTTTTCAAATGTGAATTTCTTAATGGTTGAAAAGTAAGGAGGATCAGTGCTAAAGTGCACACTTTTAAAATGTGTATGCAGTCCTGTCATAAGCAATTTAAGAAAGGCTAGAGTACCGATATGTTAGTATAGCCCAGCAGTCTCTGCATGTTTCCTTCTGTGCAGAAAATTAACTTTTGTTTTCTTTAAAAATTTTTCTTGCCTACCTTTTGGTTCCCTAAAAAAAAGAAAAACCTGTACAGACTTGATAGTCAGGCCTTTGAGGAGTTGATTCCTGATCCCATAAATCACCATGGTTTTAAGCAGTGTCATTCCTTTGGGGTCATACCAGCCATTTTCAATCCTTCTTTCATTATCTTCCTCTATAGCTCTTCTTCAATGGAAACAGTGCTCGGTTAGAACATTCCCTTCCCATTTCTCCTGACTGCTACTTATGTCTCCATTAAGCCTCCACTTTTCTCAAGAATTTTCACACCTGGCTTCCCTTCAACCTGTTTCATTACATATAATTTTGCTATTATCTTTGGTGATCTCCAAGTTTAAGTCAGCAGCCCATTGGACTCTGTGTTTTTATATTTCACTAGCTTCCTGTTGTATAGTGACTTTCCAATCACTCTGCAGCTAATTTCTATGGCTAAAATTTGTCATCATCTATAATTTGTGTTCAGATCTTATAGTTCTAAAATTTCAGTCTCTGATTATCCACATTACTTTTATTCCTTTTTCCTCTTTTAAGTATTACCATCAGATTTTCACCTTCCCACATTTCATTGGTTGACCAGCTGTTTCTTGGAATCAGTTTTTTTTCCCCTCTCAGACTGGACTTCACGAAAAGCTAATCTGGTGACATGTTCACTGGCATCTTCAGTTTCTTAACTTCCACCCCACACATTTTGTTGATCTTCAATCTGGGATCTACCTAACCCTCTACTTATTCTGTTGCTGCTCTTGAGTGGTACCAGCAAAACTTACATAGAATATCATGTATATTGGCTCCTGCAGTGATCTTGGTTTCCTCCCCGACCCCAGCCCAATTCATTCCATCACATTACAAACAATTAATGTAGACCAGTTGCTAGGCATCTAGCCCTCTTCTGATCAAGAACTATTCTTCATTTGAAGGATGAACTATGAAGACTGTTGGGGAGCTTCTGATAAATTTTACTCATTCCTAAAAAAGATACACTAGGAGGGAGTTGTCCTCCTTCTCTGAACATTATTTTGTTTGACCGTGATGCTAGAAATGGCTGAGGCTGAGATCAGGCAATGATCCTGAGAATGCAGCCTCATTAGGAGGGAAGGTATTGCTGAACGCGATGCAGAGCAGTGGACCTAGAGCTCTGACCTGCTGTGTCTGGAGCAGTTCTGCTTGGAATGATGGTAAATCACCTTGTAGTTTAAGCTCGCTTGAATTGGAGTTTTCTCTTACTTGCAGCAGAAAAACATTCAAGCTAATATGAAACATCAATTCTAGGAGTAAGGAGCTGTAAGTCGACAAACCTAAAATGATTGACGAAGTGGAGAAGTAGGGTGAGAACTGGGATGATCAGACTTTTCTCAAGGGAAGGCTGGAAAACTGCACCATGCTATTGGCGGTAACTGAGCCGTTAGAAGTCATGCCTTTGGGTCTTGATGATGTGCTTCAGGGGATGGTATTATGTGATCAGTAGGTAAGTGACTTTGGGCTTCCCTTGTCACTCAGCTGGTAAAGAATCTGCCTGTAATGCGGGGGACCTTGGTTCAATCCTTGGGTTGGGAAGATCCCCTGGAGAAGGTAAAGGCTACCCACTCCAGTATTCTGGCCTGGAGAATTCCTTGGACTGCATAGTCCATGGGGTTGCAAAGAGTCAGATACGACTGAGGAGCTTTCACTTCACTTCAGGAACACTTTAGATGTTGGAGTCTGTTGTATAGTTATCGGAGCCGTTAGAAAACTCCCAGAAGAGAACGATAAACACAGGTTGAAACTGGCCTGTCTAAAAGCAGAGAGAAAGATCTTGGGGCATTGGGAGACTGAAAATCTGCCATCTATAGCCCATATTTACTGAGTCTGATAATTTGGAGTCTTTCATAGTTGGAAAAGCCAAATCGTCTATTCATACTAAGGTTAGTCCAAGTAAGAGAGGGAGGTAGGACATTTAGCAGAAATTTAAATGAGGTAAAAAAACAAGCCGATTTCTCAGGCCCAGGCACATCTACTCAAGCATTTCTGGCCAAAGGAGACCCAAGTCCATTGTTCTGAATTCCCTCAAGATAAAGGTTATTCAACTGAGGGCCCCCAGGAATCTCCCGGATACTGAGGTGGTGGTTAAGACACTGACATTTTCAGACTCGGAGTCAATGTCTAGACACATCTTGGGCTATGGCTACTAGCCAAGCATTAACCAAAAGAAAATAGAAGTTACTTAGCTTTTAGTATGTATATTGCCAAAGAAATTCCAAACTTGACCAACATAGTCTGGGACTGTCTGCTCTAAGGCTGTCACTGCTGTCCTGAATTGATGTAACACTTGGAACACTGAAGGTGAGGGCAAAACCCAGAGAGTTGTAGCTTGGCAGGATCTGAGTTTTGGAGGACTCTTCTTGAAACACCCCATCCTGCTCTTCCCATCATGTGACAAAAATAAATATGGTATTTTGCAATCAAAGATATTTTATCCACTACAATTCATCTCGAATACATGATTTTTACTGATATCTTCAGGGCTTCATGGAAGTCTCTTAACTCAAGGCCAGGGGCCTATGTTATCTGTTCCAAAGGTTAATCACTATGTTTAAGCCACCTTCCTTATTCTTGGGTCCCTCCTTATGTTATCGTTACAGCCAAGACTGGATTCTGTCAGTTTTGTCTTCTTTAATGCGGTGCATAGAGTGACCTCCCAAAGATACCTCAGCCTAGTTTCCAGAAGCTGAGAATATGGATGAAATTTCAATGCCATGATGATGTTATATGGCACAATGTTGATTTTAAGGTGAGGAGATTGTCTGAATGGGCCTAGTCTAATCATAGGAGACCTTAAAAGCAGATAAATCTTTCTGATTGTTGGGAGAAGGGGAAGTCAGAGGGATTCAAAACTTGAGAAGGATTCGGTGTGGAATGTTACTGGCTGCAGAGACAGAGGAGTCCATAATCCAAGGAGTGTGAGTGGCTTTAATTTTATTTTTTTTTTCCAATTTTTTTCCATTTATTTTTGTTAGTTGGAGGCTAATTACTTTACAGTATTGTAGTGGTTTTTGCCATACATTGACATGAATCAGCCATGGATTTAAATGTATTCCCCATCCCGATACCCCCTCCCACCTCCCTCTCCACCCGATCCCTCTGGGTCTTCCCAGTGCACCAGCCCTGAGCACTTGTCTCATGCATCCAACCTGGGCTGGTGATCTGTTTCACTCTTGATAATATACATGCTTTGATGCTGTTCTCTCTAAACATCCCACCCTTGCCTTCTCCCACAGAGTCCAAAAGTCTGTTCTGTACATCTGTGTCTCTTTTTCTGTTTTGCATATAGGGTTATCATTACCATCTTTCTAAATTCCATATATATGTGTTAGTATACTGTATTGGTCTTTATCTTTCTGGCTTACTTCACTCTGTATAATGGGCTCCAGTTTCATCCATCTCATTAGAACTGATTCAAATGAATTCTTTTTAATGGCTGAGTAATATTCCATTGAGTATATGTACCACAGCTTCCTTATCCATTCGTCTGCTGATGGGCATCTAGGTTGCTTCCATGTCCTGGCTATTATAAACAGTGTTACGATGGCTTTTAGAAGCTCAGAAAAACAGCTGGCCCAAAGCTAGCAAAGGTAACAGGGACCCATGTCCTAGGTGCACAGAACTAAATTGCCAGCACCATGAATGAGCTTGGAAGTAGATTCTCCCTCAAAGCCTCCAGATAAGAGCCCAGGTTAGCTGACATCTTGATTTTAGCATCAGGAGACAGAAGGCAGAATTGCTTGCCAGGATTGACAAGCTGGAAACAGTGAGCTAATAAATGGGTGTTGTTGTTAAGCTATGAAATTTGTTGGGATTTGCTACACTGCAATAGAAAAAGAATACATCTGCCCTTGTTTAGTCACTCAGTCATGACCAACTCTTTTTCAACCCCATGGACCATAGCCCACCAGGCTCCTCTGTCTGTGGGATTTCTCAGGCAAGAATACTGGAG
This sequence comes from Cervus elaphus, assembly GCF_910594005.1. Classification (NCBI taxonomy): domain Eukaryota; kingdom Metazoa; phylum Chordata; class Mammalia; order Artiodactyla; family Cervidae; genus Cervus; species Cervus elaphus. The sequence goes on from NC_057826.1 coordinate 10,788,305, forward strand.
TGGGTTGCCATTTCCTTCTCCAACATCCGCCCTTAGGCTTATGATTATTTCTAGCCATTTTTCCTGCCTTAAATTCTCTCTGAAGTGAACTGTTTCCTCTGTGTTCTAGAGACTTTTCAATCTGGAACAGTACTTTATCAGTGAACCCCTCTCTTCACAGTTTTGATCACTATCTTGCATAAGTACACCCCGGAGACTCCTGGTTTCTCCTTAAACTTAAATCCCACCCCCTCTCTTTAATTCCCCCTTCCCAGTTGTCTTTATCACAACCCTATGATGTAGCTTTTATTATCTTTATAAGGATAAGCAATTTCTTTAGGGCCATAGAACTACTTATGCCTAGGCTGAGAATCCAGTTCTCCTGGTCAGAGCTCAGCTGCTTAATCACTCCCTTTTATTATTTCTCCTGTTAGCTTCATGCTGTTTCTCCCTGTTAGAAATTTGAGGAGACCATTTTTTTTGAAGTGATGGACTCATTTTATCATGAATTGTTTCACATTGAGGTGCAAAATATAAAGTATAAAAATGTCTTAAAGTACTTGCATTTTAACTCATTTCTAATTCTAAAATGAGAATCTTAATTTTTTTTTTCCCCCTGGGTTCAAACTATGGTAGGCATCAGTAAACAGGTGTACAGAGATGCTATTGGTGTCAGTGTTGGGGGAGAGGGGGCAGTTTAAGCTTCCTTAGCTGTTGGCTTTTTCATTTGCATCGATGGATGGTGAGGATTAAAGGGTTAGTTCTTGGCCTTTGTCCCTGAGCAATAGCCTTAACCCCCAAAGAGGCTGGCAGAGGGTGATGGCCTTTTGGTCCTTTGACTTTTCTCATGAGTCCCTTCCCAACCTTTCCAGCTCTTAAATTAACCTTATTTCTACCTTTATTGAACTTAAAGACCTCCACATTACATACTGGTGTGTTTCTTGGCACTAATCAAATTACATTATTTGATTAACAGTGACTGATCCTACCAAAACCTTTCTGTATCTACGTTCTTCTTCACGTTATCTTCCCTATCTGTTTTGAGGTTTCTCCTTTTAAAAAGTGTGCCATTGAAATGCAAATCATTGTTATTTTAAGTAACATTGTATTATTTTAACCTCTGGTAAATAATAACTGGAGTCTTTTTCTCCCGTTCTTCTGCTCAATTTTATCTTAGCTTTAAGTAATTATTTATGATCATGGATGGATGCATTTTGGTGATGAAAACCTGAAACATATCTCAATGTGGTACTACTTCAGAACAATTGTATTTTTCTAGCCTAAAAAAGTATTTTTTATTTAAAACCAGAAAAAATACAAAGTATTTTTTTATGAAATTTTCTTCTCCTTGTGGCTTAAACTTTATTTTGTTTTCTGGTAGTGTATATGGTGAATTTTACAGTAATTTTTGCTTTCTGTTTCTAATCTGATAGATTTTAAAAGAAAAGGATGAACTGAAAAGCCAGCTTTATGCAGCGCTGCAACAAATAGAGAGTCTTCGAAAGGAATTAAACGATGTGCTGACCAAGCGTGCCCTTCAAGAGGAGGAGCTTCATTGTAAGGAGCAGAAGCTAAGTGATGTTAAGTCTCATCAAGCTGATCTTGAATTGGAAGTCAAGGATTCCCTGGATACCATCCATAGGCTAGAAAGTGAATTGAAAAAACAGAATAAGATTCAAAGCCAGGTGAAAGCTGAGAAAGCTCACCTGGAGGAACAAATTGCAGAGCTGAAGGAGAGCCAGGCCAAGGACAAAGCTCAACTTCTTGAGATGCAAGAGGCCATCAAGGACTTGAGTGCCATCCGGGCAGACCTTGCAAATAAATTGGCAGAGGAACAGAGAGCCAGGAAAGAGGTCCTCAAGAACCTTTCTGACCTCAGGACAGAAGCAAAATCTAAAGATGAGGAAACAGCTACAATCATTACTCAGTTAAAGCTCGAAAGAAACATTCACCAGAGGGAGCTGGAAGATCTCACATCATCTTTGCAGAGTGTGAAAACGAAACACGAACAAAATATCCAGGAGCTGATGAAGCACTTCAAGAAGGAAAAGAGTGAGGCTGAGAATCATATTAGGACCCTGAAGGTACCTGCGCTGAGTTATCCTGATAATACTGGAGGAAATTTTCTGGTGGCTCATGAAGTTAATAAAGCGTAAACTTTTAGAGATCGTTCTGTATTCCCAAGCACTGAAGGAGAGAGAAAACTAACAATAAAGAGGCGTATTCGTGCCTGTTCGGCCAGGTTGGAATGAGTTATAGCGACCTGGGAGCACCTATTGCAGAGGACTGAAACCCTTTAAAAAGAACATTTAGCTATTCGGGGAGTTCAGGAAAGGCAGACATAGGTGGCAGTAAGTCATGGACCTGAAACGTGCCCTCATTCAACATTTATGATCTTCTAAAATATAAAAGGCAAAGACTTGTCAAGGCCATAGAAGCTATAACCATGGCCCTTATTAGTATGGTAACTAAAGAGGATTGGCCTATGGGTTTTGTAAACCCAAGGCTTTTTGAGAATTACCCCTTCTTTTCCAAGTCAGAATTGCCTGGGTAAATGCATAATTGAGATCTTGGATTTGAGGAAGTATGTCTAAGATGTATGTATCATTATACTAGCATTTATCACATGCAGGGGAATCATCTCATAACATGATGGTCAGGAGTGTGATAAATCTATCCCCCCCTTCCTGCTTTAGTTTTTCTCTAGAGCATGCATCATCATACGATATAGATTTCATACTATTTATTTTTTAATCTCGTTTTATTAGTATGAAAACTCCATGAGGATTGGGATTTGACTCTTGTTTACAACTATATCCCTAGTGCCCAGTTCCTGGAACATTAAAAATATCTGTTGAATAGGTGAATACATGCATAAATCTGTACAGATTAATTATATTTTTTCTCAAAATTCCTTGAAATGCAACTATCATAAAAATGCTTATGATAAAGATGAAATTATTAACTATAATTAAGCTGCACTTGTAGAATGTTTTCAGCTAATTTATTAATTCTTCTTTAGTCCTATTTAGTCTACTGGCAGTAGTGAATTTGGGGTTATTTAAGTTGGGGTGGGCAGAGCAGAATGGAAGCTGGAAGAAATAGGTAAGAGGCCTGCATTCTATTTCATGTAACCTAAGACACTATCTTTGTAAGGTGGATCATTGCTCTATGCTTAGGAAAAAAAATTATGCCTATGAAAACATGACATGCTATCAATTGTAAGATAACATCCCAAGACAGAGAAGGTAAAATGTGAAAAAATTGTATCTTTTGATTTTGGTGAAGTATGGCATAATAGTCTTTCAGTGTTGGTGAGTCCATAAGCAAAAGTAGAATCCGAGATATAGAGAAGAGAATACACATATATATATATGTATACATATATATATGAATACATATATAAAAAATAAAATACATATCATCATATATTGATTGGTTGGTTGTGACAATAATAATACTAGCAGACTTTTTTCAGCACTTAGATTGTGCTGGTTTTATTTTTGTAAGAACTTTATGTGTGTTACTCATTTCATACATCATCTCTGTAGATTGTGTGATGTTAATTCCTCTCCAGTGAAGAAATTCAGATGTGAGAAGTAACTTTTCCAAGGTCTTACACTGGAGAGTAATAGAGATAGGGCTTGAACTAAGGTAGTCAGATACTTGAGTTCTTAACTACTTTGCTGTACTGGAAAAGGTTTAGACTCTAGACTGGCTAGGTTTGGTTTTGGGTGACTAGATAGATAATGAAGCTGTTTGTCAAGATGAATAATATAGACAGAGCAGCATATTTGGAGAGAGTGGTAATGTCAAATTCAGCTTCTTAACATGTTGTTGAGTTAGGGGGAAGAGACCTTAAACCTAATCATGAAAGTCTAGGTGGAACAGTTTAGTACGTAATGGGTTAGAAGTTGAGGAGTAAGTTGAGATTCAAGTTAGATATTTGGGAGTCAGTAATCCATTGTTGGTAGTTGAAATCACAGGGTTTGGATGACATTATGCAAGGAGAAAGAAGAGGATGAAATTCTAGGACACCACTGTTTAAAGGAAGAGTCGCGTAAACTGTGAAAGAGTTCCTAGGAAATACAGAACAAAGAACCACATGTGACACAGGAGGAGAGCCAGAAGAGAATGGTATCTTGTGAACCTAAGCAGGACATTTTAGAAGAGTAGAGTCTTGAGTGTCAGTGTGGCAGACAGGCTAAAAGATGAACTAAATAATGTGTTCATTCCATTTGTCACAGATGGGGGGAGAAGGCCTGTGGGGAGATGTGAGGGGCTGGATCAATACCAGAGTGGATAGATTTCAGCAGGAGACAGGGCATATCTTCCTCTGACGGTTCTGAAAGAGCTCAGTAAGCTTGGGAAGGTCGATAGGGATGGACTTGGATTGGTGATGTGAATCTCGAGTAGAGCAGCTGTGCAGTGAGTTGTTCGTGGTGGTGAAGGCTGGTACCAACCGCACGAGGCCAGTCTGGGAGCAGGTGATGTGCTGCCGCGTGGCTACCACTGGAGTGTCAGGGACAAAGGAGCGAGAGAGTGGAGGGAAAGGAATCGATGACTGCAGGCTGCTTGTTTGGTAGGAGTTCCTCGACTGGAGCTTCGATTTTCAGAGTTGAGGTCCAGGCGAGTGGTAATGCAGTGGGTTGCCATTGTGCAATATGGGTGAAAGTGGTTGGAAGAGAACGGGTGAAATAACTTTGATGTTAGTTTGTTGGGTAGATATTTGCGTGTTTATGATGCTGTTGCGAAGGCGTTAATGGGTCATATGCCAAAAACATCAGTGAAGAGGATGACTGGTTGGTTGGCTACTGCTAACAAGGAAGGCAGAGTTGAAATAGTGTGAATCTCAAAGGAAGGTGGCGTTTTTCCCGAGGATGCATATGTCATGATTTGTTAGGTCATGAATTGAGAAGTGGTTCTTTCAAGGAACTTTCAGTTTTCCTGGGAATGTTGAAACTGCACCCTCTTTTTCTTCTTGCTATGACTGACGTATTTCGTATTCTTATCATCACTATGTAGCTGTGTGATAAATGTTCATTCCAGCAGGAGCTGGTAAATCAGTTCTTGCAGATTCAAGATCATCTGTGTAAAAACATCATTCTCACATTGTATTGATAATATGGTTTCTTGAGAGGGAGGTGAAGTCAGGAGGTACGGCCTGCTTGACAGAAACTGCATTTGCCCCTGGACGCCTTGGCATATGAACAGTATAGCGTGCGTCATAGTAGCAAATGGATTTCAAGCTGCTATTTGGACTGTGGAGATACGAGACACAGCTCTGAGGAGCCTCCCTACTTCCCCCTTAGTCTCTCTTTCTACCCCCAACTCCTCCCTTTCAGTCTTCAGATACCACCTGTGTTGCCTCTTTCAGATCGCTGATCCGAGTGTATCACTTCCTGCTCAGAAACCTTCAAAACCCATTACTATCTCTGGAACGAAGTCTCAGATCTAGTCTAGTCCTCCCTGATGTGGTCCCACCTGAGCTGTTCACACTTGGAGCCTTTTTCTGTTCTCCAATGCGCCTCATACAAAGGGAAAACCATTTCCTGCTCCAACTTCTCATTGCCTGCTCTTTGTTCGGGTTGTCTTTCCCCCCAGTCTGCCCGAGGAAAAGGGCTGCCTAACCTTTCAAGGCCCAGTTAATTTTTTACATCTCTTATAGATTCACTGAAAAGTGAAAGTGAAGTCACAGATTCACTGAAGATGGCTGTGTCTCAGCTGAGGTTGAGATAAATCTCTTGCTCCTCTGTTTCCGTAGCTGTCTGTGGGTACCACTAATATAGCATATTTAGGTTGCCTTGTATTTTGGTGTGTTTCGGGTATATTCATACCTCTCCAGAGGGACAGGCAGCAGGTATTAGCTGCTTAGATTTTTTTTTTCTTTTTTAGTTTGTTTTTAATTTGGAAGACTGAGATGAGGGATTTTGTAGTCACTCTTTAATGTGATACAAAAGCAGCAGCATATGTGCTTAAAAGGAGACCAGGGATTGTGAGAGCTCAGTACTGTTCTCTTAAACCGAAATCACCCATGAGGGCCAACCCCACTTCATGCTGTTTTATTAATATAATCCTGTACTTTTGACTCATTTGTATTAATTAAAAGTAGTTTATAGCAGTGGTCATCATCAAAGATTTAATATATCGAGTTACGTACTAGAGGGCTATAGACAAATAGCTCTGTAAATGTTGTATCTGTCTTTTGGCTTCACCTTAATTTATCACTTTTTCTGAGTCTAGTAAGTGCTGATACATTACCCATATTTTTTTTCTCTGCACAAATTATATATTTTTTTCCCATCAAGACCTACCCTTCTCATGCCTATTTTTTGAATTTAAATGTAAAATATTTTAATGAAACACTCTTACTGCTATTAATATCTAAAGGCTGTTTGAAGGTTATTTGAAGGATATTATCACCTCATGATGATTTCAACAAAGATGATTTTGTAGAGCCTTACTGGGATCAGAAGACCAAGAGTAGAGTTGTGTATTTTTGCCATTTGCTGGCCACAGGATCTTTGTCAGGTTACTTAACCTCTCTGTACTTCATCAGTAGAACGGGAGCAGTCACGTCTTTCTCTCTCACAGGGTTTTTGTGAGTGACATCACTGTGTAAGCCCTAAAATGAAATGTAAACATAATAATGAGATCACCAGAAGAAGTAAGTTCTTCGTCAAACCTAGGCATTAGTGTTCTAAAACAAGTTCTCCGGGGGCAGAGGGGAACCCTGATCTGTAGAATTTGCCAAGTTCAGTGATTTAAGAGCCCCCATTTGACTGGTTTCAAGCTATCAAACAGCATCACTGCAGACACAGTTGGGAGATGAACAACAGTGGCTCCCTGAGAGTCTCTGTGAGCTGGCCCAGCTCACCACTGGCCTTTGGGCAAGACTGTCTATACCCGTGCTCTTTGCCGTGCCTGACATAGAGTCAGTGTTTACACTGTCCTTTTAAAGGTATTTAAGTTCACATACCTGGCAAATCTTTATTGAATCCCCTCTGCACATTATTCCTAATTTTTTTTTAAAGCTGATTCTGGTTATATTTCAAATAATAAACAAAAACCAGGCACATTATTGCATTATTGGTACTGAAATAATCCCTGGTAAGCCCCTTTTACATACTTAGTTGTTTATAGTTTTCTCGCTGCTGCAATTCATAATCTTTTTAACCCCACAGGAGTGGTATTCATAATTACATTGCACAAAAAAGTACACAATTCTTTCCCCAAAAAAAGAGGAGGTAGCTTCAAAGGGAATATTGTGAAGCTCCTCTTGTGGAAAAGGACACTGATCAGGCAGTGATGTCCCACAGTGTCCTTGTGGGGACATCTCTCTGCAGGTGGTGGCCCTTTGGGTTGCACAGATCCCTGCTTACACCTTTATTAAGACCTTCTTATTCATCGTTGTCAAACTTGACTGTTGCATCTGTGTCTTTTATGGTTCATGCCTGTTATCTTCAGCACCCAGTACAGTACCTTGCACTTACTTGGTTGCTCAGTTAGTGCTAAGCAGAGCTTGAACACATGGAAAGAATGTTTCCTTTGCATGTCTGTCTGTGTGGGATGCTTAGAAGTAGCAAAATCTCCAAGTATTTGCCCACTGATATAACGTGGAATTTGTCTTGTGTACAGTTTGGCTGTGGCCAGTGGACTTTCTCTTTTCTCCTTTTTTGTTCCTCAGGCAGAAAGCTTAGAAGATAAGAATATGGCTAAAGTCCACCGTTGTCAGCTGGAGAAGCTGAAATCGCAGTATGACAGACTGACAGAGGAATTAACCCAGAATGAAAATGAGAACAAAAAACTGAAGCTAAAATACCAGTGTTTGAAGGATGAACTAGAAGAAAAGGTAAAAATGTGGATGGATTCTAATTGAAAAGGCTTATTTACATTTCTTCTAGAACATAGTTTATGTATTAATAAATGCTAATTTTCAGCTTTCATAGAAAAGTTGTGTCGGTGCCAGATACAGTCATAGACATTTATTAGAATTCTGTGATTTTTATTCTTTCAACAACTAATAACCTTCTAATACTTTTTATTTTAAATTTCTAATGGATCTTAAAATAGGTATTTACAGGCAAGCTAGCAAAGAAAGGAGTTATGGTTTATTGAAGACCTACTCTATAGCAAGCATTTATGCCAACAGATTGATTTATGTGTGCTCATTTAATTCACACAACTCTTTGAGTTAGATTTTATTGATCCCTTTAACCCATGAGGAAACCATGGTTCAAAATAAAACATGTAATAGTTAAGTGGTCACTGTGCACTAGGCACTCTTCATGTTCATAGACATTTTATGAAATTGATACTATTAGGCTCATTTTTTAAGTTACAGAGACTGAAGCTTAAGAAGGTTGGTAACCTTGGAATGTTACCAGCAGACTCACTGCTTTCCTATCAGTAGCTCTGTAAAATTTGGGATGTATCTGCTGTATATTGGGGCTTCCCAGGTGGCGCTAGTGGTAAAGAACACACCTGGCAATGCAGGAAATGTAAGACGCTCAGGTTCGATCCCTGGGTCGGGAAGATCCCCTGGAGGAGGGCATGGCAACCGCCTCCAGTGTTCTTGCCTGGAGAACCCCATGGACAGAGGAGTCTGGCGGGCTACAGTCCATGTTGCTGTTGTTCAGTCACTCAGTTGTGTCTGACTGTTTGTGACCCATGTACTGCAGCATGCCAGGCTTCCCTGCCCATCACCAACTCCTGGAGTTGCTCAAACTCATGTCCATTGAGTCAGTGATGCCATCCAACCCCCTCATCCTCTGTCACCCCCTTCTCCTCATGCAGGGTTGCAGAGTCGGACAAAACTGAAGCAACTTAGCACGCATGCACGCTATGTATCAGGCATTGGGGAGAGTACTAGGGACTTTCAGCAAGTCACTGCTTTTGTGGCAAAGCGTCAACTAAGAATAGAAGATAGAATATTTAAATTTGTGTTCTGTGTCTTTCAGTTCAGTTCAGTCACTCAGTCGTGTCCAACTCTTTGTGACCCCATGGACTGCAGCACGCCAGGCCTCCCTGCCCTTCACCAACTCCCAGAGTTTACTCAAACTCATGCCCACTGAGTCAGTGATGCCATCCAACCATCTCTTTGTCTTTACCAACTTCTTAAAAGGATTTGCCTGCCAGTGTGATAGAAGTCAAATAGAGAAAAGACTCTTAGCATTTGGATAATAGGATAGGGCAGGATAGACTGGGCCAGATGAATCCTATTCTTCATAAGTGTTACTAACTAACATCTGTGATAAAGGAACTATCAAGGGGTAGGGTGTCATAAAATTCTGCATAAACCTCTAGAAGAAACTTTCATGCTTTGCTCTTCTTTTCTTCTGTCATTTCTGTATATGTATTTTTACCTTTCTAGTAATTGTTAAAAGCAAGAAAATAAAATTTAAGTAAACTTGGTGTTTATGATTAAATGTGCTTCAGTTCAGTTCAGTCTCTCAGTCGTGTCCAACTCTTTGCGACCTCATGAACTGCAGCACGCCAGGCCTCCCTGTCCATCATCAACTCCCGGAGTTTACTCAAACTCATGTCCATTGAGTCAGTGATGCCATCCAACCATCTTATCCTCTGTCATCCTCTTCTCCTTCTACCCTCAATCTTTTCAAGCATCAGGGTCTTTTCAAATAAGTCAGCTCTTGGCATCAGGTGGCCAAAGTATTGGAGTTTCAGTTGCAACCTCAGTCCTTCCAGTGAACACCCAGCTTGTGCTTCATCCAGCTCAGCGTTTCTCATGATGTACTATTCATATAAGTTAAATAAGCAGGGTGACAATATACAGCCTTGATGCACTCCTTTTCCTATTTGGAACCAGTCTGTTGTTCCATGTCCAGTTCTAACTGTTGCTTCCTGACCTGCATACAGGTTTCTCAAGAGGCAGGTCAGGTGTTCTGGTATTCCAATCTCTTTCAGAATTTTCCACAGTTTATTGTGATCCACACAGTAAGTTGCTAAATTTAGGCCTACAATCTTGACAGTTGTAATTTAGCTCTTATGTCATACTTTGTTTTCATTATGTCTAATGTTCACAAATATTTAATGTATCTGTTTTAAGGGTGTAGTTGCTTAGGAGATAACGCTTAATTTTCCAAGTTTTTCATAATTAAAATTTAGCCAGAAAGTTATGTTAACATGTTATATATTTAGTTATTTGCATTTAGGAAATAGTAGAGAAATTTTTGATACATTGAAAGTGTAAAGTTTACCTTATTCTGCTTAGAATAAATGTTTCTTCACTATTATATTTGTGATGTTCCAGGTATATATGCATTATTGTGTATTCATATAAATGGAACATTCGAGACTTCCCTGGTGGTCCAGTGGTTAAGACTTTGTTCTTCCCCTGCAAGGGGCTTGCGTTTGATCCCTGGTTGAAGAACGATGCCCTGTGGCACAGCCGAAATTAAATAAATAAGTAAATACATAGAACATTTACCTTAGAACAGAGTTTTTGTCAACTACGAATTGTCACCTGCTGTGAGCCCTTGCCATCTACCTCTGTAAGGATTAAATCATGTGCTGCTCTGGCTGTGGACCTTCAGCACCTCCTGAAGGGACTTCAAGGTAGAGATCAGGGATGAGGCACTCTGTGCTCTGGGAAGACTGGCAGAACAGGTCTCCAGAGAGTTAGATATTTTCAGTAGCTGATTTTATGAACCCAATCCTTGCACCTGCTCATATCTAGAAAAGCCCTAAATCCTTTGATCTTGACATCAGCTCCTTGTGACTAGCAGAAAGCCTTTGCGAAGATAAATGTTTGCATGAACTCCGTATTCACCACCAGAATCACATATATATTGACTTTGCCCCCTATCTCTTTGGAACAGTTGCCCAGAGCTCTCTGAGGTGCTGTCTCCCAGGCTTCAGCCCTCATTTTGCCCCAGATAAAGCTTAACTCTTATGTTGTACATTTTTTTTCAGTTGACAGTTTCTGGAGTTAGTGGTTGTACAGTAGACCAGCCTCCCTTAGTGGTTTCCCTGTCCACAATTTCAGTTACCTGCCACAGTGGATTACTGAAATTACCAATTTTGGACCAATTGTGGTGCAGAAAGATTAATTGGAAAATTCTAGAAATAATTCGTAAGTTTTAAGTTGCACATTGTTCTGAGTAACATGGTGAAATATTCCTCTGTTCCACTTTCTTCCACCTGGGATGCCCACTTATCTCAATCTGCTGCTAACATCCAACCAGCCACATCATCATGGCTTGATGGCCCAGAATCACCCAAAGCTGGTGAGATCCTCCTTCTGAGGTATTATCAGAAGGTCAGTAGTAGCTTAGCGCTATCTCATCATGTAGGCATTTTAATGTCTCATATCTTCACAAGAAGAGTGATGAATATGGTACAGTAAGACATTTTGATAGAAAGAAAGAGACCACCTTCATATAACTTTATTACAGTGTATCATTACAGTTGTCCTATTTCATTATTTGTTATTATTGATAATCTCTTACTGTGCTGGTTTATAAGTTAAACTTTATTATAGATATATACATGTAGAGCATCATCACTCTGCTGACAAAGCAGAGACATCATTAAAAGCAATATCCTTTTCAATTGTTAAAACTATTGAATATATAGTCAAGTCCTGATAATGGGTGCTGATGCAAAGAAAAGATATCTAAAGTCTAAAATGGTAAATAATCTTAAGAATACATAGAGACATACACACATACCTTATGGGCTTGCTTTTTTAAAATATATTTTGTTTACCTGATTGTTTATCCTTTTGATTGACTTAGCTGTTTCTATTCATCTAATTTTTTTAGTATAATTAGCTGTGAATCAAAATTTCATTGGCTCAAGTTATATCCAGATAGGGCCTTTCTCTTTCAGAGGTAGTGAGGTGTTCACGGCTATGGACAGAACTTTCAGTTTAAATCATTTTGTAGCCGTGCGGCATTAGGCAAGTTGCTTAAAACTCAAAGTCTCAGTTATATCATCCTTGAAACTGGTATAATAACAAATTCTAATGGAGTTAAATGTGAAAATGTATTTAAAGTGCTTGGCAGAGTGTCTGATACCTGATCAGCTATCAATTAGCAGCTGCCATTATTTTATTACTGTTATGTTACCAAGCGGATGCCAGTTAATGGTTTCGCCAAGTAATAAACCAGTCAGCAAGCATTGGTTACCTACCTAATGATATGTTAAGGATTAAGGGCCAGGGAGCTGGGAATAAGGCTTACTGCACTGTGTTGATTGGACGTTTTGAGCCAGAACTGTGTTGAGTCATTTGGGATGTCGGTCCACAAAGGAGGCGCTAACTTGAGAAAAGCTGGCATTTCTATCTTGTGGAACAAACAGGAGGCTGGGTTGGTAATTATGTTTTCTCTTTGAAGAGAGGAACCCAATCATGGTTGTTTTTCTATCCCCAAGATCAGGTAGAGAGCTTTTCATATGGTAGGCAATTTGTAAGTAGATGGTGGATGAAGAGATACGACTGTGTATGCATACGTGCTCATGTGTTTGCGTGTGTGCTCAGTCGCTCAGTCATGTCCTGCCCTTTTCAACCTGATGAACTGTAGCCTGCCAGGCTCCTCTGTCCATGCTTCGATTTCTTGGATTTCCCAGACAAGAATACTAGAGTGGGTTGCCATTTCCTCCTCCAGGGGATCTTCCTGACCCAGAAGTTGAACCCGTGTCTCCTGCGGCTCCTGCATTGGCAGACAGATTCTTTACCACTGGCACCACCTGGGAAGCCCTGCTTCTGTGTTTATGTGTAGATAAAAAATATGGTAACCTCTGGCTATAGATGTTTGTTCATTCTCTTCTCCTCTCTCTCTCTCCTCCCCCCTGCCTCTCTTCTCCACTCTTCCTTTCCCTTTCCTTCAATGAGTGTCTATGTGTTGGCCAGTCTGGGGGAAATAAAAACAAGAAAACAGTACAAAAATATGTCTGCAGTGGAAAAAAGCCCATGACTTATATCCCAGAGATTCCTGCTATCCAGGCAGTGCAGTGAACTTGACAAATAGGGCCCAACTGAAGGACTTCTAATCCTAATGAAGGGATTTCCAATCAAAAGGGTCTCTCTAGAACCATTTCTGATCAGCTCATAGATTATGTAGGCTATCTGGGATGCTTAGCTAACTCTTATAATACTTGCTTTTCTTCATTGTTACACTTTATCTTCGTTTTCTGTTAGTTCTTTGGGAGATGTGAGTGGCTACAGTGAAACAATTAGGAGACAAATTGTGAGACAATCTAAGGCAGTGGAGTTCACAGGAATGTAAACATTGAATAGATTAGGGCTTGCAGAAATGTGTTTTTGTTCCTTCTCATGAAATCTGTTATTTAAATTGTTTGTGAAGTGACATGTAGCAACATATTTAAAGCTATGGCTGTGTTGGCTAAAAACACTTAAGAAATAATTTTCTTATATAAAATGTGGATCTTTAAAAAAGATCATTATAATTCAGAATTGCAACTGTAATGATGATGCCATTTTTACCTAAGCTGGAAACTGAGGTTGAGAACATAGTATTGTGACTCGCCCAACATTGCACAGCTTGTGTTGGAAACAGGATATGAGCACAGATTTCTTGTATTTTCCCCTTTATTTACTGCCAGTAAAATGACTCACGTTTCTGTCTTTTCATTGATTTCTTTAGTGTTGAATTTAAATTTGTTGTTATTATAGTCAACAAAGATTACCGTATCCTTTCTTATTTGTTTCTGGTCTGCATAAATTTTGGATTAGAAGTCATCAATAATTTTTTTAGAAAAGTCTAATTAAAACCTGATATTTCCACATAAAAGATATCTGTGACTGGAAAAAATGAATCAGCATTGTTTAATTTTGTTTTGTTTCTAACTTGACCATCTGTTTAGGATTGTCCTTTTTCATGAGATGAAAAAATGTATGTGATTGTCAGATAACTGTTCTATAAGATATTGACTCTGCTAAAATCACAGTTTTACATTTTTTACCAAGAACTCTTTGATAGTAGCAAGCAGAATTCTCTGTTTGTTGTTTATTTGTTTGTCCCCTCCCCCCCCCAAGTACGAAAAAGAAGTAGAAGTTAGTGAGCTGTTGACTTGTAGCACTGATTTTAATGATTACACTTTAGACCATTTTTAGGCAAACTATGCTCTTTGGTGCTTCATGTTTTTTACATTGTGTGAATAGAATAAAGCTATAACTTCTACATATTAATTTGGTGGAAAACTTTAAACCAGACACTTTAAATAAACACTAACTAGGATACTATGAGTAATTTCCTGTCAGGTTTCTCCCAATTAAAAACAAATAAGGAAAATAATAATAAAATGGTCAAATTGAAGGCAAAATTGTAAATTTATCATTTGTTATCACTTAAAAGTAAAGTGCTTTTACTGAATCCCTGATAGTCGTTAAGCCCAGACTAGTCCGTCCTTTTTCAGAGAACTGACAGAAACACCAGAGTGTTACCATGTATAAATCACTCAGCCAGATGTTAGGAAACACGTTGAGAATTCATCAATGGAGTGACCTCATCCAGCTGTGGTAGAGGGAGGGGCGTGACACAGAGATGTATGAGAGGACATTTGGTCTCTGCTTCCCAGACTGAAACGGCTTCCCTGGTGGCTCAGATGGTAAACAATCTGCCTGCAGTGTGGGAGACCCTCATCCCTTGGTGAAGGGAATGGCAACCCACTCCAGTATTCTTGCCTGGAGAAGTCCATGGACCAAGCAGCCTGGCGGGCTACAGTCCGTAGGGTCACAGGGTCGCACACGACTGAGCGACTCACACTTTCACCCTTCCCCAGGCTGAAACGAAGGTGTGGAGAAGAAGCCACTTCCAACCGCTTTCCCATTGGCAGTGAACTCTCACCAACCATTTACAATCTAACCGGTTGGTTTTAAGTGAATTTAAGGAGTGACATCCAAGTTTGTGTCTTTATGACCTCTGATTTGGATTTGGATTTAAGGCATTTCGAGTCATTTTGAAGGGCTTCCCTGGTGGCTAACTGTGAAGAAGCTGCCTGCCGATGCAGTAGGTGTGAGACGTGGGCTCCATCCCTGGGTCTGGACGAGCCCCTGCAAGAGGAAGTAGCACCCACTCCGTGAGTCTTGCCTGGGATTTCCCAGACAGAGGGGCCCGGCGGGTTACAGCCCACTGTCACAGAGTCGGACACGGCTGAGCGGCTAACACTTTCTCTTTTCGAAGCATTTAATCTTTAACTTTTTGTCAGTTCAGTCTCTCAGTTGCATCTGACTCTTTGTGACCCCATGGACTGCAGCATACCAGGCTTCCCTATCCATCACCAACTCCTGAAGATTACTCAAACTCATGTCCATTGAGTCAGTGATGCCATCCAACCATCTCATCCTCTGTTGTCCCCTTCTCCTCCCGCCTTCTATCTTTCTCAGCATCAGGGTCTTTTCAAATGAGTCAGTTCTTTGCATCAAGTGGCCAAAACATTGGAGCTTCAACTTCCGCATCAGTCCTTTCAGTGAATATTCAGAACTGATTTCCTTCAGGATGGACTGACTGGACCTCCTTGCAGTCCAAGGGATTCTCAAGAGTCTTCTCCAACACCACAGTTCAAAGGCATCAATTCTTCAGCGCTCAACTTTCTTTATAGTCCAACTCTCACATCCATACATGACTACTGGAAAAGCCATAGCTCTGACTATATGGATCTTTAACTCGCTGAGTGGTTGATAACTACAGGAGCTTGAGAAGAAAGAAGTCTTTGGAATACTTTCCTCTAAAATCCTGTATTACTAGTTTGATTTCATTTTCTTGTGAAACTGTGAGTGATATCCAGAGCGTAGGAGTTAGGCTGAATGTTGGTATGTAGTTGCTTGGGGTGTGTAAATTAGCCAGAGTAGACCACCTGAAGGTTTCTACTGCCTATGTGTCAGCGCTCTGCCACATGCCGAGCAGGCCTAGCTTGCCTTGTAGACCCTGAAAGATACATACGGTGAACGTCCAGGTTTGTTTACATGGACTTTCATTTATCACCATTGAAAGCGCTTGTTGACTCAGTCCATTTTTTTCATATAATGTTGAACAAGCAATATTTTCTAAATTTATGATAAGCCAATATGTAGAAGGTGCTTATTGTATACATGAGTTATATTATTTGGAGATTTGTTTTTCCACTTTTTTTCCCCATAGCCTTTCATAGGAATAAATGTATACTTTAGCGTCCTGTAAGGAAAAGAAAAAGAGGAGAGAAACAAATTTTGTTGGTTTTCTAAAGACACTGTAAGTTTATAAACATTTTTCTGGAGATGAATGGTGCATTTTTTTCTTTTGAAAATTAAACAGTGTTCCTTCCAGATGCATAATTTAAAACTCTAGTTGTTTGTTTCCTGTCCATGTTTTGTTTCAGAAATAGAAATGCATCAAAAGTGGCTGACTTTAAATAACTAATGTTACTTGTGTTTTCAGCCATTGACTTAAGAGAAATACGTCATAATTACAAAATGGTCCTAAAACTTAATGAATGTGTAAAATACCCTTTAGAGGCATTTTTAACTGTGAATATTAATTTCTAGGAATGTATCCTAACATCTTTTTGATTGTGCTACCAATGCCTTTTGTATTGTTCAATATTCTCCTAGAAAAAAATTACTAAAAACCCTGAGGCAAGAGTAATTTCCTTAAATGGGGTTAGAAGTTTAAGTTTAATTTTCCATTTTTTTGACTTCTGTTTTATGGATAACTTTCCCAAGCCTGCCTAAGACCAGGTTATAGACTGGAAAGTCTTTCACACTCAAGTTTTAACATGCATCAAATTGTCTATCAGGTATTCTAATTATGCCATTACTTTTTTTAGTTATCCCAGGTGTTGCTAGTGGTAAAGAACCTGCTTGCCAATGCAGGAGACTTAAAATACATGGGTTTGATCCCTGGGTTAGGAAGATCCCCTGGAGGAGGGCATGGCAGCCCACTCCAGTATTCTTGCCTGGAGAATGTCATAGACAGAGGAGTTTGGCGGGCTACCGTCTATGAGGTCACAAAGAGTTGGAGAGTACTATAGCTCTTACTCTTACATACTATTAGTCATAATTTCTTCCCTCCTTTGAAAGAAAGATTGTAAAGCATCTTCTTACAGAGAGGAAGGAAGTGTCTATCTAACTAAAAAAATGGTAGCATTTTGATTTTAATCTTCTAGAAGGAATTAAAATGTTCCTTTGCTTTCTAAATTCACATAAAGAACTATCTTACTCTCTCACAGATAGACCTCATACTTAATGTACTGATGAGTACTTAACTCATCAGAAGATCTTACTGGGTCTATCCTCAAGGTTTATTCTGATTCACTTCTAACCACTGACGGGCCCTTTACTTTTGTGACATCAGCTTCCCTTGATCGTTGTAATAACCTGCTAGTGTTAAGGTGCTTGCCATCAGTGATTTTTACTAGTTAATGTATTCCAAAAACAAGCTTACTGAAACACAAGAAGTTATTTAAGTTTAGAGATTCTAGTTTTTTCTTAGTTCTTTTTTTCGTTGTATAGTTGGGAACTGCTATGCTTGGCATATAGAAAATGCACTAAAAAAAAGAAACATTAGTGGAATGACTGGAACATAAAAGGATATTTATGTTTCAGAAATATTTATCAATTGACTGCTATGTAAGACATTCTTTTCTTTTTATAAAAACTTTACTTTTCATTGAGGTAACATTGGTTTATAACATACATAAATTTCATGTGTACAACATTCTACTTCTGTATACATTGCAGCATGAAAGTGAGAAGTGTTAGTTGCTCAGTTGCGTCTCACCGTTTGTGGCCCCATGGACTGTAGCCTGCAAGGCCCTTCTGTCCAGGGGATTTTCCAGGCAAGAATCCTGGAGTGGGTTTCCGTTCCCTTCTCCAGGGGGTTGTCCCAACCCAGGGGTCGAACCTGCATCTCTGCGTCTCCTGCATTGGCAGGTGGGTTCTTTCCCACTAGTGCCACCTGGGAAGCCGTATGGGCATGTAAGCTGTTTCTATATCATGGCTGTTGTAAATAATGCTACAGGCAACTTTAGGGGAACATCTATTTTTTCTGATTAGTGTTTTTGCTTTCTTGGGATAAATGCCCAGAAGTGGGATAGCTGGATCATATAGTAGTTCTATTCTTATTTTTTTGGGAACTTTCATACTGTTTTCCATATGTTTCCATATGTTTTCCATATGTTTTTCATATGTTTTCCATAGTGGTTATACCCATTTACATTTCCATCGTCAGTGTATGAGTGATGCTGGGATACTGAAATGAAGAGGAATCAGATCTTTGCCCTAGAGGAACTCACAGTTTGATGAGGAGACAGACATAGACGACACACAGAGTTAGTAGGTGCTATGGCAGAAGCTTATATAAAGTACCAGAGGAACATGTGGACAGAGCACTTAGTGTTCCTAAGAACTTGGGTCACCTTTTGTCATCCTAATATTCATGTGGGTGATGAAGTAGGTGCATGTTATTGGACTTTAATAGCAAGTAAAAAACTTAGTTTATGACTTCCCTCATCCCCTGTCACTGAGTATTATTGGGCTCACATAGGTTGAGTTTGTGGACATTTTCAAACTGATCTGAACTATTGTTGCTTTATTCTGTTTTTATTTTTGTGATACCTATCCAGGTGTTTAGTATATAGCCATAATTTAAGAAATCCACACTCACATAAGATCTTCTAACAAATGTTTGAAAAAAGTAGTTACATGTGATCGCAATCAATGTGTTATTTATTTGTTGGCTGCTTTGCAAGACAGCTTGAACTGCAGGTTAGTAATTTTCCAGATTAAACTCTTTGCAAATTTCCTATCGAATCCATAGTAGATCCTTTCTTTTAGTCACTTGCAGTTTCTGCCCTGGTTGGCATTTCACACTGTATCCTAGCTTACGTGCAGCTGAGTCAATGCTGTTGGCAGAAGTAATGGGAGCCTTCTTTAGAGAGTCAGATAAATGGCTTCCAGACAGATCCAATTTTTGTTCAGGATAGTTTCATAATTTGCCTTGTAATGCTAGTGTCCTGGATTTAAACTGTAGGCGTAATAGTTATCTTGAGTTACAGAAATACTCTTTCTCAAAACTTTTTAGGTAATGTGTGCAGGTCTATAGTTTCAACAAGCCATGCTTCTAGCAATCTTTAATTACATTTCATTAGTTTTAATTTTAGCCTTAAACTTTGATTTCTAAATTCTACCACTTACCCTCTCCACGCCTCCGCCCCCCACCCCAGTCATGTATTATAGATGGCCCTGGGGCTGAAGCATTGTATGCTTATTCAGGTTACTTTTCAGTAAAGGAAAAACATTAGCTTTGTAAACTAATGATTTATTCAGTGGTGTGCCTGTGTTTTATTTGCTATAATGTGTCTCTTAAAGTGTATGAAGAACTGTTTTCATTTTATGTAATAACGATATTGGAAATACAGTGACTTTTCTGGAACAGTTAAGACATTGAAGGAATCTCATATGCTTTTATCAAGGAGATAACATTTTGGATATGCTCTGGTTTTTATTGAAGTCATTCTATTTTCATTAAGACCATGTCTCTTTGTAATCTTTATAGCGTTTGGGAATGTGGATGTTCTAATTAGAGGAGCATTTCTTATCCTTTGAATTATAGGTTCAATGATTAAGCCAGTCAGCAATGTGTCTGTGTGGGGTGTGTGTGTGTATGTGTATGATGACATTGTGAGTATTATGATTTTTGTTTCCTGTCGACGCAAATGTCAACAATGTAAGCCTTTCCTGTCTTAAAGTGGAAGCATCAGGAAACTTTTGCTGTCTTGACCATGGAACTATACCTTTAGTGTGGTATTAGTTATACTTTTTAACTAAAATCTAGAGGAGATTATGTGTATACAAGGTATATCTCCAGCATAGAGGAGAGTGATAGCCCATAAAAATTTAGGGTATTGTGCCTGCTTGGTGGTTTTCCCTCTTGTTGTGGTTTACCTCCCTTTTCTTGTGCCATTGTTTCATATGTTTTCATTTGTAGTGATAAGGCTTATTCAGAAATGTTTTTGAGTTATTCCTTCTACTTTATGACTACATTAGTCCCCATATAACCTTCTGATAACTTTTTTGAGATTTTCACATGGATTTCTAAACTCCAGTTTTAAGAACTTAACCTTTATAGCATTTGAATAGAGAACAGTATTAAGGAAGTCAGTGGACTTAGTTTATGGGTTATTGGCTCTTTGACTTTCGTCAGGTTTCTTTGTCTGAACTTTGCTTTCCTTATGCATGAAACTAAAGGTGGGTTTATTTCCCTTGTGGCTCAGCTGATAAAGAATCCACCTGCAATGCGGGAGACCTGGGTTCAATCCCTGGGTTGGGAAGATCCCCTGGAGAAGAATACCCACTCCAGTATTCTGGCCTAGAGAATTCCATGGACTCTCTAGTCCATGGGGTCGCAAAGAGTTGGACACCACTTTCACTTTCACTTTTATTTTCTAAGGTGGTTCTTTCTCAGATTCAGTCATGGTCTATTGATATCCCTCGTCTTGGATCATATAGACTGTTACAGTCAGCTTCATCTAGCCCCGCTCCCCTACCCCCTGCGAAGAATCTCCTTATAGTCCTAAGAACCAAGCATTTGTGTCCTTTCACACTGAAACATTGAACTTGGACTATCTATGTCTTCCGCATCTTTAAATAGTCTCTGAAATACCTTGTTTTATTTCTGGTTCTCTGGAAATATGGTAGCTTTTGGTTCATGTTGTAGAATTACTTCTCCCTCTAATTTCACTAGAAGGCCACAAGATAGCCATCATAGTGCCTAAACATTGCCATCTGCCTTTATTAACCTATGTGGCCCCAGTGAGATGGTTGATTGAGTTAATGTCAACCAGTTTTAACTTCTTCCCAAAGAATTAGCTGTACTTGCCCAATTGGTGGGCTTCTGAGCTGGCACTAGTGGTAAAGAATCCACCTGCTGATGCAGGAGACATAGGAGACATGGGGTTTGATTCCTGGGTCAGAAAGATCCCCTGGAGGATGGCATGGCAACCCACTCTAGTATTCTTGCCTGGAGAATCGCATGGACAGGAGCCGGGAGGCTACATTCCATAAGGTCACACAGAGTCAGACACGACTTAGCATACACACACACTGCATTGGTAGAGTTATTTCTGAAACATGAAACAGGGAAAAACAGCTAATTCTTTGGGTGCCACAGTTAGTGTTCAAATTGATATTCTCAAGGCAGAAGAACTGGGATAAAACAGAAGTGTTGAAATTTGTTGGCTCTGTGAGAACAGGCGGCTTATCTATCTCATTTGCTCTATCCCTGGCATTCAGAAGAGTATATTGCCATAGTGGGCGTTCCATAAAGATTTATAGAGCCAGTGAAAAAATTAAATTACAGTTGCTTATGTACAGAATGGAAGAGCTTATTTATTATAACTCTTAAATTTAGGGTCTTGGAGGACATGCAGAAAGAATGGAGAACCAGTATGGTGCAGCATCTGAAAACTAATTAAATAAAAGAACACAGACCTTTACTTGGAACAGTAGAAGATTTAGTAGGGGTGGAGGATTCACTTATTTGCTTTAATTTTTGAGTATAGTACTTAGATTCATGGAAAGATTTTTGCATTTTTGTCAAGTACTCTTTTCCTTGAAACCCGAGTTGGTCATGTAGGTAGGGGTTGCATGACTATCTGTCATAAATGTCACAGAAGGGGATCCTGAAAGAGCAGGTAGTTGAACCCACTTATTACTAAGGTTCATGTGAGTTTGTAGTTCTGTGAGTTTTACTTCAAAGGGAGATTGGACATGGCATGCTGTCTTGCAGAGGATAGTGAAGTGGGTAAAGAAATTTCCAGCCTTTGCTAAAGTGATTGAACTTGTAGATTCTTTTTGACAGGATCAGCATTTCTTAAGACTATAAAAATCTGGAAATAGTTTTGTTTTCTTTTTAATGAGTCAAGTATCAGAGAGTACAGAAAAGTGACAAGGGAAAAAAGAAAGATGTCTATGAGGGAAAAGAGAAAAGAAAAATCAGTTAGAACATTATTGTGAATCATGTGGATTTAAAGTATGAACAGTTGTTCCGTAAGTATGACAGCCACCCTTGATAGAGTATTTTCTTTACTAACATCGCACCACAGGCCTGCGGTGAGAACACTGTAGCCTGTTTGATTGGAGGACTTTGTTTGTATAGAGGAAGCCTAGCACACCTCAGAGGCCTTTGAGTATATAGATCTGCATGGTAATTGATGAAATGACCTTTACAGTGTTGAATTTGTCTTCAAAAATGTTTAAATCACTTATTTAGTAAAGTGGAGGAATTTAAAGATGACTGTAAATATGTTTTGTGGTCTCCTGAAATTAACAGTTTACTAAGGGAGACAGGTGCATGACCAAATAATTTTATTATAGCTTACTACATTTAAAAAAACTATGGTATACATAATGTACTATGGGAACCTTCTGCATTGGGAGATACAAATGAAAGGAGACTGGGGTTTGAAGGAGAAAGTTTGAAAGATAAGAAGCATAGGTGGGTAGGTGCATAACAATACACAGGCAAGTATCCTCAACTAGGGACTTGGCAGTAAGGTTTCTTTCTAGTAAAAAACTATGAGATCATCCC
Source organism: Cervus elaphus (assembly GCF_910594005.1). Taxonomy (NCBI): domain Eukaryota; kingdom Metazoa; phylum Chordata; class Mammalia; order Artiodactyla; family Cervidae; genus Cervus; species Cervus elaphus. The sequence continues at coordinate 10,810,831 of NC_057826.1, forward strand.
TTACTGTCAGAGCCAGGCCACAATGTTAATTTTTGTGAAAGGTTTCTAGATGAAGTTAGACTTAGCAGAGTATCATCTGAAAAGATACCATATCCATCAGGAGGGAGAGTTTGAGCAGAAACTGAGTGTGGACAAAGGAGAAAGGGAGATGTACTGGAACAATCTCCATCCAAACTCTACCCAAGAGAATGGAACACACTTGTTACTGTGGTTTGAAAGCCCTGACATGTAGTTGGACATGCCAGGCTGCCATTAGAGTGATGCCATTTAAATGTTGTTTCATGAAACAGACTCCTCTGGTCAGATTTCCAGTTCATTAAGCAACATTCTGATTATAATTTGCCTTCCCAGCTAGATTGGTCTACAGGGAGAAAACATGCTGGTTTACGCTGACATGAGCATTCTAATCCATATGGCAGTTATGGGTCTCATTGTAAACTAATGTAGTAAACTGAGTGATATTCTAGTCTGTCCACCAGTCTCTTATGAGCTTAATGTGCTCTACTGCTGAAAGATGACTTGCATCAGAGGACCAGAAAGCAGTGAAACTCCAGCTCCTAAGTCTACAAAGTTGAGCTCCTGGCCAGGAAGATGTACTCATGAAGGTAAACGTGTTCTCAGGACTGCTAGCTCCATTTTGAAATAACACAATTTCAGAGTGAGTTGTTCAGATGAGATATGGCTAGGGGAGACATATGTAGGTGTTCTTGAGAAGCTGCAAGTATGAGAGAGTGGAAAGGAGGGAGATGAGATGGGAGAGAAGAGCAGAAGTCAGGTTGTGAAATGACTGTTCTTTTGTAGGGAGGGTATTTCATTCATTTTTTTTTTTTTTTTAAGTAAATTAAACTGCTAGGAAATTCATGTGTGATTATTCTGCTCAAATACCATTCTGTCTTTCATGGTGAATTTTCATTGAAAAAGCCTTTTGTTATTTTAAATTCAAGTTGATTGGTTAACCATATAATCTTCCTGCTTATTTTGTGTTTACTAGGGTAGGTGAAGATCATTAGGCTACTGTGTGATGACTGAAGGCATAACTAGCCAGCCATTGTGACTTTTTGGTCCCTGTTTATCCTTACAATTGTAGTAATTCTGTTCTTTTCCTCTAAGCCTTGTGGAATACCACTTGAATGTCTCTAATGAATTTCTCATGAAATTGTGTAACCCTAATGACGGAGACTAATGCTGAAGCTGAAACTCCAGTACTTTGGCCACCTCATGAGAAGAGTTGACTCACTGGAAAAGACCCTGATGCTGGGAGGGATTGGAGTCAGGTGGAAAAGGGGACGACAGAGGATGAGATGGCTGGATGGCATCACCGACTCGATGGACATGAGTTTGAGTAGACTCCAGGAGTTGGTGATGGACAGGGAGGCCTGGCATGCTGCAATTCATGGGGTCACAAAGAGTTGGACACCACTGAGCAACTGAACTGAACTGAACTGAATGACAGAGTTGTTTTGACTAGGGGGCGTCCCCAAGCCTTGTAATCTCTTATAGGGTTCTTGAGAATCTCCTTTTCATGAAGTATATTTACTTACTTGAAAAGTAGCTCTTTCTTACCTCTATTAAATTTTCATGACTTAAAGCCTTTATGTAGTATCACTGAGTTTGGAAACTTGGACCTTTTTTTTTTTTTTTTATTAGTTGGAGGCTAATTACTTCACAACATTTCAGTGGGTTTTGTCATACATTGATATGAATCAGCCATAGAGTTACACGTATTCCCCATCCTGATCCTCCCTCCCACCTCCATCTCCACCCGATTCCTCTGTGTCTTCCGAGTGCACCAGGCCCGAGCACTTGTCTCATGCATCCCACCTGGGCTGGTGATCAGTTTCACCATAGATAATACACATGCTGTTCTTTCGAAACATCCCACCCTCACCTTCTCCCACAGAGTTCAAAAGTCTGTTCTGTACTTCTGTGTCTCTTTTTCTGTTTTGCATATAGGGTTATCGTTACCATCTTTCTAAATTCCATATATATGTGTTAGTATACTGTAATGTTCTTTATCTTTCTGGCTTACTTCACTCTGTATAATGGGCTCCAGTTTCATCCATCTCATTAGAACTGATTCAAATGAATTCTTTTTAACGGCTGAGTAATATTCCATGGTGTATATGTACCACAGCTTCCTTATCCATTCATCTGCTGATGGGCATCTAGGTTGCTTCCATGTCCTGGCAATTATAAACAGTGCTGCGATGAACATTGGGGTGCACGTGTCTCTTTCAGATCTGGTTTCCTCAGTGTGTATGCCCAAAAGTGGGATTGCTGAGTCATATGGCAGTTCTATTTCCAGTTTTTTAAGGAATCTCCACACTGTTTTCCATAGCGGCTGTACTAGTTTGCATTCCCACCAACAGTGTAAGAGGGTTCCCTTTTCTCCATACCCTCTCCAGCATTTATTGCTTGTAGACTTTTGGATAGCAGCCATCCTGACTGGTGTGTAATGGTACCTCACTGTGGTTTTGATTTGCATTTCTCTAATAATGAGTGATGTTGAGCATCTTTTCATGTGTTTGTTAGCCATCTGTATGTCTTCTTTGGAGAAATGTCTGTTTAGTTCTTTGGCCCATTTTTTGATCGGGTCATTTATTTTTCTGGAATTGAGCTGCAGGAGTTGCTTGTATATTTTTGAGATTAATCCTTTGTCTGTTTCTTCGTTTGCTATTATTTTCTCCCAATCTGAGGGCTGTCTTTTCACCTTACTTATAGTTTCCTTTGTTGTGCAAAAGCTTTTAAGTTTCATTAGGTCCCATTTGTTTAGTTTTGCTTTTATTTCGAATATTCTGGGAGGTGGGTCATAGAGGATCTTGCTGTGATTCATGTCGGAGAGTGTTTTGCCTATGTTCTCCTCTAGGAGTTTTATAGTTTCTGGTCTGACATTTAGATCTTTAACCCATTTTGAGTTTATTTTTGTGTATGGTGTTGGAAAGTGTTCTAGTTTCATTCTTTTACAAGTGGTTGACCAGCTTTCCCAGCACCACTTGTTAAAGAGGTTGTCTTTTTTCCATTGTATATCCTTGCCTCCTTTGTCAAAGATAAGGTGTCCATAGGTTCGTGGATTTATCTCTGGGCTTTCTATTCTGTTCCATTGATCTATATTTCTGTCTTTGTGCCAGTACCATACTGTCTTGATGACTGTGGCTTTGTAGTAGAGCCTGAAGTCAGGCAGGTTGATTCCTCCAGTTCCATTCTTCTTTCTCAAGATTACTTTGGCTATTCGAGGTTTTTTGTATTTCCATACAAATTGTGAAATTATTTGTTCTAGTTCTGTGAAAAATACCGTTGGTAGCTTGATAGGGATTGCATTGAATCTATAGATTGCTTTGGGTAGAATAGCCATTTTGACAATATTGATTCTTCCAATCCATGAGCACAGTATGTTTCTCCATCTGTTTGTGTCCTCTTTGCTTTCTTTCATCAGTGTTTTATAGTTTTCTATGTATAGGTCTTTTGTTTCTTTAGGTAGATATACTCCTAAGTATTTTATTCTTTTTGTTGCAATGGTGAATGGTATTGTTTCCTTAATTTCTCTTTCTGTTTTTTCATTGTTAGTATATAGGAATGCAAGGGATTTCTGTGTGTTAATTTTATATCCTGCAACTTTACTATATTCATTGATTAGCTCTAGTAATTTTCTGGTAGAGTCTTTAGGGTTTTCTATGTAGAGGATCATGTTATCTGCAAACAGTGAGAGTTTCATTTCTTCTTTTCCTATATGGATTCCTTTTACTTCTTTTTCTGCTCTGATTGCTGTGGCCAAAACTTCCAACACTATGTTGAATAGTAGTGGTGAGAGTGGGCACCCTTGTCTTGTTCCTGATTTCAGGGGAAATGCTTTCAATTTTTCACCATTGAGGGTGATGCTTGCTGTGGGTTTGTCATATATAGCTTTTATTATGTTGAGGTATGTTCCTTCTATTCCTGCTTTCTGGAGAGTTTTCATCATAAATGAGTGTTGAATTTTGTCAAAGGCTTTCTCTGCATCTATTGAGATAATCGTATGGTTTTTATCTTTCAATTTGTTAATGTGGTGTATTACATTGATTGATTTGTGGATATTAAAGAATCCTTGCATTCCTGGGATAAAGCCCACTTGGTCATGGTGTATGATTTTTTTAATATGTTGTTGGATTCTGTTTGCTAGAATTTTGTTAAGGACTTTTGCATCTATGTTCATCAGTGATATTGGCCTGTAGTTTTCTTTTTTTGTGGCATCTTTGTCTGGTTTTGGTATTAGGGTGATGGTGGCCTCATAGAATGAGTTTGGGAGTTTACCTTCATCTGCAATTTTCTGGAAGAGTTTCAGTAAGATAGGTGTTAGCTCTTCTCTAAATTTTTGGTAGAATTCAGCTGTGAAGCCATCTGGTCCTGGGCTTTTGTTTGCTGGAAGATTTTTGATTACAGTTCGACTTCCTTGCTTGTGATGGGTCTGTTAAGATCTTCTATTTCTTCCTGGTTCAGTTTTGGAAAGTTATACTTTTCTAAGAATTTGTCCATTTCATCCAAGTTGTCCATTTTATTGGCATAGAGCTGCTGATAGTAGTCTTTTATGATCCTTTGTATTTCAGTGTTGTTTGTTGTGATCTCTCCATTTTCATTTCTCATATTGTTGATTTGGTTCTTCTCTCTTTGTTTCTTAATGAGTCTTGCTAATGGTTTGTCAATTTTGTTTATTTTTTCAAAAAACCAGCTTTTAGCTTTGTTGATTTTTGCTATGGTCTCTTTAGTTTCTTTTGCATTTATTTCTGCCCTGATTTTTAAGATTTCTTTCCTTCTGCTAACCCTGGGGTTCTTCATTTTTTCCTTCTCTAATTGCTTTAGGTGTAGAGTTAGGTTATTTATTTGGCTTTTTTCTTATTTCTTGATGTAAGCCTGTAATGGTATGATCCTTCCCCTTAGCACTGCTTTTACAGTGTCCCATAGGTTTTGGGTTGTTGTGTTTTCATTTTCATTCATTTCTATACATATTTTGATTTCTTTTTTGATTTCTTCTATGATTTGTTGGTTATTCAGAAGCATGTTATTTAGCCTCCATATGTTTGACTTTTTAACAATTTTTTTCCTGTAATTGAGATCTAATCTTACTGCACTGTGGTCAGAAAAGATGACTGGAATAATTTCAATTTTTTTGAATTTTCCAAGACCAGATTTATGGCCCAGGATATGATCTATTCTGGAGAAAGTTCCGTGTGCACTTGAGAAAAAGGTGAAGTGGATTGTTTTGGGGTGAAATGTCCTATAGATATCAATTAGGTCTAGCTGGTCCATTGTGTCATTTAAGGTTTGTGTTTCCTTGTTAATTTTCTGTTTAGTTGATCTGTCCATAGTTGTGAGTGGGGTATTAAAGTCTCCCACTATTATTGTGTTACTATTAATGTCCTCTTTCATACTTGTTAGCGTTTGCCGTACATATTGCGGTGCTCCTATGTTGGGTGCATATATATTTATAATTGTTATATCTTCTTCTAGGATTGATCCTTTGATCATTATGTAGTGTCCTTCTTTGTCTCTTTTCACATCCTTTATTTGAAAGTCTATTTTATCTGATATGAGTATTGCGACTCCTGCTTTCTTTTGGTCTCCGTTTGCGTGAAATATTTTTTTCCAGCCCTTCACTTTTAGTCTGTATGTGTCTCTTGTTTTGAGATGGGTCTCTTGTAGACAGCATATATAGGGGTCTTGTTTTTGTATCCATTCAGCCAGTCTTTGTCTTTTGGTTGGGGCATTCAACCCATTTACATTTAAGGTAATTATTGATAGATGTGGTCCCGCTGCCATTTACTTTGTTGTTTTGGGTTCACGTTTATACAGCCTTTCTGCATTTCCTGTCTAGAGAAGATCCTTTAGCATTTGTTGAAGAGCTGGTTTGGTGGTGCTGAATTCTCTCAGCTTTTGCTTGTCTGTAAAGCTTTTGAATTCTCCTTCATATCTGAATGAGATCCTTGCTGGGTACAGTAATCTAGGTTGTAGGTTATTCTCTTTCATTACTTTCAGTATGTCCTGCCATTCCCTTCTGGCCTGGAGGGTTTCTATTGATAGATCAGCTGTTATCCTTATGGGAATCCCTTTGTGTGTTATTTGTTGTTTCTCCCTTGCTGCTTTTAATATTTGTTCTTTGTGTTTGATCTTTGTTAATTTGATTAATATGTGTCTTGGGGTGTTTCACCTTGGGTTTATCCTGTTTGGGACTCTCTGGGTTTCTTGGTCTTGGGTGGCTATTTCCTTCCCCATTTTAGGGAAGTTTTCAGCTATTATCTCCTCGAGTATTTTCTCATGGCCTTTCTTTTTGTCTTCTTCTGGGACTCCTGTGATTCGAATGTTGGGGCGTTTCACATTGTCCCAGAGGTCCCTGAGGTTGTCCTCATTTCTTTTGATCCTTTTTTCTTTTTTCCTCTCTGCTTCATTTATTTCCACCATTTTATCTTCTACCTCACTTACCCTATCTTCTGCCTCCGTTATTCTACTCTTGGTTCCCTCCAGAGTGTTTTTGATCTCATTCATTGCATTATTCATTTTTAATTGACTCTTTTTTATTTCTTCTAGGTCTTTATTAAACATTTCTTGCATCTTTTCAATCTTTGTCTCCAGGCTATTTATCTGTAACTCCATTTTGTTTTCAAGATTTTTGATCATTTTTATTATCATTATTCTAAATTCTTTTTCAGGTAGATTCCCTATCTCCTCCTCTTTTGTTTGACTTGGTGGGCATTTTTCATGTTCCTTTACCTGTTGGGTATTTCTTTGCCTTTTCATCTTGTTTAGATTGCTGTGTCTGGAGTGGGCTTTCTGTATTCCTACAGGGATTTTAATATGTTGCACTGGTCCCTTCTGAAGCGGTTCCCTTTGTTTATTTGGCTTCTGTTTGCCAGTCTCTTCAGAGCCTCATTTCCACCCTGACACAGGCGGGCGGAGGTGGACTCTTATTCAGGTAGCTAGTTCTGTCGCCCTGCCGGGAGGGGCTGGCGCTGCGGGAGAGGCTGGCGCTGCTTTCTCCGTCTGCGCTGCTCAGGCTCCCGGCTGCTCTATATGGAGCGCGCCCCACGCTGCACGCGGTTCCAGCCCTCGGGTGTTCCACAAAAGCGCAGAACAAAAAGCTGCGCCTGCTCCCTGTGCCTTCCCTGTCCCAGCGGTCCAGGCAGCCAGGGGCTTGAGGGGCGCACTCTCCCCGGGTGCGGCGCGCCCACTCTCTTCCGCGGTCCTAGTCTCAGTTTCTGCCGGCGCCAGTCGGGTGCGTGCACCTTCTGCCCTCCGCTCCCCAGCCCCAGTCCCTGCCCATGCCGGTCGGGTCGGGTGCGTGCACCCTGTGTCTCGCCGCGACCCTCCCAGCAGATGTTGACCATCCAGAATCTCAGGAGACCTTTGCTTAGAAACTGGAGGCCTGTTTGCAGTGCCGCAGGGGATGCGGTCCTTGGGGCTGAGCCTGCCCCCTTCCCTTCCCCCCTGCCTCCTGCTTCCTGCCTCCTGCGGGGCTGGGCCCGTCCTCAGCCTGCGAGCTCTTCTCTGGACTTGCTCGGTCCCTTTGTTCTGCGAACGGCCGGCAGTGTGTTCGGGCCGGTTAATTTTCTCTCTCTCTTTTGCTCTTCCTCAGTTCAAGTTGGCAACTCACAAAAGCTCCCTCCGATTGTCCTTAGGGCGCTCAGGCCCGGACCCTACCCCAAGCAATGCCGCCCGCTCCTCTCCGTTCCGCCCCCACTTGCTGGTGGCGGATGCGGGTGTCTGGGGTACTTTTCTGCTGGGAGTTGCTTTTAGGCTCGTAATCTGTGGGTTTTATTTATTGTTTCCCTCCCAGTCAGGTTGCCCTCCGACATTCAAACACTTCCCCCAGGCCCGCCAATGCGAGGGTTTCCCGGTGTCTGGAAACGTCCTCTATTAAGACTCCCTTCCCAGGACGGATCTCCTTCCTTAGCTCTTTTGTCTCACTTTTTATCTTTTATATTTTGTCCTACCTCCTTTCGAAGACAATGGGCTGCTTTTCTGGGCGCCTGATGACCTCAGCTAGCGATCAGAAGTTGTTTTGTGAAGTTTGCTCTGCGTTCAGTTATTCTTTTGATGAATTTGTAGGAGAGAAAGTGGGCTCCCCATCCTACTCCTCCGCCATCTTGGCTCCTCCCCCTCAACTTAGACCTTTTGAAGTGGTGTTTTGATGAGATAAAGGTAGCAGTAACACTTTTTTTTCCCCTGAAATAAAGAAACCTACTTACTTGACATTTTGCCTTTTCTAGTGTTTTACTAATATTTATTGAAAACTCAAAATCGGTTTGTGACATTGGCTTCTACTCTGATCCATTAATGGCACTGTGTTATTAAATCGATGATGAATTTTTTAAAACTTTTTTTTTCTTTTAGTAGCAGAATTACTGTAGTATTTTTTATCACGTATCTGCTCACTATTTCACTCATTATCGTACTTCTGAATTCTCTGTTACTTGACATCAGTTAATGAGAAAGAATAATAAGTTATTTTGGTAACATCAAGGGGCAAAGTCAGATCTGTTTTTTAATGTGCTTCTTTGGGTTTGTTGTATAGATATGACATGTGTTTCTTGTCTTCACTTAATAATTAACCTCTGATTTTATTTCTTACCAATGCCTCTAGGAAAAACATATAACCAACGAAGAAGAACACCGTAGGAGGATGGAAGAGGCCAGATTGCAGCTCAAGGATCAACTTCTTTGTCTGGAGACGGAACAGGAATCCATCCTTGGGGTGATAGGAAAGGAAATTGATGCAGCTTGTAAAACGTTCTCCAGGAACTCAATGGACAAATTGAAAGTAATTACGAGTTGCTATGTGCCTTTCAGTTAGTTTCCTAATATATAATTATAATACGATTTAATGCATAGTTACCTGGTCATCACATTTTTATTCCAGAGAGTTTTATGGAACAAAATAACATCTTACACTTTTTAGAATGAGCTATTTTATCTATTGCACAGTCATGGTGAAAGAAAGTTACTCCATGCTGTTACTCCACTGAATTGCTTGTATCTCACTCTGTAAAAGAAAATGTCTTACTAGAGAAATCTTTCAAGTCAAGAAGCCTGGATTTTGAATTTTTTATTATCATAGACCATTTTTATTGTTGTTAGTATATTACTGGCTCACACCTATTGAGTGCTAGCTATATTACACATACTGTTTTAATTACAGTATATACATTCTCTCTCTATTCTGAAACCACCCTGTCCTTTAGACACTCACATTAAATCCATTTTAGGCAAGAAAAAGCAGGACTTGAAGGGGATAAGTAACTTTCCCCTGGCCATGTATCTAGTCTAAAGCTAGAATTAAGACTTCAAATATTGGGTGTCTAACTCTGGAGCTTAAAGAAGTATCTACCATGCTATTTGCTTCCCTGTTTAAACAAATTGCATTTTATTTAGTTTTCCTGTCTTTAAAATGAATTATTGCCACTAAATTTGTAGTCCTAGTGAAATAATAAATAAAAACAAGTAATCATGGATGTTCTTAATTCCTTGAAGTAAGTACCTCCTTACACTCTAGGTCCTAGTACTGCTAAGTTATATACAAAGAGCATTGCAGTGCTTTGGTGTGGTATGACCACAGTACATTATAGTTTAGCCCATCATTTCCCCTTGTAGTTATTTCATTTGATGATATAACAGCATTCAAATTAAAAAAAAAAAAAAAACAGCATTCAAATTATCATATTATGCATTAAGGTTTTTTTTAAATCTTTTCAAATATTGTCATTCATCTTTTTTTCTCATATAAAATATTCTTCCCTGAACTACTTTCCCCTCTTTTTTCCTGTTTTTTCCTCCATCTTTTTTGTTTTTCTTAAATAATGTTTTCAAGAACATAAAATGATATTCTCCACTTGCGCTTTAGGATTCAGCTTTAAAGGAAATATTTCAACTGGCAGAATTTGGCGAAGTTGATGGAATTTCTACAATATATGTTTTTGTATACTTTTCTTTTTTAAAGTTCAGATGTCAATTTGAGAGGACTGTGAGCCAAATACAAGAAGTAATTAGCTTTAGGGGAAAACTAACTCTTTCTGTCCTGTTATAACATTCGTTTATTCTGTTCCTTATCTAATACTGCTTTATTTTTATTTAGAACTTGTTGACATATATTTAAACCCTTGAAATCATAATTTTATCTAGAAGATGCACAGATTTACTATCGAATATTTATTCTGTGTTTAAGAATTTATGTCAGAATGGCTTGTTTTCAGCCAAGTAGAGATATAAAAATAGGAACATTTGGATTGCGTTATATATAAACCTTGTTATTTACAGACTAAAACGGGTCAATTACAAGCTAAAGCATAGTGTGTATGTAGTACATTGCTTAAATATTTTATTTCTTTATATGATTCAAATTATCCTTCTAACTTACTATTATGAAAAGTACCCTATTCTTTAATAGGCTTTCAAGAATGTGGTGGTAATGGGTCTTTACACCTCTTTACCTGGAGAAAGACTAATTCAAGTCTAAGTGATGGGTGGAAAGTTAATCTATGAGAATGGAAATTCTATTAAGATTATTTTTAGGAATGCATTTTTTTTTATTGTGGATCTTTTTCCATTAATAATTTTTGTTGTTTCATTTCTATAAAATTGAAAAACAAAGGAATACTCAAGAACATAACATTTGTTCTCACTTCACAGAAACCACCAAAGTGTTTATTAAAATTGATTTTTTGCTTTGTAGTTCAGAAATGTAGGTGAGATTGGTAGTCTTTGTAAAATATTTTCAGAAATGAAGTACTTCCAATCATTCCTGGTCATTTGTTGATTTTTGAAATATTGCTGATGAAATTTTCAGCCATTTTATGTAGAAAGTGACTATTATGGAATGGACCAAATAAGAGATATGCAACAAAAGAGTCTGTGAAAAGTCTTTGGGAATGTTGGAATTATTTCTAATTATAGTTTCTTTTTTCAGCCACCATATTTATTACTTATTCCACATTAGTAAGTGCATGCAGTATTTGAAAATCTGTTGTTAGACGCTTATGGAACAATTAGAAAAGTGTTTGAATTAAAGATACAATATTTTCACAGACCAGTCTTTGGTAAGTCTAGAGATTTTCCCCTAACACTTGGTCAGAGTATTCATTTCTTTGTAGAGCATGCAGAGAATAGGCTTTGGATCAAGACAGATGGAGATTCAAATTGCAACTCTCCAAATTGCTAATGTATGACCTAGGATGAGTTATGTAATCTCTATTCGCTCTAAGAATTCATGTCCTATTTATAAGTTGGGTTATTATGAAGATAAAATAAAAAAGATGTAGAAGGTGTACATCATAGTGTGATGTACATACTAAGTGTATCATATCTTGCACTTAGTAGTGCAAGATAGCAAGATCAACTAATGATTTCTCTCATTATGCAGAGAGTTTTTTGTAATGTACTCATATTGCCAAGTATATGGCTTCTATTTCTTTAATCTTTTTATGACAAATAACTGTTGTCTTAATAGACTTTGTGCTCTTGTCATAATAGACTTTGAAGTGTATTTATTGATAATTACATCTTGATATGCAGTTAGTAGTGAAGTGATAATGGTGTTCTGTATGTCTGATATTGTGCCAACACCCATTTTATTTAATTTATACCCTGGCCTCATGAGGTAGTTTACTCACTTTATAGATGATAACCTGCAGCTTAGAGAAAAATTAAGTCATACCATTTATAAGTGATTAAGTGACTATTTTCTTAAACACTAAACTATATATAAATGTATAAAGCATGTTGCAAAATATAAACATTGTTTTATTTCAGATTATTTTGGTCTTTAATCTTGAGTACTGTATCTTAGGTCACTGAAGACTTGAGATGATGACATAGGTCAATGAAAAAGAGTAATAAAGAACAACATAATCAATGATAAATGGATGGTTACAAATATTCAACACAGTAGAGAGGTAGAAAAGGAAGAAAGCACTGTGAACTAGAGATTAAGAAAAATCTCATTGAAAAAGCCGGAAAGGCCTGAGAATTGAGTGAGATCTAGATAATGAGAAAAATGGATGATAGAAAGGTTACATGAGACTACAGCACTCTTGTACGTGGCATGTGGTCACGCTCGTTGCGCATTCATCATGTCTAAATGAATTACCTAATGCTATTCCGTAGGGGAGTGATGTGCAAACGCATCAAGAAGTATAGAAGTATTTGAAGATAGGAACAGACATTGCATGCAGAGGGATAAGATACTTTTAAGCAGAAAATTTCTAGGAAAAACCGATGCAGAAGTTTCATGGATAGCACAAAGTTCAAAGGGAAAAATTGAGAAATTCTTTTGTGTTTACAATTATGAAGTGATTGACAAACTTTGAGTAGACTTTTACCAGTAATAAGGCAGAACCAGCTGACAGTAATTTTATAAATGAGTTGGTGTGAAGGAACTCAGGGCATCTAGTGTAGACAATCTATTTATTGTAGAATCTTGTTACCATCATGAGTTACAAAGCGATGTAGGTGTGAAGTTATATTGATTAGGTTCTGTCAGTTCTATACAACCATTAATGAGACAAAATAGCTCTCATAGTATAAAATTGAGGAAGGAAAAATGAGACAAAGAATTAAGTTTTATGTAATTACATCTGACTCACTGTGAAATACATTATCTGGAACAAGACTGAGGAAAAGACACAAAAATGAAGTAAACTGGTGTAAGTGAGGCTGCTTGCCATGCAGAACTCCATGGATCAGCCTCAGAGATTTGAGCTTCTCAAGAGCCTCAAGAGCCTCGAGATTCTCAAGTAGTAGCACTTGAGAGTTGAGTCATATGTGTATACGTGAGCTAAATATTTAGTGTCAATACATACATTCATACATGTTTTCATACTGATGTATACATATATTGATACATATATACATGCTTAATAAATAGGCGTTAAATAAATAATAGTTTGGAACTGGTTTTATACTTGCTGTGAACTTTCTTTTTAAACCCTTAGGTTTAGAGACTGAACTTTTGGATATAATGGTGTACAATCTTCATTTATGTAAATTCATTTCAGGGAGGTACCTACTTCTAATTGATGACTTCCTCTTTCTTTGTAGGTTTTTTCATCTAGTCCTGATATCAATTATGACCCACATCGCTGGTTAGCAGAGAGCAAGGTAATTAATCTTGGAATCCTAAAGCTTTCATTATGTTTATGACCTTCAAGGTATCCTATTTGGCCTACTCATGTATTTTGACATGTAACTGAACATTTGAAAGCCTTAATACTTCATTACTGGGAAAGATATCATTGTAATGCATTCAAGAAACCACCATGTTCTTTTAGTTGAATATTTAAAAATTAGCTTAAATATACAGGCATGGAGTGAGAGAATAAATGAGTAGGTAAAACTGTTGAAATATTGAAATTTGATTGTCAGACAAATTCCTCTACCTTTTTCTTGGGAGAGAAAGCTGAGGTGCACAAAAGTCAGGGAAGCTGTAACCAGTCCTCATTTATGTGTATATATACTTACATTCTGGTTCTGGAGTGTTAGCTCAAAGCTGCCAAATATCTCTGTGGCTCAAGCAAATCCTTCACCTCTCTGGGTATGTTGTTTTCTCATTTACAAAATGGAAAGGGTAAGCTGGGTGTTCTGAAGATAACTTGATTGTTTCATGATTCTTTGACATCATGATTTAAATGTAATGGAAGATAACAAAAAATAATGTTGAACAATTTGTTAATTTTAGCAAAAAGATTCTCCTACACTGTGTGATAGTTTTCAGCTGTCTTCATATATCAGATCAACTTGGAAATTCATTGATTTAAATATATAGAACATTGTGATCATATAAGATGTAGATATCAGTTTATGAAATTATCAATGCTTAAGCACTTGCATTCTTTTTTAGAGTAGTTTTTTTCTGCTTTAAGTTACTAAAATCTTCCATCCCATTTAAATTCTATAAGAAAACCAACTGTACTATAAACCTCACCAACTGTGTTCTAACTTAGGATTTTATTGCATGAAAGAAACTTTAAGTTTTTATAATATCCTTATTTAAAAATATGAGCAAAGTGAGGTTTTCATTAAGATACGTGACTTTCTTAGCTTCCCTGGTGGCTCAGATGGTAAAGAATCTTCCTGTAATGTGGGAGATGTGGGTCCATCTCTGGGTCGGGAAGATCCCTAGAGGAGGAAATGGCAAACCATTCCAGTATTCTCCCTGGAGAATCCCATGGACCGAAGAGCTTGGCGGGCTACAGTCTGTGGGGTTTCAAAGGGTCAAATACGACTGAGCGACTGACACGTTTACTTCTTTTTTGATATAAAGAAGGGGAGAATGGATTACATGCCATGTCAGATTCACAATGAACGTTCTTACCATTATGTGTATCAGTATCAGTTAGTTGCTCAGTCATGTCCAACTCTTTGTGACCCTATAGGTTGTAGCCCACCAGGCTTCTCTGTCCATGGAACCCTCTAGGCAAGAATACTGGAGTAGGTTGCTGTTTCCTTCTCCAGGGAATCTTCCCAACCCAGGGATCAAACCCAGGTCTCCTGCATTGCAGGAAGATTCTTTACCATTGTTCTGCCCGTAGTCCGAGTCCCGGTCAGGAAAGAAGACTCCTCGAAACAATGCAACTTGCAATAGGGGAATTTATTACTGACTCGAGCCAGGGCCTCCCGCCCTCACCAGGTGTGTGAGGACGAAAAGGCCCCGAGCCCCGGTTCTCTCGGGTATTTATTAGGTCAAAATAAGCAGCAGGTAGTTGGTGCAATCGGATTGGTTACACAGTGGGTAGTTGGCGCAAGCTGATTGGTTACACAGTTGCAAGGTAATTTTTATTGGCCCAAAGTGGGGCTTTCAGCTTTCCCCTGATAGGTTGCCTTTTTTCTGGCTAGGCATATGTTGATTGGCTGGCTCTAAGAGGCCTGATTATTATGTTACCCTGGGAAACCAGGCCTACTCCTAATCTAGGCTGCCTGCCATGGAGTTAGCCATGACAGCCTCACAACCATCTGAGCCACAGGGGAAGCCCACGATTATGTGTATTAACATTTAAATATAGCCAGTCTTGTTCATTTAGCCAAGATTTGTTGATCATGTATTTTTTGTGTACAGACATTGGGGATATGTGTTAGAAAGCCATGGAAGTTAATAGGGAAAATGGAATTATAAACAAATTTTAGATATCCTTGAAATCCTTAATGTGAGTTATGTTGTTATAGAGATAGGTAAACATTGACCTGAGAATACAGAAGAAGGAAGAACTACGGTGTTTGTGTTGGGAGGATGGAAGGGTGTGATGCTGCCAGCATGTCAGAGAAGGCTTCTGCAAAAATATGTTTAAACTCAGTCGTAAAAAACTTATGTAGAAGTTCTCCAGTTGGCTAAGTAAGTATAACAGTGGCAAGAAGATGAATATTTGAGTCAACAGGAATAAGGCCCTGAGATTCATGAGTAAGGTACAGGTGGGAGGTGGTACAAGACAGAGTTCACTTTAGAAAACCAGATAGTCATTAGAGAAGCTTCTTTTTTAAAAAAATTCTTAATAAGAAATTAACAGTATTATGATTGAACATTGAAATTTACTTGACCTTATAAAATTTTCTCTCATACTTTCAATACAGTGATCCTGTATGTACCTCACCATTTTTATAGAAGCCAATCCTGACTTGTATTTATGCTGCTGGCGTAGAAATTTTAGAATGTACATGTTTTGCTGTCTCAGAATTTTTTAGCTAGAAGTTTTCTGTGCATTAATAAAGCATTTCTCTCTCTTTTTTTTCTTTTTCTTTTCCCAACTCCACAATTCTGACAAGAGCAATGTACTTGGAATTTCCTTTCAAGTTAAAATCTTTATCATTTCTGAACAGAAAGTTTTCACTGCTGTTGTTCAGTTAAATTATGAGAGCCAGAGATGACTCTTAATCATAGCTCTTTAATTTGGGAGCGAGTGAGCTGTTTTCCCTTATCATTTAATAGGGTTGAACTTCCGATCAGACAAGTTTTAATGCTGCATGAGGCAACTGTAGCTCTACAGTGTAAAAAGGTCGTGATAAGCAATACTACGCTGACCAACTGACTAAGGAGGAATTGAATCTATTTACTAGAAAGATGGCTCAGGTTATTGATGGGCTACAGTACTGTAATTCCCATGAACTATGACTGGACAGCTCTATAAGTATTGAAGATAATATCTGAAGTCAAAGGACAAAAGCTATATGGAAAGTAGAATTGCTATTCAGCTAGTCGATGTTGACGTCTTGCAGTATTAGAAGGACCTCTGATGGCATTTTGTAATTGTTTTCATAAATCTGCCAAATGCATTTCTTCTTTTAGTGTTAATTCTAGAAGAACTAAGACTGGGTGGAAATTGTGTTCCTGTTGCTTTGTTGGCAGTGGTAACATAACATAAACGTGAAACCCAACTAAGATTTGGACCTGGCTCATAGATAAAATAACCAATGAATCTAAGAATAATGCATGACAGAGAGGAAGAGGGTTGAGATGGTTAAGTAAAGCAGGGCCTTCCCATAGACAAGGAATTTGTTTTTGTCAAAAAACCCTGACAAAGCATTTAGAGGCTAAATTTTATTCAGTTTAACTGAGAATTTACTAAGTAGCTACTGTGCCTCAGTACTCCCATTACATGCTGTGAAGATAAGAATGAATTAGGAAATGATCCCCGTACTTCCCTGTTGTTCCAGTTGGTCCAAGACTTCACCCTCTCAATGCAGGGGGTCTGGGTTCCATCCCCTGTCAGGGGACTAGATCCCACATGTCGAAACTAAGACCCAGTGCAGCCAAATAAATAAATGTTAAAAAAAAAAAGAAATTATCTTTCCTCTTAAGGAACATGTTGTCTCTAGAAAAACTGACACTTCTGTAGATGGTTTCAATATTAGATGTAAGAGCTGTAACAGGTGAGCACAAGCTGCCTTGGAGGCAGATGCTATGGATAGATCTTGCAGCCAGCCAGGTAAACAGGAAAGAATATGCATACTGAGTAAACAATTGTAGGAATGGCCTGGAAGAGAAACAGCATGATAAATACCAAAGAAACACCAAGTGATCTGGCAGTACTACATACACTGAAAACGTGAGACAGAGGATGTCAAGGATGAGGCTCTAGAAGGAGACAGAGTTTAGATCCGTCAAGAAGAGCATCGTATGCCATTTTAAAAGCTTGGGTCTGCTCTGCATTTAGTGGGGGGCCATGAAGGAGTTTTGAACATGAGAGCCATATGTTCGTATTTTAGAAGCATCACTCTGATAGTGATGTGAAAGGGGGATTACAGGTGGGAAGACCAAATGCAAGAAGTTAAGAGGTCTTCAGTGAGACCCAGGTCTCTGGTTTAGGTAGGGTGAAACTTCTAATTTAGGAAGTTGTAGCAATTCATTGGAAGGGACAGACTCAAGAAATATTTTGATGACAATATGCAAGTAATATTTAATGTTATGTAAGAGGCTGATGGAGAAGGAGATATCTAGGGATTTCCATTCAAACTAGAAGACCCCAGTCAATGGTTTGTATTGGAATAGACAGCCATGCACAGTCCTAGGTAGCAAGCTAGCAGAAGCATTGGAAGAGTTTCCACTATGGGGATTAATATCCAGAAAGTTTCATCTGGACAGGAAGGCCTAAAGAGAAGCAGGGACAAGGCATAAATCAGAGTTTAGGTTCAAATCATGGAGCGAAACGAGAAGTAGCAAAGACTTTCAGTGAGAAAATACGGACAGGTCATCAGCTGTAGAGCCAGCAGGCACTCACTTTCAGAATGGAACCACACTACTTGCAGGCATCACTTGATCTCAGATCTTAAGTTATCAGTTTATGGTAGTAAATAAAAAAGCTGGTGTCAGCTGCTGCTCATCACAAGACAAGAGCCTCGGTACTCTTGTTTACAGAGCACATTTAATTCTGGGAGACTGGTATTAATTATTCTCTGAAGATGCACAAAGTGAATTGATATGCTTCTTTGCTTATGGAGAGCTTTTCCTTCTTGGCATTTATCCCACTGTGTTGAAATTCCCATTTACTCTTCTCTTCTTTCTCTAATCTGTAAGCTTTCTGTGGGAACACCTGTGTCATTCCTAGTCCTTGTTGCATCTTTAGTACTTACTATAAATAAGTAACTCAGTCATGTCGGAATCTGAGTGATCCCATGGACTCACATCCTCCATGCTCCTCTGTCCATGAAATTCTCCAGGCAAGAATACTGGAGTGGGTTGCCATTTCCTTCTCTGGGGCTCCTGAGGGGAAAATTAGAATTGCATGCCTCAAGTACAAGGGAGCCCCTTGGGCATGTTCATTATCAAGAGTGTTCCTTTCCTTTGTAAAGCACTTCTGACTGCCAGATTGTTTAATTGTGAGCCATTCAGGGGCCATTGCTCTTCTGATGTTAATGTATCGAATATGCACCCCAGAGATCTTTCCTTTGGGATAGATGAAATATTCCTAGATGCAGAAAAAGGGCTTGGCTAAATGCTAAATAAGTATCTTTTTTTTTTTTTTTTTAAGGAAGTATTTAGACTTGCTGCATTTTCCTACTCTGTTTACTTCCTCAGGTTAACTATCACCAATGAATAAGTAACAAGCAGGTTAGGTTTCAGAAATATATCTGATCTCAAACTTGTATTATTTGGTCAATAGTATTTAAATTTTAAGATTATATAGTGAAGTGAATGAAGTCACTCAGTCGTGTCCGACTCTTTGCGACCCCACGGACTGTAGCCTACCAGGATCCTCAGTCCATGGGATTTTCCAGGCAAGAATACTGGAGTGGGTTGCCATTTCCTTCTCCAGATTAAGATTATATATCAATATATAAAAAAATATGTTTCCAAGTTATTTAGGGATTTTCCTGTTTGGTATCATCCCAAAGGGGCTTCCCAGTTGGTTCAGTGGTAAAGAATCTGCCTGCCAACGCAGGAGCTGCGTATTCTATCCCTGCATTAGACCCCCTAGAGGAGGAAATGGTGACCCACTCTAGAATTCTTGCCTGGAGAATTCCATGGACAGAGGAGCCTGGTGAGCTACAGTCGATGGGGTTGCAAAGAGTCAGACATGACTGAGCACACATGCACATCATCCCAAAGTCATACTTTTCTGTAGTATAACAACCTCCAGGAGTTGGTGATGGACAGGGAAGCCTGGCGTGCTGCAGTCCATGGGGTCGCAAAGAGTCGGACACGACTGAGTGACTGAACTGATGTTCTGTACGGTGACGAGTACTTGTTTTTCCTACTGTTTTAGAAATATTGTAACTGAAGCAGTTTCAGAGATTGTGAAGTTTGACTTTTTGTTTTGTAGATGAGAAAGAGATCCTGGGAGTTTTGAATTTTACCTAAGGATATGAAACTAGTTTCTGAGAAGGGTTTGGGAACCTGGAGCTCTGAACTCTGGGCCACTGTTTTTTTATTCTGATTGTGTGACTTACACTTGAGTATAAACTATATTATGAATATTGCCTTTTTAGTGATGTGGATTTAAAAAAAAAAACTTATTTTGTGAGAAGTATTGTTGTTTTTCTTCAGTCACTAAGTCATGTCCAACTCTTTGCAACCCCATGGACTGCAGCACACCAGGCTCCCCTGTCCTTCACTATCTCCTGGAGTTTGCTCCAATTCACGCCCATTAAGTCAGTGAATGCTATCTAATCATCTTATCCTCTGTCGCCCCCTTCTCCTCTTGCCTTAACTCTTTTCTAGCATCGGGGTCTTTTCCAGTGAGTTGGTTTGTTAACATCAGATGGCCAAAGTATTGAAGCTTCAGCTTCAGTCCTTCCAGTGAATATTCAGGACTGATGTCCTTTAGGATGGACTGGTTGGATCTCCTTGCAGTCCAAGGGACTCTCAAGAGTCTTCTCCAACGCCACAGGTCAAAAGCATCAATTCTTCGGCGCTAAGCTTCCTTTATAGTCCAACTGTCACATCCATACATGACTACTGGAAAAACCACAGCTTTGACTAGACGGACCTTGGTCGGCAAAGTGACGTCTGCTTTTTAATGTTTTGTCTAGGTTTGTCATTGGACTCATTGCATTTAATTCTTGTTGAAGGTTGCAAATGATCATCTAGTATTTTATCCTTCCAGTGGCGACAGCAAAATGTGATACAGATACTCAGGTATCTTCTTGTGGTGGAAATATCCTTAGGTCGTACACAGGGAACTCACTCAGTTTAACTGGCGGAATAATTTTGTATTTTCTAAAATGTACTATGAATATGGGTATATTTCTTCTAGATGATATTCAAACCAAATAAAAAGTGGTAAGTTTTAGTGAAAGAATTATATTTTGAGGTTGATTTCAGTTTGATTTTTGCAGTTCTGGGTTAATTCTTATTTTGGTAACCTAGCATATTCTAAAAAATTGCTATCCTTTTTATCTCTGGTTCTTGTATAAACATTTTCTCTCAGAGTTGTTTTTAGAATTTTAATGAAGGAAGCATGGTAGTGAAAAGCAGCAAAGTTATGGTTCCTGATATAACTATCAACTATAAGCTTTTTATTTGAATTTTCTATTTTTAGTTTTGAGTCATTCCTTAGTGACTTCTGGTATAGTATTCCACTGAATCTCACTAGAGGATTCATACAGATTTAAAATATCACTGTGATTGTTTTACTGGATACTTAAAAATATTTCCATCTACTTGCAAGCTGTCAACTATGAAGGTTAAAAAAAAACTGATTTAAAATTATTTGCCCTATTTTTGTTTACTTAGCAATATTTGTTGGTGTAGTTAAATAAATGAGCCTATTATGTAATCTGTAAGATACTCTTGTGAGTGGTTAATAGAGTGGTGTTTGCACTGTGATGTATATAGCCTTGTCATCTAATTATTGTTTGAAATTGGTGAAGTTATTCCTATACTGTGTTTCAAGCTGTTTCTCCAAGATACTTAATGAAAGATAATAGGTGTTTCTCTAACAAACTCTGATTCTCTTAATTGATTATTGGTTGGTTAAATTTCCATAAATCAATTTGTTTTCTAGGATTAATAATATATTGTGCATACTTATTCAACTCATAACAAGCATCTAACTATGACCTGTTTTTAATTTTGTATGGCAGTGGAATAAAGACTCAATAGGAATTAACTGTTGAGCCGTAGGTCTTATTGCACTAGTTGGCTAGGGCTGCCATAAGAAAACTGGGTGAGTTAAACAACAGATATTTATTTTCTCACAGTTCTGTGGCCTAGAATTCCAAGGTCATTCAGTGCTAGAACTGGTTTCTGGTGAGACTTCTTGCCTCATAGACAGTCATCTTTCATGTTGGGGCTGGTGCCATGGTTGGAAGAGCTGAAGGTTAGGAGTCAGAGTGTGTCTCTTCTTCTTCAAAGGACACTACCCTTAAGACCTCATTTAACCCTAATTACTTCCCTAAAGTCCCTGTGTCTTTGGTTAGGGTTTAACATGATTTTGAGGGGGGTATAATTCAGTCCATAACACAGATCAAACCTGATTATTGCTTTGTTTCAGATAATTTTTTATTATTCTGTTTTTATCAGAACCAGTAGGAGTATTGTTATGATAAAACAGAATTGTTTTTGTTGTTATTCTCTCTTAACAACAGGCCAAAGATTGGAATGGAATAAGGAATAGGTAGGAAACCACTGAGAAAAAGGAAATTGAAGGTATTTTTAAAATTTGCCATTAAATCATTGAGAAAGAACAGATTAAACTAGATGATGGAAGCTAGTGATCCCCAGGGATTCATTTTGTTTGGACCATTTGAGTGTTAAAAAATTGAATTGGTAATGAATATTTTTTAAGAAATCAAATAAGTGCATTATTACCACATGGAATTTGTTTTCCTTCTGAGGCATAAGAAGATCTAATAATGCTAGGATTTCATTCTCTTGTGGTAGAAAACAGAATTAAGAAGAACCATGGATATGACACCACATCAGAAGTAGTGTCCTTCTTGCCCTTGTTTTTTGTAACATAGTAGCCTGAATGGAACTTTTCAAAAAAATAAGAGAACATATTTTCTATATACTTTACACTTGTCTTTGTTAGGTATAAAGGCATAATCACCACAAACAATTTGGAGTTCATGTTTTTAGTCCTATTTTGGTTTGATGGGCTGAGCTGCAATCGTTTTTGACAAATGTATATTTTTTGAATTACTTAATATGCCTGTCCCTTCCTTTTGAATTTTTGACTTTGAGGATAGCCACCTTGTAATATTTTCTTTCTTTGGTATTCAGTTGCCCCAGACTCATATTTTCCTCCTAAATTTCCATTTATATCTCGGTTTTACTTTGGAGTTTCACTTGTGCTTATCTCTTCTAAACCCTCTTCTCTTCTCTCTGTAGATATTCTTTAGGGGCCATTTATCTGTTCCTATGCCTTTAACTTCCTTTACACTATTGATTTAGTTTGTGTCTCTTGACCATATCTCTTGAGCTTTAGATCTATGTATCCAATTATCATCTATACTTCTGTGTGTTTTGATCCTAACCTCAGTCTATTTCAGCCTAATTTAACTTCTTAACCCCTAAATCTTTGCTTTTTTAGGTTTCCTGTTTTAGTTTATTAAGCTAAAAATTGGCCATCAATGCCGAGTCCTCCTTCTTCCTTACTCTCCTTACATTTAAGTCTCAAATATGTAGAGTTTGGTCCAGTCCTTATTACTATTTTTCACTTGTTTGGAATACTATAAAAGCCTCTTGGCTTCCAACCTCTGATATGTTCTCCACTCTATCTAGAGAGTATGCTTTCTAAAGATCAGTCAGTTCACTTCCTTGTCTCATATTTGTGGTTAGATGGGGATGACGGTATATCTCTCATCCTCATGCTGACTCTGTTTTCTTCCTAAATGCGTTAGTAGAAAGTGATCCTTTAATCTGGCAGAATTGATTATCTTTTCTGGCTTTCTGTGCTGTGGAATTTTATCTTTTTCTTTTTCTATTTGCAATAGTATTTCAAAGTGGATATTGGGGAATGAAGCAGACTTAAATTTCTACAGTCATAATTGGAAGTTCACATCCTCATGTTAAGTTGAGGACTTCCTGTATTTCAGTTCAACCCAGTCGTGTCCCACTCTGCGACTCCAGGGACTGCAGCACAGCAGGCCTCTCTGTCCATCACCAACTCCCAGAGTTTACTCAAACTCATGTCCATTGAGTCAGTGATGCCATCCAACCATCTCATCCTCTGTCATCCCCTTCTCCTGCTGTCAGTCTTTCCCAGCATCAGTCTTTTCCAATGAGTCAGTTCTTTGCATCAGGTGGCCAAGGTATTGGAGTTTCAGCTTCAACATCAGTCCTTCCAACAAGTATTCAGGACTGATCTCCTTTAGGATGGACTGGTTGGATCTCCTTGCAGTCCAAGTGATTCTCAAGAGTCTTCTCCAACACCACAGTTCAAAAGCATCAATGCTTTGACACTCAGCTTTCTTTACAGCCCAACTCTCACATCCATACATGGCTACTGGAAAAACCATAGCCCTGGCTAGATGGACCTTTGTTGGCAAAGTAATGTCTCTGTTTTTAACATGCTGTCTAAGTTGGTCATAACTTTTCTTCCAAGGAGCAAGCGTCTTATAATTTCATGGCTGCAATCACCATCTGCAGTGATTTTGGAGCCCCCTAAAATGAAGTCTTCACTGTTTCCACTGTATTTATTTAATACACTGTTTCCTGTATGTCTAGTGTTTCCACTGTATTTATTTAATACACTGTTTCCTGTATGTCTAGTGACATACAGACAAGGCAAAGGCCTACAAATTGTATAGCAAGTACTAAAGCCAGATCTCATCTCTGCAGGGTGATTTAACTTTGGCTTTTGTTGATCTGTCTCCTCCCTCCTTTTATTTTTTGTTAAGTAATGGCTAAATTGAGATATAATTCATGTACCATACAACTGACCTATTTAGAGTTACCATTTAGTAGTTTTTAGTATATTCACAGAGAGGTGCAGCCATCACTACATGAATTTTGGAACATTTTCATTACCCCCCAAAAGGCAATCTGGACCATTAGCCATCAGGTTCTTAACATATCTGCCCATCCCACCCTCCTGGTAGCACTAGTCAGGAAGTAATCTGCTTTTATCTCTATAGATTTGTCTGTTCTGGACATTTACTATCAATGGAATCATATAATAAGCAATCCTTTATGTCTGATTTCTTTCATTTAGCAGAATGTTATCAAGGTTCATCTGTGTTGTAGTATGTATCAGTACTTTACTACTTCTTATTAAGTAACTGTCCATTGTATGGATATATGACATTCATTTACCAGTTGATGTTCATTTGGATTATTTTGATTTCTTGGCTATCATGAATAGTGCTTCTATGAACATTTTGAGTAACATGGTTTTTTGCATGAACATATGTTTTTATTCCTTATAAGTGTATACCTAGGAGAGACTTGCTAAGTTACACAGTAAATATGTTTAAACTTTTGAAAAAAGTCCAGATTGTTTTTCACCATTGTACGTTGCTCTTGTCAGTATATGAGCATTTTAATTTCTCCATATACACACGAACAGTTGTTATCATCTGTGTGTTTTTTATTTTTTTTGATCATAGCTATCCTGCTGGATGTAAAATGGAACTTTAGTGTGGTTTTGATTTGCATTTCCCTGATGGCTAGTTGTTGAGAATCTTTTCATGTGGTTATTGGCCATTCATATATCTTCTTTGGAGAAATGTCTATTTTGATCTTTTGCTGATTTAGTTATCTTTTAATTTATTATTTGAGTTCTTCATGTATCCTAGCTATAAGCCCTTTTTCAGACATACGATCTATAAATATTCTTTCTTGTTTAGTGGGTTGTGTTTTCACTTTGTTGACTGTGACCACTGAAGCATAATATTTTAAATTTTGATTAAGTCAAATTTATCAACTTTTTTCTTTGGTTGGTTGTGCTTTTGGTGTAATATCTAAGAAATGATTGTCAGATCAAGATCATGAAGACTTCTGCCTATTTTCTTCTAGGAGTCTTATATTTTTAGTTCTTACATTTAGATCTATGATCCATTTTGAGTTAATTTTTTAATACCACAGTATGAGGTATAGGTCCAAGTCTGTTCTTGTACATGTCACTATTCGTAGTCCCACCACCACTCATTGAAAAGACTCTTCTTTCTTCATCAAATTGTTTTGACACCCTTGTTGAAAGTCAGTTGACCATATATGCATAGGTTTTTTTCTGGACTCTTAATTCTATTTCATTGATCTATTGTTTATCCTATGCCAGTATTACACTGTTTTGATTACTGTGTCTTTGTAGTAAGCTTTGAAATGGGTAACTTTGAGTCTTCCAAATTTGGTCTTATTTTCCAACACTTTTTTTTTTTTTTGGCTACTCTGGGTCCCCTGATTGTACATATGCTATTTAGAATGAACTTGTCAATTTTCCGAAAAGCCATTTGGGATATTGATTGAGTTTGCATTGAATGTATAGGTCTTTTTGAGGAGTATTTTTGTCTGAACTGTATTAAGTCTTCTGATATTTTGTACATGGGATATTGTCCCATTTATTTAGGTATTAAAATTTTTTTTTCAACAGTGTTTTGTTTAGTTTTTTTCTTTATTATCTTTTCAGAGTATGTTTTTCAGTTTTTTTGAAAGGTGTATTATTACGTATTTTATTTATTTGATGCTACTGTACATACAGCTGACTTTTAACTTGATTTTTTTTACTGATCATTCAAGCATATAGAACTACAATTGATTTATGTGTATTGATCTTATATACTACAATATTGCTAAACTATTTTATTAGTTCTAATATGTTTTTAATGAAATCATTAGGATTTTTTTATACAGGGGCATGTTATCGGCAAATAGATCTAAATAGGTTTGCTTCTCTTTTTTTCAGTGTGGATATAGTTTATTAAATTTTATTGCAAAATTGCCAGGCCATGACCTCCTGATAAAGTGTTATATAAAAGTGGTGAGAGCAGACATTCTTGTTTCTGATTTTAGGGAGAAAGCATTGTCTTTTACCATTAGGTATGATTATAATTGTGGTTTTTTAAAATAGATGTCTATTATCAGGTTGTGAAAGTTCCCTTCTATTCCTAGCTTGTTGAGCGTCTTCATTGTGAATGAGTACTGAATTTCATCATATGATTTCTCTTCACCTTTTAATATTATCATGCGGCTTATGTCTCTAATGCTTACTAATATGGCATATTATATTAATTAATTTTCAAATATTAGTGAAACCTTGCATTCATGGGTTAAATCCCAGTTGATTATGCTGTCAAAACCCTTTTATATGTTTCTGGATTCTGGTTGTTAGTATTTTATTGAAGATTTCAAAAATTGCACCTTAATAACCTGGGAAGATGACAGTTGGGATCTCAGTGTTCTTAGCCTGCTTTGTTTGGAGTAGAATGACCACCCTATCTATCCATGAGGAGTTGGTGGAGGAGGGCATTCCCAATATTTCTGTTGCAGTTACCCTTAGCTTATATAAATCAGAGCTCTGAAGATGAAAAATCCTAGTGGCCTGCCCTTTCTGTGAAATGTAATACCTGCTCTTATGGCCTGTGTCTACTCACAACACTTTTGACTGTAGATGTTTGAGTTTTCTGCATCAAGTAGTCTTTCAGTTTTTTTCTTTCATCAACTGGGTGCCCTATAACTTAATTCATCTCTGACACTAACTGTCCAGAGTTAGTCCAGATCTCACAGGTTAAGGGCTCAGTGCCACTAGACTTCCCCTACCTCTCCCCACTCTTCAGATGCCAGTCACAAGTATTGAGTGCCTGGGTTTCCTACATTTCTATCTGAGCTGGCTTCAAATTGGGATTCCCATAGTTCATTAATTTGTTATAATGGCTCACAGATTTCAGGGAAATATTTGACTTACTATTACTACTTCTTTATAAAGGATACAATTGAACAGCCAGATGAAGGGATATATAGGGCATGGTCCCAAAGTATTCTGAGTACAGGAACTTCTGTCTCTATGGAATTTTGGGTGCATTACCCTCTTGGCGTGGAAGTGAGTTCACCAGCCTGGAAGCTCATTATGTCTCGCTGTTCAGGTCTTTACAGAACTTAATCTCCAGTCCTCCCTGGCCTGTACCCCATCTCCCTTCTTCTAAGTTGAAGAGTATAAAGGTAAATTTCAGCTAGCTAATCCCCAGCCCCATCCTGAGGCTATCTAGGGGCTCCACCCTAACTAGCTCATTAACATAAACTCTGGTCTGATCAAAAGTGCTTTGTTATTAATAAACCATAACTTTATGCATGATTTCCATTTTTCTTCACCCAACATATTGGTTACCTTATGATATTACTGTATACTTTTTTATAATTTGACTTATGATGATTTTTTTTTCTATGTCACAACCTGTTCGACCTTTTGTCCAAAGGAATTGTGCCTCTTTGTCATTTCTGGGGATATTTGAAAGCTGATGTATGTGGGGAGTCCCAGTCTAAGGGCCATATCCCAGTTCTGCTTCATCATGTGGTGGTTCAGTTACTGAGTTGTGTCCGACTCTTATGACCCCATGGACTATAACCTGCCAGGCTCCTCTGTCCATGGGATTTTCCAGGCAAGATTACTGGAGTGGGTTGCCATTTCCTTCTCTAGGGGATCTTCCCAAACCAGGGATTGAACCTGCAAAATGATTCTATCACAGCTATTTTTAATAAACCGGGGCATGTCCAAACAGCCTTTTAGACTTCTGGAGACTTAGAATATTCTTGCTTATGATATGTACTATTCAGGGAGATTGTCCGTTAGCTTAATTGCATTTTCCCTTCTAGTTCACAGCTTCCACTATTTTGCTTCTTATTGAGGTGAAGACTGTTTAGATGATTTAAAGTCAACTAGCAGCTGGATCGGAGAAGGCAATGGCACCCCACTCCATGTTGTATTACAACATGAAGTTTAATAGGCTAAACTTTCTGTGGTATTGCCTTTCGAAAGATGATAGAGCATACCAAGTATTTTATAAAAATCCAAGAAAATAATTTTCTGCATGAGCTTTTAACTGATATAAACCATTATGCAAATTAAAACATTATGGGTATTTTTAAATTTTGCTTAAATCATTAGTTATTGTTTAAATTTAGATTATCATGACTTCATCATGTTTTGGAATGCCACTGTTTTCTAGATTTTTAAAAATTAGAATAAATGTCATATTTTTAGACTAAACTTCAGTGGCTCTGTGAGGAGCTGAAAGAGAGAGAAAACAGAGAGAAAAGTCTACGGCACCAGCTGATGTTGTGCAGACAACAACTCAAGAATATGACGGAAAACAAGGAAGCTGAGCTTCAGTGTCTTTTTGAACAGATAGAAAGACAGGAGCAACTTCTGGAAGAAATACACCGAGAGAAGAGAGGTGTGTTGATTGCTCTTTCTCTTTTATTTTTCTTTGTTTATGTTCATGAAATCTTAGGGTTGGGGGAAAAATATTCGGTTTCTCTTACATTTAGTTTGAACTACAGAATTTCCAAATGCTTCTCCTCTCCTTGTCTCTTGTTTGCTTATCTTCATTTCTGGGTCTGGAGAGAGAACTGTTTCTCCTTGAGAATTTCCCCTTTAGCTCCTGTATCCCCACTGTGTACATTTCTGTCTATTGGCCATTTGGAAATGCTAATTAGGTAAGTCATGTTTGTTCTTCCCTAGTAAAGTGCTAAAATCAGTAAAATATGCATTCATTCAATAAACATGTACTTTGTGTCTGTTTTCCCAAATTATTGAAGTTGTCAGATTTATTGACGTAAAGTTTTTTTGTAATAGCCCCTTTTTAATTCTTTTAGTTTCTGTAAGATCTGTGCTGATGTCTGTTATATTCCTGGCATTGGTAATTTGTGTTCATTCTTTTGTTCTTATAAGTCTTGCTGGGGGTTTTATTAATTTTATTACTATTTTCAAAGAAACAGCCTTTGATTTTTAATTTTTTCTATTATTTGTCTTTTTAGTGTTTTATTGATCTCTAGTGTCATTCTTATTTCCTTTCTTTTACTTCCTTTGTACATCATTTGTTTTTCTCCTGGATTCATAAGTTGGACACTTTATTTTAATCTTTCTGTTCCTTAATATAGTCATTTAAAATTGTAAATTTTCATCTTAGTAATACTTCAAATACATTTAACAAATTCTGGTATATTTTCCTTTTATTATTACTTAGTTTCATTTAGAGAATATTTCCCTTGTGATTTCTTCTCTGATGTGGATTTTTTTTTTTTAAAGAAGTGGGCTACTTAGTTTCCAATTATATAGAATTTTATAAATATTATCAGTTTCTAAACTTAGTACCCTTGCAGTTGTAAAACATATTCCATGATTTCGATGCTTTTTCTGAGATTTGTTTTATTGCCCCAAATGTGGTCTCTGTTAGTAAATTTTCCATGTGCACTTGAAAATAAGTTATGTTCTGCATTTATTGTGAAATGTTCTATAAAAGTAACTTATGCTAAATTGTTTCATATTGTTCTGCATTTCTGGTGGTTTCTATATCCCTACTGATATTGATTATTTCTATCAATAACTGATAGAGGAGTTTTTTCTATCAATAACTGATGGAGATATCCAGCTATTTTCAGGGTGTGATTTTTTTTTCCCCTCCAAATATTTTGAAACTTTATTGTTAGATTCCATCTTGATATTGATTGTGGAAATGCATCTAATGAGTTGCAAAGTTGTGTCCCACTCTCAAGATCCCATGAATCTAATTAGGAGCCTATCGTAACAGTCTCAATAAAAGCAAAAGAGGGACTGACAGAGGACATTAGTAGTGGCAACATGCAAGATACTGTTGAGGAATTAGTGCAAGATTGAACAATGTGGGTGAATGAGAGAAGGCTCACAGGATACTCAAGGTCTTTGTGCTTTTGCCTTTGGGAGAAATAGCAAAGTTGGGAAAGAGGGGCTGATTTATTGGGAGACCAAAAAAGATCATGCTTTTGTCTATTCTTTAAAAACTATAAAAAGTAAAAGTCTCCAGAAGACCCAAACTTTTGTGATAGAGGGATGATATGGTAATTTCTTGACTTTTGGGTACAAGATGTATGAGTGCTGTCTGTGATTCAGAAATAATGAGGACTTAATATGGATAATGAAGAACAAGCCAAGCCTGTTATAGTTGCATACGTACACATGTATTATTAGGAAGATATGAGTTTTCTTCTGTTTTAGGGGCTATTTCAGGGCTGTAGGTTGGAGCTGGGGTGTTCCAAAAGGAGATGAAATCTACTGAGAAGTTATTGTCATGGACCTCTTAGAAGTTTAGTAGTTGTTGACTTAGGAATTCTTCATTGTTATGAATGGCAACAAAGAAAAGAGTAGAGAGATATAAACTGCAGCAGAGAAGATTTAGGTATGATATTTTAACTTGTGTAAGTAGTTATTTTTAGTAATTTCTTAATAAACCATCCACTGCCTACCTTCTTAATATTCTGATAGCTCACTGCTCCTGTGTGTGCCAGTTTTTCTGGCATGAAGAATACATGCTTTGAATAAGAATACATGCTTTGAAACTATTAGGTCTACTAAAAGTTAAAATTTATAGGCATGTTAGAGGGATTTCTTTTGTCAGAGACCTTTGAAAGTGAAAGTCTCTTTGCGACCCCATGGACTTTACAGTCCATGGAATTCTCCAGGCCAGAATACTGGAGTAGGTAGCCTTCCCCTTCTCCAGCGGATTTTCCCAACCCGGGGATTGAACCCAGGTCTTCCTGCATTGCAGGCAGGTTCTTTACCGGCTAAGCCACAAGGGAAGCCCAAGAATACTCGAGTGGGTAGCGTATCCCTTCTCCAGCAGATCTTCCCAACCCAGGAATTGAACTGGCGTCTCCTGCTTTGCAGGTGGATTCTTTACCAACTGAGCTATTAGGGAACCCATCAGGGACCTTTAGAAGGAGAGATATCTGTATGGTATGATTTAGCTCCATTCTTGCTTATGAAATGCTAATTATTATGAACAAATATAGCAGACAACTTTATTAACACATTTTTTTCTTAAACTGAAATTGTGAACTCTTAATTAAACGAAGAACTCATCTTTGCTTTCCAGGCACTTTATGATTATGACTGTGACTATTTCATGTACCTCATTTTTCTTTCTGAAGTACTTAGAAATTCACATGGCCTCTTAAATTCCTTTCCCTTAAAGGTGAAATTTTGTCTTCTTACCCAGTTTCTCTCTTGGGTAGGTCACATGCTTATTTGGCTTTGTTGGAGTCACTGGGTTCTTCATCCATTCCCTCCACTCTGATACATGCAGTGCCTAGAAAGGCGATGTTCTTGGTAGCCTGCACTGTGAATCCAGGCTCTCAGATCTGTCCTTTCCTGTCATGTATCACTTATTGGGACTGTAATGCATGTAATGATGAAATAAACCATTATGAACGGCCTCTTTATTAGGGAGTTACCTTTTCTGAATAAAGGGAAAGGTACTAATGGAATGTGGAAGAAGGGAGCTAGTCCTTCAGCTACTTCAGAAGGTATATTTTTGCCGCAGAGGACTATCGCTCAGGTTGTTTGATTGTTTCTGATGAGCACCTGTTTGTTGGAATAGCAATGAAGTGGGCCAAGAAGTGGGCAGTGGGAAAAGGATCCAGGAATGGGAGAAGTTGAATAGGTGAAAGAAAGGTTAATTGGTATAGCAGGAACCCAGAAGATACGAGAGTGAATGGGGTCAAAAGTAAAGGTAGAGAAATGAATCTTAGAAAGAACAAGGACAAGAGTTAAGACATTTTTTCTTCCATTACCATTTTAGCACTTTGAATACATTGCTGTTTTGGGTAGTTTAAGTTATCACAGTAAGTTTTATAATGGTTCTCTTATTTTGACTGTTAGCTCCTCAACATTTGTGATTGGATATAATTAATCTTTGCCTTGTATATGTTCAATGGCAGTTTGGAAAAGAGGATGCAAGGAATGAGCCAAAGCTACTGGATTTGCTGTGTTAGACTTTGGAAGACCTGTTTTAGTAGAAGCCTTATGAATTTTAAGCCAAAACATTTCTCATAGTTTTTTTTGTTTGTTTACTTGCTTGTTTTGTAGAATATCCAAAGGGTAATAACACTTGTCATTCAAGGAATAGAGTCAGCTTAGTGATGAAACTGGTACACTGTATATTCCTGTATATAGCTCTGAGGATGAGTATTTTTACTATATGATAGAGATATGATTTAGTATTTTTCAGTTTTCTAGAACTTTTATTCTACTGAAGGCACTTCC
Organism: Cervus elaphus; assembly: GCF_910594005.1. Classification (NCBI taxonomy): domain Eukaryota; kingdom Metazoa; phylum Chordata; class Mammalia; order Artiodactyla; family Cervidae; genus Cervus; species Cervus elaphus. The sequence goes on from NC_057826.1 coordinate 10,842,951, forward strand.
ACAGGTTCTCATCTACGTGATTCACTTCTACCAGTAGTAATCTCAGTTTTTTAAGGATTTTCCTCTGATTTTCCCAGTGTTCTGAATAACTCCTTTCAACTGTTTTCTCTGTTTTCCCTTGTCCTTTTTCTGAATTTTTGTACCATTTCCGTGTTGATGGCAGAATAAAGAACAATTTCTTAGAATTCATTTTTGGGACAGAAACAAGGGCGGGACTTGTGAACTGAAGGCATCTTTCCTGGAGTGAAAACGAGTGCTTCTACTCCAGGACTCTTTCCTGGTCCTGGGAAACAGGGGGTTGTGTCATTTATGTTGTGTGTGTGCATTGCGTATTTATTGGTTAAGTTTTTCTCTTACTTGTGATTCATATTTTATTTCCCACATTGTTGCAAGCAGTGTTTTTTTTTTTATTTGTCTCATTGAAAGAATATTTGGCAGTCATGCAACTTATACAAATGTTAGTCATTATCTAGTCTAAGAGCTAGGAAAACCAATTTTTTCTATTGCATGTCGGAGTATAATTAAGCATTCTAAATTAATTTAAGGGATAATCTCTAAGTGTAATGTAATTTATTTGGATTCTGGTTAATTAAAAAGAATCTATTTAGCACTTTATCTTACATTTCACCAGTTGGTTCAGAAGTTCAGTGATCTTGATCATTAGAGATAATGAAAGAATTTTAATTGATTGAAGAAATTATTTAAACTCACTAAACTATTATTTTGTTTAATGTGAAGTCATATCTTCCCGCATGTATTTTTAGATTTTCTTCATAATTATTTTCAAAAACCAATTGAGAAACAGTGGGTTTTTAAAAACTTATATCCACTACTTGAGTAAAATCAGTAGTTTGTTTTAATTTTAGTCCTTGTTTTTGCTTATATATGTTTCATTATAATAATTTTATTTCTCATGTGTTTAGTGTTATTTAAAATCCAGCCAGGCCAACAGGTCAACTAGGATTGAAATTAAACTTCATTGATTCAATGTGCCTAAGACCAGAATTGAATAAATTAATGATATGCCTGGAGCTTCTGATAACCAGCTTTGACTGACTCTATAACAACATTCATATTGTTACTAAGTAAATTGACAATAGAAAGTTATGGCTAATTATTCTTTAGTTATAAATATCCCCACCCACCTGCCTATCTGTGTAATGGGCCTGATTCTTGTACTACTTCTATTGACTAATTAATTTGGAAGACAAACATTTTCAATACTTTCAGTTACGTAGTCACTTAGCAACAGTGAAGCATTGAATGTAGAGTTCAGATATTTAAAGTTACATTTTTCCTCTCCTAAATTATTGGATGTATTTTTATATTCTGGAATGTATTCTAGAAAATCCATAAATGTTAAGTATACTCTACAAATGAATTTTAGATTTTCTTTTTTGACCTTTTCATAGATTATCTGTATTATTTTCTACTGTTTCATAGGATAGCAAAGCTGGTCTGCTTGAATTTGAATCAGTGATATTCAGGGAGGAAAGTAAGCTAAAGTTGCATGTGCTAAAAAAGATTTGATGTGGGTTTTTAGGTTAGTAAGTAGCTTTTATTAAATTCAGAACTTATCTTTGCTGTGTTTCAGTTATTTTAAACTAACACTTCTTTCTGTTTTGTTGTTTATATGTTAGTTATCAATTGTGGTAGGCAGAATAATGCCGGCTCACTACCCTCAATGATGTCTACATCCTAACTCCCAGAACCTTTTAATATGTTATGTTATATGCCAAAAGAGATTTTGTAGCTATGTTCAAATAAGGGTTTAGAAAAGAGGAAGTTATACTGGATTATTTATTAGGCCCACTAATAATCATAAGTATTCTTAAAGTGAAAGAAAAAGCAGAAAAGGAAGTCGGAGAAAGACTCAATGCATCATTTGTTCATGGCCTTGAAGAAGAAATTCTTCTGGTGACTCAGACCATAAAGCATCTGCCTGCAATGTGGGAGACCCGGCTTCTATCCTTGGGTCGGGAAGATCTTCTGGAGAAGGAAACGGCTCCCCACTCCAGTATTCTTGCCTGGAAAATCCCATGGACAGAGGAGCCTGGTGGGCTACAGTCCACGGGGTCACAGAGAGTCAGACACGACTGAGCGACTTCACTTTGTGCTTTTACTTTTGAAGAAGAAGGAAAAGAGCCAAAGCCAGAGAATGTGGGTGGTCTGTAAGAAGCTGGATAAAAGTAAGGAAATAAGTTCTTCCCTGGAACCTCTAGAAAGGAATGCAGCCCTTGCTGGAATGATTATCATAGCCCAGATTCCCATACAGGCCTTCTTACATAAGGAATTGTAACATCATAAATTTGCATTGTTCTAAGGCACTGTATTTGTGGTAATTTGTTACAGCATACATAGCAAACTAATAACTAGTAAGATCATGAAATTAGGCATTTGTAATAGTTTTTTTGCATCTTGGTTCTCAGTTCTGTTCAGATCAAGTAATCCTGCAGCCTGCTTGAACCTCTTTGGGTACTTGTGCCCATCTTTGGACATTTGTCAGAAAGTTAAGGATAGTGTATTACTCAAAGTCTACTAAAATTAACTTGGAAATGAATGCCCCAAGGCAGTTCTCAAAGTGAGTGAAATGTGGTATTTTCAAAATGAATATAATTTCCTTACTCTCATACACATACATACATACATTTGGTGTGTTTCATTTAAATATAGAAATTAAATTCAGTGAAATTACATAGGTCATGAATGAACCTGAAATGGAGGCAGTCTTTATTGTTTTAGACTGTAGTAAGGCCTTTATTCATTTTTAGTCCTACTGTTAAATTTTATTTTTTTTCCCCTTTGAATTATAGCATAATACTAAAATGCACATAGAAAGAAATTTAAAAATAAAATTGCAGAAAAAAAATAAGAGAACAGAGAGATAGTGTCCTTGGCACCTGGAAGGAGTTATTGTGGTTTATCCTTTAATGCAGCTCTGAGTTTTCTAACATCAGAGAGGTATACATGTTGGTCACATGGTTCTTATCACCTTAGTTAACTAAAGGGGACATGGGAACTTCTAGTGAGAAATAAGCAATCTGGAAACCGAAGTCAAGAAGAATGTATTGTATTGATCTTTCTGTAAGTGATATAACAAACAGTGTCTCCAGTTACTGTTCATATGATAATAAGAGCTAACATTTATTGCTGTGTGCTGGATACTGTTTAAGTGTTTCAAGCAATTTATTTTTTAAGTTATCCCCAAACAGGTGCCATCATCCAGCTTTCAAAACAACAAAAACAATCATTTTTTTCTTAATAGAAATAGTACATGGTAACTAGGTACGCATTATGAACTTTTATGGTCCCTTAGGCACTTTGCCTTCATGGATGCCTTCCTCCACAGAAAATGAAATGTTTTGACTACATTGGTGTGAAGATAAATGTAATCCAGGCTAGATTTATTATCATATATTCATGGCTATATTCTTTCTTCTGCTGACTTTATCATCATCTCAGGTAAAAACATTTTCATTGGCTATAGACACTGCCTCCTGTGCTTAGTAGAGAAGCTGGGCTGGGATGGAGGAGAGGCCGTGCTCTGAGGTCCTGTGTGCAGAAGGTGCTGACGGAGATTGGATGACGGGGTTTCCGTAGAAAGTGTTCCATGTGGTGAACCTAAGTCTGAGTAGGTATGACCCAGGCAAGAGATGGTGGCGGAGTTGTCCCAGCAAAGAGAACTGTGTTTGTGGGGGGCTGAAGTGGGAGAGAGCTTTGCTACTACATAATGAGATAAGGAAATTGAAATGCACACACAAAGGTTGTGGTTGACCTAAAGTTATACACCTACTAGATTTAAAAAAAAAAATTATTTCTGTCCCTCCAGTGAACTCAATTTTCACATGACTGGTATCCCTTTGGTAGATATTAAACTTCAATTTATAGTTGCATTCTTGTCTAAGTATTTGAAGTTTGATTATTCTCTTTTGTTAGCTTGGGATACAGAGTGCTTCAGATACCAGATGTGGTTGCTGAGAATAAATATGCATACCGTGAAATTTAAAATGGAACTATTTTAAAATAGCGGATGGCAATATACTGTATAGAAAGCTTCTATGGCCTTATAGCTATGAAATTTTACTTTGAAACTCCAAAGAAAATTTTCTCAATTTATTAACTTTCAAGCTTTCCTGAGAGCATTTAAAACCCACTCTTGCACTTATGATTTGAAAGGAAGTTTGCTTTCTCCTATTCCTTGTCCCCTGCAACTGGTGACTTTACCGTTTTCCTTGGTGGTTTCTCATGTATCTGCTGCTCCTTCTGCATTTAGACTATGCTGTCTTATTTAGCTCTTTAGAAGCTTTGTATTTGCAAGATCTTCTTAACCTCTAGTTGCTGCCTTCTACTTGACTGCTCTTCACCTCTGAGCCTTCCAGAGCCCCCCCCAAAATGGATGACTTTCCCAAGCAGTCACACTCCTGTGGGTGTGTTCACTCCTTGGGCCCCAGCTGTCTTCCATCCACTTCTCTGCTATCTAATAAACCTTTTGATAAGGGTGACATCTTTTAGGAATAACCTTGAATATGCTTAGTTTACTACAAAAGAGGAAGTCGTTTTCCAAGTATGACTTTGTACTTTTACCCCATACTGTTCTCCATAGTGGTTGTGTCAGTTTGCATCCATGTACCAGCAGCATCGTGTACCAGCGGTGCGAGAGGGTTCCCTTTTCTCCACAGCCGCTCTAGCATTTCTGTTTGTAGATTTTTTGATGATGGCCATTCTGACCAGTGTGAGGTGGTACCTCATTGTAGTTTTGATTTTTGTTGTTTAGTTATTCAGTCAGTCGTGTCTGACTCTTTGTGACACCGTGGTCTATAACCCACCAGGCTCCTCTGTCCAGGGAATTTTCCAGGCAAGATTACTGGAGTGGGTTGCCATTTCCTATCCAGCGGATTTTCCTGACCCAGGGATCAAACACGGGTCTCCAGATCTGCTGCACTGCAGGTGGATTCTTTACCACTGAGCCACTGGAGAAGCTCATAAAACCCAGTATTTACTTATAAAAGTTAGTTGCGTTCATACTGTAAAAATTCAGATTTTATAAACTTGATGGAAAATGTTACTAGTTATGTCTTACTTGAGAAAAACAGATCAAACCAAAAAGATCTCATTTTCATAATACCCCTTACATAACAAATTATCACACACATTTGTACACATGGGTATACTATCTTCTTAGAATATTTTTATAGGTAACCTGAAATCTGACTTGACAAATCATATGATGGCTATTCTGACCAGTGTGAGGTGATACCTCTTTGTAGTTTTGATTTGCATTTCTATAATCATAAGTGATGTTGAGCAGTTTTTCATGTATTTATTAGCCATCTGTGTGTCTTCTTTGGAGAAATGTCTATTTTGGTCTTCTACACATTTTTAAAAAAAATTAATTTACTTTTAATTGAAGGATAATTACTTTACAATATTGTGTTGGCTGCTGCGATAATCAGCATGAGTCAGCCATAGGTATGCATACGTCCTCTCCCTGTTGAACCTCCCTCCCACCCCTCCCCACCCCTCTAGGTTGTTAAGAGACCCAGTGTGGATCCCCTGAGTCATACAACAAATTCCCATTGGTTATCTATTTTTACATATGGTAGTGTATATGGTTCCATGTTACTGTCCCCACTTGTCTCACACTCTCCTCCCTCCCCTCTGCGTGTCCATATGTCTGTTCTCTATTTTTGTGTCTCCATTGCTGCTCTGCAAGTAGGTTCACTAGTACCTTCTTTCTAGATTCTGTATATATATGCGTTTATATACAACACTTGTTTTTCTCTTTCTGACTTACTTCATTCTGTATAATAGGCTCTAGGTTCATCTACCTCATTAGAACTGACTCAAATACATTCCATTTTTTGGCTGAGTAATATTCTGTTGTATATATGTACCACTGTTTCTTTATCCATTCATCTGTTGATGGACATCTAGATTGCTTCATTGCCCTAGCTATTGTACATAGTCTGCAGTGAACACGGGACATGTGTCTTTTTCACATTTGTTTTCCTCAGGGTATATGCCTAGTAGTGGGATTGATGGGTCATAGGTACTCATTGCTAGTTTTTTGAGGAGTCGCCATACTGTCTTCCATAGTGGCTGTATCAGTTTTCATTCCCACCAACAGTGCAAGAGGGTTCCCTTTTTTCCACAGCCTCTGCAGCATTTATTATTTGTAGATTTTTTGATGATGGCCATTCTGACTGGTGTGAGGTGATATCTCATTGTAGTTTTGATTTGCATTTCTCTAATAATGAATGACTCTCAAAAAATAATAATGATTAGGTGGCATCATTGATGTAATGGACATGAACTTGGGCAAACTCCAGGGGATGGTGAGGGACAGGGAAGCCTGAAGTGCTGGAGTCCATGGGGTCTTGAAGAGTTAGGCACAACTTGGCGACTAAACAACAACAATACTGAGCGATGTTGAGCATCTTTTCATGTGTTTGTTAGTCATCTGTCTGTCCGCTTTGGAGAAATGTTTGTTTAGGTCTTTTGCCCACATTTTTATTGTGTTGTTTGTTTTTCTGGTATTGAGTTGTATGAGCTGCTTGTATATTTTGGAAATTAATCCTTTGTCAGTTGTTTCATTTGCTATTATTTTCTCCCATTCTGGGGGTTGTCTTTTTACCTTGCTTATAGTTTCCTTTGTTACACAAAAGATTTTAAGTTTAATTAAATCCCACTTGTTTATTTTTGTTATTATTTGCATTACTCTGGGAGATGGGCCATAGAAGATCTTGCTGTGATTTATATCATAGAGTGTTCTGCTTATGTTTTCCTCTAAGAGTTTTATAGTTCCTGGTCCTACATTTAGGTCTTTAATCTATTTTGAGTTTATCTTCATGCATGTTGTTAGGAAGTGTTCTAATTTCATTCTTTTACACATAACTGTCCAGTTCTCTCAGTACCACATGTTGAAGAAAGTATCTTTTCCCCATTGTATATTCTTTTTGTCAAAGATAAGGTGCCCATAGGTGTCTGGATTTATCTCTGAACTTTCTATCTTGTTCCATTGGTCTGTGTTTCTGTTTTTGTGCCAGTTCCATACTGTCTTGATGACTGTATCTTTGTAGTATTGTCTGAAGTCAGGAAGGTTGATTCCTCCATCTGTATTCTTCTTTCTCAAGACTGCTTTGCTTACTTGGAGTCTTTTGTGTTTTCATATGTATTGTGAAATTGTTTGTTCTAGTTCTGTGAAAAATGCCATTGCTAATTTAGTAGGAATTGTATTGAATCTGTAGATTGCTTGGGGTAGTATAGTCATTTTTCACAATATTGATTCTTCCAATCCAATAACATGGACTCACTCACCATTTGTTTATGTCATCTTTGATTTCTTTTCATCAATGTCTTCCAGTTTTCTGTATATAGCTCTTTTGTCTCCTTGGGTAGGTTTATTCCTAAGTATTTTATTCTTTTTGTTGCAATGGTAAGTGAGATTGATTCTTTAATTTCTGTTTCTTTTTTTTGTTGTTGCTAGTATATAGAGATGCAGGGACTTTCTGTGTATGGATTTTGTACCCTGTGACTTAACTGAATTCTCTTGTTTGTTGTTGTTCAGTTGCTTAGTTGTGTCTGACTCTTTGTGACCCCATGGACTGCAGAATGCCAGGCTTACCTGTCCTTCACAAACTTCTGGATCTTGCTCAAACTCATGTCCATTGAGTTGGTGATGCCATCCAACCATCTCATCCTTTGTCATCCCCTTCTTCTCCTGCCTTCAGTTTTTTCCAGCATCAGGGTCTTTTCCAATGAGTTGGCTCTTCACATCAGGTGGCCAAAGTATTGGAGCTTCAGCTTCAGCATCAGTCCTTCCAATGAATATTCAAGACTGGCTGCAGTCACCATCTTCAGTGATTTTGGAGCCCCCCAAAATAAAGTCTGTCACCATTTGCATTGTTTTCCCATCTATTTGCCATGATGTGATGGGACCAGATGCCATGATCAGTTTTCTGAATGTTGAGCTTTAACCCAAATTTTCCACTCTCCTTTCATCAAGAGGCTATTTATTTCTTCTTTACTTTCTGCCATAAGAGTGGTGTCATCTGCATATCTGAGGTTATTGATATTTCTCCTGGCAACCTTGATTCCAGCTTGTGCTTCCTCCAACCCAGCAGTTCTCAGGATGTACTCTGCATATAAGTTAAACAAGCAGGGTTAAGTACTCCTTTCCTGAGTTGGAACCAGTCTGTTGTTCCATGTCTGGTTCTAACTATTGCTCCTTGACCTGCATACAGATTTCTCAGGAGGCAGGTCAGGTGGTCTGATATTCCCGTCTCTTTAAGGATTTTCTGCAGTTTGTTGTATTCCACACAGTCAAAGGCTTTGGCATAGTCAATAAAGCAGAAGTAGATGTCTTTCTGGAATTCTCTTGCTTTTTTGATGATCCAATGGATGTTGGCAATTTCATTTCTGTTTCCTCTGCCTTTTCTAAGTCCAAATTAAACATCTGGAAGTTCATGGTTCATGTACTGTTGAAGTCTGGCTTGGAGAATTTTGAGCATTACTTTGCTAGTGTGTGAGATGAGTGCAATTGTGTGGTAGTTTGAGCGTTCTTTAGCCTTGCCTTTCTTTGGGATTGGAATGAAAATGGACCTTTTCCAGTCCTGTGACCACTGCTGAGTTTTCCAAATTTGCTGGCATATTGAGTGCAGCACTTTCACAGCATCCTCTTTCAGGATTTGAAAGAGCTCAACTGGAATTGCATCACCTCCCCTAGTTTTGCTCGTAGTGATAACTTCCTAAGGCCCACTTGACTTCACATTCCAGGATGTCTGGCTCTAGGTGAGTGATCACACAATCGTGATTATCTGGGTCCTGAAGATCTTTTTTGTATAGTTCTTCTGTGTATTCTTGCCACCTCTTCTTAGTATCTTCTGCTTCTCTTAGGTCCATACCATTTCTGTCCTTTATTGTGCCCGTCTTTGCATGAAATGTTCGCTTGGTTTCTCTAAATTTTCTTGAAGGGATCACTAGTCTAGTCTCCACCCACCAGAGCAAGACCCAATTTCCCCACAGTCAGTCCCTCCCATCAGGAAGCTTCCACAAGCCTCTTCTCCTCATCCATCAGAGGGCAGACAGAGTGAAAACCACAATCACAGAAAACTAACCAAACTGGTCACATGGATCACAGCCTTGTCTAACTCAGGGAAACTATGAGCCATGCCGTGTAGGGCCACCCAAGAGAGACAGGTCATGGTGGAGTGTTCTGACAAAAGATGGTCCACTGGAGAAGGTAATGGCAACCACTTCAGCATTCTTGCCTTCAGAACCCCATGAAATTCACTGATTAGCTCTAGTAATTTTCTGGTAGGATCTTTAGTGTTTTCTATGTGTAGTATCTATGAATATTCGTTGGAGGGTGTAGAAGCTAAAGCTCCAGTACTTTGGCCACCTGATGCGAAGAGCTAATTCTTTGGGAAAAACCCTGATGGTGGGAAAGATTGAGGGCAGGAAGAGAAGGAGGCCACAGAGGAAGAGATGGTTGGATAGCATCACTGCCTCAATGGACTTGAGTTTGGGCAAGTTTCTAGAGATAGTGAAGGGCAGGGAGGCCTGGCACGCTGTAGTTCATCGTGTTGCAAACAGTCAGACATGACTTAGTGACTGTATAGCAACAGCAGTGTGGTATTATGACTAATATATAGTTTTACAGCGGTGAGAATTTTGACTCTCTTCAAAACTTCCTAAGCTCACTGGAATCAGGACAGGTGTATATCCAATTTATGAGTCACATTTCCTCCTTCTTTCCCCCCTTAACAGGGTCATAGTGCCTCTTGAAACCTTTGCTGAGGGCACTGTTATTAACAGTTGCCCTCATATTAACATCTCTCTCCCCTCTTCTGTTCTGACTGTAATGACTCAACACACCTTAACACAGAAGACTTTCATCTTGAGGAGAGATGAAATAACTGTAGCTGGAAGGATATAGCTAAGATGTAAGGATATTTTGGAACTCTGAGGTTATTAGAAACTAAAATGTCCTTGCCTTTTGGGAGGAGTTTCTTCTTCAATGAAAGGGAGACATCTGTGTAGTATGATTTAGTGTCAATGTAATGCTAATGATTATGAACTTATAGAGGAGTTAGTTTTCTTATTCTTTATTTAATTGAAATTGTGAGCTCTCGTTTAATTAAGGAGCTAACCTTGCTTTCCAGGCACTTTGTGGCTATGGCTATTTAATATGAACACTTCTCAGAGGTATGTTTCTAGGTAACATGATTTCTTGTTTTTCCCTATCAGTGAGGCCTCTGATTGAGTCACTTTATTATTTATTTTTTATTAGTTGGAGGCTAATTACTTTACAATATTGTAGTAGTTTTTGTCATACATTGACTTGAATTAGCCATTGATTTGCATGTATTCCCCATCCTGATCCCCCTTCCCACCTCCCTCTCCACCCGATTCTTCTGGGTCTTCCCAGTGCACCAGGCCCAAGCACTTGTCTCATGCATCCAACCTGGGCTGGTGATCTGTTTCACCCTAGATAATATATATGTTTCGATGCTGTTCTCTTGAAACGTCCCACCCTCGCCTTCTCCCACAGAGTCCAAAAGTCTGTTCTGTACATCTGTGTTTCTTTTTCTATATAGGGTTATTGTTACCATCTTTCTAAATTCCATATATATGTGTTAGTATACTGTAATGTTCTTTATCTTTCTGGCTTACTTCACTCTGTATAATGAGCTCCAGTTTCATCCATCTCATTAGAACTGATTCAAACGAATTCTTTTTAATGGCTGAGTAATATTCCATGGTGTATATGTACCACAGCTTCCTTATCCATTCGTCTGCTGATGGACATCTAGGTTGCTTCCATGTCCTGGCTCTTGTAAACAGTGCTGCGATGAACATTGGGGTGCACGTGTCTCTTTCAGATCTGGTTTCCTCAGTGTGTATGCCCAGAAGTGGGATTGCTGGGTCATATGGCAGTTCTATTTCCAGTTTAATTGAGTCACTTTAATATTCATATCTTTATCCATGGTAAAGTTAAAGTGTTTTCTAGAGCAGTGCGTGGAGGAGAAGATAGCTGTTGCATGTAGTACATCTTGGAGATACTTTTGAAACACAAATTCTCATATCATTTCATAAATATGCTTATCAAAATGGGCGAGAGGAAAGGCAGATGCAATTTCAAGGAAATACCCTGTTTTCAAGCAAACATTCTCCAGGTGAAAGTTGTTCTCAAGAAATAAACTGTCCAAAGAGGAAGAATATTGCTGATTAATATGTGGTTACTTTCCAGTTGGAAATCAGTGTAGAAACTCTGGCCTTCTGTATTCATCCTGTTCTGCAATATTGATATCTGCATGCGTTTGTACTAATTTTCTTGTTAAATCTGAAAATTTTCACTAGTTTTGTTCTTATCTCAGGCAGAGAAACAATCTATAAGTTATTAAGAGAATAAAAAAGCTTTTATTTAACTATGCTAGGGAAAAAAAGTAAGAATTTGAAATATCTTCTGTCCTTTGAATTTGATTCAGCACTAATGCTTTCTGCATAGTTCACATAGAAATGTGTTACCCACACCTCTTTTTCTCTTCCTCTTGAAATGTGTGGGGCAAATCTTTAAAATATACTTTCTGACAGAGAGTTGCTTTAGAATTTGTTTTCTCTGACATTTATTGAGCTGTAATGAATATCTGTACCTCCGCCTGAGGCTTCTGCATGCAAACCTTTTTCATTGATTATTTTTTAAACTTCACTGTAAATTGATCTTCATTCCATGTTAAACTAATGTACCTTTCTATTTAACTTCTTTATAATCTCCTGTCCCCGGGTCCAATTGTAACCTTTCTTGTGTGTAAGTCTTGGTGTAAGACTGGTGTTCGATAAGACATCAGTGTTTGCCCTCAGGTGTCTCCATGTAAACCAATCTGAACTTTTAAAAAAAATGTTTTGTTTTGTCTTTCAATTTCCATGTCTCCATTACCATGTCCAGGTGACTAAGCATCTTACTACTTTTCCATAACTCTAGCTCCATTTAAATCTCTAGTTTATTTTTCATCTGCAATTTTTTGCATTCTTTCTTTAGGTCAGTATTTCTCCATGAGCACTTTGAAATGCCTCCCTCCTTTTATAGTTCTAGTTCTCAAATATTGTACTCACCTTTCTGCATCTCAGTCCTAAAGTCCATTTTGTAAGAAATTGGTATGTAGTATTAACTATGCTCACTGTTACCCCATTCTCTTTGAAATATCTGTTCTTTCTAAAGTATAACTTTTTGTTAAAAAACATTTTTGTAGAAATATACATTTATTTTTACTACTACCTGGACAGAAATGTTAAGTGATATTCATGGCTTATAATACATATTTGGCTGTATAGTTTACTTTGTATTTCTTTCAGTTCAATTTATGCTAATGAAAGTACTTGCCTTGCTCAGGAAGCCATAGGAGAGCCAGAACTGACTTATCTTCAGTGACTACCTATTGGTGTCTTAATAGTGTGTGTTGTTTCACTGGGTTCCATATGTAAAAGAGACATAGTGTTTTAAATGTAAAATTCTAATTCAGGACTGCTTCCCTGGCAGTCCATTGGTTAGGACTCTGAGCTTCCACTGCAGGGGCTGCGGGTTCTATCCCTGGTTGGGGAACTAAGATTCCCCCATATTGCATGTCATGGCGAAAAAAATAAGATGAAGTAAAATAAAATAAAATTCTAGTTCAGATAAGGATTTACAGAAGAATTTACATATAAGGCTATGGAAAGTATTATGTAGAGTTGGGTGTATGCTTCACAAAAGGGAAGAGTTGTTGATGGAGTGGCTCTGGTTGGTTCTAGAATTCTTTTTTTCACATAGGTTTCATGCTTCAGAGAAAGCAACCACAGAGGGAATTGTTTCTTTTGTCTTCTCTAACTGTGAGTTGCTATAAATTACCCTCAAGGAATATGCATTGTAGATAATGGTAAAACTCATAAAGAGAAGTTTTTCTTTGTCATTTTGCTATTAGGAAGTTTCCTGTTAGTGTGATATTAGCACCTGTTGCTTTGGCTAACTCAGACACATCCTGGCTGTCATGGTAACAGGAGATTGGAAATGTCTGTTGATTTCTAAGATACAAGGAAATGAAGGAATGTCCATGCTTTGGGGTATTTGGAGACTGGGAAAGAAAAGGTGAGACCTGCTGATTACCTACAAAAGATCTTATGGGGGTTTTATTTATTTTTATGTGTAGCACCTTATACTACTTCTCCTCTTACTCTAGGTGACAGAGCAGAATATATGCATGGTTAGAGTGTTTATTGAGGAAGAGTTGTTGATTGGGGGGGGCGATATTCTTTTTCTTTTTATATCTCAGTTGCCTCTTTTGTAGTTTCTAAAGATTTGAAAAATACCGTATCTGATTGTTCCATATATGTTAATTAATTGGAATTTATATCATTTAGGATTTCCAGTTTTTTTTTTTAATGCTGCATATTTCTTCAAAGTTTTTCTTTTAGACTTTAATTTTGATTGTGAATTACAGTATCCTCTGATCATTAAGAACTTTCTCTTATACCAAGCTCTTGCATATTATAATTCTTGGAATTATAGAGCCTTTTCTTCTTGTATATTCAATTTTCATCTATTTCGGGTCAGTCCACATAGGACTGATAATCCAGTATCAGGTTAATTGTTCAGTAGTTTGCTCAAAAAAGAGGGAACTTGTGTTTCTAGAATAGAGAACAGAAATAAAGAAGTAAATTTTCTATAATGAAAGGCTCTGGTAAGAGTGAGGTAGAATGTACCTGAACTTAGGAATTGAATTCTAATGATTGATAGAGAAAAAAGCAAGCAAGCAGACAAACAAAACACCTTAGTTGTTTATTAGGGGCAGATGGAGGTAGAACTTAACGACAAGAGGCACCTTGGTTTTTCTTGTTCTTTACAGCAACATATACTAGGTGCACAATAAATCGTTGCAGAAAGAAATGAGTGAATGGACAAAGGAGCAAACAAGTAGGGTAGTAGTCCAGAGTAAATAATCAGAGTGTTCACTGCATGGGGAACCATCCTGAAAAAAATAAGCCTCTTATTATAGTTTTTGTAATAGCAAGTAAAATGAACTTATGAATATTTTATTGTCTGATGGCATACGGATATCAGTAGCATGTCCTCACTGTTCTTAGCCCGCAAAACATAAAATATGATTTTTTAAATTATGTATCTTTATTATTTTTTGTGAGCATAAGATTGTTTAAAAATTTTTTTGAATTCTGAACCTTTAACTTTTCTTCTTCCATAGTCTTGAATTTCATGAATATAAATTTGTCTTTTTTGGTTTTGTTGGTTTGTTTTGGGAACTTGTCACTGTTGGTTAGAATTGATGGTGGAAGTATTAATTTACTTCAAATTATTCCAAAATGGATGTTTTTATAGTGGGTGTATGTTGATGAATTATTAATTATTATTAGTTAAGTAATAATGGACTGCTTGAAGGCCAAGATAATTTTATTCAGTGTCTTAAGTGCCTTTTATCACATAACACACAACAGATGTTGGATGGGTAAATGGATGGCTGGATGAATGATGATTATTCAACTTTGCAAAGGTGGAAAGTAGACTAGAGGTCCAGCAGTTCCAAATGAACAAAAGTATTAGTAACAACCCCCTGTTTCCTGGGACTTAGAGCTTAGGAGAAGATACAGTCGGAGATTAGATATCAACAACATACCACAGAACCAATCAAGTATCCAGTTTCCATAAAGCTTGCTTGGCTTGTTATGATATTCAATTATTAAGTGACGGTAACTGTTTCTGTTTTAATTGTTTTGTTTCTGCAAGCTGACTTCAGCACCTCTGGGTCCTGTGTTATGATGGATGATTGTGTTCCATTCTCGCTAAGTTACTATTTGGTAAAACTTCCCAGAACACTAAGATTTCAGCAATAGCTTCCAGTTAGCTCTTCATCTATTCTCCAGTGACCTGGCAATCTTGCCCTTCTCTGTGAAGTGGGCTTTGTATGGTCTCCCATCGCCTCAGCCAATTAAGACCTTAAAATTAGGCTTTGAGGAACCCTGCTCATGCTTCCAGGAACATAATAGCGCCACTTTTCATTGAAGGAGATGAGAAGTGTTTAAGTTTGGCCAATGAACAAAGCAAGGGTAAAAACAAGTGCTAAAATCACAATTAGCCCTGAATATTTTAATGCAGAAAGGGTATCAGTTTTTGGACACTATTCTACCATTATGCTCGATTTCCCTCCATAATTTATAGAGTTTTTCACTTCTTATAGAGATAATTAAGTTATATAGTAAGACATTTTGAAAAGGGTACTGCACCCTTAGTTTTGAGGCAAATAGCTTAGCTATCCCTAGATGTAAGCATGGATTAAAATATTCCTATTTCCTTAAGCCTGAATAAGATTCTAGAATGTCAGCTCTTCAAAGGATCTTTCTTGATTTGGGTGGGAGAGATGAGCAGGTTTGACATGAAGGTATGACATTTTTATGAATTTCATACATACTTAAAAGTTATTGTTATCAAATAATGAATGCCTTGATTTATGGTAGGTTGACTTGTTTCTCTTTTAATGACTCTGACATTTTGTGTTGAGCTGTACCTACCTTTTGCTCCTGAGGCAATGAGCAGTACCTGTCTTTTGCTTCCCATACTAGATTAGCAATGTTCTTTCTAAGGGTTAAAAGGAATAAAGAGTGACTTCTCTGGCAAATGACGGAAAGGGCTCTCCACCACCCCTTGCCCCCGTCCTTCCCGCTTAGATTGTCAACTGGGCATCAGATAGGAATGGCAAGATTGATATTCCTGCTCAGTAACAGAAGTATTTGTAAGTGGGGAAAAAAATTTTTTTAAGACGTTATTTGCTTAGATATGGAAATTCTGTGTATGCATTAAATGCTTCAAGTAACTTATTTATTTTTCTTAGGCTGAGAATGACAGACTCTGTTGCTTTGGGCACACTACATGTAAAAATGTATGTGATATATTTGCATGTATGTATATTTGTACACTGAACAGAGATGCTTTTGTGTAATCTTATGTTGATTGCACTCTTAGAATGGAGTCTCTGAGCATTTGGCTCTGAAATCACCCCAGTGTCCAGGAACCAGCATTGATCAGGGCACTATGAGTCTTTTGACCTGGAAAATTCTTTGTGGTACAGGGTGCTCCCACCAGCTGAAGGACATTTGGTTATCCCGGCCTCCAAATACTGAATACCAACAGTACTGTCTATATTCTGAAATAAAAATGCCTCCAACCCATAACCTTTAGAAAACTAGAAGGCTTTCTCACAGCACCAGAAATTTTTTTGTGCTTACTTGTTTTCTTAGTTGTATCTGTTCAGGAAACCATGAATCACACAAGAGCACAGACCTTGTCTTAAATGTATCAATTTTCCATGACATCACATTTGTGATTTAAGCCATGTTTATTCATCAGATGAAATGTAATACTAACTTTAACCTTTGCCTAATTATTTGAATAGCATTTTCCCCAAACACAGTATTAAGCAATATTGTGAAATAATTTATCTGGAGATACCATAAACATATCTAATTATCCACTTACTTATTCATATGGCCATGTGTTTATATCTGGACTTATAAATTACACACAGTGGGTTTCACTGAAAATGTGCAACCTCACAGAGTAGTGCTGCCCCAAAGAAACAGGGCACAAATATGAGCTACACGTGTCATTTAAAAGTCACAGTAAGAAAGGTAAAAAGAAAATATGAAGTTAACTTTAATGATATATTTTATATAGCCCATTATATCCTAAATATATTCATTTTAATGTATAATCAGTATAAAAATTATCAAGTTATTTTGCATTCCTTTTTCATATGGAGCTTTCTAAACCTAGCTTGTATTTTGTCCATACAGCACAACTCAGCCCTCGCCAGCCACATTTCAGATGCTCAGTAGCCTTGTGTGGTTCATGGCAATGTATGTGATAACACAGCCTTTTTTTTTTTTTTTAACCATATGAGCTACATTTAATTTTTAGTTATTTAACACATGACATGAGTCTTTCAAGAAGTCCTGGTTGAGACTTGTTACAGCCAGGAGTCCAAGAGGAGATGTCTGTAGTTCAAGATAGCTCGGCGACATCACCATTATGAGCAGCTTGTACAGGCAGAAGAATGTGTGACCAGTGAGTACTTACTGAGTGACGTTGAGGTGGCTAGAGCTATTCCACAGTGGACAGTGCTAAGACATTGTTGTCCCTCCTCTATATGGTCAAACTAGAAATCTGAACATTAAACATTTTACTAAGAAGAGTGTAGCACAAATACCGTACTTAAAGTCTTACATTTCTGATTGTATCCTGAAGGGTCTATAATAGCAATATTTGGCTTCAGCTCAATGTTTAACATTTGGCCGTTTTTCCACTTTGGATGAGTGTTCACTAAAGCTCTATAAAAGCACCTCATCGAGCCTTCTGTAACACAGCCTTAAAAGACCTTCTCTGTTGGCCACTGTCTCATCTCATCATTTTCTTTGATGAAAGATTTGTCTGTAGTAAGATTCCTTGGATTGTTGAGAACTTTTTAGGAAGTCCAAGATGAAGAGTGTAAGCGGAAGCTCATATGCTCTTATATTAATTCTATTTATGAAAAAATTTCATATTTAAGAAATGGTGTAAGGCATCCTATAGTAAGACTATACCAAAATACCAAAATATATGAAGGAAAATTAAAGATGTATAGATATGATTTACATAGGTTACCTTCACTGAGTTTTCCAATTTTCTGTACATCTGTTCAAAAAACAGGTGGTAGAGAATGGTACAATCATTTATGTAGCTGGGCAGTAGACAAAGATAGCTTTAGCAAATCAGAAGGAAGGACATTTCACGGAGGTTTATTTGCCTTCCTCCTAGAACTTTCTCCGTGTTGTATAGATTGCAGTCAAGAATTTGGGTAGCTATTAACTAGAGAGTTCATTCTTTGTAGTACACAAGTCATATTGTTTTTGGTTTTAGAGTGTAGAGCTTAGTAAATATTTTGCTCAGGGCAAGGTTATTTTCCATTCAGCCTACAGAGTCTAAATTGCTTAGGCTGTGTTTTCACTGCCTAGACGAAGTTGTTTGTTTCCAGCTTTTTATTTTTCAAAAGTTAGCACCTTCTAATGAATTTGGAAGAGTTTTTATTAGCTGCACAGGAAGTAAATGAAAAGGGACCTAATGCTTTCTGAGTATCTACCACACGCCAAATTTCTTTTTGAAGTGTTACATAACTTCTCAGATAATCTTTCCTTTGAGATAGGTATTTGTCTTCCTAATTTTCTAGGAAGGAAACTGAAACTTGTGGAGGTTAAGTGGCAAGCCTTTGGATCTTTGGATGGTGTGAAGGATACTCCTTTGTAAAATGTGGCCTGGCTGGTGGTGCGGGAAATCACCCTCTGTATTCTGTCACTTTCAGCTGTGACCTAGGCCTGTCATTCACCACCGAGCAGCCTGGAGAAATCGTTCTGTAGCATATATTATGCCATCTTATTACCCTACCTCAACCCGTCAACAACTCATGTGCTTAGAGGAAAAAATCCAGAGTTCTTTACCATGATTTGCAATCCTCCCTCCCAGTTTGGCTTCTGCCTACTCCCCGGTTTCATCCATTTTCCCTCTCAACTTGAGCATTAAGTTCTAGACACATTTTATACTGACTTTATTGTATTTTTTTGCCTTTTGGTACTTGGATTGCATCTTAAAACTGTTTTTCCCACCTTCATTTTGTTCCTCCTCTCTTTCATCTGCTAATGTTGTCCAGCTGTCATAGATACTAATTGCGTTGACTTTCCAGGTCCACGTCCCTTTCTTTGTTCTAAAGGATCCGGTTTCCTGACTCACGTGGACAGCTCGGTAGCTAGACCTGAGCTGGGCTGGTGGCTCGCTTCCCCTCACCACAGGGCTCGTTTCAGGAGATCCACTCTAGTCCCTTCTGAGTCCTTCTGTGATTGAACATCTCAAACTCAAAATAGGAGGACCTGTTTTTATGCTTTGGACATGGTATTAAAAGGTTACAGATCTCTTTCAGAGTTCATATTCTGTGGCAAGAGGAGAAAACTGTGATAGCAGAGAAAGAAGTCAACACTCCGAGAAAACTAAAGATGTGGGTTAAGTGATGGGCTTGCTGGTGTCAAGCCCTTGTACTCATTTAACCTCATTTGAGCCTGTGACTGTCTTGTTGAGATGCCGCGTTTCATCCCTTCCCTGTTGGTTACTAGAGAACCTTGGCTCCCCCTCTTTTACAGGCAGAGTTTCGACAAATCAGCATTCCCAGCTGTGTCCCTGAATGCACACAGCAAGGGATTACTAGAATTCATTGTTTTCCTGTGTTAAATTAAAAAATATTTCTCAGCATCACTATAAGATCACCTTAAGCTAATTTTATTTAATTTGGAAATGGTGGTTCCACTTTGTCTACAGCTATATATTCTCTGTTCAGAACTTCTTCTAGTATTCCTTCAATTTCTGAAAACCTAGAGAGGTAGAATATCTGTTTGTGATATGTACATATATATAAAATACAAAATGATTACTTATAGACATATCATTTTATCAGTAAAATTATTTTTATTTTTGTGCCATATAAATTTGGGGTCCATTGAAACACTGTTTAATTTTTTTGAGTTGCATTATTTTTACTAAAATTTAGAATAAATACTATGAAGTTTTTGTTGAGAAGATGAAAGTGATACAAATATATACTAATGTGAAGTTGTCCCCGTGCTAGAATTAATGAATTGACATTGATAATTTGTACATTTATTTGTATCTTTCAAGTCATTGCTGTTGAATTGTAGAAGACTTGATCATGTCATTCTAGTTTAATTCACATGTTTGATTACATAACAAGGTAACAAACACCATTTTGGCTTTGTTATGTTACATGAAAACAAGGATTGGGGATGGAAGCTCTTTGAAGATGCAAGTGAAATGCATACTAAGTTAGATTAGTGATCCATTTGATTCAGTATTCTGACAATGGCCCCATGTTGAATCCTTATGTTTCATTTGGTCATTTTGAAATGTTAAGAGTATATTCTGTGTATGTGTGCTTAGTCACTCAGTCATGTCCGCCTCTTTGTGACCCCTTGGACTGTAGCCCACCAGGCTCCTCTGTCCGTGGCATTCTCCAGGCAAGAATACTGGAGTGGATTGCCATTCCCATCTCCAGGGGATCTTCGCAACCCAGGGCTTGAACCCACATCTCCTGCATTACTAGCAGATTCTTTACTAGCTGAGCCACCAGGAAAGCCCACGAGAGTACTCTAAGTATCTCTCATTTCTTTTTAAAGTAACCTGCATGGTTTAAAAAACTTTTTGAATTGCCTTTACATTTTCAAGAGACATAAACCGTCTTAGGAATGGGGCCCTACCTCCCATACCTGCCACTGCTCTCATCTTCTGACGCTCACGGCAGACATCACAGAAGTTAGCTGTCTCTGGGTCAGCTGCAGCTTCAGTATTCCTCCTAAAACACTGTTCTAAATAGCCATTGCCACCTTATGTAACTGACTCATGTAGTGAAATTTAGTTGTTAGTATGTGTAGGAAATAAGTTCTAAATGCTATAGTGTTCTGTCTACACTGAAAATGATAGTACTTTCTTCTTACTTTAGGCATTCTGTTTTCAGGATTTTCATTTGCTTTTTTAAAATATTTCACTTTCAATTCTGCTAGTCACTCAGAAAGGGGCAATTATCATTCAAAGTGGCTGATGGCAGAGTTCTTACCCTTAAGAGGTTACAAGTTCTGTGAACTCTCATGGACATGCTGGCTTTGGCTATTATTTCTTTTTCAATTAACCTTTGCTTTGCTTAAGATATTTCACTTTGCTCCCTCAACTCAACGATGAAATGACAAATAGCTCAATTAAAAATTGGGCAAAGGTCTAAAATAGGCAGTTCTCCAAACATTATATAAAATGGCTAATGAGCACATGAAAAGATGTTCAGTATCGCTAACCATCAGGGAGATGCAAATCAAAACCACAGCATGATGCTGTGTCTCACACCCCTCCGGATAGCTGTTATCAAAAAGACCGATAGTGACTGTTGGAGAGGATGTGGAGATGTTGGAAGCCTCATACACTGCTGGTGAGAATGTGAAAAAGTGCGGCCGCTTTGGAAAAATCTGGCAGTTTTCTGAAAAGTTAAGTATAGAATTATCATAGTACTCTGCTTTTTTATTCCAAGGTATATACCGAAGAGAAATGAACACACATATCCATATTAAAACTTGTACATTAATACTGGTAGCAGCCAAATGTTTGTGATAGCCCAAAAGTAGAAGCATCCCGAATGTCTATCAGCTGGTGATTGGATAAGTAAAATGTGGTACAGCTACACAGTGGAATGTTATTTAGCAATAAGAAGAAATGCATTACTAATAAATTTTACTACATGCATGAACCTACAAACACTAAGTTAAGTGAAAAGAGTCAGTGAAAAAAGCTACATGCTGTATGATCTCATTTATGTCAAATGTCCCTTACAGGCAAATAAGAAACAGGAAATAGATTAGTGATTGCCTAAGGCCAGAGTAGTGGGGGAAATGGGTGAATTGGGATGTGTCAGCCAAGGGGTACAGGGTTTCTTTTTGGGGTAATGAAAACATTCTAGAATTGTGATGGTTGTATTTTGGTCATCTAGTTGTACATTTCAAATGGGTGATTCGTATGCTGTATGAATTATATCTCTAGCTATTAAAATTAGGAGTGTTATTTAGTTTCTAATCTTCCCTTCATCTGCATATCTAATTCTTTAAACAATATTATCAGCTCTACCTATAAACTATATTCCAAATCTGTCTCATTCTATAATCTTGGTTCAAAGTCAAGTTTTGCCTAGACATCACTGCAGTGACCTCCTATCTGGCTTATACCTGCCACCACCCTTGTATTCATGCAATTATTTGTTTCATCTAGCAGGCAGAGTGAATATTTTTAAATTGATGATAAGATAGGTAATATTATTTCCTATTAATGCTAATAAAATTGTAGTGAAGTCACTCCCCAGTTGCTGTGCCATGCAATATTACAGGTACGTGAATGTTCACTCACTTAATCCTCACCGCAGCTCTATGATGAAGGTGCTGTTACTAATCCCCATTTTACTGATGAAGAAGCTCCGGTTCAGAGAGGTTAAGCAATTTGCTCAAAGCCATACAGCAAGTAAATGGCTTATATAAAGTGGGTCAAGGCATTCCTTGGCTTAACGTTCACCCAGTGCTTGCCCCTCTTTATTTTACTCATTTCTAGCCTACCAATCTCATTCTTGCCTTGGGCCATGTGTACTTTTCTCTTTCTCCTTCTTAAAGCTCTCACTCTAGACTTTTATTTCTTCCTATCATTCTTAACTTCAATGTCACCTCCACAGAAAAGCTATCTTCATTAATGCCAACTTGCTTTTGCATTTTTGAATATTTTCTTTATTGCCTCTTTCAGTGCTTGAAATTGTCTTATTTTAAATGTTTAGTCATATAAGCTTTGCCTCTGCCTTGTAGAATCATGCCTGACAAATAGTAAGAGTTCTGACTTTCTGACTTGTGGGAGGTTAGGATTTTATTTGTTTTTCAAATTATGGCTGAGACAGATTTTCAAAGTGCATGTGGGAAGACTATTTTTATGCTCTAGTGACTCATTATAAGAATATTTTTCACGTTATTATAATTACTTTTAAAAAATAAAATAATCTTATATAATTGATACCTTTCCAAGTGTCATTTTGGCCTTCA
Organism: Cervus elaphus; assembly: GCF_910594005.1. Lineage (NCBI taxonomy): Eukaryota > Metazoa > Chordata > Mammalia > Artiodactyla > Cervidae > Cervus > Cervus elaphus. Next base: position 10,865,643 of record NC_057826.1, read on the forward strand.
CTTATTTTAAGATGGGAGTCGACCATTTGATTATGTGATAATTGAATGATTAGACAATATTGCTATTATTAACATGTTCCATATTTTTTAAGGTATTACTGTTCTACTTCTAGGATATTTTTTTTTCAGATGGGAGTATAAATATGTGAAGGGCTGGGGAAGGCAGTTCTTGGCTGTTGGTTTTATGGGGGGCTTTGAAGTGATGTAACCACAGTCAGCTTGGAGAAACCATGAGAGAGCTAGGATAATTTTCTAGATCTGTTCTTGTCTGATGTTCACTGATTCTAAATTCTCATTGAGAAACCTTGCTGTTCCATGCCTTCTCGTTAGTTGGGCCCACACACACTTATGTGCTCAAGTGCGACAATATCAATACATATGCACAGAACCACACTTTAATGTTCCATTTCCGTAACGGCCTTTCATCAGCAGCCTCCCTTGTGTTACTTTGCTGTTGTTCTTCTCATCTTTGAGTGGTGGTGTTTACATTTCTAATGAGAGAAATAGCCGTGTGCGTGTGTGTGTGTGTGCGTGCGCATTTATTACTCCTTGAATGAATGATGCAACCATGTACACTCATGTGGAAATTTAAAGATTCCAGTTGTGTACACACATCCTAAAGAAAACTCGGACTTCTCGGGAAGAAATATATTGTACAACTAGATGTCTGAGATTTACATTTTGATATTTTGCTGGCCTCTGATACATTGAAAAAGAATACAATATTCAGTATATTCTTACTAGTAGTTTTATTTTTTCAGAATATTAAAATTGGATCCCATGTGCATAAATAATATTCATAGAATTCAGTTCTTAACTTTTCACTACTCAGCAGAGCGAGAGATATAAACACTAGGTGCTAAAAAATAAAATAGGAAACTGCAGCATTGAATGGCCAGGCCCAGTTGCTTTTACATAGTTTCTAATAACCAAGATTTTCCATGCAGCTGACTCCTGATTCTTTGTACAATAGGCTGGTTGTAGGATGTTGAATACAATCTACATGAAATTAGAAACAAAATCACGGTCATTACTTGCAAGCGTCTCTGTTATCCAGTACTTGTAAGTGATGCTAAATAGAAGTTATTTAAAACCTTTTTATGCTTTAAATACATATATAAAAATAAACCTACTGTGTGCAAGGCTGGGCAGATTCAAAGAATAGTCAGACCCTGTCCCTCCCCTCGAGGAGGTCATAGCCCACAGTGCGGGTGCTCCCTTCAGCCCACCTTTGGGTGCGTTGCTGTAGATGTTAGTAAGGTGCTGTGTACACGCATAGTGAAGACACTAGCTCTTCCTGGATGAGCTGGAGGACAGAGAGGTATTTCAGCTGGACTCCGAAGGTTAAATAAGAGTGTGCCGGCTGGAGAAGCAGGCAATTGAAACTGTACAAGGGTAATAGGATTTTAAAGGGGCCATGCAGGTCTAGGAAATAAGAAGAAATTGAGGACGGCAAGAATAGAAAATGGTTTCCCTAAATGAGGAGCAGGAGTAAATTTCTGCAGATGAGAAGTGGGAGAGGAAGAAGGGAACAAGGTGAACCTGGAAATGTGGTTTGATATCAGATTAAGAATGTTCTTTATTAACTACCAGATACTTTGTGTGAATGAGTGTGATGATTCCTCTTATGTGTAGAATGGTGCTAGGAGCAATGGGGAAAATGCTCTTCCTCTATTATGTCTTCTGTATAAAATATGCTCTTCTTGATAGCTGTTCTGTTACTAGTAGTGATAAGAAGGTACAGTATTGTCCAGTTTTAGTCTACCTGTGTCTTCTTTGATTGTCCGGTGATATGATTAAATTTAATTTTTGTATTCTTTAGAGATAGGGCATTATCTCGTGAAAGATGGGGTTAGTATAACCTTGCATTTTATACTTTAGTTTGTAAGCTGTATGACATTTGGAAGTGGACTGTTTGTCCAGCCTGAACTAGATCTCATGGAAAAATACAAGGCTCAGGCAAAGTGAACCCTTGCTACTGACTTTGTTATTTGTCATTTCAGGATGTTCATGATGGAGTAAGGGAAGTGTTTCTGACCGAGATAGCTGGATTGGTAGAACGTTAAGATGGCTTCAGTTGAACAGTTACAGAAGTCCTGATGGTCGCCCTTGTGATCTCAGGCTGCCTTTCAAGGATATATCCAAGTGCTTGCCTTGGGTTTTCTACTTCAGAGTGCATTCTCTGGGATGAGGAGTATACCGGGCCATGGATACATGGCTGCCCACTCATAAACCCAGTAAATCTCTTTTCTGGACCATACTCTGGTTATAGACAGAATTCTTTGATCAAACCCTGAAGAGCCTGCTCAGAGGAAAAGTTGAGGCCTGCTCCTTCGGTCTTGTCTTCCCAAAGACAGTGTGAACACCTCTAGGTTCATGAGGTGGCTGACGAGTAGCTGTCTGTGGGGCAGCAGGACGCAGATGTCTACTGCAGTTTCCACATTTGTATGCCCAAGGCCCCTCATGGTGCTGGATAGAGTCTGGGTCGGTTGGGAAGGCTTCCTTTCACTTCCCTGAAAATGTGTAGAACAGCCTGCCTGCACCTGGTAGGGTCAGTTGGAATTACAGAAGTTAACAGGATCAAGAGGCTCCAGTATAGTATTTGAGAAATGTCAATTTGAGCTCTTTAGAGAATGTGTGCACTGCTTTTCCATGGAGTTATTTGTCTCAAACCCCCTATTGTGTTGGAGGCAGATTATGTCTAGTATTTGTATTTGCAGACTTTTCTGCCCTCTTATATTTGATCTCCCCCCAAAAGTTTCAAATTAAGAAGTTTCCTTCTAAAGGGGTTTATCGAATTATACTATTAGGCACTAATTCTCTAAGATGCCTGATGTGTAGTCATTGGAATCAGACTGGAAGGAACAAATTGATTTCATGTATTTGTGTTTATAGTAGAACAAGATAATAAAAGATGAATTGGCATGCAACAAGTTAAGTCAATAACATTAGACCTGTATAATTATTTTCACTCCATTTAAAAAACAAATACACTACTACTTATAATTTTGTAAAATTTTATGCTGTAGCATGTTATGATTGAAGAGAAAGTAATTGTTTTATGTGTTATTTGATGCTTCATTAGTATAATATTGTGTGGAAAAATATGTGAACGCATAGATATTTTCAGTCAGTTCAGTTCAGTCACTAAGTCGTGTCCGACTCTTTGCGATCCCATGAATCGGAGAACGCCAGGCCTCCCTGTCCATCACCGACTCCCGGAGTTTACTCAAACTCATGCCCATCAAGTCGGTGATGCCATCCAGCCACCTCATCCTCTGTCGTCCCCTTCTCCTCTTGCCCCCAATCCCTCCAAGCATCAGGGTTTTTTCCAATGAGTCAACTCTTCGCATGAGGTAGCCAAAGTATTGGAGTTTCAGCTTCAGCATCATTCCTTCCAATGAACACCCAGGACTTATCTCCTTCAGGATGGACTGGTTGGATCTCCCTGCAGTCCAAGGGACTCTCAAGAGTCTTCTCCAACACCACAGTTCAAAAGCATCAATTTTTCAGTGCTCAGCTTTCATCACAGTCCAACTCTCACATCCATACATGACCACTAGAAAAACCATAGCCTTGACCAGACGAACCTTTGTTGGGAAAGTAATGTCTCTGCTTTTTAATATGCTATTTAGGTTGGCCATAACTTTCCTTCCAAGGAGTAAGTGTCTTTTAATTTCATGGCTGCAGTCACCATCTGCAGTGATTTTGGAGCCCAAAAAATTAAAGTCTGACACTGTTTCCACTGTCTCCCCATCTATTTCCCATGAGGTGATGGGACCAGATGCCATGATCTTAGTTTTCTGAATGTTAAGCTTTAAGCCAACTTTTTCACTCTCCTCTTTCACTTTCATCAAGAGGCTTTTTAGTTCCTCTTCACTTTCTGCCATAAGGGTGGTGTCATCTGCATATCTGAGGTTATTGATATTTCTCCCTGAAATCTTGACTCCAGCTTGTGCTTCTTCCAGCCCAGTGTTTCTCATGATGTAGTCTGCATATAAGTTAAATAAGCAGGGTGACAATATACAGCCTTGACGTACTCCTTTTCCTATTGGGAACCAGTGTGTTATTCCATGTCCAGTTCTAACTGTTGCTTCCTGACCTGCATATAGGTTTCTCAAGAGGGAGGTCAGGTGGTCTGGTATTCCCATCTCTTTCAGAATTTTCCACAGTTTATTGTGATCCACACAGTTGAGGGCTTTGGCATAGTCAATAAAGCAGAAATAGATGTTTTTCTGGAACTCTCTTGCTTTTTCGATGATCCAGCAGATGTTGGCAATTTGATCTCTGGTTCCTCTGCCTTTTCTAAAACCAGCTTGAACATCTGGAAGTTCACGGTTCATGTATTGCTGAAGCCTGGCTTGGAGAATTTTGAGCATTACTTTACTAGTGTGTGAGATGAGTGCAATTGTGCGGTAGTTTGAGCATCCTTTGGGATTGCCTTTCTTAGGGATTGGAATGAAAACTGACCTTTTCCAGTCCTGCGGCCACTGCTGAGTTTTCCAAATTTGTTGGCATATTTAGTGCAGCACTTTCACAGCGTCATCTTTCAGCATTTGAAATAGCTCAACTGGAATTCCATCACCTTCACTAGCTTTGTTAATAGTGATGCTTTCTAAGGCCCACTTGACTTCACCTTCCGGGATGTCTGACTCTAGGTGAGTGATCATACCATCGTGATTATCTGGGTCATGAAGATCTTTTTTGTACAGTTCTTCTGTGTATTCTTGCCACCTCTTCTTAATATCTTCTGCTTCTGTTAGGTTCATACCATTTCTGTCCTTTATAGATATTTTACACACACACACACACACACACACACACACCCCTATATATTCTCATATGTTAATTTTCAGAGCACACTTTAAAGGGGTGTATGTTTTTTTCTTTAGATTTCTTTCTTCAATACAAAGGAAAAAAAACAAAGACTGATTCAGAGTAGTTACATGGAAGGTATCCTAAGTGGATTTGCATTACCTCAGTTCAACATTTACCCCAATCTGTATAAATGATGGAAATAATTTTTGGAGATCAGAAAAACAACAAAATTAGATTAACTTTTCCTGTATGCCAAAAGAGCTCTTTTGTTTGTAGGTGCTACATTTGTTTTTTTGAAGGGAGTGAATGTGTATATTTGGTGAATTATCAAGATTTACTTTAATGCTCTGGAGCATGCAAGTTAATGATTTTAGCTTGTAATGTTTTATGACTTTAAAGAAAACTGTTGGACAATTTGAATGTCAGATGGTTTAATTCACAGTCGTATTGTAGTCTTGAAGTTGTTCTATGTAAATGTTTAGATGGAGTTTGCACATTGTCAGTTCTAGTTATTCTAATCAGTTTTGATTTTTTAAAATTTTGTTCAAAAAAATATCCAATTAAAGCCAATGGAATATGCATGTGTAAAATACCTAACTAGTTATGGGGCCTTTGAGCAGATTGATGTGTGGATCAAATAACAAGGGGTTTATTAGATGATTATATTTTAAAGAGAATTTTTAAGTTATTAGTGACTTGCTTTATTTTATATTCACTTGTATACTCCTTAATGACAGTATGTCAATAGAAATATCTATTCCTTTAATATTTATAATCCTAAGATAACTTGAGGAAAAAGTCTGGGAGAGTAGGTTTTATGATATGAACAAGTTATTGTTTTACACAGCAATATATTTTACAAGATTATTATTTCAGTAGGTGGTACAGACTATGTGTATGTATATTCGTATATATATATATTTTATATATATATATGGATCCAGTCAACTCTGAAATAGATGAAAATAGGTACATCTTGTTTGTTACTGTTTAATCAGAATTTCTTCTAAACTCAATACTGATTTCATACTATAATTGTGGCATCTCCCATGAGAAAACAAAGTCAATAAGATCTGTTGCCTAGTAACAAATTATCAAGGAAAGCAGATGAGAAGAACACTAAAACTGTTTCAGTCTGTGTTTAAAATTGTTTGGTAATGGAGATTATGTTTGCACCAATTTATGACATGATTTCATCCTTCTGAGATTGTTCCTATCTATCCTTAATAAATAGCTGTGTTTTGCAAATAGCTATAGGTATAGATTATCTGTTTTGTCCCCTCCCCCAAGGGTCAAGGTTCAAAAATAATTATTAGTCCAGAATTAATTGTTGTGCTGACTATTTGTATTACAGGAGAATTCTTATCTTAGGCACTCTCTTTATTCTTAGTTACTCTCCTGGTTTTTAGATTTGCTACATTGCAGTCTGAAATAGAAAGAAGACAGTCTAATTGTGGCATTTGTGGTTGATTATAGATACAAACGTGAAATACATGTTGATCCCCGTTGTAGCTTTCTCGCAGCTCCACATTATGGTTACTTCTTAATGTCCTGTGTATAAAATTAGATAGAGGATCCCATATTGACCAGATCTTATTCTTAGGCAAGGCAGATGTTTCATTTGGTATTCCACTTGCAAACCATCAAAACTGTTGGTAATAAGAAACTGAGCCATTCAGGGGAAAAAAAAAATCCAGTTGATAGAATGGAAGTGAAAACCCTATTCATTTATCAAAAAAGAAAATAAACTATGCAGCTCTAACTAACCTTAACAAGACACATCAAAACCCATATGAGGAAAACTGTAAAACGCACCTGAAAGAGACAGATGTCTCCTGGAAGATATGAGAGGCATACAGTTTTCTTGGCTGCTGCTGCTGCTAAGTCGCTTCAGTCGTGTCTGACTCTGTGCGACCCCGTAGACGGCAGCCTACCAGGCTCCCCCGTCCCTGGGATTCTCCAGGCAAGAACACTGGAGTGGGTTGCCATTTCCTTCTCTAATACATGCAGGTGAAAAGTGAAAGGGAAGGCGCTCAGTCCTGTCCGACTCTTAGCGACCCCATGGACTGCAGCCCACCAGGCTCCCCCATCCCTGGGATCTTCCAGGCAAGAGCACTGGAGTGGGGTGCCATTTTCTTGGCTAAGAGAACTCAAATATCATAATGATATCATTTATTCCCAAATCAATGACTGTAATGCAAACTCATACACATATAATCTCTTTTGTTTTTCTTTTTTTAAACTCGAGCTTGGAAAGCCAATTATAAAATTCATTTGGAAGAATGAAAAAGTATGTATATCCAGTAAAATCCAGAGAAAGAAGAGCAAGGGAAAAGGGTAGTTCTAAATCTCTCTTAAAAAGAAAACTATATTTACTAGACAGACCAATGGAACCAAATAGAAAATCCAGAAACAGACCCAAATGCTTAAAGAAATTTAGTCTACAGTATGTTGGAATTTTAAGTCAGTGCAGATATATAAACTTTTTAGTAAGTTTACTGGGATAGCTGGATATCTATGTGGAGAAAGATTATATTAGGTTCATTCCTGAGGCCATCCACTGAATGTATTTTAAATGGATCAGAGACTTCAGTGTTAAAAGTAAAATTACACAAATACTAGTAAAAGCATGGGAAATACCTCTACAGTCTGGTAGTAGGCAAAAGTGACCTTTACTAGCTAAAATCCAGATACAATCAGGATATAGAATGGATATATTTGATTACATAGAATTTTTTTTTTAATGACTGAAAACCCTACCCCATAAGCAAAATAAAAAGACAAGTTATCAATTGGGAAAAATATTTGCCAGTCTTATCATAGACAAGAGGTGGTTATATCCCTAAGTATTGAGGCTGGGAACTGTGAGGAAACAGGATTTTTTATACATTGCTTGTGGCAATGCAAGATGGTGAAGGTGCCTTTGAATCTAGTTAGTTTCTATGAGCACTTACTTTCGATTCCTGGATCCTACTTCTAGGAATTTGTGTCAAAGATACAGATACAGTGGACAACCATACAAGAGCCCACTGCATAATGCTGGTTTTTTTGCAGCACTTTTTAATAGCAAAAGAGGAAATAACCCAACGTCCATCATTAGGGGGCTGGTTGAAAAAAAAAGAATCGAACATCCAGAATGTGTAGTAATCTGCAACAACGGAGAGAAATTCCTCTTCAGTGTTTGGTGTCTCGGTTGGGAGGATTCAGAGTCAGGGCTGCCTACAAGAAATCTCCCCTGCTCCTTTTCCTCAGAGCGTGGCACCTCAGGGCTCCTGTGTCCTGGGGATAGTGAAGAAGTTACATTGCTTCTTCTAATCTCTTTGTGGAAATCACACAGCATCATTGCCCTGCACTCTGTTGATAACAAGCTACTCACCAGCAAATATCGGTCTATATCAGGTCATTGGTAAATGTTTATTTTGAACATCCTTTTCGCTAAAATAAAATGATTCTTATCTTTTAAACATAACTACAACACTTTGGTCATGCCTAAAAAAATAGCAATTTTTAAATAATGTATCACAAATGAAAAAGATTGTTCAGGTATAGATAATTGTAATTGGGTAATGTGTATATCAGCTCATTATACAGATCTAGCTCTTTGCTTTTGAATAAGTTTGAAATTTTGCATAATAAAAAGGTTTTAAAAAAGGTAGAAATGAGACAAGGAAGAAAATAAGGGAAGGGATGGAAGGATTGAGAAAAGGAAAGATGGAATTGATCTAGGTGAAATGTTGGCATAATTCAATATTGTTGCTATCTCAGCTTTATAGAAAATTACATTCAATATACCTTTCCATTTTCAAAACATAAAAAATGGGCCTAAGATACATCCGTAATTTTTAGGCTTATAAGCAATAGTCCTAAAAATCTCCATAATAAATTGTTTGCATTTGTTAAGTACACATGTGATTGGAAAATATATGTATATCTACACATATTGTGAGAATTCCCTGGTGGCTCAGACGGTGAGGCGTCTGCCTACAATGCAGGAGACCTGGGTTCAATCCCTGGGTTGGGAAGATCTCCTGGAGAAGGAAATGGCAACCCACTCCAGTTGTCTTGCCTGGAACAGCCCATGGATGGAGGAGCCTGGTAGGCTACAGTCCATGGGGTCGCAAAGAGTCGGACACGACTGAGCGACTTCATTTTCACTTTTTCACATATATTGTATTGTATCTGTATATAAAATATGAGCAGATACAAGTCTATGTGACTTCTCAGCTGTTTGACATCCATAAATATTTTCAAGTAACCAAATCCTAAATTTTATTTAGTATATGATGCTTCTTGTTTTTTCCTCTTAGAAAATTTAGTCTGAACTTTCAGCTCAAATGTTAACTTATTGGCTGGAATGTTTGCTTGATGGTCTTCTTCATTCTCCAAATGAGTATCAGCTTCTTAAATTGCTATTTTTCCTTAGTAAAATCTCTAATGGTTTACAACTACATACTGAAATTATTTCTCAGAGATCCTGTCTTTCTATATTTAATTATGTGGTAAGGAACAAATAAAGGTATTATTTTTAGTGTGTTTTTCCCATTACATAAGCATCTGTCTTACTAATCTAAAGAGTTTCTTAATTCTGGTAGTTTAAAGTTTTATTAATAATCATTTTGTGGGTTGAATCTAAATTAAGATGTTATTGCCCAGACAGTTTTCTTTATTTTTTTTTTATTGTGAAAGAAAATAGGGAAGGAGGGTTTTTCTGTGGCTATAAAAAGGTAGGATGAAGGGATCTTTGTGCAGGAGCTTTCTGTATCGTGACTGTGTTGGTGCTCACATGAATCTGCACATGTGATGAGACGATAGAGTTGTGTAGAATTAAACACACACACACAGGTGCAGGTAAAAACTGATGAAATCTGGATCATGTCTGTGGATTGTATCCATGTCAGTCTTCTGGTTATGGTATTAAATAGCATTTATGCAGACTGGTATCATTGGAGGAAGGTGGGCAAAGGATATAAGCCTTCTCTCTCTATTATTTTACACAGCTGCATGTGAATTTTATAATCTCACAATAAAATCTGAAAGTAGATTATATTGGTTTTAATATTTTGAATGATAATTTATTGACGTAAGAGAATAAAATATCAAACCTAGTTAAAATAGTGAACACATGTGTTCTAATTTCTTATATTTTTTTAGCTTTTGAATTTTTAAAAAAGTTTAAATTAGAAAATAGGACCTGAGTAAGTTCTTAAAAATTGACATCAAGGACTTCCCTGGTGGCCCAGTGGCGAAGACTCCACGCTCCCAAAGCAGCGGGCCCTGGTTTGATCCCTAGTCCAGGAACTAAATTTCACATACCACAACTAAGAGTTTATGAGCCACAACTAGAGTTTGCATGCCACAACTAAAGATACCGTACGCCACCACTAAGTCTCAGCACATAAGCATTTTTTAAAGAAAGGAATGTGTTTCCATACTTTTAATACTTTTTTTTTTTTTTAAGAAAGCTGATACTGTTCAGCATAAGAATCTTTAAATAGATAACCATAGATTTGAGAACTGGGAGAGCCCCTTATGTGTTTATAACTGTCTCTACTACAAATGAAGGAATGGACCCAGAAAGGTTAAGTGCTTTTTCCAAGGTTTTACTATTTTAATGAAGCAGTGATTGATTTTTACCTGTCTTTTATCTCTAGCCTTCTTTTTCCATGCACCATCTGTCAATCTGTGTATTTTCACTTTCTGTTTTAAGAACTTCTCCTTTGGTTCTATTCTCTCTGCCATTAATCATAAGAATAGTAAAAACAAACAATTTTTTATAGTGTACATTTCTGGGTGGTGTCATTGTATAAATCATAGTTTATATGGTTAACAAAACATGCTGCGTATGGATCTTTTGGCTTGTGCTTTGCTGTATGTATTTGTGTTGCTTTACCTCTCAGAAAAACAATTTTTGCTTGATTTTGAAGAAATAACTCTTATTATAGGTCACAAAATAAGCAGGTAGTTGCCACAGGTTATCCAAGCGGCCTTTGGAAATTCATGGGCTCTGAACTCCCACTGCTTAGGTTTGACTCCTGATTCTACTACATTGTGACCCTGAGACCCTTCCAACCTCACTATCCCTTAGCTGCCTATTTGTTAAGTAGAGTTAATAATTTTGTTTACCTGGAAGGGTTGTTGTATCAAATGCACTAATACAGGCAAATTGATTGAAACAGTAGCTAGAGAGTGTTCAGTAAATGTGAACTGCTGTTTTTACATATGACTTGTTTTGGTTTTACTCTCATGAGACATTGCTTGGTCCAAAGGCTGCACTAAGGGAATGGGCAAGGGTAATCATGAGAATATCATCAGGAGTACATACCCAAGGAATCAGTAAATCATCTTTTGAGCACTTGTAATGTCAAGGACAAATAGATGCACAGGGAAATGTGTTTTCCTTAATTCAGTATTTAACTAATCTGATTTTCCTCTTGAATCTTGAACCTTTGGTTAATCATCCACTTAACAAATAGTTGTCAAGTGCTTACTATAATGCCGGGCTCTTTTCTTGAAGGCAGAGATACAGCAGTGAATAAAATACACAGAAAGTCCTGCAGCTGTGTTGGTTATCTTCTATTGGCAGGAGACAGACAATAAACAATAGCAAGTCAATTATAGAGTATTTTAGAAGATAATAATTGCCGTGGGGAAAAAAAAAAGCAAAGAAGGCAAGAGAAATGCCAGTAAAGACAAAGTGTAATTTTAAATAAGGTCATCAGAGTTGGCTTCATTGAGACAGTGCCATTGGAACAAGGAATGCAAGGGAAAAGTTTACATGCAAAAATTATGTGTGTATCCTAGGTGGAGAGAAGTGCTAGTGCAAAGGCCCTGAGGCAGCTGTGTGCCCTGTGTGTTTTAGAAATGTCAGAGAAGCCGCTGTGGCTGGACCTGAGTGAGCGAAGAGGACCATGGTTGTGGAATTTGAGAAATCCAGAGGAGTCCAAATGATGACATCCTTTAGCTGAAAAAGCAAACCCTCCTTGTCTCACATGGGAAGGCTGGTGGTGAAGCAGCACAGAAACTTAATGGGAAAGAGTGAACTGAATGTCAGATCTGTTTAAAATTTAAAAGTCCTTTTTAGTCTGCCTTGGTCCAGGGACCAAGTCTGGAACATAGTCTCTCAGATAACCTCGTGTGCATCCCAGCAGAGGTCCCCTTATGCACCTCTGAGGCAGCATGGTGCCCCTGCCTCCGCTGTTGCTGAGGGAAGCCCCTCATCCGTTTGGTTGCTGCTTTCCCGCGGGTGCTCATTTTAAGGCTTGAGTCAGTCGCTGGTGTAGCAGCTCGTCATCTGCCACGTTTCATCTCGGGCCGTGCTGCCTGCAGCGCCAGCCAAGGTGATTTCGCCTCTACTCCCTCTGCTGCCGCCCTCCATTCCTCTCAGACCTGGACGTGTGTCCTGTTTGATTCCACAGAGCCAGCTGCTGGGCAGCCTCCCTGAGGCGGTACCCTGGCCAGCTCTCAGCGACTGCTGCTTCCCTCTGAGACTGCCCGGAACCAGAGGCTAATCAGTGATTAAACCTCGGGTCCTCCTCACTGCAGATACCCTCCCTCCAAGGTGCTGGCTTTTCCGTCTGGGGCGGTCACTTTTCAGAGTCCTTAACAGGGACCTGGAGCTGGAGCCCCGCCCCGCCCTGTGGTGCCCTTGCGGATCTAATGAGCTGCCGCTGCCCTAGAAAGCGCAGAAGGGACATGGCTCGTGGATGAGACACGGCCTCGTTTGGCGTCCTCTCTCTTCCCTGCTGCCCTTTAAGACAAGAGAGGGACAGTCTGTCTCACATAGCATACTCTATTCCTGTTCGGCTACCCTCTACATTAAACCTGCATGGTCAGCAAGACAAAGTTATCCCTTGTTTTGCTAAAATGGGAGACACGTATTTTCTCTCAAGCTGGTATTCAAACTAACAAGCCTATCTGACTCCATAAATCCTATTTTCTATGAAAGAGGCTGAATATTAGAGTGTTATTTTTCTTGGGATTCCTAAGGTCACAAAGTCCTAAAATACTAATTCAGGACGAAATTCTGAGTTACTGCTTGTAAACACTACTCAGATAGATGCTTTGGAATGAGCATCTATTTCTGAAAAGCCTACATTTTCAGAAATACAAATGGGAAAAAACTAATAATTTGAAAAATCTGTAGCTATTATAGATGTGATTTCTGAAGTATCTTTTATTTATTTATTTTTCTTTTATTTTTTAAATAAGCATAAGTACACAGTCCTGTGAATAGCTTTCTTTGGTCGTGTTTGATGGCATAACCATTTGTCTGAATGGTTTCAACACCAAATGCTGAAGTGTATCTGGTTTCCAACTTTTGCCTTAATGACTCTTTGTTCAGTGAATCTTCTTGTAACCCTCCCTAAACTCTTCTTTAAGAAGATAAAGCACAAAGTCTGCTTTAACATATCTTCACATTTTGAGGTACGCAAGTAGAGCAGATGTTCCAGTATTCTTCTGTATTTCTATTTTTAAATGTTAGTCTGTTTTCTATTCAGCATTTTCCAAATGAGTCTGCATTATTAAAAACAAAATGCAAGTGCAGACAAAAAAGACAATGGCTGTGCCTTCTTATTTTAAGTACAAAATCTATTAAATAAGGTTTTTTGAATTTGATTTTAATACTAATAAGTTTGGAGAGGGAAAAATAGATAATATGATAATATATCATTAGAAATTCCAAACCTCTCATATTTCAAGATAGGTTTGAAAATATTTAGATGAATGACTTAGATACATTTTGGGAGATATAATTCTGGCATGAAAATAGAAAATCCATTAACTACTCCCAGTACCTCTAAATTCTTTTTATTGTGTAAGAAGAACAGCATTATATTCCTAGTTCGTCCATAAGATATGTTTTATAGTAAAGCTGAAATAAGAGAGGGAAGCCTTGTATCTCTGAAAGATCCCATTGATTTCCAGAGTTCTTACTTTCAATGTTTAGAAAGCTTTTCTATTTCTTAAATTTCAGTTGATGGCCTTTGGTAATTTGCTGTGACCCAGATTCAAAGACACTGCTGATATCAAACAGTCATGTCTTAGGTTTAATCCAGATAATGTACCCAGTCTGCTGATGGGGTCCGGTTTGAAAACCACCTTCTCTCTTTGCCCCAAGTCTTGATCCCCTGCCTCAGTTATCCTCAGTGTCTTCTATATCTTTATATTCATGTCCTTTCCTGCTTCCTTTCCTATTTGTATTGATGTGCTCAAGTCTGTCCGGTTCAAACAACCAACCCCCTCTGAATCTCATACCTCTCCAAGTACCGCTTTATTTTATTCCTATTCAAAGACCTCTGCAGAGCCATCTTGCTCATTGTTTTTTTTTAAACTCCTCCCTTTTTTCTTCTGCCTACTGAAATTTGACTTTTTGACTTCTCATCTTACTTCTTTTGTGAAACCACTGTCTTTAAGATCAGTAGTGGTTTCCTAATTGTAAATTCCTCAGCGCACGTTTCTATGCGCTGTTATTTCATCTCTCTCTAGCCCTTGACATTGAGAGCTGTTCTCTTCTCAGCAGACTCTCTTGACACCACTTTTCTCTGCTTACTAAGTGCATTCCTAAACTTTTCCCAAGCTCCTCTATCAGCTCCTTTTGCTCTATCCATCCTTTAACTTACGCTGTTTCCTAAATATTGATTCTAGATCCTCTTATATTTTCATACCTCATGTGTTGCTTTGGAGATTGAATCCACTCGCCTGGTTTATATATCCAAATGCTCATGACCTCTAGCCACAACCTCTCCCACAGGACTTGGATTTGGGTCTCTTACTGTCTCTTAAATATATCAGATTTGACTCTCCTACTGTCTCTCAAATATGTATCTACTTGAATATCTTGCACATATCTCAAATGCATTGTCTCTGAGTATTAGCTTGCTATATTCTTCACATACCACTTTATTCCTTATTTGCTCACTCAGTCAATGTAGAAACCTCCAGATCTTCCTAGTTTCCTCTTAATCTATCCCCTCCACTCTCTGCCCCATGCCCTAGCCCCATCCCAGTAGCCAGGTTATCACTAAGTGGTCCTCAGATGCCTTTTTCATAGCTTGAAAATTCATGCTCCTTACCTCCTCCACCATGCTTCTTTCTGCCCCCCCCCACTACCCCAGTTATTGCTGAACTGTTCAAATTTCCCACATACCACGTGCAGCACATTCCCTGTCTAAGTCTTTCCACCATGCAGTCTGTGATCCCAGTCTGTTTGATTCACAAAGAATCCTGAAGATGTTTACTGCTACCTTAAAACCATCGTATTCTGTTGTATAAGGGACACATTATGGAGTCCCTTTGAAAGTCTATGTTTGGGGGGATGTTGTCATGGTGAATGGCAGACAGTCAACCACTCCCCAGTGGTGGTCACAGCAGAGAGCTGGCGCGGCATCTGTAACCTGACATGACACCAGGGGTGGTCTTTTCCTTCCTGGCTTAGTGTCGTGTGCTCCCCCAGAGCTGGGTCCCTGCAACCCAGGCATCCCCAGTGCTAACCACCTCAAAGTCTCTTTTAAAAAAATTTTTAATTGAAGGATAATTTTGTTATGTCAAAGTCTCTTAATACTGTTGCTCTTTCAGACACCTTGCCCTCCAGCAACACCAACTTTAGTTGAACCCATCCTGCATTTTCACAGCATGAACCTTTGGAAATGCTTTTTTCTGTTTCAGATTCCATTTTCACCTACTGGGGAATTTTTCAAAGCTCAACATATGTTTCCAACTCTCTGCAACATTGCCTAGCCTTTGCCCAGCCTCTGTCTGGACCAGTGAAGAAATTTCTGACTCAGTGTTCCCTAAACCCTATCTTCTCCTTTATGAGTTAGTGTATTTTTATACTTTCCAATTCTTCTGTCTTTTCACGTTTTCCACAGTAGGCAACCTCTTTCTCATGGGCCCAAATGCAGCCCCTGTAACCAGTTTCTCTCGTTACAAGTTTTGCTCTCAGCAACATCTCTACTCCTTTTCCTTTGTTCTTTATACTTTCCCATTCATAAACTGTTAATAATAGGATTACCTTGATAGTTTAAGCAATAAGCAAAACTTCGTTATGGTTAATATACATAAATTATGCAAGTGAAAACTCCAGCCATGTGGGAAAAAAATAGAATTTTAAACTGAAGACCTAAAACACTTGTGGAAGTAAACACAGACATCCCACTTCATTCCTCTTCATCCTCACATGTCCCTTCTGAAACATTAGTGAGGGTCGCTCAGTTGTGTCTGACTCTTTGCGACCCCATGGACTGGAGCACGCCAGGCCTCCCTGTCCATCACCAACTCCCGGAGTTTACTCAAACTCATGTCTATTGAGTCAGTGATGCCATCCAGCCATCTCATCCTCTGCCATCCCCTTCTCTTCCTGCCTTCAGTTTTTCCCAGCATCAGGGTCTTTTCAAATGAGTCACTTCTTCGCATCAGGTGGCCAAAGTATTGGAGATTCAGCTTCAACATCAGTCCTTCCAATGAATATTCAGGACTGATTTCCTTTGGCATGGACTGGTTGATCGTAACTTTTCTTCCAAGGAGTAAGCGTCTTTTAATTTCATGGCTGCAGTCACCATCTGCGGTGATTTTGGAGCCCCTCAAAAAAGTCTGTCACTGTTTCCATTACTTTCCCATTTATTTGCAATGAAGTGATGGGACCAAGTGCCATGCTCTTAGTTTTCTGAATGTTGAATTTTAACCCAACTTTTTCACTCTCCTCTTTCACCTTCATCAAGAGGCTCTTTAGCTCGTCTTCACTTTCTGCCATTAGGGTGGTGTCATCTGCATTTCTGAGGGTATTGATATTTCTCCTGGCAATTTAGATTCTAGCTTGTGCTTCATCCAGCCCAGTGTTTCTTATGTACTCTACATATAAGTTAAATAAGCAGGGTGACAATATACAGCCTTGACGTACTCCTTCTCCTATTTGGAACAGTCTGTTGCTCCATGTCCAGTTCTAACTGTTGCTTCCTGACCTGCATACAGGTTTCTCAGGAGGCAGGTCAGGTGGTCTGGCATTCCTACTCTGTAAGAGTTTTCCATTGTTTGTTGTGATCCACACAGTCGATAGATTTGGACTGTGTAGACCATGGATTCTCCAGGCCAGAATACTGGAGTGGGTAGCCCTTCCTTTCTTCAGGGGATCTTCCAAGCCCAGGGATCGAACCCAGGTCTCCCATATTGCAGGCAGATTCTTTACTGCCTGAGCCACAAGGGAAGTTCATTAGAATCTGATGTTAGAATCTAATGTAAATTGAGAATGATTTCTTATTTAATTGCAGTATTTTTCTTAAACATTATTGTTTTTTTCAGGTATATATTTATTTTGGCAATGCAAACAGCAGTATTTCAACCAAATTAATAGTTGAGTATGCATTATGATCTATCCTAGGTGCAACAAAACTTTTAAGTGGGAAATTCTGGTCTAAGTTTCAAACCACTGAGTTAAAGGTAGAGTTAAACATATTAGTAAGTGTGGAGCTGCCCTTTTGTAATATTTTTTTAATTTTAGATTTCGTAACTTAATATTGGACACTTCCTTGTTCCCTCTGGGCCTTTTATTTAAATAAATAAAATTTCTTTTCTGTCTCATTCTTGTTTTTGTAGAGCATCTTTAAAATATTTGATGACTTTTTTTTTATTTTCCCCTAACAGAAATAATGTAATCATTTATTTTTAATGATCAAAAATAAATTCCATACAGGAAAAAAAAATTGGATTTCAGTTGGAGCTTTGGAAGAGTACTTTTATATCTCATTAAAGGATAAAGTCAGTTTTTGGAGAATAAATTCCAAATGTCAGTACTGTTGCTTCTGAAATAGAGCAAAACTATTTACAACCTGTATTTTCTGAGGACAACTGCATAAATGACATGTAGGTGTGGTTTTCTTTCCAACTGACATGATTAAATTGTGGTCCTAAAGTGAAATATTAATAGTGGAGTGGAAATTTGTGTCTTTGTTACAGGGGACTTGAAAACAAATTGAACTAGTAAATAGGCCTTAGATTTCATCTAAAATATGAATATTTCATTGAACTGTTGTTCTACAGATTTTAGGAAATGTAGTGTATGCTGCTGCTGCTTTTTTTGAAGCTGTTGAGACCTCCTGAGTATCTCAGACATTTGTTATTCAAAGTTTGGTCTATGAAGTTTGAAGTATAGCATTGCATGCTTAAGCCTGTGTGTGGTGTATGCTAAGTCACTTCAGTCGTATCCGACTCTTTGTGATCCCATGAACTGTGTAACCCACCAGGCTCCTCTGTCCATGGGATTCTCCAGGCAGGAATACTGGAGTGAGTCGACATGCCCTCCTCCAGGGGATCTTTCCTGACTCAAGGATCGAACTCACATCTCTTACTTCTCCTGCAGTGGCAGTCAGGTTCTTTTAACTACTGTTAAAGAACCTTCGAAGCCCATTCTAGTTAAAGAACCTAGTTAAAGAACCTTTGAAGCCCATCACTTCAATTGTGTCTGACTCTTCGTGACCTTGTGGACTGTAGCTCGCCAGGCAAGAATACTGGAGTGGATTGCCATACCCTTTCTGAATTATACTCTGCATTTTGACAAGATCTCTAAGTGATTCAAATGCACATTAAAGTATGAGAAACAGTGCCATAGACCAGTGGGATATTTATGCTGTCAGAGTAGAGAAAGATAGGAAGCCTCCTAGTGCAAACTGTTCAGAGCAATTCCAGAGCACCTTAGCAAACTCTGGAGGTAAGCTGATGTGTGGAGGATTGGGTGAATCACTCAGAATCCTGTTGTTTTAAATCTGGAAGTATTCTCAAAGATGATCTGGTTCAGCTATCCTTTTTTGATAACTAGAAATCTAAGTCCTCCCAAATAAAATATTTATGGAATAAAGTTTGTTGTTGCTTGAGATCATAGTCTGCCTACCATAGTCTAGAGTAATTTCTACCATTATTACTCTGGTGAACTGAATGTAGAGAACAGCATTCCATGCTTGTGCTTTTTATTTTCACCTGGGCAGTTTTCACCAGTCTCCAGAGTCCAGTGACATCAGGTCATGCAGACATTCTTCTATGGCTGTTATGATAGCCAGCTTTCATGTGAATTGCCCTGTTTATATTTTAACATTCAGAGTACGTAACCTTTCTTTGGTATGTATGATACCAATGATAACCACATGACTAATTGAATTCAAATAGGTTGATTTTACTTTTTGGCAGAGTTTGCTGCAGTTTATGGGATTTGAAAGAGTTGGATATGACGTAGCAACTGAACATGAGTTTATCTCAGACTTGCCAGTTTACAGATGACTAATGGATGTCAATTTCTGGATGTGATTCAGAATCATGAAGTTTTACTCTTTCAAAATTTCTTAGACAGCAACTTTCTTCATCTGCCACTTAGCTCACTTCACCAACTCTTATAGGAATTGTGTTATACCTTTCCATCTCATAACATGCTGATACTACCTTGTGGTTGGATCTTATGTCCTGGTGTTTCCTGACAGCTGGCCACAAATTCTCTGTTTCAACAAACTGTCAAGTCCCCAAATCCAATTTTCACTTTCTGTTCAAATCTCTTCTAGATGGACGGTTCAATTCAGTTCATTTGCTCAGTCGTGGACTCTTTGCAACCCCATGGACTGCAGCACGCCAGGCTTCCCTGTCCATCATCGACTCCCAGAGCTTGCTCAAACTCATGTCCATCGAGTCGGTGATGCCATCCAACCATCTCATCCTCAGTCGTCCCCTTCTCCTCCCACCTTCAATCTTTCCCAGCAGATGAGTCACCAGATGAGTTAGTTCTTTGCATCAGGTGGCCAAAATACTGGAGTTTCAGCTTCAGCATCACTCCTTCCGATGAATATTCAGGATTGATTTCCTTTAGGATTGACAGGTTTGATCTCCTTGCAGTCCAATGGACTCTCAAGAGTCTTCTCCAACATCGCAATTCAAAAGCATCTATTCTTTGGCACTCAACTTTCTTTAGAGTCCAAGTCTCAACATCCGTACATGACTACTGAGAAAATCATAGCTTTGGACCTTTGTTGGCAAAGTAATATCTCTGCTTTTTAATATGCTGTCTAGGTTGGTCATAACTTTTCTTCCAAGGAGCAAGCATCTTTTAATTTCATGGCTGCAGTCAACATCTGCAGTGATTTAGGAGCCCTAAAAAAATAAAGTCTCTCACTGTTTCCATTGCTTCTCCATCTGTTTGCCATGAAGTGATGAGACTGGATGTCATGATCCTAGTTTTCTGAATGTTGAGTTTTAAGCCAGCTTTTTCACTCTCCTCTTTCACTTTCATCAAGAGGATCTTTAGTTCCTCTTCACTTTCTGCCATAAGGGTGTTGTCATCTGCATATCTGAGGGTGTTAATATTTCTCCTGGCAATCTTGATTCTAGCTTGTGCTTTGTCCAGCCCAGCATTTCTCATGATGTTCTCTGCATATAAGTTAAATAAGCAGGGTGACAATATACAGCCTTGACGTACTCCTTTCCCAGTATGGAACCAGTCTGTTGTGCCATGTCCAGTTCTAACTGTTGCTTCCTGATCTGCATAGAGGTTTCTCAGGAGGCAGGTCAGGTGGTCTGGTATTCCCATCTCTTGAAGAATTTTCCACAGTTTGTTGTGATCCACATAGTCAAAGTCTTTGGCATAGTTAACAAAGCAGAAGTAGATGTTTTTCTGGAACTCTTGCTTTTCAGTGATCCAACTTGGACCATTGGACCTGCTTTTCAGAGATCCAATTTGATCTCTGGGTCCTCTGCCTTCTCTATATCTGCTTGATCAGTATTATTTCTTACTAAACAGACAACTGACTCCTGTGATTACTATCATTTATCTTTTTCAGCTTATAGTAAGTTTTAAAGTAAATTTCACCCCATTTAAAGAAGAAAACTAAAGACATTCTTAATGTACCTATTGGGAAGGCCAGGTGTCTAAGAAGAGTTTGTATCTATACTTATGGGTATGTAGATTCTAGTACAAAATTTCTGTCTTAATATTTTTAAACGAGATGATACTACATGTTCTTACAGGTCACAATCCATGTTTTAATTGAATGAACAAGTTTGTAGATTTATTTAATAGCCTACTGTTAGAGTACATTTGTGCTATGATGGAGAATAGGAAAAACATTACAGTATTGTCCTTTTTTTCACAGATGTTACAAACAGTATGTTTGTGTTTTAAAATTCTGTGGCAAATCCTTAAAGTTATATTTCTAACATTGGTCACTTATTTTTAATGAATGGAAAAATGCAAGAAAAACTTTCTGATCTGTGAATTCATCTTACTTACCATCTTTCATTTAATAGTTAGTATTTCAGGATTCTATGTAATGAAATCATTTTGAGTTCCAAAGTAGATTTATTATTAAAAGACATCAGTTCAGTAAAGAGATGTGGGAAAGCCATAAACTAGTAGTTATTTAAGTAAGGTATTAAATTGAATATTGATGGTTGAGTTTGTTGTTAATAAATTGTTATGTTAAAGTGAGTCCTTATACACTGATTTGAAGTTGCACATAGATGAAGAGAAATATATTTTCTTGTCACGTAGGTATGTGTCATGATGTAGGTTTTTTTTTCCTTACACTTGTCTTACAATGTCTTGGGCAGTGTGTTTGCAATGATTTTATCTACACCTGCTCCAACCAATGTGTGAAATTTAATTTCCAGAAGACTGAAAGACTGGAGCTACTTATCATCAAACTCTCTTCCTTACTGACATAACGAGGATGTATCTGCCAAACTGTGTTTTCTGTCAGTCATAAACATAAAGCAGTATGAAACAATGAATCTGATATAAACATTAAGCTCTGTACTTCAACAGCATGGAACAACTTACTAAAATACCACTTTACTAATGCAAGTTAAAGGGGCTAGAACAGGACCAATGGTTGATATTTTCAAGATTGCCGTGTCTGGTATTCAATATCATAGCCTCCTCTCTTACTTTAGTACATTTGCCACTCTTGAAATTTCTCCAAGTTGCTATATGGTTTTTTTTTTTTTAAGTTTTATAATTCAGGAGATCACTATAATTTAACTCTAAATATTTTAATATATAAATTAATTCATGAATGCATAAGTTAAGAATGCTTTTGCTTTAAAATCCTTTAAAATATTATCCATTTTAGATAACTTCTTTGACCTCTAATATAATAAGCTTGTTATATTATGCACAAATTATATATGTGTATATATATGCATAAATGTCTAAACTGCTCAAAGCCTAATGCTTTGTATTCTGAGTCTTATCCTATATTCAATATAATTTTGCATAATTTAAATACAGTTGTATCGCCTGTATAGTTGACTGGAATTGGGAATAGTACTTAAATCTGTAGCAGCTGGAGTAGCGTAGGATTCTTGCCACTGTTCTTGCCTCTTTAACACCAAGAACCTCTTCTACTGATCGGCCCTCTAAATTCATTTGCTCCTTTCATTTCAGTGATGCCTCCAGATTGTAGATTGATGTAGCTTGATCTCTTTCTGGTTAGACTGTGAGAAACTTTAGGATCGGAAGTGTTTCATATCTTCTTTTTACTTCTGGTGCTTCGTATATTGTGAGGTACCCTAACAGTTTCTTGATGGATGTTTTTTGATAATTATGTTTCCTGGGAAATTTTCTACCTTATGACCCCCTTGATCTTTAACTCCTGGTCTTTTTTCTTGCCTTCATCTAAAGTCTCCCCATAAAAGGATTTGCTATAACTCAGATCTGGTGGTAAGAAACTGTATAGACTACATTCTAGTAAGGTAATTATACTAAACTATACTGAAGTTATCTGATTTAGCCATTGCAAAGCTTTATGAAGCAAGAACTATTTTCACTTGTTTTCCTACAGATATAGAGATAGAATGATAATTCTGTTATTGCTTTTAAAACACCATTAGGGAATATTTCCAGCATTTTATTACCATTCTATTTGCTGTCATCAACTAATAGGAAAGTGAATTGGGAATTGGGTTCCCGTGAGCTACCTGTGTGATGCCTTAATGTGATAACAATCAGGGAAACAAAATAAAACAAATACGAAAATTTGTTTGGTACCGAAACATCAGTTCATCTGGGTTTGGAAACTTGCAAAGATTCTTGCTAAAGTTGATGCTATTTATTAAGTCCTAGTAGAGAGTGTTGATTTCATTTATTTTTACTAATGAATATAAAATAGGCTAGTGAATAACTGAATTTATGCATTCTTATTCTGTTGGCAAGGCTATTTTTACAAAGAGAATAAAGTAGCAGAGAGCAGAGAATGAGGGTCATTGTGGATTCTGGAACAGACCGAGTAAAATCAGTAAGCATAAGGAGTGGGAAAAATTAGAGAACTCAAGGAGTTGTTGATCATCTAGAAATATTTTTTGTTGTTTCAAATAAAGTTAACATATTTAATACTTGTTCTAATTAATATAGAGTTTGGAGAAGTGTCCATTTTGGTATAGGGTATATATTTAAGGAAGAGGTTAAATCGAAATCCTGGCAAGTCTGTATTTTATAAAAGCTCTGACAGAGAACTGGACATATAATCAGAGATGTAATCTGTTAAAAGTCAAGCCAGAATAAGGTAAAGTAACTATTAGAGAGAAAGGAGGTAAATAATTGGTTTAAAGCTTTTCACACAGGGATTTTTAAAAATCTTAATTCCTAGTCTATACATACTATATATGTCACCTGGGTATGTATTTCGTTTTTTTTTTTTTACTTTCATCAAGAGGCTCTTTATTTTATTTTTTTTTCATTTGTTTTTATTAGTTGGAGGCTAATCACTACAATATTGTAAAGTTTTTGTTTTTTTAAGAATATGGTATATCATCAGATTAATAGCAGACATTCGGCGATCAGATGTTCATTTTCAAGCATGAGTAATCTCCTTTTTGGGGGGCGTTCACTCTTGTCTTTTTAGCTTCTAACTAGTTAGTCTCATACTTATTTAGAGTAGCCTATTCTTTTTGTCTGTGTGCTGTAGTTAGAATATTTTGGGTTAAGCATTGTAAAAGTGATTTTGATATTTTTGATAGATGATCTTTTACATGAACGTAGCATTTGAGTTATTTCCTTTCACAGCAGGATTACACATTATCCCCAATGATTGTGTCCAAGAAAAAAGTGATAGAGCGTTTGAATCTGCTGTATACATGCTGTTCTATTTCGTTTTAATTGAAATGGGGCTCTCAGGTCACCTGTGGGAATCCATGCTAACTGATGGGCAGTTCTTCATGACTACAGCCGCTGTGTAATTTCCCCTTGAGCTTATATATCTCTTACAGAGTAACTGTCCATGCTGAAAATAGAGGGTGGACAGTAGTTGATAAATAGCCTTTCCTTAAGCCAAGACAATCTGAAAAATATAGATTAGTTCATCCTAGTTTTCTGTATTATAGACTCTATAGTTCTACAACATATGCAAAGATGTTTTTTAAAAACATATTTTTGAGCAACCAAGCAATTTTCTTGCTAAAGCTCCTGAATTGTTTGTTGTATTAATGCCAGTCTAATACCCCAATTACAATGGAGGCTTTGTGGTTTAATATATTGTGAGATAAATAATACTGTTCTGTTTTTTTTATATGCATCTATATCTTTCATTTTACTTTTTCATTAGGCTCCACCACATTTAGACAGGGCTTTCCTGGTGTCTCAGATGGTAAAGAATCTGCCTGCAATGCAGGAGACCCAGGTTCAACCCCTGGGTTGGGAAGATCCCCTGGAGAAGGGAATGGCCAATCCACTCTAATATTCTTGCCTGGAGAATTCCATGAATAGTGGAACCTGGCGGCCTGCAGTGCAGCGGGTCACAAAGAGTCAGAAAGACTGAGCAACTAACACTTTGACTTTCCACACTTAAACAATTCTGAATTTCCTGTGGTCTAGTTTGTTTCTTGAGGAAAAATTCTTTTTCCTTTAAATATACAAAGGGTTCTGTTTCTTTTGTAATTGAAGCAAATTCCTTAAATTGTTATTTTATTTTTACCTAAATAACATTACTTTCTCTAATACTGTTGTATATTTTGGTTAAATTTACCTTCTTTGGATTAAAACAATCTAGGTGGAAAAAATGCTTTCTAGCTCTTTTAAAGAGCTTTAATATGGCTATGGCTATAGATAAGGAACAGATTATGAACAGACAAAATGCAGAAAAATATTCATGAATGCACACATGCTTCCAGTTTAGGAAATGTGTAAGTACACTCTTTATAAGTAATTTAATGATAAACCTACTTCATATATAAAAGCCTTATCTCGGATGTAGTGCTTTTCCAGTTTGGCTCCCAAAGTTCTCAAATATGAGGCCACTGTCGTTTACCTCACTGTCTTCTCTGTAGTAAAGGAAGCTCAGTGACAGTGTATGTGGTTGAAATAGAGTAAGTTAGTATGAACTGTACCCCTTTTTATTCTGTCTCATACATACATATATAAATGTATCACACATACATTTTTGAGACCTTTTTCTTCATTTGAAACTGTAGCATTTTCTAAGGCTCAATAAAGAAATTTTCTTAAAATTAAGCTCTTTTCTTTTAGTTGTTCAAAAATATATTTTTCATTTGACTGAATATTTTCAGAAGCTCCCAATCCATTTTATAAAAGTAATGGAATATGTCACAGACTTTGAGTGCTATAGGATCACTTGTTGGTGAGCAGAAGTAGAAAATATTTATAAAGATGTGATATTCTAAATTCTCTATAATAAGGATGATGATGGTGAATAATTACTACCATAATAACATTATTCATAGCTGTTGGCTATGCACTAAGCATCACATAGTATTAATTGCTTTTAGTAATCCTTTTAAATGTCCTTTGATTTTGATATTATTATATTTTTAGGTTCAGATATCACAACTGATATGGGTCAAAGCTAGGGTTGGAATCCAAGTTTTCTGATTGAAACCTTTTAGCTCTTTATCCATCTTCTGCACCAAAAACGCATACATTTTTCAAAGTGGACTAAAAAATAAAATGAAAATTCAAGAAACTTTCTAAAAAAACTTTTATCTAGGTAAAGTAAGGTAGGATGTTCCATAATCCTGTTCATATAATTACCTGTTTTATTTTCTTTGCTGAATTGCTTCCAGATTTGCCAATCAGAAGCACTATAAAGGACAAGTGATTCAAAATCCTTTATCATTTTTGCTGTGAAGATAGTATTTCTTTGGATTTATTAATTAATTTTGGGGAGTTTACTGAAACTTATCTTTTCTAGAGCTCTGATGCTTAAAGAAAAAAAAAAGAAGGAAGAAAAAAGGCATTCATGTCTTCTTTAGGAAAATCAAAGATCGGCCAGGATTATAGGTTATAAGCAAATTTACATTTCTGAGTGTGATGTTTCTTTGCTTTAATCCTTTTTTAAAATGCTTATCAGTTCATTAATGAAGCAATAGTTTTAGTGAGGCAGGAAATGACAATATTTTCTTTTAACGAATATTCTGGCTTTCTTTGTACAAGTAACCACCAGAAAAGGTTCCTTCATCATTTCAGAATGGAGCTGTTTTAAAGTGGTTTATAATTCTGTTAATCTTCTACTAAAATGGTAATTTTAAAATTTTGCTAAGGCTATAAATTTCCTTTTTATAGTTAATTATGGTCCTAAAATAAATTTCAGGGGAAAAAAATACCCTAAATGTGAGAAGTACTATTATATAGATCATACTATATGTAAATGTTTGCCTCTCTTTTCTAAGATTTCTAACCTTCACACTTTTTTTAAACCTTGAATATCTTAGAGACAAAAATTTAGAACTTTAAGCTTGAGGACAAATTATTTTGAGAGGATAAAGACAGGAATTTAATTGCCAGTGATTGCTTTTACTTAATTCACTTTTACAAACTTCAGTCGATTGATTATGAAGAAAAGTATTATCTTTTAAGTTTGCTTAGTTTTCATGTGATATAATATATTCTTCCCAATGCTATAGTATTTCTGAATTAGAAAATAACATTATTGAATTAGCATAGACTCTTCTTGTGAAATGAAACTAATTGATTTCAAGGTCAAAGAAATTTTAGAAAAAAAATGGAAAAATAAACCATACTACAGATGGGCCTTTATGAGCACAAATACACATCTATAATTGGCAGTGAAAAACAAGAGGCCAAGGAAAGTGTTAAAAACATGGAAATTGGTAAAAATCATTATGGCTCCCTACATCCCCAACCCCCTCCACTTTGTAGCTGAATACATTTCCTTAAAAAACTTAGCTATATTGGATTTGTTTATTTGTTCGTTGGTCATCTTTGAAGTTCCTTTTCATAGAAACTAATTTCAATAAGTATTTTTTAATATACTGACTACAGTGTTAGAAATTTTATGACATGATTAGTTTTAAGAAGATTTTTCTGTTCATTTTTAGCACACTACTTTTGTTGCTTAATAAGTATCTCAAAATTTGTTTAATAATAATGTCAAGTTAATTTCAGAGAAGAACAAGAGATGACTACGATGCTTCTTGTGAGGATTATTTTAAACAGTAGCTTTCCGAGTGTGATTTTCTTTTTTATAATAATTTGCATAGACTTGTTAATTTTATAGCCAATAGCAAGCTTATATATCCTGTTCATTTTACAGCCAATAACTAGCTTATATATCCTGTTAATAGAAAAATAGGCCTGGAAATCTGTAATTTATAATTGGCAGGCCACTGGGCTTTAAGGTCAATTTATGTCATCTCTTTGGTGTAAATCTCTGTTTTTGCTTCTACGAAATTGGAATTGTGAAGGTGCTTTTAAACTTCAAGAGCCTGTCAGTTTTGATATGTGAGGATAATTTTGAAGATGTAAAATTCTCTCCAACCGGTCCTTTCAACTCTTTCCCCAAGAAGCAAGAGGGAGAAAGCTGATTACTATATGTAGACAGTACAATAAGGAGATCAGTGATTTGTGAACAGTAAACCATAAGGCAACATCCCCTATAATCAATCAGTCCTTCTCCATGGTTCATTAAAGTAAAGCATCCAGTTTGCCCAGCTTGCAAGAAGAGTGGTGTATTTCAGTTCTCACTATTCACGTGTCCAAACTCTGTTTGACTTGTTATTGTTGAGTTGCCTGTTTAGTTCTCTTTACTCCCCATAACTTGTCTTTGGTACAGTTAGGGGATTTTATTTTGACTTGTTTATAAGCTCTAGGAAAGGACTGTGCTTCCTGTTTTCACTGTAGAAGCAGTGATTGTGTTGTGTTGTAGTTTAGTATGGCACAAGATTTGAGAATGACTGAATTAATCTTAGGTTAGCTGGGATACTTTTCTCCAGAATTCTGCCTTATGATATATTTTTTTCATTAATGGTGAACCCTATGTAACTGACAGAGATGTCTATCAAAGCGTCTGGGGTTTGTGACTGACCCCACCAGTGCTTTACCTGTAATCCAAGCCTGTTTAAGTACAGAGTAGTGGTTTGTAGTTCTCATTCCTTATTTTAACTCAAAAATACTTAATCCGTTTAGTAGGCTACCTTTTATAAATCTGTTTGCCTTTCTCTCTCTAGTGGAAGTATTTAGCATTCTACCTTTTCAGTATGTTATAGTTAATAACTTAACCATCTGATAAAATGCTGGATATCATTATCTATGACAAATGCCTCTTAATCCTTTTGGATCTCTGATCTAATTATCTGCAACATCCTCAGGAGCTGCCAAATGCTTGCAGTCATTCCTCTGATGGTCTCTTGGTTTAAGTAAGGATTCTTTAATTTAGTAGAAGTTAAAAGTAAGAAAGTAAAAAGCAACTGAATGTGATGTGGCTCAAGATGAGGTATGGCTCGAGATAACTGTCAGTGAAACAAATTTATATAAAAAGGCAAGTATAGAATCTTTCTCACTGATAAAAATCTTTGTAAATAATTTAAGATTTATATATTTTAAATGGTGATAGATCTTTATAAAAAATGAACTGAATTGGACATGAGTTAAGTACTAGTGACTGATAAGTGATGTGTGACAACTTGGTGTGTGTGTGCTAAGTCGCTTCAGTCATGTCCGACTTTGTGACCCCATGGATTGTAGCCCACCAGGCTCCTCTCTCCATGGGATTCTCCAGGCAAGAATACTGCTGTGGTTGCCATGCCCTCCTCCAGGGGATCGTCCCAACCCAGGGATCGAACCTGCGCTGCTGCATTGCAGGAGGATTCTTTACCACTGAGCCACTGGGGAAGCCGCCAGGGACAGATTTAGGTTTAAAAAAAAATCGATCCATTATAATACCACTGAATATCTGGGATTTTTAGTTCCGTCTCATATGTGTAGGTTAGACACACTGAAGCATTTAGTCCTATGCCCTTTCATTAACCTGTCAGTGATTGGATGATCATGCTGCTTTAGCCAGGTCCTTCCAGATTTTCTAAGTCTTTTTTAATATACTTTTTAATAGTAGAAATCCAAGTACCAGGAAGCAGTCAATACAGGAAGAACCTTGGGAAGGAAAGTAGAGCAGAGTCATGTTCTTATATTTAAAAACAGCATCAGGAGTATTTCTATTTCCTCAAAAAACTAACCCTGCAACAATACAATATGGTAAATGCTTAGCACAGAATAGCACAATATAGTTTCCAATTGAGACATATAAATATAATAACATTGGCCAAATTAGTTAGATATACATTTATTTTCAGTTGGTTATTTCCGAATTCTTGCCTTTAAAAGTTTCCTAATTCCTCAGACTTCTAACATGTACCTAGAATGTGTATGTTCCCAATTGCTGTTTTGAAGATAATATTGTTTTCCTTTTAAAAAGTGAAAGTGAAAGTGTTAGTTGCTCAGTCCTCTTGGACTCTTTGTGATCCCATGGACTATAGCCTGCCAGACTCCTCTGTCCATGAGATTCTCCAGGCAAGATTACTGAAGTGGATAGCCATTCCCTTCTCCAGGAGGTCTTCCTGACAGAATCCAGGATGGAATCCAGGTCTCCTACAATGTAGCAGATTCTCTACCTTCTGAGCCACCAGGGAAGCCCTGTTTGCACCTCAGGGTACTTAGGAGTATTCATAATTTGTTGTGGTGATTTCATTTTATTATATATAGTATACGATGAGCAGCCAGATTTTTTTTTTCCCTGGTTTTGGATTTTTTTGTATGTTGGAGCTAGTAAAGCTTTAATTTTTAGATTTGTATTATAATAAAGTTGGAACAAAATCACTTATTGAATTGAACTCATCATCACAGTCTTTACAAAATAAATCCTAAATAAGCACAAGCCTTTAAATAATCAGTAAGTGTTATTCCACCAAAGAAGTTGATCAATCCAGAGTTGCAATTCTTTAGGGAATGAGAGGTTTAAAATAAAGTTATACAAGTTTTCTGAATTTTCTTCCTATATAAATAATACTTGAACATCTCAGAATGTTTTCTCATGCTTTACTCAAGTTCTATAAATTTTGCAAATAATTTAAAACATGTTTGCAGTAAATCAAATGTCTTGCCCTTTTAAGACTTTTTTTTTAAAGGTCTGCCAAAATAAAATGACAATGTCTTAGAGAACTCACAAGTGTTATGTGATGGAAAAATGGACATACACCGTCTCGATTAATCCGGGGATTACCTTTGCCGAGGTGTGTTAGTGTGCAGGGGCTCCCATAACGCACCACCACAGACTGGGTCGCTTAAACAACAGGAATTTGTTTAATCACAGCTCAGGAGGCAAGAAGTCCGAGATTAGGTGCCGACAGGGTTGGTTGGGTACATTCCGAGACATTTCGCCCTGATTTGTGGAGGCCCTGTTGTCTCTTTGCCTCCATGTCTTTCCCTCTCTGTGTGTATTTCCCTTTCAGGAATGACACTCCTATTGGATTAGGACTCACCTGAGGGACCTCTTTTTGCCTTAATCTTTTTAAAGGCCCTGTCTCTAAATTCAGTTATATGCTGTGGTGGTGGTTGTTTAGTCGTTCAGTTGTGTCCGACTCTTTGTGACCCCGTGAACTGCAGCACACCAGCCTTCCCTGTCCTTCGCCATCTGCTGAATTGAGTTTGCTCAGACTCATGTCCATTGAGTTGGTGATGCCATGCAACCCTCTCTTCCTCTGTTGTCCCCTTCTCCTCCTACCTTCAATCTTTCCCAGCATCGGGGTCTTTTCCAATGAGTCAGTTCTTCACATCAGGTGGCCAAAGTTTTGGAGCTTCAGCTTCAGTATCAGTCCTTCCAATGAATTTTCAGGGTTGACTTCCTTTAGAATTGGCTGGTTTGATCTCCTTGCTGTCCAAGGGACTCCAACACCACAGTTTGAAGCCATCAGCTCTTTGGTGCTCAGCCTTTTTTATTGCCAAACTCTCACATCCGTACATGACTGTTGGAAAAACCATAGCTTTGACTATACGGACCTTTGTAGGCAAAATAATGTCTCTGCCATTTAATACACTGTCTAGGTTTGTCATTGCATTTATTCCAAGGAGCAAACGTCTTTTATTTCATGGCTGCAGTCACCATCTGCAGTGATTTTGGAACACAAGAAAATAAAGTCTGTCACTGTTCCCATTGTTTCCCCATCTATTTGCCATGAAGTGATAGGACCAGATGCCATGATCTTCATTTTTTTAATTTATTTTTTTATTGAAGGATAATTGCTTTACAGACTTTTGTGGTTTTCTGTCAAACCTCACCATGTATCAGCCATAGGTATACATATATCCCCTCCCTTTAGAACCTCCTTCCCGTCTCATCCCCATCCTACCCCTACTGTTGAGTTTTAAGCCAGCTTTTTCACTGTCCTCTTTCACTTTCATCAAAAGGCTCCTTAATTCCTCTTTGCTTTCTGCCATAAGGGTGTGATATCTCATATCTGAGGTTATTGATATTTCTTCCAGCGATCTTGATTCCAGCCTGTGCTTCATCCAGTCCGGCATTTCGCATGATGTACTCTGCATATAAGTTAAATAAGCAGGGTGACAATGTACAGCCTTGACGTACTCCTTTCCCAATTTGGAACTAGTACGTTGTTCCATGTCCAGTTCTAATTGTTGCTTTTCACCTCCTTACTGGTTTGCCAGGAGGCAGGTAAGGTGGTCTGGTATTCCATCTGTTTAAGAATTTTCCCATTTGTTGTGATTTACACAGTCCAAGGGTTTAGTGTAGTCAATGAAGCAGAACTAGATGTTTTTCTGAAATTCTCTAGCTTTTTCTATGAGCCAACAAATGTTGGCAACTTTATCTTTGGTTCCACTGCCTTTTCTAAATCCAGCTTGTACATCTGGATGTTCTTGATTCACATATTGCTGAAGCCTAGCTTGTTGGATTTTAGTGTTACTTTGCTAGCACGTGAAATGAGTGCATTTGTGGGGTAGTTTGAACATTCTTTGGCATTGCCCTTCTGTGGGATTGGAATGAAAACTGACCTTTTCCAGTCCTATGGCCACTGCTGAGTTTTTCCAAATTTGCTGGTATTTTGAGTGCAGCACTTTCACAGAATCATCTTTGAGGGTTTGAAATAGCTCAGCTAGAATTCTATCACTTCCTCTAGTTTTGTTCGTAGTGATGCTTCCTAAGGTCCACTTGACTTTGCACTCCAGGATGTCTGGCTCTAGATAAATGATCACACAATCATGGTTATCCAGGTCATTAAGATCTTTTTTGTATGATTCTTTTGTGTGTTCCTACCATCTATTCTTAATATCTTCTGCTTCTGTTAGGTGCGTACCATTTCTGTCCTTTACTGTGCCCATCTTTGCTTGAAATGTTCCCTTGAAATGTTCTCTGATTTTCTTGAAGACATCTGTAGTTTTTCCCATTCTATTGTTTTCCTCTGTTTCTTTGCATTGTTCACTGAAAAAGGCTGAGATACTGGGGCGTAATTTCATCATCTGAATTTGTGAAGGAACAAATTCAACTCATACCTGAAACTATGGGACTTACCTAAGTAGTTAGGTCTGCTGTCTTTCAGTCTTGTTAAAGCTGTCTTCATTATTTTCTTAATCAGATTTGACAAAGAAGTTTTCATTTTGTTAGCCTTAAAAAAAAAAACAAAAACAGCTTTGTGTTAATACTGACCTGCTTTACTGTCATTTTCAGAGTTAGCTGATGCCTCTCTATAACCAGATACTGTACATGTGTGCTGTTTCAATTTACTTTAAATAAACAGTTTGATTTCTTTCAGTCTCTCAAATTTTTGTTTTTGTTTCAATACTATTCCAATGCCAGTTTTAAATTTAATTGCATTATTATTAGATAACTTGTCTTTTTAACATTTGTCCCTTTAATGTATTGAAATGTCCTTTATATCCTGATGCCTGTCATACTTTCCAAAGTATTTTATGTTTATTTTAAATATATATGTATGTATCATTTCCATTTGTAGTGTAAGAATTTTCTATATATCTCATGATTTAGCTTATTAGTTTTATTGTTAAAATCTTTTCTATTCTTTTCTTTCTTAATCTATTCATTTATGATAGAGTACATTAGAATCTCTAATAAAATTGTGGATAGGTGTACGGAAGCTTTACAGAAACTGATGCCATCAGAGTATGAATTCATTGTCCTTGTCATGAATTGGAAGTGATGGATTCTAGCCAATGTCTGTCTGACTGTGGGGACAAGTTCTTAACTTCTAATGTTAGTATAATTTTTAAAAAGAAAAAAAAAAAAAAAGAACTGTGAGTTCAGGTAAGTTCAGTTCATTCGCTTAGCCATGTCCAACTCTTTGCAACCCCATGGACTGCAGCACGCCAGGCCTCCCTGTCCATCACCAACTCCTGGAGCTTGCTCAAACTCATGTCCATCGAGTCAGTGATGCCATCCAACCATCTCATCGTCTGTCGTAAGGGCATGCCTAAAATCAGAACCATTCAGCTTGTCAGCTGATTTGGTGCTAAAAAACTGTATCCTGTGGCACATTTCACTTCTCAGTTACCAGAACTGATTCTGGAAAGGTGAATACATGATTCTGATCTTAAACTTTCCTTCTCAGAGCTCTTTCTCATTCTGCTCATCATTTAATTGCCTACCTTGAATCTCTGATACCACTGTTCCTTCAGAATCATTCAGTTATTGGCAGATGCTGCCATGGATCGATTTTGAACTGCACCCTTGTCCATTCCTTCTGACTCCTTTTGGCAGGAGGCTTTAGAGCCATCCCCTCACCGTTTTTCCAGAGCGTCTACACTGGAGAGCATCTCCAGTTTCCAGTTGTTTGCTGCTTCCTAGGTCTCTGTTCATACATCCACAACTGAAGTCAGCCCACGTTCCAGGTTGAACAGCTAATGAAAAGTGGTAGATAGGCCCCCGAAGTGCAGAGTTTCCAAGAAAGGTCATGAGAACATTGTCTTCCTGCGGGGGCTAGATAGGTTACATTGAGGGCAGCTGAGCATGGGCATGTAGAGCGTGGGGGATAAGGCTTGTAGGGTGGGGGGTTACCAGGTCAAGTCTGTCCTGGAGTGGCCTCTCAATACTGACGTTACAATTGCTGAAGAGCAACGTCAATGCCAGGCCTATGGCCACAGTGCTAAAATGTGGAACAGGAGTGAGGTTTGAGGTCAGTCTGTCTGAGACATCTGTGATGAAACTTTTGAGCACAGCGGTTGCCTGAAACTCGTGCTTTGGTCCTGAGCCTCAGCTTCTTCTCTCTTAAGAAGAAGGGAAATGACTCCAGCCTCCAGGAGGTGGTAAGAGAATTCAGTAAAATTGTGTCCATCAAGTACCCGCAATAATACCTGGTGTGGAGGAGGGACTCGGGAAGCACTGGGGTCATTGCTGCTCTTATTTCTGTTGCTGCTGCTTTTTATGGTGATTTGTTGTTGCTGTCGTTGGGAGGTAGCTGGGAAAGAGCTGTTATCAAGGCATTTTATATACTGATTGGTGGACCTCGCAAAAGCCAGATGTCCTATGACTTACATATTGTTCCATGACTGATGCAGAATTTTAATCTTGTGGTAGACTGCAACATTGTTAAACATTTTTGCTGCTCCTCCTTGGAGGAGGATTATGTTGCTTGGGCCCATTGACATCAGACTGACCATGTTACATGTTGTTGAAAATCAAGAGAGGCGGTGGTGGTTTTGGTCAGTAACACTTGCATGAAAGTGGCATGAATTACTTTTAAATAGAAACTTTAAAAGCCTAGGTTACAGGCAGTTTCTCTTTTCTTCCCTTCTGTTATAAGGCTGGCAGGCTAGAGGGAGACTGCCCCCTCAATCTGGAGCATATAATGAAAACAGCACAGAGCATGATAAGAAGTAATCCTTAGTCACTTGTGACATTGGCATTGTTGATTGATCCAACAAAGCCTAATGTGGTGACGGAATTCTCATGTTTTGTATTTCACTCAACAATGTCATTGTCAATGTTGTTACAGAGAGAAGTCAAGTATAGAGTTAATCTGCCCACTGGCTAGTGGCTTTCACATTGACTGGCTCTAGAACATTTTTATTATCACAGAAAGTTCAGTTGGACAATAGTTGTATATATATCAGTGTGGTCCCTGAGACCTAGCTAAGGTTAGCTCAAGGGACATGTCTGATGTTTTATTTTTCCTTTTTCAGTATTTTTTTAAAAAGTTATCCTATTAGCTTTCATCTAATTATTATACATTGTAAAATAATATGGACATTCTAAGTTACAGTATATAATTATGTGTTGCCCTTTTTTCTTCCATTTTGCTTTGTTATATTGCAAAGCCTCCATTTAATCCATTTAATTGTGTGCTGTCATGTTAAAGGCTTTGTACTGTTGAGTGGGCATGGTAGAGAATGACTTTCATAATCCATCTTGATTCTTACAATGACTAAGGTAACAGTGAATAATAATTTGTTAAAGAGACTAATTTTTTAAAAAATTATAGTCATTAATTACAAAAGATAGTAAAATAACCATCTCTATAGACACTGCTTATATTTTAGGTATAAGTTTAATTTTAGACTTTAAAAATTTAATGTTTGAAAGTATACTTGATATTTTGTATTCCAAACAGAAATATAGTCACTACCATAAAACACAGAAGTCAGCTACCTTCCATGACATAAACTATTTAGACCAACTTTCCCAACTATTTTAGTGTGCACAAATGATGAATATTTCCATTAATTAGTTAGTTAAATTATTGAATGTTCAACAAATATTATCTTCTGAAGCTGGGGTTGTTTGAAATGTTGTCACTGCTGTTTCTCATGTGTTCAGCTCAGATCAAGTTAATCATATCTAAAAATCTTGTAGTAGTACCAAATCCGGAAAAAGCATTTGTCTAAGCGGCCGGAAAGCTTCTATCTCTGCTGATGGAAGATTTAATAGAAACTGAGTGATATTGTTTCAGCCCAATGTACTCTGTATAATTAAGCAATTGATGTTCTTTAGTTCATTAAGCAATTTCATCCACCCTTCCCAACACTTTGAATTCATGTTTTGTTGGTTATTCTGATCACTTCTTAAATCTCATTAGTTGGAGTTGAGAGGCAATATTTGTGAAAAATTTGAATTATAAAGCATAAAGCATTCTGGAAAAATGTATCGCTTAATACATATAGTTATTTGAAGTCAAACTGCCCAGCAAAAGCCTTCTTTAATGAAAAGAATTAGAATTTCACAGAACCTTTTCAA
Source organism: Cervus elaphus (assembly GCF_910594005.1). NCBI lineage: Eukaryota > Metazoa > Chordata > Mammalia > Artiodactyla > Cervidae > Cervus > Cervus elaphus. The sequence continues at coordinate 10,901,930 of NC_057826.1, forward strand.
GGGACAATGTTGTCCTGTATTTACAGTTTATTTATATGTATCTAGGTAACAAGTACGTCTGAAGTTCTTGCAAACAATGTGGTCTTTCAATTGTATAAATATTCCCCTTGAAAACAAGTTGCACTATTTTTGTTGTTATTCTTCAGAGACTTCAGTTTAGCCCCTATCATAAGCAAAAACATATCTCCTATTAAAATAGATTCATGACCTTGGACCATTAGGCAGAAACATTTCTGACTTCCTCTCTGGTTGTCCAAGGTCTCTCGTGTCTTTGAAGTATATTGAGGCTGGCTTTAAGAACTAGGGTTGATCCTAGCAATGGCAAATGTTAGCATAACAAACCAGTACACTCTAGTTTTAAACAGAGGGAAATGAAGCCATCGCGCTGTTGGCCGTGGAGCAGAAGAGGAGGAAAGACGGACGCTGTCCCTTGTCAGGTGGGGACGCCCTTTTCCTTTAATGCTCCTCGTGTAATGCTTGTGCTGTGTTCTGTGTCAGTCATGTCCAACTCTTCGTGACCCCGTGGACTGTAGCCGTCAGGGTCCTCTCTCCATGGAATTTTCCAGGCAAGAATACTGCAGTGGGTTGCCATTTCCTACTCCAGGGGATCTTCCAAACCCAGGGACTGAACCTAGGTCTCCTGCATTTGTAGGCAGATTCTTTACCACCGCACCACCTGGGAAACCTGCTTTACAGTACTTGCCAGTTCTATGTCTTTAACCCCATATTTCTGTTTCATTGGGTGACCAAGTCTGAGTTCATGCAAATGAACTTTCACTCAGCAGTTAAGCCTCCATTGAACCTTGCTTGGTGTTTAGCACTATCCTGGTTTTTATCATGATTTTATCCAAGCCATTTTCACATCAAAATGTTTTGATGTGAATCTTCCTCTATAACTTCATATTGCAACTGAATACCATCATTCCAAAGGCTATTGTGCAAAATTAATAACTTGATACACAGTTTCTCCACTATCTAATACTGAATTTGTTGTGAGCTTGACCCCAGGTAATTTGTTTTACCTGAGTCCATTTTTTTCCTTTAGTTTCTGAGGAAACCGAATAATGATGGCACAGATTTTTCCATAGTCCCAAAATGGAGCCAGGAAGTATTATAAGGAGTGGATTAAGTAAAAAGTGCTCCCCTGCCAGACAAAGCAATAACATCAGTCTTTCCTCTTCTGCTCCATGTTCAACAGCGCTTTAAAACTTTTTTTTGTTTGTTTTTTTTTCATAAGAAGGATCCAGGAGTTTTATGAGACATATCATGGCAAGATAAAGAATGACCAGTGATGATAACAACCATGTTGTATCAGCCAGGCGCCACTTGGCAGTGTGATACTATACTGAGAGACATCCCCGCATTCACATTTCCTCCTGGGCTGTGCAAAGGATGACCTCTCTCAAATTAAGAGTCCAGCACAAAGGGATTCCAGAAACCACTAGAAAACCAAGTGGCTTAGAAAAGTCAATATAGGGTTGTGGGAAGGGTTGGTGGTTACACAGGTCTTGGTGCATATGCTTTCTGTAGAAAGACAAGAGGAATCCTATCAGTGGATAAGCAAATGGATTTTATTTTTTCCAATCAAAGAAATAACTAAAGATTTGGGGTCAAACTTTTTTCAGGTAAAATGGTGAATTTAGATGAAACATTTTTATATATTTCAGGGTATATGTTTAAGGAAAATGTACTAGGGACACAAGATAGCCAAATGACTAAAAAATCGGGCTCTGCTTTACCATTTTTTATGTGGTTTTGGCAATGTTATATAGCATTCCTGAGCCTTGGTTTCCTCTCCTGGATAAAAATAATACCATATACTGCCTAAGACTGTTAAGTTTAACTGTATTTCCCATAGTACTTAAAAATAACAAGCGTTTAGCAATTGTTAAGAAAGCCTTCTAATCAACATGACAGTGATCTGTTAATGCTTTTAAATTGCCATTTAGCACATGTCTATACCTAAGTCTGATGTCAGCTAAATTTATGTTTGTGATGGACTCTTCTGGCTTTATCTCTGCAATCACAAAATCTGATAGAAGAACTAATTTCATGTTCTCTATAATTGGCCAAGTGTGTCTAATGTAGAAATGGCGCATAACTCATTGAAGACAGAGTTGTTATATGGGTGTCAGTTACTTGTGTTTGTATCTCTGAACTAATTGATATGACACAATAAGCAAATAATATTTTAACATATGTTAAGTTGACATTAATTCAGGTGGTTTGTACACACTGAAGATTTTAAATTTTACACTGACAGAATATAGGCAAAGTAGTGCTGTGAGCCCCATCCTCTTATTTAAACCTTTTTTTTTCATATCTCAAAGCCAAATTCTGTTCTATCTTTGAGGGATTTAGAGTATACTAGCAAAGAAGAGAGGAAAATAAAGTACTAAGAGATTGAAGATGTTACAGTTTTGATAATTCATGGCATTTTTAGTGTGCATAAAAGACCTCCCCATCCGTTTATAAGCATTTGTCATATACCTCAAATCTGTGATCTCTGATAACACAGCATACACTGTCTGGCTCTGGAAACATTGCAGCCAAAAAGGGTCTCAGTTCCAGGAAAGTTTTGGGTTGTGTTTCAGTAAAAGACCTCTCAAACCACCTGATAAGGGACATGGCTCATGAGAATCCATCTTCATAATTAAGGAATCATAGATACTGCCGATTTGTGATGTAATTGCCCATCTGACTTGGAAAGTGAGTGTCATCATTATTTAGAATAGTTTTACATGAATTTTTAAAAAGCAGATATTGCTAATGAAATACATACCTGATTCAATAGTTTCCATTTTAACAGACTAGTGTCCTGTTCTACTAGTGAAAATATAAATTTCATCATCATGTTTCAGTGGCAGTACCATAATTATTCAGATCACCAAATGCTTTTCATTACATTTAGAACAATTTCAAATTTTTAAAGTGGAAGAGCTCTGAGTTGAGTAAACTGGGGAATTAATAGACATCTCTCAGGCTCGTTACATGAAGGAAAGCCCGAAATGATGGCAGTGTCGCTAGGGTTTTCTACTTGTGTACCAGTGCATGCATATCCTTCATTTAACACATGTTTCTGGTGCACTTGCTTTGTGTCAAGCCCCAGGCCCTCAAGAAGCATCCAATGTAGTGGAGAAGACAAACCCTTAAGTAGGTAATAATAATTAATTATAATGTTAAGATAAATTATTTTGATGCAGAACAGGGCATTTTGGAATCCCTACTTTTTTCTTGGCTCCTTTCCTGTTGTGGGGCAAAATTATTACCAACATCTTGCAACTCTTCTCTCTAGAACATCTTTTACAAAAACTGTGGCCTATTTGTACTTTATGACTTCAGTCTTAATTAGCAAGGTTTATTTTCATTTAAAACAGCTGCCATTTCCTTGAAGAGAATGAAAGTTTTCAATAGCTTTGTGAGAAATAGATTCAAGGGATTAAATCTGATAGAGTGCATGATAAACTATGGAGGTTGGTGTCATTGTACAGGAGACAGGGATCAAGACCATCCCGAAGAAAAAGAAATGCAAAAAAGCAAAATGACTGTCTGAGGAGGCCTTCCAAATAGCTATGAAAAGAAGAGAAGCCAAAAGCAAAGGAGAAAAGGAAAGATATACCCATCTGAATGCAGAGTTCCAAAGAATAGCAAGGAGAGATAAGAAAGCCTTCCTCAGCGATCAATGCAAAGAGAGGAAAACAAGAGAATGGGAAAGACTAGAGATCTCTTCAAGAAAATTAGAGATACCAAGGGAACATTTCATGCAAAGATGGGCACAATAAAGGACAGAAATGTTATAGACCTAACAGAAGCAGAAGATATTAAGAAGGGGTGGCAAGAATACACAGAAGAACTATACAAAAAGATCTTCATGACCCAGATAGTCAGGATGGTGTGATCACTCACCTAGAGCCAGACATCCTGGAATGTGAAGTCAAGTGGGCCTTAGGAAGCATTACTACAAACAAAGCTAGCGGAGGTGATGAAATTCCAGTTGAGCTATTTCAAATCCTAAAAGATGATGCTGTGAAAGTGCTGCACTCAATATGCCAGCAAATTTGGAAAACTCAGCAGTGGCCACAGACTGGAAAAGGTCAGTTTTCATTCCAATCCCAAAGAGAAGCAAGGCTAAAGAATGCTCAAACTACCACACAATTGCACTCATCTCACATGATACCAAAGTAATACTCAAAATTGTCCAAGTCAGGCTTCAACAGTACGTGAACCATGAACTTCAAGATGTTCAAGCTGGATTTAGAAAAGGTAGAGGAACCAGAGATCAAATTGGCAACATCCGCTGGATCATTGAAAAAGCAAGAGAGTTCCAGAAAAACATCTACTTCTGCTTTACTGACTATGCCAAAGCCTTTGACTGTGTGGATCACAACAAACTGTGGGAAATTCTGAAAGAGATGGGAATACCAGACCACCTGACCTGCCTCTTGAGAAACCTGTATGCAGGCCAGGAAGCAACAGTTAAAACTGGACTTGGAACAACAGACTGGTTCCTAATAGGGAAAGGAGTACGCCAAGGCTGTATATTGTCACCCTGTTTATTTAACTTATATGCAGAGTACATCATGAGAAATGCTGGGCTGGATGAAGCACAAACTGGAATCGAGATTGCCGAGAGAAATATCAATAACCTCAGATATGCAGATGACACCACCCTTATGACAGAAAGTGAAGAACTAAAGAGCCTCTTGATGAAAGTGAAAGAGGAGAGTGAAAAAGTTGGCTTAAAGCTTAACATTGAGAAAACTAAGATCATGGCATCTGGTCCCATCACTTCATGGGAAATAGATGGGGAAACAATGGAAACAATGACAGACTTTATTTTGGGTGGCTCCAAAATCACTGCAGATGGTGACTGCAGCCATGAAATTAAAAGATGCTTATTCCTTGGAAGAAAAGTTATGACCAATATAGACAGCATATTAAAAAGCAGAGACATCACTTTGCCAACAAAGATCTGTCTAGTCAAGGCTATAGTTTTTCCAATAGTCATGTATGGATGTAAGAGTTGGACTATAAAGAAAGCTGAATGCCGAAGAATGGATGCTTTTGAACTGTGGTGTTGGAGAAGATTCTTGAGAGTCCCTTGGACAACAAGGAGATCCAATCATTCCATCCTAAAAGAAATCAGTCCTGAATATTCATTGGAAGTACTGATGTTGAAGCTGAAACTCCGATACTTGGCCACCTGATGCGAAGAACTGACTCATTTGAAAAGACCCTGATGTTGGGAAGGATTGAAGGCAGGAGAAGAAGGGAAGGACAGAGGATGAGATGGTTGGATAGCATCACTGACTCAATGGATACAAGTTTGAGTAAACTCCAGGAGTTGGTGATGGACAGGGAGGTCTGGTGTGCTGCAGTCCATGGAGTTGCAAAGAGTTGGACACAACTGAGCAACTGAACTGAACTGAACTGAAATCATTTTAAGACTTGTCACAATATTGTGTCCACTGCCTCTCTAAATTCATTTCCTCAGGTAGTCACATGCCATGTTTACACTTTATGTTCATGTTGCTCAGTTAACATGGAAACATGTAAAGTTTTGTACAGTCTAGCTGCCTCCTGACCTGTTTCAGTAATCTCACTCTGTAGCTTTAAGCATTAGTTTGGAAACTGAATCCTCATCAAGGGTGGTAGAAAATCTTTATAGCTAATATGATTTCACTGATGGTATTCCCATATCACAACAACTCGGAGAGCCAAGCTTTGTCAGTTGCTTGATCAACTACACCTGTTCTACTCGCACAGGTGCCGTGTGTGTTATACCTAGTGTCATCTTTTAGAGAAAAATCTGCATCATTCTGAATGTAAAATGTCATAAACATTCTATAGGCTGCCCAGGTGGCACGGTGGTAAAGAGTCTGCCCACCAATGCAGGAGACACAGGAGATGTGAATTCAATCCCTGGGTCAGGAAGACCTCCTGGAGTAGGAAACCGCAACCCGGTCCACTGTTCTTGCCTGGAGAATTCTATGGGCAGAGTAGCTGGCTGGCTACAGTCCATGGGGTCACAGAGAGTCGGACTCAACTAAGCAAGCACACGCTCATCACTCAGGTGTTGTATGTCTACGGAGATCTTTTAAAAAATTGCATTATTCATTGCTCTGAACCTTCAAATCTGAACGTGATTATCCCACTTTAAAGTGTTGTCATTGGTAATAAAAATAAATGGAAAAAAAAATAAAGTGTTGTCATTGGGATATAGTAATAGATCATTTAAAAATAAATATGCAACCTGCCTGCATCCAATTGACACATTGTGAATCTCTGCAAAGGGGGAAGCTGGCAACTCTTCTAGCAAGCAGATCATGTCACTGGTCCAAGAATTGGCTTTGAGAAATTCTTGATTCATCAGGGACTGTGGATGAACAGCTGCCTTTGAATGTAGCCAAAGGAAATTTGCTGACAAGCATAAATATGAATAGGGCAATAAAGCTTTCAAACAGCAACAACAAAAGAATGTTGATGCAAAACCTAAGAATACTCAAAACCAATTTCCTCTCTCTATCATTTCTATATCCCTTACCATAATTCTTCTATAGTTGCTATGCCCATAAGCAATGTCAGATCAAAAATGACAAATTACCTTTTTCAGGCTTGTACTAGGTGAATTAAAAACCAATTAACTTTTAATTTTTTTCTCCATGTTCCTAGAAGATCTAAATTATCAATCTAAAGTACTCTGTTTTGGTGATAGCTTTTGAAAATTTAAAGTATACACAGTAACAGGAGACAATAGATATTCAGTGTGACTTTCAGCTTAAACTTGATTTACTTGAGTCCTTGTCTTCAAAAAGGATTTTTAAAGGAACATTTTATAGTCTCGCTAAACATCAATACATGTCACCTAAACTAAACATGTTCGTTTTTTCTCTCTTTTTCTTTTGGTTACAAAAGATCCAGTTCAGTTCAGTAGCTCAGTCATGTCCGACTCTTGACTTGTTGCTCAAAAAGCCAGTTGACCACTGGCTGCCTTACTTCAAAGAGTTTCAATCTTCCCTTTCCCCTTCCCTTCCATCATAAAGGTTTTTACATGTTTGTTCTCTAGCATTGGACTTCCCTGGTAGTTCAGATGGTGAAGAATTTTCCTGTAATGCAGGAGGCCTGGGCTCAATCTCCAGGTCGTGAAGATACCCTGGAGAAGGGAATGGCTATGCACTCCATTATTCTTGCCTGGAGAATTCCATGGACAGAGGAGCCTGGTGGGCTATAGTCCTTCGGGTTGCAAAGAATCAGACATGACTGAGTGACTAACATTTTCACTTTTCACTTCTTTCTCTCTAGTATTAATTGGAATTACGTGTATAAATCATGAATTGAGTGTAGCTACTACTTTGTGTCATTTCCCTGAAAGAATATTAATCTCCATGCAAAATGGCCACCAAATATAAGGCCAAGATAGATTTCTGCCTTTTGAGAAAAGTGAGATGCCACCATTTAAAAAAAAAATTTCAGTTTATTCTTAAAAAAATGAATGGACTTCCAACTACTCAAACATGGCTAGGTGGTTTAATGCTATTTACATCACATTAGGGTTAGGCCAGGACAGCTGGAAACAGGAAAGGTCTGTATGAGTGAGCTTAGGTGGATTCAGGGCCCATAAAAAGAAATAGAAACATGGGTATTAGGGGATGACCAGAAGAGGGGAATTTAGTAACACGCTGTAAATATTAATTCTGGTCTCTTTGTGACCAAAAGTTAAATCTGGATTTGTTTTCTTTTCAAGTATGCTTGTTCACAAATTTCTCAATGGAGTTAGGTAGAATGAAGCGAAATTTAGTCTTCTCCAGAGGCATCCTAGGACTGGTCACAGTTAGCGTCTGACTAATGCCATGGTTAAGAAGGGTAGAACTTTCTAGTTGGAAAAAAGAAAAAGAAGCCCCCGTTTCCATCCTGCTAGCTTTCATGTGCTGTCCAGTATTCTGCTTTCGGAGGCGTGCCCTTGCTCTCTGCAGGATTGAGTAGTGCAACCTGTAGCTCAAAGTGTCGGAAGGAGACTGTTGAAAGCAGAGGAGGTATTGTCCTGTGTTTTCTTTTATAAACTTGAATTTTTCAAGAAATACTTGAAAATCAGTCACATTTATATTGATTTCACCCCACCTCAATTCCAACCAGTCCATCCTAAAGGAAATAAGTCCTGAATATTCATTGGAAGGACTGATGCTGAAGCTGAAACTCCATTACTTGGCCCCCTGATGCGAAGAACTGACTCATTGGAAAAGACCCTGATGCTGGGAAGGACTGAAGGCAGGAGGAGAAGGGGACGACAGAGGATGAGATGGTTGGATGGCATCACCAACTCGATGGACATGATTTTGAGCAAGCTCTGGGAGTTGGTGATGGACAGGGAGGCCTGGTGTGCTGCAGTCCATGGGGTCGCAGAGAGGTGGACATGACTGAGTGACTGAACAGAATTGAACCACTTCCTTACTCGTTATGTCTCAATGGAGAGCTTTATTATATCAACTCAACTCTGGATTTTGCCAAAGATACAAAATTTCTCCTTTGGTTTTTGAAAGGCTCCAGTTTTCATCTGCCTCTATGACTAAATATATGCTACTTGAAGAAGAGAAGCAGCAGTATGAAGCACAGAAGAAAGAGGAGTAAAACAGGTTAGAAGGTCAAGAGACTTGTTAGAGTAGGTCTTATCAGTAGGATGCTTTCAGTTGCAGCAAAAGGAAGATAGACCCAGACTGGTTTAAACAGAACAGAAAGGATTTCCATGGACTCATGTAACCTGAAAGGCCGGTGTAGGTCTGTTGTCAGCAATCTGCTTTCACCCCTTTTCCATTTTCTTCTGTTTCTCAGGCAGATTTCCCCCAAGTGGTAGCAGTGATAACCGTCCCTGCCCCCACTGGTCTTTCTCTCCAAGCCATACAATGCCAATGGTCAGGTGCCGCTTTCCTAAAAGTCATAGCAAAAGTTCCCTGGAGACTGCCTTAACTTAGTCAGCTGTCATTCTGGGAGCCAGTCGCTGTGGCCAAGCGGAAGTTGTTTTATGAATGGTCAGATCTGGGTCATGTACTTACCCCGGAGTCCCTTAGCAAGACGCCAGGCAGACAAAGAAGAGGAGCGGGGAGGGAGAGAGTGGAATTCTGAAGGACATGTATGATTATAGTGAACAGCATGTGATCAGTTAATAAACTACAAATGAATTAGGTGCCAGTCTTTCATGTTAATTAAGCATTTTGAAGGATGTACATGGATATGACATCACTAGATTTATATTTTAGTAAGATCACTCTGACACTATGAAGAGGGTAGGTAGATAGATGAAGATTGGTATATAAGCATAAGGATAGTGAGATGGGAGTTATTATATTTCATCCCTCAATTCCAAAATATAATCTTGTGTACCTCCAAATACCCTACATGGTTTGACAATTGGGTCTAGTTGTGAAGTATAAAATAATAAGGGTATAAACAGAGGTAGAAACAACACAAACAGGTTAAAGGATGGCATGAATGTATGTGAACAAAGAATCAACAAGAATTCTAACTCATTTAAGAGGGAGAAAGAGGAAGGGGACGTTTATTTAGACTGTGACTATGAAATTGTAGCATTTAGAGAAAAATGTAATCTTGGTGTCAGTTAGGTGATTACTTATACAAATTGCTTCCTCAAGAGAATTGGAATATAAGCTGAGATGAGGAAACTGTGGTTAAGAAGAACAGTTACAGCTTATAGAGGGTGATTTAGATCATGCATATAGAGATTCAGTTCACCCACAATGGATGAAATAAATAAAATGACTTACAATGAGAAAAGAAAAGGGTCAAGAGTAAGACCTTGAAAAACACCAACGTATAACGGTGGGGAGAAGTAGGAAGATCAGACAGAAAAGACATGAAAATGTTGATTTGAGAGATAGGTGAGCTTCTAGTGAAAAATCCAAAGAAAGTGTGTTAAGAAAGAAAGAGTAACTGTATAAAATACTTCATGAATGTTAAAGATGAAGATTGAGGAAAAGGAAAGGAAATTACATTTAGCAGTTAGGTCACTATTGATATTTGAGAGACCATTGAAAGCCAAAGTACAAGATTTAAATAGCTATTAAGAAAGTGGAAATGTCAAGTACTGTCTATTCTTTTGGGATTTTTTTTTTTTTTTTTTGGTGAGAAAAACTCTAAAGCTCTGTTGTTAGACTTCTTTCAAGGGATCTTATCTATTTCCATGATTTCAACCATGACAGTTTTCACATCCTTCACTCTAGCCCAGAGTGTCTCTAAATCCAACCTGTTTGTTACCTATCACCAAATTAATTTTCTTTGAGTTCTTTTAGATCATATTGCTTTTCTCTCAGGAATCCTCATTGGCTTCCCATTGATAAATGTACAAAGTCTAAGTAGTAAAGTCTGGATTCAAGTCATCCAACCAGAGCCAAGCTAACTTGCAAATGTTAATTTCTCACCAGTCCGCTGGGTGAGCATTATGTTCCACGCTCCAGCATTCCAGCCAGATTAAAGTCCATCCTGTCTCCTGATCGTGCCTGTGCTCTCCCTCCCAGCGAGTCAAGGATATATCCTGTGCTCTCTTATTAGAAACTTTCATCCGTTTATTTTTTCGTTCTTTCAAAGCTTACTGAAAGATAAGTGAGACCCGGTTGCTGACAAGGTGGGACACTGTATTAATATTTTTGTTCTTCATTACCTGCTCTGTGGTCTGGCTTTACAATAAGTTTTGATATGGCATCTTCCTTGTTCTCTGTTTAACAAGGTAGGATAGAGTATCCTCCCCAGAAATATGAATTTATCTATCCTTCCTTTATTTGCAAAAAAGTTGTTCACTCTACTTCTTTATTTTTGTTCATGTATTTGTACTCATATTTAGGACAGGATACATGTATATAATAAATAAGTAGATGAGTATAATGGAACATACTGCTACTCCCTGACCACTTCATTGGATTGGGTTTCTGAAACACTTCTTACTTCTCCATTATCCCACTCCAGATGTGCTTTTGAATTTAACTTCTCTTATAAGACTTATTTCAAAACAAGCTACATCTTGCAGAAAGCTTTCCCTGATTTCCTTCCCAAGTCTTCTCTTCTTCCTCCTACTGCAATTTATCTGCATCATTTTGGATAGCAGTAACTTTTTGTTAATATAATTTTTTGTATTTGGTATTGGTACCTCTTTTCCTAAAGTAAAATTTTGTTGGGGGTAAAGCCATTTCTTCTTTCTTCTCTAAATTATAGAAGAGACTGAGTATCTGTGAAATAACTGAGCCTCATTGTTAAAACTTATGACATTGTTTTTATCTCCATCTCTTCACCTCTAAAGTTCACAATGACAGTCACCCATATTCTCCATAATGATACATAGATGCCCTTGGCTGTTTATGTAGTCCTGTACCTTTCCATGGGTTACTTTCTCCTATAAAATATTTAGCTCACCCTGAACAGTGATTCACATAGGATCTGATTTGAAACATTTTCCCACTTATCCACGTTTCAGGTGAAAATCTTGTCTGACATTCTGATGAAAATCCCACCAAATTTTTCTTCCTACTAATGATGAAGTAAATTTCTTTCCCTGCTAGAGCCCATTTTGACTTCATGTCCTTCATGTCCGCTTTGTCCATATCATCTATGTAGCTAGTTTTTCACTTCCCATATCTCCCTTTCTATTTAAATGTCCTGACCTTCAACTAAAAGAAGAAATGAAAACTCTACCTGCCAAGCCCTTCAGTTTCCTATCTTGGGCTTCAAAGTCACTATACATATATTCCATTTTCTACTTGACTATATTATTCATGGCCAAGTGAATCAGAAATAATACATACCAGCCAGTGGATTTAATAAGCCTTGTCAGGTCACATATCTGATTATTTGCTATAGGTGAAGTAGACTTTCTAGAAAATACACTTTCTAATTTGTCATGTCAGACCTATATAGAAGAAAATCGCCAATCACAAATAGCTAACTCTTCTTCCTGAGGTTAAACACTGAATTCCTCAAACCTGCTGTTGCCTATGAATGTTACTTATTGCTCTGGAAGGCAATGTCTTTCCCAATTTTTTTGACCATGACCTTCTATAAGAGGGGCTTCCCTTGTGGCTCAGCTGGTAAAGAATTTGCCTGCAATGCAGGAAACCTGGGTTTGAGCACTGGGTTGGGAAGATCTCTTTTCCCTGGAGAAGGAAAAGGCTACACACTCCAGTATTCTGACCTGGAGAATTCCATGAACTGTATGGTCCATGGGGTTGCAAAAAGTCGGACACAACTGAGCAACTTCACTTTCACTTTTCACTTTCATGCATTGCAGAAGGAAGTGGCAGCCCACTCCAGTGCTCTTGCCTGGAGAATCCCAGGGATGGCGGAGCCTGGTGGGCTGCCATCTATGGGGTCGCACAGAGTCGGACACGACTGAAGCGACTTAGCAGCAGCATCATCTGGTATATGTGTGGACACACACACAATGCTTTGCACATGTGTTTTTACCTGAAAGAAAAGTTTTGTGAACCAGTACTCTCCTTGGGCTCGGATACAATTTTTAAAATACTGTTTTATGAATTCTGTGTCATTACAAAGCGAAGAAACTTACCAAACACAGTAAATTGATGTAAGGAGCTACTTTATGGGTAACATCTGATTTGAAAAACATCAGATGAGAAATTTGGGGAATATTGCTTTTAATTTGAAAGGACTAGATTTTCCCTCCATTTCAGTGGTTCCCAAAAGTTAATATGCGTAAATATTGGGGGAACTTTTAAAAAACACACATTTTTGAGTTCTGTCCCCTGAAGCTTCTGATTTTGTAATTGCAAAATGGGACCCTCGAATCAGCTGTTTAACAGTATACCCCCAGTAGACCCCATCCAACTGGCCTTGAGACCAGGGCTTGGGAAGCTTTGCCTCTTGCTTTCTGAGGATAGAGGGGCTCAGAGGTCCTGCTTCTTCCCCTTTATCTTTTTGTTTCCTTCATCTACTGTCTTGTTTTCACCAGGCTCACTTTTTCTCCAGTGAAATAGCATCTTTATTTCTTCTGAGTATTTTTTTAAGGTCTTTAATTCTTTTATGCTCTCTAGATAGCACATCCTTTGTCATTAACCAGAAATGAGAGGCATACTCTGCAGGCTTTATTTCCTTTCTTTTTACCTCCACCAGACATGCTAGTGTCCAGTAGGACAAGTAAGATGATGGGTGGCCTCAGAAAACAAATGTAGTACCTGCCATGTCTTGGTGAACTGCCTGTGAGTTTCAGGGCAGGGGTGGGGAGGAAGGGAAACTGGAGGAGTGCAGTTTGAATTACAGTCCTTTGTATATGCTTTCGGAGCCCTCCCGTCTCACCCACATAACCCATTTCTGTCTCCCTGCCTCTGTACGTTTTCAGGAAACAACTGCAGGATCTTCCTGCTTGCAGTGCCTCCTCTTTCACAAGTTCATACTGACCTTAACGTTAAGTACTCCTACTTATTTGCTGCTGCTAATGTGCTTCATGTCAGTATTTAACACGTTCTGAAATCATCTAGATTTGTCTGGGCTCCATTGGTCCAGACATTGATCTAATCCAAAAGGAGTAGATACTGCTTTCAAACCCTTTCAGAGAAATTCTTACCCACGTTGGAAACCCGCCTGATAGCATTTGTACTTTACTGTGAATCAGCTTATATTTTACTCTGTCGTTGCTTCCTATTTGCTGAAATCAGATCTTACCTTTCTCCTTGAAAAAAAAATCTTAAGGTCCCGGAGGCAAGTAGTGTGTTGTTCACTTTCCTTTGATCCATTAGTATTTAATACACCTCCATATTTAAACTGATATTTAATAGGTAAATGAAAGAAGGAGTAAATAGATGAAGATCTACAGCTCTGATTTTTTAAGTTTACAAATATGTAGATACTGCTTTATAGATGTCTTATTAATTGATATTTTAGCATACTTAGTATACTTTTATTTTTATATACTCTTGATCTCTTAGGAAAATATTGAAATAGATGTTAGTTTAATAAAGTAAATAAAGAATGACAAGGAAAGATTAGTAATGTTAGTATAGTTTTGTGCATATATTATTATTGATAACTGAAAATCCTAGGTTAGGCTTCAATTCATAATTGTGTATTAGCTGCAGCCTCTGTTGAAGACTAGTCCAACACCCAACCAAAATATCTATCAAGCTATTTACCACACACAAAAAAAACAGTAATACTAAAAACCAAGACTGACAGATAACCTAATACTGATATCTAGAATTAAACTTCTTAAACATAAGGCAAGTAAAGTTGAATTGAGGAAAATTGAATTAGGCTTTACTTCTTTAATTAAAGACTCTTTGAAAAGAGATGGGGCAACGCTTTGGCTTATCCCCCATCTTTTCTCATGACTCAGGGACCCAGATTTTGCCAGTAACCGGAACTAGCTAACTCTCACTGATGAGATAACCTTATTTCTGTGTCCATTAAGAAGCAATTTTAAAAAACCCAGTAACTTCCAGAAATTAATAAGGGGTGGACTGGTACATGCATATTTTGACTGATATTCTGTTGACTAAAGCCTGGAAAAATACTGAAGTTAATTAAATTAGGCAAATGGGAAGTATAATTTTCCATATACCCTACAAGTTTAGGGGTCTGAGAACCAAGCAATATCCACCTCAGCAAAACTGCATTAATGAATGCCTGCAAAATATTGTGAATTAGATCCAAAACAGTGAATATCAATGGTTTTTTTGACACACGGCTGCTCAACCTCAGTACCATAGATACTTTGGACGGTAACCTGTGCTGTGTTTACAGGCTGTTTAGCCACATTCTTGATCTTTACTCAGTAGATGCTAGGAGCACACCCACTCTTCATGTCTCAGCAATCAAAAGAAGTGTTTTCAGACATTGCCAGATGTCCCTCGGGGGAAAAATTGCCCCCAGTTGAGGACCACTACATCAGTAGGTCTCACGGGGGCATGACTGAATCTTGATAGCTATTGCCTTATTTAAGGATGGCTGAAGGAGAAGAACTCAGTGTGGAGTCTCTTTTAAAAATATTGTAGTTCAAGGGAAAGAAAATATTACCCAAAGACACAGAGGAAAAATACAGCTTTGAAAATGATGTACTTCAAGTTCCAGGAAAAAAAGTAATTCTTAGACTATTTGAGGTAGTCAATAAAATGCGAGCCTTCAATGAAGGGGGTTGGAAAAGGGAGTAAGTCATGCGGCGAAGACAGAACAGGAAAAAGGAGCGAGAAGATAGAAGGTGATGGGTAAATTGCATGGAAATTTTGGCAGATTTTGTTTTAAGCTGATGATAGTGTTAGTAAGAGATAGAGATGTACGCATTCTTAAACATTCCATACAATCTTTCTCTAGTGTAGTTTTCATTCAGATATGTATGGACATAAGTGCAATTGATTTGGGTTAATACTAAGGAGCACAATTGCTGAATTATATGGTAAGAGTATGTTTAGTTTTATAAGAAACTGCCAGACTGTCTTCAAAGTGTCTGTAGAATTTTGCCTTCCTGTCAGCAGTAAATGAGAGTTCCTCTTGCCACACATCCTTGCCAGCATCTGGTGTTGTCAGTGTTCTTTGCTTATTTTAATTGCTTTCCATCTTAAATGCCCAATTCAAATGTGACATTCTCTATAATATCCCCTTAACTGACCTGTTAATAATACCTCTGCATTCCATACTATACTTATTATCTTCATTTTACCACTTAGACTTACTGTATGCTGTTGATTTCTTGTCTCATTTTCCCTATTTGAATATTAACTCTTTGACAGCAGCAATTTTTATGCAAGGTACCATACTTTAACGCATTTCTATAAAATTTAGATCAATGTTTGTTGAAAAAAGGTATGAGGGTTATATTTTCATATATGTAAATAATTTTAAAAAGAAAACTATTTAGAAATGTACCCATAGTATATCTCAGCTGCTTTATTTTTGTTGTGAAGTGGGTAAAATAAGTGTTATGTTCATATACAGTTCATGGAGTGAATGCTTGTTAGAGTTAAAAGTAACCTTGTTAGCTTTTTAAATTACCTGTGAGGAACCTGAGATGCAGTGTGTTTTCATAATACAGCCCACACCACATAGGTAGAATTATAATATGTCTCATTTATCACCCTTTCTTATCTTTCCTCAGAACTGCTATTGCTCTCTCATTTTAACTGAATCTGAGATAGGATAAATTTTGTTCCATGAAAATAGATTATTTTTCTAGAAAATGCAAAAATTGGTAATTTAAGAATGTATTTTTCAAAATGTTCTATTTCATTAGAATAACAGTGTGAACTATATATGTTACTGTGCCTCTTTTTGTATCTTTATCATCTAATTTATTAATTCACATGAGACATCAACTATAGTCCAGTTGTCATGACTCACATCCTTTCATTTTCCAGTGAATTTAATTTTATAGAAATACAGAGTGGTTAAAGTGTTACCTTAGAAGAAAGGTTTTATAATATATGAATTCTATTTTGTGTTGTTTTCATTGAATTGAATATTAACAAAAGAGACATAGTAGTAACGGTCGTTACTGAATGGTCTTTTGATATTTGAGATTTGATTTCTCATGATTTTGTATCGGTGAGATTTCTGAGAAGGACAGTATCTTCTGTATCTTTTTTGGGGGGCAAGAAAAATGCAGACAAAACAAGTGGACTGTATTTCTCTTGACGGTGCAGCAGCCCCGTTTTACTCTCTCTTGTCCTTACTTGCTCTTGTCGGCCTCCCCATGAAGTCTTTCCCCTACTGCTGCAAGTATTTTGAGAAGTCTATATGCCTGTGTCTGATGTGCATATACCCTTGTCTACTTGGTAACATGGGGCTTCCCTGGTGGCCCAGTGGTGAAGAATCCGCCTGCCAATGCAGGAGGCGCAGGTTCAAAACCTATACTGGGAAGATCCCCTGGAGAAGCAAATGGCAACCATCTCCTGTATTCTTGCCTAGGAAATCCCAGGGATAGAGGAACGTGGCAGGCTACAGCCCGTGGGGTCTCAAAGAGTTGGACATGACTTAGGGACTAAGCAATAACAGCAATAGGTAACACATACTCTCTTGATACCCCAGAGCTACCATAGCAAAATACCACAAACTGGGGAGCTTAACATGACAGACATCTATTCTCTTATAGTTCTGGAGGCTAGAAGTCAGAAATCAAAGTATTGCCTCGGCTATGCTCCCTCTGAAGGCTCTGGGGACTAATCCTTCTTTGCTTCTTCCAGCTTCTGGTGGTGACTGGCAATCTTTAGCACCACTTGGCTTACAGCTGCATCACTCATCAACTTCTACCTCTGTCATCTAGTGATCTTTTTCCCTGTGTGTCTGCATCCAAATTTCCTTCACATTTCTCTTATGAAGACATCAGTCATTGAATTTAGGATCCACTCTGAATCCAGGACCATTTATTCTTCTTGTTCAGTCACCAAGTCATGTCCGAATCTTTGCAACCCCATGGACTGCAGCACGCCAGGCTTCTCTGTCCTTCACTATCTCCTGGAGTTTGCTCATACTCATGTCTGTCGAGTATGATATCAATATATATAGCATCGATGATGCTATCCAATCATCTCATCCTCTGTCGTCCCCTTCTCTTCCAGCCCTCAATCTTTCCCAGCATCAGGGTCTTTTCCAGTGAGTCAGCTCTCCTCCTCAGGTGGTCATATTTGAACTTCAGCATCAGTCCTTCCAATGAATATTGACAGTTGATTTTCTTTAAGATTGATTAGTTTGATCTCCTTGCTGTCCAAGGGACTCTCAAGAGTCTTTTCCAACACCACAGTTCATTAGCATCAATTCTTTAGCACTCAGCCTTCTTTATGGTCCAACTCCCACATCTGTACTGGAAAACCATAGCTTTGACTATATGAATCTTTCTTCTTGATATCCTTAATTAACTTTATTTCCAAGTAAGGTGTCATTCTGAGGTTCCAGGCAGACATGCATTTGGGCATGTCACTGTTTAACTTACTATACCTGGTATGGGCCGAGCGGTCCACTCCTTTGCTGGGATGGTGTTTATTTCTGCATGTACCTACCAGGCTTTGCTGCCTTTGCTGGATACCAGCGCCCCTTCAGCTGCATGCTGCGGTGCCTTTCACAAATCACCATCTTTGGTAAGCCTCATTGCTAAGCTCAGGCGTGTACCACTCTGATGAGGCCTCTCAGCTATCTGCTGATGGCCATGGTGCCTGCCGATCTGTTACTGATGGATGTGACCACCTTGTACATCCCAGTGGCACTGCCGCTGATGCACGGGAGACTTGTGGAACCAGCCAGTCTTCTTGTGAGTTTATACAGTTAAAGTAGGTTTGAGAGCAATCAATCCCAACTATCCAGCCCATGTTGTATTAAGAATTACAGTTCTCATTAATGCTAAAGTTTTACTACTGGACAGAATTTGACTCCCTGCTTTTTTAGGATGAGGACTTTCCAGGGGCCTCTTCCATCTTTCAAGTGAACCAGCTCCTGGCAGGTAAGCCCTTCTCTGCTTACTGCTCAGACATCTCTGGGCTGATGTGAGTCCCAGCAATTTGCAGCTTAAGTTCAAAGTAGGGCCAGCTCCCTATTTCTTTGAATCTGCCCCATCTCACACATATAGTACTAAATTGAATTGAAATTATTGCTATGTTGTTCTGATATGGCTATTTTAATTATTTACAAGATCACTTTCTTTCACTGTTGAGATAAATACTGTTGAGTAAAGAACAAATATCCTTTTTAAACCTTTTAACAGTCATTCACTTTAGACCCAGAAAGCACTTTTCAGCAGCCATAAATATTTTAAATTTGATTTTAATCTGTTTTAATTCAACAGTTATTTATTCTGGGCACACTTTATACCAGGTAGTATATCAGGGTCTGGGGAAAATGTGGAAGAACAGACTCGCAACTCAAAACTAGAAAGATGGTGAAGCAGTGACAAACATCGGTAGCTTGTGACTGAAGTGTTAGATAATGAGAAAGTTGACACTTGATGATACTGTGAAGGGGGCTTCCCAGGTGGCTAAGTGGTAAAGAATCTGCCTGCATTGCAAGAGAACTGGGTTCAATCCCTGGGCCGGGAAGATCCCCTGGAGAAGGAAATGGCAACCCACTCCAGTATTCTTGCTTGGGAAATCCCACGGACAGAGAACCTGGTAGGCCACAGTCCATGGTGTTGCAAAAAAGTCAGACCCCATGCTAAGAATTTAAAACATTAGCTTTTATAAAACCAGGAGTAGTGGCATTTTTTATGTTTCAGGCAGTAGTATAAAGATGCAGTTAGAAATGTGGATGTGAGTGTGCAGTTGCAATGAGAATGATGGGGATTTAACCTAAAATGAGTGTAATTATAGAAAAGGGGCAAATGCTGGAGATGCACAGATGGTAGACTGGTCGGAGTCTGTTACTAATGGTTATGGTTGCCGGGAGAGGGAAAGGCCTCCAGAATGAGTCTCAGGTTTCTGCCTTGTTGTCTAGATGGGCAAGTTACCTTCAACTGAGATAGAAACTCCAGGGAAATAGAATGAAACTTAGAAACTTGTGTTTATGGAGGGCCATCAATTAACATAATTTAATTCTCATAATAATAGTCCTTCACAGTAGCTAGGAATCCATTCTCAAAGAATGTAAATAAGTTAATTTAAGTAAGTTTAACTAGGCAGTGACAGAACTTGATATTTTCTCCTGGAATTTCACTCATCCTCTTATATATTCAAAAGGACAGTGGGGGATAACAAATTCAGACTTAGATGCTGTGTTTGAGACCCCCTTAAAATATCAAGTCTGCTAATAGACTGCATATTAGAATTTGAAATTTAGAGGGCCTCTTTGGGAATTGTTTACATATGTGCTCAGTTGCTCTGTCATGTCTGGCTCTTTGCTACCCCATGGACTGTTGCCCGCCAGGCTCCTCTGTCCATGGGATTCTCCAGTCTAGAATACTGGAATGGGTTGCCATGCCCTCCTCCAGGGACTCTTCCCAACCCAGGGATTGAACCCTTGTCTCTTATGTCTCTTACATTGGCAGGTGGATTCTTTACCTCTGATGCAACTGTTTACATATGAGGGAAACCCTGTTTACATATGGGGACTTGTCAAACCCACATTTCATACTGTGTTTATCCCGAGGCCAAATCAAGAGTGAGAAAGGCAGAAGGCTCTAGACAGAACCCTGGGGATCATCTGCATTTAAAGTAATGGTTTAAAAAAAAAAGAAATGCAGAACCAGGAGAGCATACAGGGAAGTGAGGATTCAGGAGATAAAAGGAGAGAATGTTCTGGAAAAAAATAAAATATCTTGAGGAAATTATCCTTTGTGTTCAGTACAACATATAAGTCAAGTTAGGTAAGTCATCTAAAATGTCTATTGAATTCAACATTGGCAGGGAATTAGTGGCTTCAAAAAGAGGTGAGAGTCCCATTATAGTAACTTGAAGAATTAATAGATGAGATAGTAAAAAATATTTAATACATTGTCATTCCTTATGTCAGTGTAGTAGTCCTTACCCTTTATTAATAGGTCATGATTTTTTTTTTAGCAGTAGCCATGATAGATTAAAAAAAAAAAGTTTATCCTCCATCTCTAGTTTGATTCCACCTATCAGGAATGACATACTTCGTAATCTACAAAATAAAGATGAGGGTACCTCCTATAGACTTGAATTAGACTTAACTGCACTGTGATGTTACCAACTGAATTGACTAATCCCAGACCTATCAATTTTGAAATGAAAATGTGTTCCTGTAAATGCCCTTTCAAAGTAAAACAGCAAAGATGTTTCCATATTCCAAAGGACAGCGGTTAGAAACAATGCTTTGTTTTTGAGGTTTTTATAAATTCCATGCAGTGGGTACTTCTGTCTGTCTTGGTCCATGGAAAAGTCACTTTCTATAAGAAAGATTTGATTATGTGTGATTTGCCTTTGGAGTCAGAGAGATTGAGTTAAACTTTGTTTATTCCTTGGTTCTGGCCACGTGATAATTACTGTCAGCTTTTCTTACCGATTTCAGTCTAAGAACAAAACTCTCCATCAAAAAAACACGGATTCATGTAAGATTAAGATTCTACTTAGAGGAGCAGGAAAGTGAGCATTATCTTCTCAACTTCTCGATTTAGCCCACAAGGTAGAGACCAGTTATTATGGAAAGATGGTCATCAGCTGTTTCTAAGATATAAAATAAATATTATTTCCAGTAATATGTTAATTTTAGGCCAATTGTATTAGAATAAAAAGATTTGGGTGGTCCGCAGATTTCCATTGTAAGCAATCTGACAAATGTCAACCTTAATCATATTTAAGAAGAGCACAGAATACGTTATTGTCTTTTGGTTTTCACAGAGACAATGAGTTTACCTCAGGCTCACATTTGCTGGGTAGAGTCCCAATTCTCCTGACCGTGTATTTTACTCTTCTCCACATTCTTCATTTGAATCATACGCAAGTACTCTTCTTATGCTCAGTGAGGCACATTGGTGTTTTGCTTCAGCAGTTCTCCTTTGGTAACTCATCCCATATGTTTGGTAGCCTTTGCATAATATTGTTTTGTGTGAACTCAGCTTCTGAACCACGTCTTGTATGTATCTGCCAGAAGGATGCTATTTGACTTGTTTTTGTCCTTAGAACATCACAATCAGAAACTTTTTCATTATTTGAAGGTAAAATGAATTTAAGTCTCATTTGCATAAGTATGTAAATGAATGTGATTTTAATATGCATTCATTCTTTGATTCGGTACCATCTTTTAACATAGTACATTCCATTAACACATAGGAACCTGGAATGTTAGGTCCAAGAATCAAAGTAAATTGGACATAGTCAAGCAGGAGATGACAAGAATGAATATTGACATTTTAAGAAATCGATGAACTAAAATGGATGGCAATGGGCAAACTTAATTTAGATGACTATCATATCTACTACTGGGTATAAGAATCTCTTAGAAGTAACAGAGTAGCCCTCATAGTCTACAAGAGTCTAAAATTCAGTACTTGGGTGCAGTCTCACATACAACAAATTGATCTTGGTCCATTTCCAAGGCAGAACCATTCAACATCATAATAATCCAAGTTATGCCCCAACCACTGATGTAGGAGAAGCTGAAGTTCACCAGTTCTGTGAATGCCTACAACACCTTCCAGAAATAACACCAAAATTCAGACTGAATTGAAGAAAGGAGGGAAAGCCACTAGAGCATTCAGGTATGACCTCAATCAAATCCCTTATGATTATACAGTGGAGATGACAGGCAGATTCAAGGAACTGGATCTCTGGTAGAAAAAGTGCCTGAAGAACTGTGGATGGAAGTTCATAACATTGTTTAGGACGTGATGAGCAAAACTATCCCAAAGAAGAAGAAATGCAAAAATGCAAAATGGTTGTCTGAGGAGGCCTTACAAATAGCTGAACAAAGAAGAAAAGTGAAAGGCAAAGGAAAAAGGAAAAGATATACCCAGCTGAATGCAGAATTCTTGAGACTAGTGAGAGGTAAGTAGGCTGTCCACTTAAGTGAACAATGCAAGGAAATAGAGGAAAGCAATAAAATGGGAAAGAAAAGATATCTCTTCAGGAAAATTGGAGATACCAAGGGAATATACCATGCACAGATGGACACACTAAAGGACAGAAATGGTAATGACCTAAAGAAGTAGAAGAGATTAAGAAGAGGGGGCAAGAATACATAGAACTATACAAAAAGGTCTTAATGACCTGGATAACCATGATGGTGTGATCACTCACCTAGAGCCAGACATCCTTAAGTGTGAAGTCAAGTGGGCCTTAGAAAGCATTACTGTGTACAAAGCTAGTGGAGGTGATGGAATTCCAGTTGAGCTTTTTCAGATCCTAAAAGATGATGCTGTTAAAGTGCTGCACTCAATATGTCAGCATATTTGGAAAACAGCTGTGGCCACAGGACTGGAAAAGGTCAATTTTTAATACAAACCCAAAGGAAGGCAATGGCCAAAGAATGTTCAAACTACCACACAATTGCACTCATTTCACATGCTAACAAAGTATGCTCAAAATCCTTCAAGATGGTCTTCAGGATGTGAATCAAGAACTACCATATGTACATCTGCTTCATTGACTATACTAAATTCTTTGACTGTATGGATGACAACAAATTGTGAAAAATTCTTCAAGAGATGGGAATACCAGACCACCTGACCTGCCTCCTGAGAAACCTGTATGCAGGTCAAGAAGCAACAGTTAAAACTTGCCTTGGAACAACAGACTGGTTCCAAATAGGGAAAGGAGTATGTCAAGACTGTGTATTGTCACCCTGCTTATTTAACTTATTTGTAAGGTACATCATGCAAAATGCCAGACTGGATTAATAACAAGCTGGAATCAAAAGATTGCTGGGAGAAATACCAACAACTTCAGACATGCATATGATACCACTCTAATGGCAGAAAGCAAAGAGAAACTAAAAAGCCTCTAGATGAAGGTGAAAGAAGAGAGTGAAAAAAAAACTGGCTTAAAACTCAACATTCAAAAAACTAAGATCATGGCATCCATTCCTATCACTTCATGGCAAATAGATTGGGAAAAAGTGGAAACAGTGACAGATTTTATTTTCTTGGGCTCCAAAATCACTGTAGATGGTAACTGCAGCCATGAAATTGAAAGACGCTTGCTCCCTGGAAGAAAAGCTATGACAAACCTAGACTGCATATTAAAAAGCAGAGATATCACTTTGCCAACAAAGGTCTGTATAGTCAATGCATGGTTTTTCCCGTCATCATGTACAGATGTGAGTTGAACCATAAAGAAGGCTGAGTCCCGAAAATTTAATGCTTTTGAAATGTGTTGTTGGAGAAGACTCTTGAGAGTCCCTTGGACTGCAAGGAAATCAAACCAGTCAATCCTAAAGAAAATCAACCCTGCATATTCATTGGAAGGACTGATGCTAAAGCTGAAGCTCCAACCCTGTGGCCACCTGATGCAAAGAGCCAATTCATTGAAAAAGACCAGGAGAATGGGATGACAGAGAATGAGATGGTTGGATGGCATCACTGACTCAATGGGCATGAGTTTGAGCAAACTCTGGGAGATGGTGAAGGACAGGGAAGCCTGATGTGCTGTATTCCTTTGGTTCGCAGAGTCAGACATGACTTAACGACTGAACAACAACTCATTGATAAATAGTCAATTTGTCATTTCTAGACATTGTACATAGATTATAAGCAACAATCTGGGCATTATAGAGCTGGGGCCTGCATTCCATACTTTTTTCCTACTCATCTCATCTCATCTTTCAGAGCTTCCTATAATGAGATGAAAAGAAGAAAAAGACTTTTTTTTTTTTTTTTTAAATCTCTAGGTAGTTTTGCAATGCTTATTAATTTTAGAGAGAACTGAATAAAGGGTCTCCTGGAGTTGAAATTCTGGGCCTTGGTTGAATTCAGAGATAGTTTTTCATATATTAGGAGCTACCATTTCAGTCACCTGGGTACAGACTGCTTAGCCTCATAAATCTAATAAAATATTAATATTAGGCATTTCCTTTCATGCAGTCACTCATTTAGTAAATATTTACTAAGTTCCTACTATGTGCTAGTCACTGTCTGTACCTTTTTGGAGGTTCACTGTCTTATGGTGTAAGACAGTGAGACACCATAAACAAAAATTATATCAGGCGGTATGAAAAGTGTTACAGAGAACAATGAAGTAGGGTAAGAAAGTAGAAAGGTATGGGAGGGGTGTTTTTAGATGGATGATCAGGTCTGGATCTAGAGGAGACAGCAGTGAGCAGTGACTTGAAGTGAGATTTTAATTCCCTGCCCAGGAATTGAAACTGGGTATTTTCATTGCTTTAAAGTTTCCTACCCAGAAATTCCCTTCTGGAGTCTCTGCTTCAAAATCCAAGAAGTGTTTCCAGAAGGAAAACATGAAGGATGGATCAACTCATTTAAAAGAATGTAGTCAGTGTAAAGTAGAAGTTAGAATCATGAGTTTCCTGCAAGAAGCCTTGTTTCTCAACATTTTTTTTCTCTGTCAAGCGCTCTGAGAAGTTTACCTGAAGCACTACATAATTGTCTAATTTTAAATCTTGCACTGGTTCCCATTTCCTCTAGGACAAAATCTGAACTTGGCAGTGCAGCTTGCTGGACCCTTTGTAACCCACATTTCTTTTTTTTAAATCGAAGGATAATTGCTTTGCAATATTGTGTTGGTTTCTGTCATACATCAGCATGAATCAGCCATAGATATACATATATCCCCTCCCTCTCTGACCTCCCTCCCACCTCCCACCCCATCCCACCTTCCTAGGTTGTCACAGAGCATGACATTTCTACCCCCATCTCCTGCCTCCTCCATATCCAAGTCTCCCCACCAAGGGAAGTCATTGTATTTCAAATATTAAAGAGGACTTGGTGGTACAGGCACTTCCTGTTTTGAAGATAAATACCCAGGGATGACTCTTTGACCCAGGGGGGCTCTCTCTGTAGGTAGCCCTTGACCTTTATAAATTCATCATGGTCTAGAGTCTGATACATAGACTTATGGATTCAGATTTTTTTCACACCAAGGATGGATACTTCTCATAATGAGCAGATTCATTTGAACTAGGGACATATAATCATCTATTTAAATATTTATTGAGGACAACTTGAACCAGACAGTGAGCTTGATAACAGAGATACAGTGGTGAATAAGGTAAATGTGATACCCAACTTCTAAAACCTACAGTCTGGCTGGTCAGTGGGAGTACATAGGGGGATGTTCTGCTTATCCTGGGTGTGGGAGCAAGGCTGAGAGAGGCGGGGCTTATTGGTCTTTAAGCTTGGAAGTTTCGCTGGAGGAACCAGAAGAGGTTAAGTTTGGCACCAGCAATCAGGAAAGGGGGAGAGAGAAAGTGGTGACAAAGGACATCGAGAAACAGGCAGAATGTAGCAACAGAGCCAGGAGAACTTCTGAGCCATGTAAGGAGTATTGGCTTGGGCACAGATTCCCTGTGGTGTCTGTTATGCTTTATGCTTTAAGGAGGAGAGGGATGCATATACATTTGTATCTTAATACTGATATGAGGCTTTACCACGAAACTTTCTCAATGAAAAGTATTACTATTAATACACTAGACCTCTTGTGTCAGTATTATTTTCCCTCTGGAAAGTCATAAAGGAAACCATTTTCTTCCTTTCTTAAACACCCAAACCAGGAGATTACACATGTAAATATTCACCATTTGTAATGACAAAACAGATATAAAATGTTCACTAAGGAAACAGCTGACATGCCCACCCATAGAATTTAAAAGCTGGAATATTCATCCAGCAGGATGCTAAAGAAGTTTAAATGAATGTATTATGTAATTAACTCACTAACCTAGTAGTCTCAGAAATATAAAGTGAAAATAGCAAGTCACAGACAACACATTCAGTATAATTTGTATTAATAAAATTTTAAAAGAAAGGAAACAATATGTTATTTAGAGATATGTACATATATAAAAAAACTATAAAGAATAATCATGAGTAATCGTGGTCATTGTATCTGTTCTTGCTATTTTTCTGACTTTCCTGTGTAATGATTATGTAGTGTTCAGGCTGTTGTGTTAAACGTGTAGCTTATACATCTTAGAAGAAGCCAGTTTTTATACTGGTGAGCTGAATAACGTGTTCACTAAGAATATAAATTCTGGAGTCAGACAAAACTTGGTTCAAATTTTACCTTTTAGTAATCATGAAATTGTTCTAGGTGGTTAGGATACTGAGCAAAATAGACAAAAATTCCTGTCCTTTTGCAGTTTACATTCTAGCTGTTAGAAATAAATTGTTATGAATTTTCATTAAAATGGTGAGCTCCCTGGAATATAGGCTCTGTATTTTATTCATCTTTGTATATCTGGCATCTAAATCTGACACACAGTAAGTATGTTTATGGAATTTAATTGCCTAGTAAATGAACATTGTTCTTTGTACTTCTGTGGAACAAAAGAAATACAAATTGCTTCAGCTTTTCTCAATCACAGTTATAACCTCATATCAAAGATCATCCTTCTTAGAGCCTTACTAATTGATCTTAGCAGCTCCTGAACCACATATAGAAACTGAATCGTAGTGTGATCTTTGAATAACTGAATAATTGAGATGAGTAAACACTGTTAATACTATGTAAGCATTTTTATAGCCTTCAATTTTTGAATTTTATTTTTTCTCTCAATTCTTCAGACCAATTTTTTAATTGGGTTTAATTTCAGTAGTAAGTGTACTGCTTTTTTCCACCTCTCTAAAAACTTTGCAGTCTCTTTCTTCCACTATCCTAGAAGTTTTATTCCAATACGTTATGAAATTTCTATTGATGCCTTTAGAGTTAGATGACAATGCAGTTTTGATGTCATGTTGAGTGTGTGTGTGTATGTGTGCCTGTACATGTGTGTGTGCTATGGAAGCAAAGCAGATGTGTACAGCTGACCCTTAAACAACAGAGGTTTGAACTATGTGGATTTGAACTTACACCTGGATTATTTTCAGTAGTAGATACTACAGTTCTATGTGCTTGGTTGAGTCCTTGGATGTTGAGGAACCAAGGATATGGAGAAGTGACTCTAAATTATACACAAATTAACCTTCACATTCTTAAGGAATCACCTGTATATTTCTTCCTTAGGGTTCATCAACTTCTTAAGGGAGGTGATATCTAATCTATTGCCAGACAGTAGGTCCTTTAGAAAATGTGGTTACTATAATATGACAATGATAATCTTTGTACTTAATTAATTCTGAACCTTTCTGATTATTCTTGTAAGTGAAATTAAGTGGATAAAAAAAGTATGAATGTTTTTGTCTCTTGGCATTAATGTAAAAATTATTCTTCAGAAAGATAGCATTGCAGATTTTCTTTTGCTTTGGTCCATAAGTAAAAAATTAAAGCTCAAATAAGATATGTTACGGAGAACTGACATTATAAATTATGTCATGTAATCTTAATGTTACCTTCTGTTTACGTAATAGACTGTGCCCTAACTCTAACTTTTGTGATTCTAGATTATTGCAGGGTTATTTGTCTTTTTTCATTTAGATTCATTAACTTATTTTCATTGTCTTTATTCATCTTTACACAATGAAAACTTGCTTAGATTCTGCTATGAGAGCAAATAATGAAAGTTTAATAAAATATTTGTTTTATTGGCTTGGAGAGCTGGAGTTTTTTGTGTGTATGTGTGTTGTCCATACAATTCAGAAGGCATGCGTATACTGTAGCGAGTCAACTTCTATGGTAACTAATGGTTTTTGCCATATGACTCACTTTCTTACAAAGGAAGATTTGGGGGGTGTTTCTTAAGAATTTCTTTTTCATATACTAAGGAATCTTTCATAATGTTAAACCTTAAATTGCCTACTCAGAAAATACTATCCTAATGAATTCATTTCACATCTGAGTGTAAACTCTAAAGCCTACAAAAATTTAATATTAAATATTATGTCATATTGCCATATTACTTTATTTCAATAACAAGTATTTAATTGCTTATAGAATTTTATGATTTCTATAAAATAGCAGGTTAGGCAATTGATAATAAATTGCTTTGAGCTTACAGAATATAATGTTCATTTATAATCTAATCTCATGTAAGAGGATTATCCAACATTGTTCATAGTAGTATGTGATTATTTAAGAGTAATAATTGATTATTTTATTAGTTTTTAAACCGCCAATGAAACTGGAGTATGTCTATACTGACCACTGCTAAAGAAACATTGAACAAAGCAGAAGAGATGCTTCAATAATTAATAGTACAGGTCTTTTTTTTCTTTGGAGGGCACTTAATAATGATATGGAAATATCTAGATTGGGTTTCAAAGGTAAAAGAAAAATTAAAATAATCTAAATTTTTATGGTGGCTGACATGTCTTCAGAAATTTACAAGTTTCTTGAATTCATTATGGAATTTCTTAATTGGGTCAATGAAGAGCAAACTACATGATTAAAACATGTTAAATTCACTTATAAAGAGATATGTCTAGCTAAACCAACTCAAGATGTTTTGTTACCAGGATACCTAATTCTCATGTTGTTCTTAGAACTATAGTCTCTCAGGAATGTGTGACTCAAAGTTGCAGACGCTTAGATTGAGTAAGTCACTGATGGAAGAGAAAAGAAAAACAAAGTCCAAAAGCCTCAAGCCAACTAAAAAATCAACAAATAAAAATCACCTAGAAAAACTTCTGCACAAACCCTAGGCCTGCCTAGACTCTACCTCATGTTGATGTACATTACTAAAGCTTTTGCTTGTGTGAAATACTTTTACTAGATCTTTTATTAACAACCTATTTCTAGAATATTGTTTCTTAGATCCCTAAGACAAGGTGTTCTTACCTCTAAAAAAGTTTTTTCTTTTTTTACCATACATGCCTTTTATTAAGCTTCATAAATAGCAGAATTATTGTTGATTTCTGTCTCTCACTTCCTGTGTCTAATGTCCCTACCTCCACAAACTTGATTCAAATTATTGTCCTGATTTTTTAATTAATTTATTTTTAAAATTTTTATTGAAATATACTTGATTCTAAAAAGCTTCTTATTGGTGTATTAAAGATGAATTACTTTTGTCTTTTGAATTTGAGGAAACTTTTTTGACATTCCACTTATGAAATGTAAAAAATAGATAAATATGTAAAAGTCCTTCTATTTCTCCAAAAAGGGAAAGGAGATGCAATTTATCAATTTTCTGCTGTGCTGGACACACTGTGCATTTAACTTTCACCACATCCCTACAAGATCCATGTTCTTCTGTGTATTTTATAGACAAAGAAACCAGCCTCAGAGGGCATAGCTTGTCAAAGACCACACAACTTGCATTGCTAAATTCAGGATTAAAACTCAGACCTCCCTGAGAAGTCAAAGCCCAGTTCTCCCAATCGTTGCAAAATAATAAAATCTCCAAGTTATTTGGAGAATAAGTATGGAATTGTAGGAGCTTTTATTTTCCTCAGGGATCTTGGTTGAAGTGACATTAAGCCTGGTTTTTAAAAAAAAATAAAGAGTTAAGCAAAAAAGAAAAAGGAAGAGTCGGGATTACTTATTGACAGGCTACATTTGTATTTTTAGTTTCCATCTCTAGCCCAAAAAAGTTCACTTGTGTCATCCAAAAATCTTATTCCAGCATTTTAAAATTTCCCTTTATGTTAATTTCATTCTCAGCCTGGCTTTCTCTAAGTAGAGGCAACATGGTGGCAGTAGCTTGTGGGCTTTACATCCTTAGCAAAGAAAGCCTTACTCCTCAGTAGCTCCAGGAAAAGGCCTGGGACTGATGTTCCTTGACATTGATTCACCTGCTACCCTTAAACTATTTCTGGTTATGGTACTCTTATTGACCAGGTTTCAGTCACTTGTCCAAAGCTAAGGCAGACAGTGGGGCTCACCCCACTAGAGCTTTATAGTGTGAGTGTGGGGAGGGGTCATCACCACAGCAAAATCTGGGCACTGTCTTTAGGGAAAAAGAGAAGATGGATGCTGGATAGGCACAAAGAATACACATCCTTTGTAGCTGTATTTTATGTTGGAAATCAAACCTATTAATTAAAGCCTTGTCATAGTTTGAAACTGGTTGAGGCATACTGAAAGAAATTCTCTTTTCTTCAGCTTTATTACATGTAGCCTTTTTTGCAGAGTGCTCCTCCTAATTTGGTGCTTGATGCTGTGTCTAAAATCATGCAACCAAACTAAAGAAAGTGTACATTATTTCAAAAGCAGAAGACAGTACCAATAAACATATCTGTAATATGCCCAGATGAGGGAAAGGAAAGTCTTTATTGCCAACATTCACTATTTAGGATAACAGATGCATTAATCTATGTTTCTAAATAAACCTCAGGCATGTGTCCATATCCATCTACTTACTATTCAAATGGAAAGTTCTCTTTGGAGGTTAGTTTGATCTGTCAAACCACCATATGGGCCTCTAGTAGTGTAAAGTTCTCTAAATTTTCCGCCCTTGCAATCTAAGCTTTTTCACAAGTGTGTTTACTCCTGGGAACTAAACTGCCTTCAGTAGAGCTGTGCTGAGATTTTGAACATGGTTTAAACACACACGCAGCCTGAGCAAGGTAAATGTGTTAGGTTACTTGAAAAACTCTTAAGGGAAACTGAACGCAATCTCCGATATGAGACTTTCATTTTATAGCTGAGTGGGGTTATTGCTCTAGTTCTATTACGTCTATCTAACACCAAAAAAATCTGAGTGGGCAGACACTATTTTTTACTTTATTAAAAAAGCTTTTTCGAGATGGACTTCAGATTATTTTTGTTTTCATTTCTCTAATTTTCTTTTTCCAAAGCTGCTCTTGAATGAGATAATTTCTGAATATTTCTATTAAATGAAATTGAAATATATATATATGTGTATATATATGATTTATTGCACTTGTACCAGCAGATCTACAACAAATGATATTCATTTAGTGCACTCTTTATTCACAGATTTACCCATCAAATGTTAGTTGAACATCTACAGTGTCCTGCAGCAGCACTGCTAATGAGTTGCTGTACACAGATAAATATTTCAGTACTTGATGCTTACTTCAAGCTTAAGCTTGAATATTTAATTGCATCTTGAAGTCTTTTGATAAAATCCTTACAGTTTCTTGTTTTGCCATTACATTCTTAAGCAGAGCATGTTGAACATATATTTAACGACTTGGGTCAAGTTTTACCAACCTCGATGATTGTATTCTAACATAGTTTTTGTCCTCAGCGTTAACTGAGACTATTTACCACTTACTTTGTACCCTGCGCCAACATTTCCTTTGTCTCTTTTCTTTCTAATTCTGAAATGCTGTTTCATCCAGTGATCCCAGTGTGTTCTATTCCGAGTTCCCCGGAATTTCCACATGTCCAATTGTGGTTGACTTCCTTAAATATACTTTGACCTAAAAAACTACTTGGATGGGATTTTATGGAATATAAAAGCCATCGTGCATGCCAAGTCTCTTCAGTTGTGGCTGACTCTTTGTGACCCCATGGACTGTAGCCCGCCAGTCTCCTCTGTCTACAATATTCTCCAAGTAAGAGTGCTAGGGTGGGTTGCCAGTTCCTCCTCCAGGGGATCTTCCTGACCCAGGGACTGAGCTCATGTCCCTAGTCTCCTGTATTGGCAGGCAGGTTCTTTACCACTAGCACCATGTGGGAAGCCCATAAAAGTCGTTACACTCTGAGAAAAGCCTGGAGGATTTTACCTGTGAATAAAATGTATGATTTTCTGGATGCACAGATTTTAGAGCAGCTGTTTTGGCTACTGACTTTGTTCTCCCCATCCCTTAATCTCATGTGTGTTGTTGTATGTATGTACATATATGTGTACACACACATGTATGTGTGTTGGAGGAAAGGTCAAATGGGATGTCTTTGGAGAGATGATATTGCTTTCTTTTCATGACTAGGCTCAAAATGTTGAGACCATTAGGTAGAGAAGACAATGTATTCTGATAATTTCTAAAATTATTTTCTTTCTCAGATGAGCATTTTCAGTATAAAAATTAGAGACATAACTTACAAGAAAGTTCTCAATTGTTACTCAACAAATGCATTCATAGGATTTGCTTTAGGAAGAGAAAAGTTGCCTGGATTTAGACCCTGACTTCTTGTCATTTTTATTTGCTTATTTCTCTAATTATGTTACACATGAACATAAAATGCAGAATCAAATTGTTCATATCTCAGTTTCTCAGAAGCCAGATATTGAACTCAATAAAAATCAAGGTGAAAAGGTGCAGGACTGGTTAGTACCTACTGGTGAAAGTAGGAATAAATATCAATAGTTCCTGTATTAGTTTCTTAACTGCTGTAACAAACAGCCAGAAAGTTGGTTGCTTAAAACAACTCAGATTTATTCTCTTACAGTTCTAGGAGTCTGAAGTCAGTTTCATTCGGCTAAAGTTAAGGTGTCCACAGTGCTGGTTCTTTCTGGAAGGTCTGAGAGGAGAAGTCATTTTCTTGCCTTTTTCAGCTTCTGATGGTTGTCTGTATTCCCTTTCTTGTTATCCCGTCCACCATCCTCAGAGCACATTACTCTAGTCTGCTTCCTTTATCACATTGGCTTTTCCTCTTCTGTAGACAAATCTCTCTGCCTCCTTCTTAACAAGGACACTTGTGATTATATTTAGGGCCTTCATCTCAAGATCCTTATAATCTACAAAGTCCTTTTTACCATGTAAAGTAATATATTCACAGGTTCTAGAAAATGGGACCTAGATATCTTTAGGAGCCATTAGTCAGCCTACCACAGTTCCTATTTAGTATTTTGTGACTTTTAGGAATAATACAGGTAGCACTTAGATTTTGA
The DNA here is from genome assembly GCF_910594005.1 of Cervus elaphus. NCBI lineage: Eukaryota > Metazoa > Chordata > Mammalia > Artiodactyla > Cervidae > Cervus > Cervus elaphus. The sequence goes on from NC_057826.1 coordinate 10,935,164, forward strand.
TATGAATGAGAGAACTAATCTGATACCTTAAAAATCACTTCTAGAAGGAAACTATTTTTTTATATGTGTTTCTTTAATACTGAATAGAATATCAAGCTTTTAGCTATTTTCTTTTCTTAAAAAATGGTATTGCTTTGGGATATTGAAGATTCAAAGGAATAGTAATTGAACTTATTAGATAATCAATTCAAGTCTTTTAGATAACTGGTTTTTGGACCCACTGATCTCTTGAAAATCTGATGAAAGTTCCACTGAGTCCACAGAAAAATACACGCAAAAAAACAATATTTACAACGTCAAAAATCAAGAATTCGGGGAACCCCTAAAAACGAGCCTTTGAGTCTAGATATAGATATATAGGTCCCAGATTCAGAATTCCTGCATCACATATAGAGTTGGGTTTCTCTTGTTTCTCAGTTCAAATCAGCGTATCTATATTTTCAAGATATGTGTTGCTTTCAACTCACAAGTGTGCAAATCAAAGGTTACTAGTCTGTTGTGAAGCTACTCAAAATAAGATAAATACATATGTTATTGTCTATATACCTTAAATGAGCTAATGGTTTTAACTACTTTGCTGATGCTTTCAATTGTTGTACACATTTATTATGCTCTATGATTTAATCTCATATTCCTCTTGTAATTTTGAAGAATAAAGTCAAATGGTTTATGAAGTCACTAAACTCTGTTTCTAGGATCAGTAAACTAGGATCCACAGGCCAATTCAGGCTCTCAGCCTGTTTTTGCCAGGCATGAGTAAGAATAATTGTTACATTTTTAAAGGTCAAAAAAAGATCGAAAGACGGGAATTCTCTGGCAGTCCAGTGTTAGGACTCCCTTGCTTCCACCTAGGGAGGGGCCAAGTTCTATCCCTGGCCTGGGAACTAAGATCCTGCAAGCCATGCAGTATGGCCAGGAAAAAAAAAACACAAAAACTCTAAAGTAGAGAAGTATTTTGTGGCACGTAGAATTCAAATTTCAGTGTTCATATATGAAATTTTTATGGTAACACAGCTATGCTCATTTGTGTATGTATTGTCTAAGGCTGCTTTCCCACTACAACATCTGAGTTAAAAGGGAAAGAGACCATAAATGAAAAAGAGACCATACGACCAGCAAATCTAAAATAGTTCTTATCCGATCATTTATAGAAAAAGCTTCTTGACCTCTGCTCTAGTCCAGTGTTGAATTCACCAAATGTTTACTGAGGCCCTCCTGTGTACTAAGTCTTCCCTTGTGGCTCAGCTTGTATAGAATCCGCCTGGGTCGGGAAGATCCCCTGGAGAAGGGAAAGGCTACCCACTCTAGTATTCTGACCTGGAGAATTCCATGGACTGTGTAGTCCATGGCGTTGCAAAGAGTTGGACGCGACTGAGCGACTTTCACTCACTTTCTTTCACTTTCCTGTGTACTAAGAGCCAACAGCCATATATTTGCTGCTGGAAAATTTATTTTGTTGTATAAAATATGAGTGTAAGTTATGATAGTTTATATTTCTGACCAGAGCTGATGAAACCTGAGACAATGTTTCAAACCTTGATACATGAGATTGGCAAGGGATAGGGCAGCTTGGAGGTTCATTTCAATGAAAAGGTGTTTAAAAGATGCTGTCTTAGTCTAAAGGTAAAAGACAAAAACAAAAAATACAAAACAAAGTCAAAGAGCACCCCGATACAGACATCTGTTTTTAGCTGCATAAATAATACTGTAAACAGCTCCCTAGAGTCTAGCACCACATCTGTGTGCACAGGTTTTTCCTTTTCCCCATTGTACCTGTCAGCTTTAATTTTGAAAGCTAGGCAGGGAAATTCCATTTTTCTGACTTCTGCCCTTCTGCTGCAGCCTTATAAGAAATGAGCAGCTGGGGAGGGTAAAGGTCAAGCATGAACATACCTGCCCACGAAAGAAGTGGAAGTCAAAAGGTCTAATTTTAGCCTTCATTCTCCTGGGGATACAGTCACAGTCACTAACAGGAATTGTTTTGGAATTAATAAACAACATACTGTAACATATGAGTCATTAAAGAAAAAAGGAGCGTGAGTTTACGCAGTGTTGAGTGGAAAAAGAAAAACACCCTTACAAATAACAGAGGGATTGAGTTATCAGTGAAAAATGCTGAGGATGGAGATCCATTGAAGCCAAAGCAAAAAAGTATATCCCAGCAGATGGTAGCTTGACATTCGCAAAATAAGAAAACTAGTACATTTCAAGGACTAATCTAGGATTTAATTTGTTTTTTAGTCTTTGTGATTTTTCTTAAGTGTGTTTTCAGCTGGTTAGTGTAGGACTGTCATCTTTCAAACAGGTTTACAAGATTTTGCTTGATCTGTAAAATTTGCTTTAAATAGCATCTTTAAGTAACATCTCTGATTCTTTCATGTGTACTTCTGATCACTGATGGAACCATCATTAGAATAAGAACAAAATGTTTACAAAAAACAACACAGTTTTTTGATATATATATATATATATTTTTTTTTTCATTATAAGCTCTTCTACAATCAGAAACTCTTAGACAAACCTAACAGAGATTCAAGAGGAAAGAGAATATACATTAAACATTTTACCAGCATCAGGGTCTTTTCGAATGAATCAGTTCTTTGCATCAGGTGGCCAAAGTATTAGAGTTTCAATTTCAGCATCAGTCCTTCCAATGAATATTCAGGACTGATTTCCTTTAGGCTGGACTGGTTGGATCTCCTTGCAGTCCAAGGGACTCTCAAGAGTCTTCTCCAACACCACAGTTCAAAAGCATCAATTCTTCAGTGCTCAGCTTTCTTTATAGTCCAACTCTCACATCCATACATGACTACTGCAAAAATCATAGCTTTGACTAGAAGGACCTTTGTTGGCAAACTAATGGCTTTGCTTTTAATGTGCTTTCTAGGTTGGTCATAGCTTTTCTTCTTAGGAGCAAACGTCTTTTAATTTCATGGCTGCAGTCACCATCTGCAGTGATTTTGGAGCCACCCAAGATAAAGTCTGTCACTGTTCCCACTATTTCTCCAGTCTTATTTGCCATGAAGTGATGGGACCAAATGCCATGATCTCAGTTTTCTGAATGGTGAGCTTTAAGCCAACTTTTTTACTCTCCTCTTTCACTTTCATCAAGAGGCTCTTTCGTTCTTCGCTCTCTGCCATATGGGTGGTGTCATCTGCATATCTGAGATTATTGATATTTCTCCCTGCAATCTTGATTCCAGCTTGTGCTTCAGCCAGCCCAGCGTTTCTCATGCATTTACATTAAATATAAGTTATAAGTTAAGTAAGCAGGGTGCATGTAAGTTAAATAAGCAGGGTGACAATATACAACCTTGACGTACTCCTTTCCCTATTTGAAACCTGTCTGTTGTTCCATGTCCAGTTCTAACTGTTCCTTCCTGACCTGTATACAGATATTGTTTTTAAACCTACTTAAATTAGTTATTATTGTTAATCATGGTGCTCATTTAGATTTACCCATATATTTATCATTTTCATTGTTCATCGTTGTCCCTATGACCCTGGTCTTTTCTTCTACGTGAAGAGTCCTTCTTACTGAAAAGCATCATTTAGTAGCTCTTTCAATGAATGGTAAATTATTTGTCTTGGAAATGTCTTTTATTTTGCCTGAATTATTAAATGATTGTATCTGAGTAAAGAATTCTAGGCTAACAGTTACATTATCTCAATACTTGAAAGATATCTTACTATTTTCCAGTTTCTGCTTTCCTGCTGTTATGTATCTTCTGTCAGCCAAATTGTAATTTCTTTACGAATAAGTTTTCTTACCTTTTTCATCCCTCTAACAAATTTTTGCCAGTGTATTCTGCAGTGTACCATTTTATGTATTTAGTATAGGCTTATTTTTATTTATTTTGCTTGATTCTCTCTGATTATTTAATCGTATAATTCCAGCTAGAGAAGATTTTTAACTATTCTAGAATTACTTCTCTTTTCTACTTTTGGCCAACTAATAAAACTCCCATTAGCCACATGTTGGAATTTCTCATCCTACTCTTAATATACTTTTACAGCTATTTAGTATCTTTTCATCCCCTGTGCTGTAGTCTGTGTAATTTCTTTAGGTAGTTCTTAAAATTTAACAGTTCTTTTTTCCACCAATGTCTAAAATGTATCTGTTGAAGTTTTAATTGCAGTGGCTGTTATTTCTCGTTTCTAAAAGTTGCTCTTTATGTTTTCTATTCCTTCCTGTGTGTCTTTAAATAACTGAAAACTTATAGTCTTTTCAGTTGTTCTATTATCTTAAGATTTTGGGCCTTCCATCTTCCTATTTTTTTTTTTTTTAATTTTTGATGAACAGCAACAACAAAGTTTTTTAAATGGGCATTTTCAATATCTGGCATGTGAAAATTTCTCTACAGAACAGTTTTATTTAGAAGTAAAACAGTTTACTTCTTTCATATGACTCAAAAGAATCCTTAACCCAGGATCAGTTTTTAAGTTTTATTTCTTAAGTGTATCACTCACATACCTTTGTAGGCAATGTGCATTTTCATTCCAAAGCAGTATACAGCGTAGGAGCCCTGGTCAGACATAACTTTTTTATCTCTTTTCCTGAATCAGGAAACATGGTTTTTTAGGGTCCTTTTCATTAATGATTAAACTCTTAGAGCATTGCTGTTCAAAATGTGTTCTGCTGACTAGAAGCATCAGCATGAAATCCAGTTCCCGCCTCAGGGTCTGCTGCAGCAACAGCTTGCTTGTACCACGCAGGGTTTCACTGAACTCTTTGTGCTTCTGGGGACTTCCTTTTTTCCCCCTTGTGTATTTGTTTTACTCAGAATTTCAAGATGTGTCAGTAAGAAGACTTCAAGCTTAGCTAAAGCAATCTTGTTGCCAAAAGGCCTTAGGTAAATTGTTCATGTTGTACACTGGAAAAAATGAAGGCAGGAAGAGAAGGGGACGGCAGAGGATGAGATGGTTGGATGGCATCACCGACTCAATTGACATGAGTTTGGGTAAACTCTAGGAGTTGGTGATGGACAGGGAGGCCTGGCGTGCTGCAGTCCATGGGTTGCAAAGAGTTGGACACGACTGAGTGACTGAGCTGAACTGACAGATACTGATATTATCTTGACTGGTGAATATACACTGTGGTGGTGTTTATTCGCTAAGTCGTGGCTGGCTCTGTGGCCCCCTGGACTGTAGCCCGCCAGGCTCCTCTGTCCATGGGATTTCCCAGGCAAGAGTACTGGAGTGAGTCACCATTTCCTTCTACAGGGGATCTTTCCGACCCAGGGGTTGAACCTGTGTCTCCTGCATTGCAGGTGGATGGGTTACTGCCGTGCCACTGGGGAAGTCCGTAGACACTGTGGTTTGTTTTAAATTTGGAAGTTGAGCTTGGATATTTGGCTCTCAGTCTTCTCTATGTTATATAGTAGGTGCTTTGTAACATCTACTGTAATTGCCTAATGATTGCAGGTTCTTTAAATTTACCCCCTGAATTATATGGGGATAAAAAGTGAAGCAAAGGTTTTCATGTAGTGTCTTTTAGAGAATAAAAAATAAATGGGTGTACTGAACTTATATTTCTTGCATATTACAGATTGGAATCAAGATAATTCCTCTCAAGAACACCCATTATGTTTTAGGATATGAACTAAATGCTTTATCATGTACCTAATTAAACCCTCAGAAACAGTCCATTCTCGTTTATGTATTAAAAAACTAAAACACACAGAGGGTGATTACCCTCCCAGATCACGTGGCTGTCACACGGAGTGAGACTTGAAGCCGTACAGCCCAACTACACAGCAGATGCTTTAAGCAGCACGCCACACTTGATTTTAGAAAAGGCAAACAGCATTGGAAGAACATGCTTGTGTGTCGTGTGACGTGCTTTCTCCTATTTGCTGTTTAATGCTTATGATAATCCTGTGAGTAGTTATTACTAGTCACCCCATCCTTTTATGTTTTTCAAGAGGTAATTTTCACATAGGTTAAATATTTTGCCTCAGAATCAAAGTTGAATTTGAACCCAGATCCTTTTGCTGCCCAAAAGGTAACGAGGCTGACTGCATTAGTTCAAAATCTATTCCTCTGTGGTTATTGATTGCAAAATTGCCAGCCCAGCTACTGAAAGTTTTTTAGTTTAGGGGACAGTTTCCACTGGGGCCCTGTGGTACAGAATCTTCGGACAGTGTTCTAGGAAATCTGTAACCTCTGTTGTGTGCAGACCGTACAATGGGCACCATTGCTTATGTCACCTATGCCCCCTAGATTTCAGATTTCTCTCTGTTTTGTTTTTGAACCTTATTATCTATAAATGTCCTTGTGGCTCTGACATTCTAATTCAACAGCGGTAGTTATAATAATTTAGGTTTTAAAAACTGTAGATGGTTAGGTCTAATGATGCAATCCAATTTTGCCCCTCCTTTCCTGAATGAGACTCCATATTGTACTTTGTGATCTATAGTCGTGTGCATTTATAAGTTTGGACGTCTTATGTGAACTCATCTGCTCCTTGCTTCTTAAGATCCTTGTTAGCATCCATCATCATGATTAGAAATGCAAACGCTTGATTTTTGAAATACTTTTATCACATTTGATAAAAATCATTTGAATTTGAGTAATTGAACATAACTGAGAAAAGTGCAGGTTATAAGTCCATCCTGAATTAGATGTCCAGTTTTGCTGATTCCTAGTTGTGAAGGTTTGTTTCTCTCTCAACCGATTTCCTTATCTGTCATGTGGGCAAAGTAATAATCTCTACATGAGTGGGTGAGAATTTAACAGGGAAATGCATGAGCAACTTTAGCACAGTGTCTGGAGCCCTGTAAGCATTCATAAATCCTAGCTGTTACTGTTGTCACTGTGATGATCCCTGTAAACATCTTTCCTTTGTGTTGAAGTTCTCATTGAATGAACTATCAGGGAAGTAAAAGTACAAAGTTGGAATTGAACGCAAATCTTTGTTTTGCTAAATAATTATTTGAGTCTGTCAGGCACACTGTTCACATCAGTAAGAGTATAACTGAATAGGCCACAGGAAACCCTTAGCCCTTTCTAGGTGAAGTACATCTGTAGTTAGTTCCATTGGTTAGAAACCTCTTGCTATTGCTTACATAGATTTTCTGTATGTAAGCTTCTGCTGTTCAGCCTCCCAGGCTACAAGCTGTTGTTCCATAAACTGAGATGATCTATCTCTCAGTCCTGTGAGCCAGTGTGGGCCTGTCTGAGGCTGCCACTTCCAAGCATTTGACTCTTGGAGTTGTGCTCCCCACATCCCTGCAACGTATCTCCTGCCTGCCTTGCTTAGTCTCCCGCGGCTGCTCCTTATGAGGCAGATGGATGGCTGTTCTGTTTCATCAGTCCTGTTGACGAGCCCAGTGATAAGAATCTAAGTTGCTTAGGTGCTGGTAAAATGCCCGTCTTTGGTTTTTACTCTTTAGAGATCTCATGTAGCTATTCCCTCCTCGAACTGGCTAGGTCAAATCATGTGCTGACAAAAGTGATATCTGATGGACCCTGATCTCTCCCCCTGGGTTTTGAGGCCAAGCTTTCTGTATTTTGGGTTTCACAGCAGAGTTGTTACTTAACATCGTATTTGCTGAATTATGAACTCCAGTTCTAAACTGTTCCCAGTTTACATGACTATAGCCTTTCCCATTGTCAATGATATGTGATCTTTGTATCTAAAAATCTAAATTTTGGATCACAGCAGTGGAATGATTTCTTGCAATGATTAATACACTCCAAGCCTGACTAATGTCATCTGTTACTATTTGTTGTATCAGTTCAGTTCAGTTCAGTCACTCAGTCATGTCCAACTCTTTGTGACCCCATGAATTGCAGCATGCCAGGCCTCCCTGTCTACCACCAACTACCGGAGTCCACCCAAACCCATGTCCATTGAGTCGGTGATGCCATCCAGCCATCTCATCCTCTGTCATCCCCTTCTCCTCCTGTCCCCAACCCCTCCCAGCATCAGGGTCTTTTCCAGTGAGTCAACTCTTCGCATGAGGTGACCAAAGTATTGGAGTTTCAGCTTCAGCATCAGTCCTTCCAATGAACTCCCAGGACTGATCTCCTTTAGGATGGACTGGTTGGATCTCCTTGCAGTCCAAGGGACTCTCAAGAGTCTTCTCCAACACCACAGTTCAAAAGCATCAATTCTTTGGTGCTCAGCTTTCTCCATTGTCCAACTTTCACATCCATACATGTATATGTACTGTTTATTATATACCAGTCACTGACTATGCAAATTGAAAGATCATATTTTAATTTGATCTTTCTGAGGGTAGTTATACAGTTGGTGATAATTCATTAAACTGAACATTTGACAACCTTTACTATGTACATTTTATACTTCTTAGTAAAACAGTTTAAAAAAAAAAAGATACGACCTCAAGGAATTTACAGTCCCGTAGCAAAGCAGATGTGTGAATTAGTGATTTTTAAGCAGTGATGAATGCTGTTATTACATGAGAAGATTTCTTTGGACAAATAAAAGTTATCCTACTCTTGGGCTTTTGAGAAAATTGTTAGAGGAGATGACATTCTGCCTGAGTTTTTAAAGATTAAGTAGAAGTTATGCAAGCAAGAAAGACATTTAGAAGAAAGGAGAGTGTTATGAACACAACAACCTGGATGGGACAGAGTTCTGTGGTGGGTCATGGGATGTGGCCCAGGTATGATCTGACCCAGGTATGACCTAATCAAATCCCTGACATTTATACAGTGGAGGTGACAAATAGATTCAAGGGATTAGATCTGATAGAGTTCCTGAAGAACTATGGAAGGAGGTTCGTGACATTGTATAGGAGACAGGGATCAAGACCATTCCCAATAAAAGAAATGCAAAAAAGGAAAACGGCTGTCTGAGGAGGCCTTACAAAGAGCTGTGAAAAGAAGAGAAGCAAAAGGCAAAGGAGAAAAGGAAAGTTATAGCCATCTGAATGCAGAGTTCCAAAGAATAGCAAGGAGAGATAAGAAAGCCTTCCTCAGTGACTGGTGCAAAGAAATAGAGGAAAACAATAGAATGGGAAAGACTAGAGATCTCTTCAAGAAAATTAGAGATACCAAGGGAACATTTCATGCAAAGATGGGCACAATGAAGGACAGAAATTGTTCGACCTAACAGAAGCAGAAGATATTAAGAAGAGGTGGCAGGAATACACAGAAGAGCTATACAAAAAAGATCTTCATGACCCATATAATCATGATGGTGTGATCACTCACCTAGAGCCAGACATCCTGGAATGCCAGGTCAAGTGGGCCTTCAGAAGCATCACTATGAACAAAGCTGCTGGAGGTGATGGAATTCCAGTTGAGCTCTTTCAAATCCTGAAAGACGATGCTGTGAAAGTGCTGCACTCAATATGCCAGCAAATTTGGAAACTCAGCAGTGACCACAGGACTGGAAAAGGTCAGTTTTCATCCCAATCCCTAAGAAAGGCAATGCCAAAGAATGCTCAAACTACTGCACAGTTGCACTCATCTCACGTGCTAGCAAAGTAATGCTCAAAATTCTTCAAGCCAGGCTTCAACAGTACATGAACCATGAACTTCCAGGTGTCCAAGCTGGATTTAGAAAAGGTAGAGGAACCAGAGATCAAATTGGCAACATCCGCTGGATCATCGAAAAAGCAAGAGAGTTCCAGAAAAACATCTACTTCTGCTTTATTGACTATGGAAAAGCCTTTGACTATATGAATCACAACAAACTGTGGAAAATTCTTCAAGCAATGGGAATACCACACCACCTGACCTGCCTCTTGAGAAGTCTGTATGCAGGTCACAAAGCAACAGTTAGAACTGGACATTGGAACAACAGACTGGTTCCAAATAAGAAAAGGAGTACATCAAGGCTGTCTATTGTCACCCTGCTTATTTTGCTTATAGGCCAAGTACATCATGAGAAATACCTGGCTGGATGAAGCACAAGCTGGAATCAAGATTTCAGGGAGAAATATCAACAACCTCAGATATGCAAATGACACCACCCTTGTGGCAGAAAGTGAAGAGGAACTAAAGAACAGTTTGATGAAAAGTGAAAGAGGAGAGTGGAAAAAGTTGGCTTAAAGCTCAACATTCAAAGAAACTAAGATCATGGCATCCAGTCCCATCACTTCATGGCAAATAGATGGGGAAACAGTGGAAACAGTGACAGACTTTATTTTGCAGGGCTCCAAAATCACTGCAGATGGTGACTGCAGCCATGAAATTAAAAGATGCTTGCCCTTCTTGGAAGAAAAGCTATGACCAACCTAGACAGCATATTAAAAAGCAGAGACATTACTTGGCCAACAAAGGTCCATCTAGTCAAGGCTATCGTTTTCCAGTAGTCATGTATGGATGTGAGAGTTGGACTATGAAGAAAGCTGAGCACTGAAGAATTTATGCTTTTGAACTGTGGTGTTGGAGGAGATTCTTGAGAATCCCTTGGACTGCAAGGAGATCCAACCAGTCCGTCATAAAGGAAATCAGTCCTGAATATTCATTGGAAGGACTGATGCTGAAGCTGAAACTCCAATACTTTGATCACATAATGTGAAGAACTGACTCATTGGAAACGACCCTGATGTTGGGAAAGATTGAAGGCAGGAGGAGAAGGGGACGGCAGAGGATGAGATGGTTGGATGGCATCATTGACTCTATGAACGTGAGTTTCAGTGAGCTCCCGGAGTTGGTGAGGGACAGTGAAGCCTGGCGTGCTGCAGTCCATGGGAGTTCAAAGAGTCAGACATGACTGAGCAACTAAACTGAACTGAATTGAATGGGATCTGACGTTAGTTGGGTGTTTTCCGGAAGCAGATCTGCAAAGACTGGATGTTCACCTGTAGAGTTTAAGGGCAGAGCTCCTTAATTAGTGATATTTAAGGTGTAGCCATGGGAAGGTAAATGCTCAAAAGATACCTAAGAGAATGAGTGACGAAAGGATGGATAGACCTCTGGAGAGCATTGCCATGTGAGCCAAGGGAAGGGTGACTCTTCACTATAGGAAAGTGGTCAGTGGTGTTGAGATGGTTGGCTGGCATCACCAACTCAATGGATGTGAGTTTGAGCAAGCTCGAGGAGATGGTGAAGGACGGAAGCCTGACGTGCTGCAGTCATGGGGTCGCAAAGAGTCAGACATGACTGAGCGACTGAGCAACAATACAATGGTGTCAGATGCTGCAAAGATCCCAAGTAAGCTAGGGATAGAAAAATGTCCGCTGGCTTCAGCAGTGTGGAGGTTATGTAATGACAATATAATTCTGTAAAGAAAAGAAACTGTGTTATCCCTGAGTACAGTTTTGTCAGTTGGAAATGATTGCCCTCTTTTTCATTTTTTTTAACCACTTTAGTTTTTTCCTTCCCATTTTATTAATTTTTTATGTATCTTGCTCATTAATCCTTTTATCAATCATTCCCTTTTCCATGACTGTTCCCCCGCATGTTAGTTGAAAACCTTGTCTCCTTGTCACCTGTCAAACATGAAAGATGATTTTATTATATAAAATTATATATAAAATGTTTTCTGTGATCACCTTTTTGGGTTTCCCACATGGTGCTAGTGGTAAAGAACCCATCTGCTAACATAGAAGACACAAGAGACATGGGTTCTATCCCTGGTTCAGGAAGATGTACTAGAGTTAGCAAATGGCACCCCACTCCAGTATTCTTGCCTGGGAAATCCCACAAAGAGAAGAGCCTGGTGGGCCACAGTCCTCAGGGTCTCAAAGAAGTCATATAGCGCTGTGCAACTGAACAATCACCTATTCTTCATTAAATAAGATTAGCTTTTTATATAAACAGTTAAATGGTTCCCTCTGTACTTTCCTTAGTATGATGGTAAAGAGGTGTGTTTGGATTTGTATGTATCTCAATGTTCGGGTCGTAAATAGCTGTTTCCTGAAAGACCTTTTTCTACCGTTTTCCGCCCAGTGTTCCTCTCTAGTGCTCTTCCTGGGTAGCTTGCTATCTTAATTCAAAATGACTTTTCATCAAAATATATTGAATCCAGTTAAAATTTATATGTAGATATATATAGAGAGGGAGATGTAGGGGTAGGAGAGAGATGGAGAGATAAACACAAACCATTTCCAGTAAAGGGTTGTTTAGATAATGATTTTGGAAAATACTTTTTAAAAAGGCATTGTTACTTCAGAAATTTTGAGGCAGACGGCAGTTACTGTATATAGTTGGTGTTGCCTATAACTGATATCACAGTCTTCATTACCTAGCAGGTACTTAGATTTTTAAGCTTTTGAAAACAATGTTTCTGGTTTCTCTGATCTTTGAGGATTTTAGAAATCATTATCAAGATGTAATTGGAGCTTTCTTGGATTCAGTTGAATTCAGTATTGTTATCTGGATGTACTGTTAGTTTAATTTTCACTAATATTATTGTCTCTTAATTCCATACCCTTACCTTACCCCTCCCACCTCTCTATTAGTTACCCTTCGTTTATTTTCTGTATCTGTGAGTCTCTTTCTGTTTTGCTGTATACATTTGTTAGTTTTATTCTTTAAATTTACTTATAAGTGATATCATTCAGTATGTCTTTCCCTGATTCATTTCACTAAGTATAATATTCTCTATTTATTGCATATAGTAATTATGGCATCATTGACTTAATGGATGAGTTTGAGCAAACTCAGAGACATAGTGAAGGACAGGGAGGGCTGGGGTGCTGCAGTCCATGGGGTCACAAAGAGTCCAACACAGCTGAGCGATTGAACAGCAGCAAAAGCCCCAAATGGACTAAGACAGCAACAAAGGAACCCAGTCTGAGGGGTCAGGGAAGGCTTCCATGAAAAGTCACCTGTAAATTGAGGGCTGGATTGGGGCTCAACCAGGAGAATAGCGTCAGAACTGAACTGAACTGAATATTCTCTAGGTCCATCCACGTTGCAGAAAAATAACAGTTTCATTTCTTTATGACTAATACTCCATTGTGAGTGCACATGTGTTGTGTGAGTGTCCATATATAACACGTATATACACCTCCTTTATCTGCTTGTCCGTTGGTGGATGCTTATGTTGCTTCCATATCTTGGCTTTGTAAGTGAGAAGTCGGACATGAGGCTCAGTGGTCTCGTGTGTGAGAAGAGCAGCAAGGTCCTTGGCAGGATTTGAAGGGGAAACACTAGGGGAACAGAAGGAAGACAAGAAGGGCCCCCGGGCCCCTGTGCTGATCTGGTGGGAGTTGGTTAAAGGATCAGGGAAAGCAGAGAAGCACCTGAGCGCAGGTAGAACCCCACGGAGGATGGTCTTTGGCATCCTTCTTATTCTTATTGTGTCCTTTGATATTTTGAAAATTGAAACTCTGGTTAATTTTCAAATGAAAGCTTATGGCACTTTTTTAAGTAAATAAGAATCATAATCTGGTCTAGGGAAAGGTAATGTGGTAATTTGTCACTAAGCATGTGTGTGTGCATGCTCAGTCATGTCTGACTCTTTATGACCCCTTGGGCTATAGCCCACCAGGCTTTTCTGTCCATGTAATTTTCTAGGCAAGAGTACTGGAACGGGTTGCCATTTCCTACTCCAGGGGATCTTCCTGACCCAGAGATTGAACCCTGCATCTCTTACGTTTCCTGCATTGACAGGCAGATTCTTTGCCTCTGCACCACCTGGGAAGCCCCAGTTAGTTACTAAGGGCTCTATACATAACAAGAGAAGTACTGATATCAAATTAATATAATCATTCCATTTATCCATACTATTCCTAATCTTAGAATTTAAAATTCTTCCTTTTCATTCTTTTATTATGTATGTATACATCACTCTGTATTTTCTTCTTATACCCTTTCACTCATTTTGAGATTTCCGAGATAATTTTAACACAATTTCATCAGAGACAAAGGACCTCTGGAATCTTACTGAAAGAGTACTGGACAAACATGCTTATCATTGTTTCAGAATATTAAAAGGCAGACTACACTTTCGTGACTTGTACAACATAAAACAGCAAGATCATTGCCATTATTATGCTAAGAGGTACTTTTATAACTAAGTTATTAAGAACAATATTTACTGACCACTTATACTTAAAATATTCAATACTTTTTATTATTAACTTTACGGAATACTTGAAATTAAGCTATGATTTTATCAAGATGTTACTTTAAAAGAACTATAAATAAGATACTGTGGCATTTGCGTTAAACTGAATTATCTGTATCTCTGAGTTCTTTTCACTGGAATTCACTGCTGATTTACTTGGGCATAATTTATATGATATAAGCTTTCTCACTCCAAACTAAAATTTACTTTAGATAAAAATTAATCATGTGTTTTGGTTACTTGATGCTAGTATTCAGTTCATTTTTCCCCCTCTCAATAATTCATGGCAATGTGAGGTTCTTAATATTTTCTCTTTAGTCTTTTAATGTTTAACGAAGGTGGATTGAATAATTTAATAACAAAAGTGAAAACCCCATATCATATAGTTCGTGGGACACTACAGGTTCTCAATAAATATGTTTACCATTGGCTCCAAGGTTTAAAACTGAAATGATACAGTAAAGGATTTATTGAAAATGAAAAGTCTAACTCCCAGTGCTATTTCTTTTCCACACATTTGCTCAGTCCTATTTTCTTATGTGTCCTGCCAGGAATAACCTATGTAGATACTAGCAGATAAAAATATGTGTTCTTTTTCTATTGATTTTTTTTTTCCCAGATGGTGGCACACTACACACTGTTCACATTATGCTTTTTACTTCGTATTTTTTGAGATCTTTTTGTATTTTTTAGCAACTCTGTAGAAATTCAACTGTGAAAATACTGTAATTTATTCAACAAGTTTTCCTACTGATATAAATTTAAGATATTCTCAGCTTTTGCTGTAACACTGCAGTGAATAACAACATATGTTTGTCATACGCTCAAGTAAAAGTATGGCTGTGGAATAAATTCCCAGAAGTAGAGCTGATAAAGGAACAGGTACATGGATTGATCATTTTGCTAAATTTTGCATAATCTTCTTCCATGAGGTTGTATCTGTTTACACTCCTACTAGGAAAGAATGAAACTTTCCCATATGCACATCAATATTATGCCCATACTTTTTACCTGAGTGTTAAACTAAAGGTTTTACCCCTAACTTATGTAAAAACACTAAGGATTCAGAATTGATGACAGTACCCCATGAATTATAGTTTCTAATATTCAAACCATAATACCACATTTAGCAACCTATGTCACCTACTTTATGATAACATTGTTAGATTCTTACCTCTTCTGAGCTAACAAAACCATAAAGCCATGTTAAATAGGTGGTACTAGCAAATAACTCGGAGAAGGCAATGGCAACCCACTCCAGTACTCTTGCCTGGGAAATCCCATGGACGGAGGACCCTGGTAGGCTACAGTCTATGGGGTGGTGAAGAGTCAGACATGACTGAGCGACTTCACTTTCACTTTTCACTTTCATGCACTGGAGAAGGAAATGGCGGCCCACTCCAGTGTTCTTGCCTGGAGAATCCCAGGGATGGGATCCTGGTGGGCTGCCATCTATGGGGTCGCACAGAGTCGGACACAACCGACATGCTTAGCAGCAGCAGCAAATAGCTATGGAGACAGATTATAAGAGCGGTAGTATTTCCAGAGATTTGTTCGAGTCCATGCAGGAGGTAGTTCCCAAAAAGGTTTCATTTCAAATACATGGGGAAAAGATTGGTAATTCTATAAGTGGTTTTAAGCCAACTACATGTTCATCTTGGGTGAAAATGACCAATTGTGACCCATATTCCTTTTAGCAAAATGAATTCCAGAGGGGTCAGAGATTCACACACTACACAAACAACTAATACATGACTTTTGCTGCCATTTGTTAAAGGAAAGAGGATTGTGCACATGCATACACACATCACACATATATATACTGATACACTGAGCAAGAAATAAAATTTAGAAAGTACTAATAGATCTTCACTCTTGAAGGCACCAAAAGGATCGGGAGTCAGTATTTGAATACTGAGGAATGCAGTTTACTGTGACAAAAAATTGTTCTGCGTGAGCATTTTTTAGAGCAGTTTTAAGTTCTCTGCAAATCTGACACGAAGGCACAGAGATTTCCCATGTACCCCACACCCCCACACATGCTTGGCCTGCTCTGTTACTGATGTCCCCTACCACGGTGGTACATTTGCTGTGTTTGGTGAGCCCCACTGACGAATCATTATCATCCAAAATCCATCCTTTACACTAGGGTTCACTCTTGATTTTGTACATTCTGTGAATTTAGACAAATGTATAACAACATGTAGCCTTCATTATAATATCACAGCCACGATTTCACTGCTCTAAAAATCCTCTGTGCTCTGCCTTTTCATCTCTCCCCATCCCCAACCTCCTGGCACTATTGATCTTTTTACTGTCTCCATAGTTTTGCCTTTCCAGAATCTCATATAGGTGGAAGCATACAGTATTCAGTCCTTTCATTTTAGCTTCTTAAACTTTTTTTTTCTTTTAGTTCTTTCTTTCTTTTTAAATTTTATTTTATTCATTTATTCTTTAACACCAAAACCATTTTGTACTGGAGGTATAGACAATTAGGATTCCTCAGTGTCTTCTAATGGCCTCATTGTTCATTTCTTTTAATGCTGAATAATACCCCCATTGTCACCACATCTCATAGTTTATTTATCCATTCTCCCACTAAAAGCCATCATTATTGCTTCCAGGTTTGGACGGTAATGAATAAACCTGCTGTAAAAATGCTTTTGTAGGTGTTATGTACTCTTACAGGTACATAGGGAGGACTGTAATCCCTGGATCTTATAGTAAGAATATGTTTATTTTGTCAGAGATCACCAAACTGGCATCCAGAGGAGCTGGACCATTTTTGCATTCTTACCAGCAATATGTGAGCTTTCCTTTTGCTCCACATCCTTGCTAGCATATCCTGCTTTCAGTGTTCCAGATTTAGGCTTTCCAAGGAGAAGGAAATGGCAACCCACTCCAGTACTCTTGCCTGGAAAATTCCATAGATGGAGGAGCCTGGTAGGCTACAGTCCATGGGTTGCAGAGAGTCGGACACGACTGAGCGACTTCACTTCAATATGTATATACTGGTATAGTGTTAGTGTTAGCTGCTCTGTTGTGTCCAACTCTGTGTGACCCCATGGACTGTACCCCACCAGGCTCGTCTGTCCATGGAATTCTCCAGGCAAGGATACTGTATTGTGTAGCCATTCCCTTCTCCAGGAGATCTTCCCGACCCAGGGATCAAACCCAAGTCTGCCACATTACGGGCAGATTCTTTACCTTTTGACTCACCAGGGAAGCCCCTGTATTGGTATATTGTTGTTGTTATAATTTATATTTTCCTGATGACCTGTTATTGGAGAAGGAAATGGCAGCCCACTCCAGTATTGTTGCCTGGAAAATCCCATGGACAGGGGAGCCTGGCAGGCTACAGTCCATAGGGTCGCAAAGAATTGGACACAACTAAGTGGATGACCTGTTATATGGAGTGTCTGTTCATATCCTTATTTGCCATCAGTATATCTTCTTTGGTGAGGTGTCTGTTAAGGTCTTTGGCCTATTTTACATTCCCGCTGTTTGTTTTCTTATTGCTGAGTTTTAAGTGTTCTTTGTATATTTTGGATAACTGTCCTTTGTCAGATATATCTTTTGCAATCATTCTCTCCCAGTCTTTGGCTTCTCTTTTAATTCTCCTGGTATTGTCTGTCATCAAGAAAATTTTAATTGTAATTAAGTCCAGCTTATCATTTTTTTCTTTCTTATGTTGTCTTTGGTGGTGGTTTTTTGTTTTTTGTTTTTTTTAATCATCATACCCAAAGTCATCTAGGTTTTCTCCTATGTTATTTTCTACGGGTTTCATAGTTTTGCATTTTACATTTGGGTCCCTGACCCATTTTGAGTTAATATTTGTGAAGAGTGTAAGGTCTGGGTCTAGATTCATCTTTTGGCATATGGGTGTCCAATTGTTCCAGCACCACTTAGTGAAAGACTATCTTTGCTCCATTGTATTGCCTTTGCTCCATTGTGGAAAATCAGTTTACTACGTTTATGTGGGTCTGTTTCTGCAGTCTCCTTTCTGTTCAATGGGTCCATTCTTGCACCAGTGCCACACTGTTTTTATTGCTGTAGCTTTACAGTAAATCTTGAAGTTAGATAGAGAGAGAGTTATTTCCTATGTAGGTTGATAAGAAGTCCAGGATCTCTGAAGAGGAGAAAGGAGTCAGGAGCCTTCGGGAAGGAGAAAGGGGTCTGGAACTCTCAAGGAGAAAAGGACAAACATTTTCTTTCTACATGACTTTGTCTTAGTCAATATAATAATGTATGTTGCTCGAGGACATGTTTCTCCTCAACAAGAACTAATCTTGAGTGGGTCTGGTAAGACCTTTGTATTGTTAGTTCTAATCTTGTTATTTAAGATGTATGTTGATGGAGTGGGTCTGGTAAAAGTATATAAGGCCTTGATAGTACTAGTGGGTGAGGGCACGTCCCCCTTCTGATGTCTGTGTCAGACGCTTTCTCTGTCCCTTTTTCACTTTAATAAAACTCTGCTACACAAAAGCTCTTGAGTGATCAAGCCTGGTCCCTGGTCCCGAAGCTAAATCTTCTTCTTCAGAGACCACGAATCCAGCATCGTTCACCGTAAGCTGGCAGTGGTATCAGTCTTCCAACTTTATTCTTTCCCTTCAATATTGTGTAGACCATTGTGGGCCTTTTGCCTCTTCATGTACACTTTTGGGTAAGTGTATCAATATCCATAAAATAACTTTCTGAGATTTTGATTGGGATTACATCGAATCAGTAGGTCCAATTGGGAAGAACTGATAGCTTGACAATATTGAGTCTCTATATCCATAGACATGGTATATATCTCCATTTATTTAGTCCTTTGATTTTATCAGAGTTTTGTAGTTTTCCTCAATTAGAACTCTGTAAATATTTTGTTGGATTTGTACTTAAGGATTTCATTTTGGTGGTGCTAATGTAATAGGATTGTGTTTTTTATTTCAAATACTACTTGTTGTTTGCTGGTATCTAGAAAACAATTATTTTTGTGTATTAACCTCATATCCTACAACCTTACTGTTGTTTCTCATTAGTTGCAGGATTTTTTTTGTCAATTATTTCAGGTTTTTTACATAGATAACTATTCTGTGAGAAAAGGCAGTTGTATTTCTTCCTTTCCAATATATATACCTTTTATTTTCACTTTCTTGCCTTATTGCATTAGCAAGAGTGTCTAGTAGGGTATGCAAAAGGAATGGTAAGAGGATACATCCTTGCCTTGTACCTGATCTTAGTGGGAAAGATCATTATTCAAATGCTTTCCAATTTTGGTTTCTAATTTAATTCCACTGTGGTCTGAGAACAGATACTGTATGTCCTGTTCTTTTAAATTTGTCAGTGTGTTTTGTGGCTCAGAATGTGATCTGTCTTGATGAATGTTCCATATTATCTTGAGAAGAGTAGATATTCTGCTGTTGATAAAGTAGTCTGTAGGTGTTGATTATATTCAGTTGATTGATGATGTTGTTGAGTTCAGCTGCATCCTTACTGGTTTCTGCCTGCTGATTGTGTTCATTTTTGATAAAAATTGTTGAAGTATCCTATTGTGATATTGCATACATCTATTTCTCCTGTGGTTCTATCAGTTTTTGTCTGACAAGTTTGACACTCTGTTGTTAGGTTCTTACACATCAAGAGTTGTTATGTCTTCCAGGAGAAGTGACCCCTTCATTATCATGTCATGCCCTTCTTTATCCCTAATAACTTTCTTTCCTCTGAAGACTGACCTGTCTGAAATTAATATAGCTTTCTTTTGATTTGTGTTGTTCAGTCACTAAGTTGTGTCTGACTCTTTGCAACCCCATGGACTGTAGCATGCCAGGATTCCTTGTCTTCTACTATCTCCTGGAGTTTGCTCACATTCATGTCCATTGAGTCGATGATGCTGTCTTAACCATCTCATCCTCTGCCACCACCTTCTCCTTTTGCCTTCAGTCTTTCCCAGCATGAAGGTCTTTTCCAATGAGTTGGCTCTTCGCATCAAATGGCCAAAGTATTGAAGCTTCAGCCTCAGTGCACATCCACGACTGAGTGTTGTTTCCACTTTGACCCAGCAGCTTCATTCTTTTTGCAGCTATTAGTAATTGCCTTCCACTTTTCCCGACACTTTCCAGCCTGGGGGACTCATCTTTCGGTGTTATATATTTTTGCTTTTTTTAATAGTCATGGGGTTCGCACAGCAAGAATACTGGAGAGGTTTGTCATTCCCTCCTCCACTGGACCACGTTTTGTCAGACCTCTCCTCTATGACCCGTCTGTCTTGGGTGGCCTTGCATGGCATGGCTCATAGCTTTATTGAGTTATGCAAGCCCGTTCACCAGAACAAGGTTGCGATCCATGAAGGGGTTGATTTGTGTTAGCGTGGTTTATTTTCCCTCCATCCTATTACTTTAAATCCATTCGTGTCTTTATGCTTAAAGTGGATTTCTTGTTGACAACATATATTTGGGTCATTGTGTTTTTAATTCACTCTGATAATTTCTACATTTATTTAGAACATTGACATTCAAAGAGGTATACCTTTATATTTTGGGTTAGTATCAACTGTATATATAACTGTTTTCCATTTGTTAGTCTTTGTTTCTGTTT
This sequence comes from Cervus elaphus, assembly GCF_910594005.1. Taxonomy (NCBI): domain Eukaryota; kingdom Metazoa; phylum Chordata; class Mammalia; order Artiodactyla; family Cervidae; genus Cervus; species Cervus elaphus. The sequence goes on from NC_057826.1 coordinate 10,955,739, forward strand.
TCCATTCCACTATTTTCACACCTTTTGTGGTTTTAATTGAGGATTTTATATGCCATCTTCTCTCTTTCTTAGTATATGTTTTACTTTTTATTGTTTTTACTGTTCTCAGTGGTTGCCCTAGTGTTTGCAGTATACATTCACAACTAATACACGTCTACTTTTAAATAACACTGTACCACTTCATGGGCAGTGTGAGTACTTTATAATAACAATAATTTTAATTTCTCCCTACTGTATTGTATATCATTACTGTCATTCATTTCTCCTACTTTGAGCATCTATAAGCATATATATTTATTTATACATATATAAGATATATGCATAAGCCATGCATAATCCAATGCATTGTTGTTATTATTTTAAACAAACAGTTACTTATTAGAATATTTGAGAATAAGAAAAATGAACATTTTTATTTTACCTTATTCCTTCTTCAGTGCTCTTCTTCTCTTTATGTCAATTGATGTTTTCTTTTTATCATAAACTTTTTTTTAACTCTGAAATGTTTTCACCCACTTACATATGTAATCTTAAAAAATCAATAACTTTGTCCCCTTTTGCTCCAAAAAAATATGAGTTCAGGTGTTTCCTTCTTATTGCATTCTTTCCAAAGGGACTGATTTCTCCAAAAGATGGAGTGTTGTGCTATTTTTTGCCTGCTGTTTACATTGAGGTTAACTCTGTTGGTTTGAGTATACTGGTAATGACACCAATGACATGGGTTTTATTTCCATGTGGTTCAGTTAACTTTGGTTTTCCACTGCCACAGACTGCTCCCATAATTACATCTCAAATGTGTTTTTGGCCCAAGGAAGACCTGATGGAGCAAAGTGCAAATCTATTACCATGTGGGGAAATGGACACCCAGAAACTGACCCAGTAGATGGTGGAAGGCACTGTCATAATGGAATCTCTAAATTGACATCCTAAACAAAACTCATGTTATTTATGCTGTCCAAGATATATGATTTAGTGTTTTGGTTTTAAAAGGTTCCAAGTAAGTTGTAGGGAAGGGATTTCTGTTTACAGGCAAGTCCAGAAATACTAACCAAGGAAACCTTTTGAAAAAAAAAAAAAAAGTCATGCTTAGCCCTTTCCAATTACAGAATATTTACTTATTCAAAAGCTTTACCAGGTTTAAAATATCTCAGCCTTATGTTTGAAATTACATAAAACATATATTTGATTATGTAGTTTTTTTTAAAATGAAGGCTCTAATGTAGACATTTCTGATCTTATATGGCCTTTGCAGTATTATAATATGTCTCTAGTACTCTCAAGTCATGATTCAGAAATCTCTCAAATCTCAAAACCCAGAATAATTTTGTTTTTAATATAAATTTATAATATACATTGATTCAGTCAATATTCATTACATGTTTACCAGGTTCCAGGTTTTGTATTGAATAAGTACAAAGAGACCCTTTGCAGTCCCTGAAGAATCTTCACCTAAGGAGAGAAGGAACAGAAAAATACAGAGATCATTATTATTTTTTAAAAAATAGTATGAAAATGTTTTATTAAAGCAAATCACAGGGTACCTATTGTAAGAGCTATTACTGAAGGTATCTAACCCAAATGGAAAGCTCTGCTGGATTCTGAAGGACAAGTAGGAGTCAGTCAGGGTAAATGGAGTAGATAATGTACTCCAGGCAGAGAAATAGAGTAGGATTTAGAGGTTGAAGAGAAAATCCTACAATGTAGGATTGCAAATATTTTAGTATGATTCAAACTTAGAATATGAAAATGGACAGTAAAAGAAAAGACTGGAAAATTAAACAAATTCCAATCCATAAAGGAAAAGTGGATTATATTCTAAAACCACTGGGAAGTGATTAAGATTATTTTAAGCAACATTAGGTTGGTATTAGAGGAAAATAAAGATGTGAAATGAGGTATAATTTGTGCTGTATGATATTAAATAACATTCAATTTTGTGTTAGTAGGAAATCTAGAATTAGATTCACTTATTGGCTCAGATAGTAAAGAATCTGCCTGCAATGAAGGAGACTTGGGTTCAATTCCTGAGTCAGGAAAATCCCCTGGAGAAGGGAATGGCTATCCACTCCAGTATTCGTGCTGGGAGAATTCCATGGACAGAGGAGCCTGTCAGACTACAGTCCATGGGGTCCCAAAGAATCAGACATGATTGAGCAACTAACACACACACACACACACACACACACACATACATTCAAGCTAATTATTGAGTACCTACTATATGCCTGACTGTGCTTTAGGTGCTTGAGATACTTAAGTGATCTGAATAATCAAAATCACTGCTTTCACAGTGCATACCTTCTCATGAATCAAAACCATCCCCAAGAACAAGAAATGTAAAATGGCAAAATTGTTGTATGAGGAGGCTTTCCAAATGGTTGGGAAAGGAGAGAAGCAAAAGGCAAAGGAGAAAAGGAAAGATATATCCATCTGAATGCAGAGTTCCCAAAGATAGCAAGGAAAGATAAGAAAGACTTCCTAAGTGATCAATACAAAGAAATAGAGGAAAACAATAGAATGGGAAAGACTAGAGATTTATTCAAAAACGTTAGAGACACGACGGGAACATTTCATGCAAAGATGGGCACAATAAATGACAGAATGATATGAACCTAACAGAAGCAGAATGTTAAGAAGAGGTGGCAAGAATATAGAGAAGAGCTATACAAAAAAGATCTCAATGAACAGATAACTCTAGGTGTGATCACTCACCTAGAGCCAGACATCCTGGAGTCCGAAGTCAAGTGGGCCTTGCTTAGGAAGCATCACTATGAACAAAGCTAGTGGAGGTGATGGAATTCCAGCTGAGTTATTTCAAATCCTAAAAGATGGTGCTATGAAAGTACTGCACTCAATATGCCAGCAAATTTGGAAAACTCAGCAGTGGCCACAGGACTGAAAAATGTCAGTTTTCATTCCAATCCCAAAGAAACGCACTGCCAAAGAATGCTCAAACTACTGTACAGTTGCACTCATCTCACATGCTAGTAAAGTAATACTCAAAATTCTCCAAGCCAGACTTCAATAGTACATGAACCATGAACTTTCAGATGTTCAAGCTGGTTTTAGGAAAGGCAGAGGAACCAAAGATCAAATAGCCAACATCCATTAGATCATTGAGAAAAGCAAGAGAATTCCAGAAAAACATCTACTTCTGCTTCATTGATTACTCCAAAACCTTTGACTGTGTGGATCACCACAAACTGTGGAAAATTCTTAAAGAGATGGAAATACCAGACTACATGACCTGCCTCTTGAGAAATCTGTATGCAGGTCAAGGAGCAACAGTTAGAACCAGACATGGAAAAATGAACTGGTTCAGAATTGGGAAAGGAGTATGTCAAAGCTGTATATTGTCACCCTGCTTATTTATTTATTCTATGTAGAGTACATTGTGTGAAATGCTGGTTTGGATGAAGCACAAGCTGGAATCCAGACTGCTGGAAAAAATGTCAATAACCTCAGATATGCAGATGACACCACCCTTATGGCAGAAAGCAAAGAGAAACTGAAGAACCTCTTGATGAAAATGAAAGAGGAGAGTAAGAAATCTGGTTTAAAACTCAGCATTCAAAAAACTAAGATCATGGCATCCGGTCCCATCATTTCATGGCAAATAGATGGGGAAACAATGGAAACAGTGACAGACTTTATATTTTGATCTCCAAAATCACTGTGGATGGTGACTGCAGCCATGAAATTAAAAGACACTTACTTCTTGGAAGAAAAGCTATGACCAATCTAGACAGCATAGTAAAAAACCAGAGACATTACTTTGCCAATAAAGATCAGTCTAGTAAAAGCTATAGATTTTCCAGTAGTCATGTATGGATGTGAGAGTTGGACCATAAAGAAAGCTGAGCACCAGAGAACTGAGGCTTTTGAACTGTGGTGTCAGAGAAGACTCTTAAGAGTCCCTTGGACTGCAAGGAGATCAACCAGTCCATCCTAAAGGAAATCAGTCCTGCATATTCACTGGAAGGAGTTGCTGAAGCTGAAACTCCAATACTTTGGCCACCTGATGTGAAGAACCGACTCATCTGAAAAGACCCTGATCCTGGGAAAGGTTGAAGGTGGGAGGAGCAGGTGACAACAGAGGATAAAATGGTTGGATGGCATGACCGACTCGATGGACATGAGTTTGAGCAGCTTCCTTGAGTTGGTGATAGACAGGGAAGCCTGGTGTGCTGCAATCCACGGGATCACAAAGAGTTGGACATGACTGAGTGACTGACCTCCTGGGGAGAAAAAGACAACAATTAAATATACAAATAATGTTTCATTATTTAATGAAATAATGTCAAAAAGGACCTAGAAGAAAATAAAAGCAGGGTACATTAAGATAGAACTAAGGTGTGTATTATTTTAGATCATTTTAGTTCGGGGAAGTCCTCTCTGATTTGGTGATATTTGAGCAGAGACTTAAAGGAAGTGAAGGAATGAATGGGAAGTTTGTTCTAAGCAGAGGACTCAGTCTTATCAAAGACCCTGTGGCAGTGATAATGACATATCCCCAAAGAGCAGGTATGTAAAGGACTAGAGATGAGATTGCAAAGAACAGAGAACTGATGGAGGTGGTGACAGGATGGTTGAACAGATGAAGATAGAATTTTATAGTGAAACAGATCACCAGCCCAGGTTGGATGCATGAGACAAGTGCTCGGGCCTGGTGTACTGGGAAGACCCAGAGGGATTGGGTAGAGAGGGAGGTGGGAGGGGGGATCGGGATGGGGAATACATGTAAATCCATGGCTGATTCATGTCAATGTATGACAAGACCCACTGAGGTATTGTAAAGTGATTAGCCTCCAACTAATAAAAATAAATGAAAAAAAAAAAAAGAAATCTACTTTAGGAAACGTGGAAAAACTATTGAAATGGTAGTCCTTCCCATGTGTCTTTTACTTTTGTTTCTCACTCTGTCTCCCTCCTCCTCCTCCTCCTCTAATTTTATGTTTTTCTGGTTTCCTTGGTCATGCTTATCCTGCAGCTTCAACCTTTTCTTAGTAAACACTTTTCTTCTTTAAGGTCTGTATTTATTTTGAAAGTGAGCTGCATGTTTGTCTTCAGATACATAGCCTTTGATGTTCATACATGTTGTATATGTAAATCATGTATGTATTTTATATAGTATATATATATCAAAATCAGATCAAGGTAGAATTGTAGAGAGTACTGTTTTAGATCTTCTTAGACCAGGGAAATCCTCTCTGATAAAGTGACATTTGAACAGAGGTCTTAAATGTGTAATGACACAGTGTTCAAAAGCCAGAGACTCCTGTTCTCTACATATATTTATATATGAAAGTGCTGGGGGAAAGAGGCCATTGTTTGAGAGTGGATCCCTTGAGGTTCATTACAAACTTCTAGACCTGGCTAACCCCTCGGGATTAAACTACAAATACAGTACATTCTGTTTCCCAAACAAAGATAACAGTTTATACTTTGGGAACTCTAAACAATGAATATTTTCCTTTCCCTTCCCTGCTTTATAAACCTGAACTCCCCCCAGTCTGTCAGTTATGATTATATGTACTATTCCCAGCTAATGCAAATAAGGGAAGCTGCTGATGGAAAGAGGAATTTTAAAGAGACTTCCAGAAGTATTGTGGCAACGTGAAATTGATTCAATCAGGATACCCGTGAAACTCACAGAGCCTGGCTTTTTTAATATATCTATATGTCACCCTTTCCTTCTCCACTATAAGTCACCACTACCATCTAATTTCTGATCCATGCTTTTTGCATTTTATGGACTTCTTATTCAGTCAAGATGCTGCAGATCCGAAAGCAAAAAAGGCAAAATGTTTCTATTACCATTCAGTGATCAACCCTAGTGGGAAAGGAAAAGCTAATTAAAATCTATGAAAATGAAATGAGTAACCTTTAAAGATATGCAGTAGTGTGGCTGGTGTTAATATGACAATTTGTTAATGGGCTAGACAGTTGTAATCAGTGTTAAAAATTACCTGAGGCTTTTTTATGTTTGGCAAAAGTTACTAATTAAAGGAAGCAATGACCTGTGAGATTATCCATGAAAACCATTTGCCTTGTGAATATAACACCTAAGAAAATACTCATTTAAAATTTTTCTTTTCGTGTTGTAACCTTACTTTGGTGACTGTTTTGGTTTACTTTTATTTTCCTATTGCTGGTTGGTTGGGTATTTGTTGAATCCATTTGTTTAAATGGGACACATATTTTTAATTCTTATAAATGGGAAGGGACTAACTCCCCTAAAATCCTAATTCTCTCTATCTATGTACTAGGTTTGGTATTCTTTTTTTTTTTTTCCATTTATTTTTATTAGTTGGAGGCTAATTGTTTGGTATTCTTGACTGCCCTTTAGAAGGTCTGCATGAGGCCAGGTTCAGGAAAAAGCTGTCCTTTGAGGACATTCATGGCCTTTTTTTTTTTTTTTTGCCATGACACTGACAAGAAAAGCAACAGATCTGACAAATGAAAATATCTGTGTTAGATAGTTCATTTTTTTAAAAACATATCTTGTGAAATTTTTCTACTACCAGATGAAGCAGTTGATTTGTTTATTAGAATTTAAAAAAAAAACTCTGAATAAGAAGATAGAAAAGAATTACTGTAATTGTGAGCATTTGAAGAATAAAAAGGGAAGATTTGTAATTATCTAAAAGTGTGTTTATGCTGAGTGTAAAAGAAAACAAATAGATATTATAGGTGAATGAGAGTGAATTTGTCGCATGTTCTTATTATCAGTCCTAACAATAAGGATAATTACTTAAACTAAGTGAAGAATCTATTGGGGTTTCTAAAAAGCTTTGAGGGGATGATTGTCATCCATATTAATTCTGAGTAGTTGTTATTCTCCTACTGAGGCACTCAACTAAGAGACAACAACTCACATTTAGAGATCTTACGGCAATCTACTAAAATATATTGCTTAACATTTCAGTGCTGGAAAGATTTTTGTAATAACCTAGTCCACTCCCATTATTTTATTGATGTGATCACCATGGCCAAGAAAGATTATTCTTGACCATTCTTACAAATTATTATTTGTGACCATTATTCGTGACCATTCTTACAAATCTAGTTAGCTAACAAGGAGCAGAAAAGAGCTAGAATCCAGGTCTCCTGACTCTCACTCTGCTATTTTTCCATCATACCGAGTAAACCGTACCTTCTTAGGGTGAGCTTGGTTGAAACTTAGTCCTGAATCTCAGATTACTGATTTGGCCTGTATAGTCACTGGTTGTCCTAATTTTCAAGTTATCCTGATTTCAAGTCTGACTAGATTCTATTGACTTTTGCCAAAGTATAAGTAGATGGATAAGATTATATATCCAAGTGACTATGACACCAAAGCTTATAACCTATATTCCTTAGCATGTCCATTTTTTTTTCCTTTTTTTTCTTTTAATAATAGTAGAGTATTAAACCGTATGCTTTGCTCTAGAAATATGGGTAATTGTCCTTGTCTAGGAAAGAGAAGATGGTTGTCTGGACTAGGGCAGTGTAGTAAGGATGGATAGATGGTAAAGGATATTTTGAGGTATTAATCTCAAAACATAATTAAATAACTTTTGATATCCATTTTCTGTCAGTTTTTCTAAAGCACTTCAGAATGTTTATAGTTAAACTTTTTATCTTATGGTTGACCTATTCATGTGAGAAGTAATACCAAGAGATCCCATTTTCAGGATGATTAGAAGAGATAAATTATATATGAATAACATAAAATGTAATGAAATAAATTGTAGTTATAACTTCAGAATAATTATATTTTACAATTACTATAATAGAAAAAACAAAGTATTTGGGGGACACAGAAACTAAAGCATTTAGCTCCAGGAATATGAGTGATGTTTGGGTATGGGTAGTTGGTGAAAGGCAACAGAGGATGTTTGCTTTACCTGGGATCTGATGAATGGCTTAGGTATTTTCTAGGTAGGGAAGTCTAGGAAGGACATTATAGATCATACAAGAAGATATTGCAGTGCTGAGAAAAGATAATGCTCTTGGGAGTAAATTTGTAGACATATCTTTTATCTGTCTCAACATGGGAAATACTAGATGTCTACATTTCATTATTCCTTCAATAGAAAAATAGCTTACACAACCAAGATATTGGCATCAATACAGCCAATATACAGAACATTTCCATCAATACCAAGATCTTTCATGTTGCCTTTTAGAGCCAGCTACACTCACTTTTCTTCTACCCCCACTTAACTTCTGGCTCCCATTAATCTGTTTTCTGTTTCTATAATCGAGTTTTCTATATGTTCCATTGGTCTGTGTGTATATACCTCCACCAAGACTATACAGTCTTGATCACTGTTGCTCTGTAACAAGTCTAGAAGTAGAATACACTGATTTCAACCAGTTTACTCAATTGTTTCAGCTACTCTAGTTCCTTTACCTTTCCATACATATTTTAGAATAATCTTGTCTTTAGATTAAAAAAAAAATTACAAGAATTTTTATAGAAATTCTATTGAACTTTTCTATCAATCTGGAAAGAAATGATATCTTTATAATGTGAATCTTCCAGCCCATGAACTTGGTATTTCTCACCAGTATTTGCATACAAGTCCTTCACATGTTTTGTTAAATTTACACTTAAGTGTTTCATTTGTGAGGGGGTCCTTTAAATTGGTGTTTTAATTTTTAATTTTGGTTTCTGCCTGTTCAAGTATTTTGAAACATCATCTCTTTTTGTTTATCTGTCTTGTATACTGTACTTTGCTGTGTTCCTTAATGATTTCAGGAGCTAATCTATTTAGGTTTTTGTGTTAGAGTCTTTGGGATTTTCCCTAAGGACAATCATGTTATCTTCAAATAGCGTCACTTTTATTTGTATCTTTGTTTCCAATCTGTATATGTTTCATTCCCTTTTCTTGCTTTTTTGCATTGAAGAGATAATACAATATCATGATGAATAAGAATTGTGAGAGAGAGCATTCTTACCTTATTTCTAATCTTAAGGGGAAAACATTTCATCTTGTATCATTAAGTATGATGTTAGGTGTTAGGTTTTTTATAGATGCTCTTTATCAAGTTGAGGAAGTTCTTTTTTCTGATTTTGTAAAAAATCATGAATGTATGATGAATTTTGTAAAATAATTTTATGTATCAACTGATCATGATTATGTGATTTTTTTCTTTAATCTGTTAAAATGAAGGATTACATAGATTGATTTTTGAATATTGAACCAAGCTTGCATCCCTAGAATAAACTCAACTTGGTCATGATATATAATTTTTATATACTGTTAAATTTTATTTTCTAATATTTTGTTAAGAATATTTGCATCTGTATTTAAGAGGAAGCTGCAGTTTCCTTTTTCTTTTTTTAATTGTATATTTTTGGTGGCAGGCTGATACTGACTTGATAAAATGAATTGGGAAGTATCCCTTTTTTTCTGTTTTCTGGGAGAAGTTGTGTAAAATTGGTGCTAATTCTTTTTTAAACATTTGGTAGACTTCACCAGTGAAGCTTTCTGGTCTGGAGATTTCTTTTCTGGAAATTTTAATACTACAAATGTAATTTCCTTAATAGTTACATGACTATTCAAAGTACTTATTTTTTGTTGGTAAATTATGATACTTTACATGTTTTAAAGAAGTGGTTCATTTCATCTGAATTGTCAGATTTACACATGAAAAGTTGCTCATAGTTTTCCCTTAATATGCTTTTGCTATCTGCTAATCTGTAGTGAGAGCCCCTGTTTAATTCCTGATGTCACACATATCCTCTGTCTCTCTCATCCACCTTGCTAAATATTTGCTAGTGTTATTGGATTATATAAAGAGCACCTCTTTGATTCACTGATTTTTCTCTATTGTTTTCCTGTTCTCAATTTCATTGATTTCTGTTGTTATCTTAATTTTTTTTTTCCTTTTGGTGCTTGGGATTTATTTTCTTCTTTTTTTAGGTTCTTGATGTGAGAGCATAGTGTATTTATTCAAGATATTTCCTCTCCTCTAAATATGCTTTATCTCTATAGATTTCCTTCTCTTCACTCTTTTGGCTGTGTCCTGCAATCTTTGATATGTTGTGTTTTCATTTTATTCAGTTTATAATATTTTTCTCTCTCTTGAGATATCCTCTTTGACCCACGTATTATTTGAAAGTGTTTCGTTTCAATGTGTTTAGAGGTTTCTTTATTATAGTTACGCTTATATATACCCTTGATGATTTTTTGTCAAGCTGTAATACTGATTGTTGAGGGAGGGATGTTCAAATTTCCAATTTGAGTTTTGAGTTTTTCTGTTGTTCCTTTCGGTTATATCACTTGCTAGATTAACCCTTTTTACCATTATAAAATGTACTTTTCTGTTTCTGGTCATTTTCTTTGCTCTGGAATCTACTTTATATTAATATAATAATCCCTGCTTTTTTTTTTTCATTGATATTTACATGGTGTATGTTTTTTCCATTTTTTACTTTCATTCTGCCTGGATCATTATATTTGAAGTGACTGCCTGATAGACAGCATATAGTTAGGGCCATAGGTAATGTCATGGATAAATAGCAGAGTGGTCATTAATCCAGTCTGCCCATTTCTATCTTTTAACTGGTGTATTTAGACCTTTTTTTTTGGCCACACTGGGTCTTCCTTGTGGCGCACAGGCTCTTTGTTTCTGCACACAGGCTTTCTCTAGCTGCGGTGAGCAGGGCTACTCCCTAGGTGTAGTGCAAGGGCTTTTCATTGCGGTGGCTTCTTCTGTTGCAGGCTTTAGGACGCGTGGGCTTCGGCAGTACTGGTGCACTCGCTCAGTAACTGTGGCACGTGAGCTCTAGAGCATGCTGGGTTCAGTAATGTGGTGCCCTTTGCCTTGCAGCCTGTGGGATGTTAGTTCCCGGACCAGGGATTGAACCTATGTCCCCTGCACTGGCGGGTGGACCCTTAACCACTGCTCTCCCAGGGAAGTCCCACAGACCACCTTTATGTAATGTGACTACTGATGTTAGTTAGCACTTATGTCTGCCTTTTTTTTTTCTTGTTGTTTTGTTTTGTTTTCTTTTCTTTTTTTTTTTTTTTTTTACTATTTCTCTGCCTTTTTTCTGTCTTCCTGTGGGTTATTTGAGCATTTTTTAGAATTCCATTTTTTTTTTTCAGAATTCCACTGTGATTTATCAATTCTTTTTTCTAATGGATCTCTTTATGTAGCTTTTTTAGTGGTTGCTGTAAACATTACACTACATATACATAGCTGTCAAAGTCTACTAGTACTGTCATTTTATCAGTTTGAAGTGTAGAAAACGTTCTTCCTTCGTGTTCTTTTGTCCTTCCTATTTGTAATTTAATTGTCTTACATATTCTTCTATATTCATTTAGAATAACATCATATCATATTAAATTTATTATGTCAACTATCAAACAATTTTAAAAACTCAATAGGAGAAGGCAAATCTATTGGATTTATTCATATATTTGATTACTGTGTTCTTTTTTTCTTCTTGATCTTTTAAGATTCTTTTTTCATCTCCTTTTAGGGACTTTCCTTTAGTTGTTTTTTAAGTGTCAGTCCCAACAATAACAGCTGTTGACAACTAATTATCTTAATTTTTCTTCCTGAAAATGCCTTGAATTCACCTTTAGTCTTGAAAGAGAGTTTCACTGCATACAGGACTCTTGAGTTGTCATTTCTCTTTCTTTCAACATTTAAAAAATGTTATCATCTCAATGGATTCTAAAGAGAAATTTGCTAGGATTCTGTTTTCCTCCTATAACTATGGTATCGTTTCTCGCTCATTGCTTTTAAGATTTGTTCTTTATATTTGGTTTTCAGAACTTTGTCTCTATTTAGAATATATTTAGAGTAGACCCAGGGTTTGAAAGGCCTAGGAAGCCTAGATCTGGTTTATTAGTAGGTGCATAAAGAAACAAGCACAAAGACTCGTGATTTCTATAAATTGAAGATGATCAAAGAACACCTCAATCAGCCAGAATTACTATAGGCCCCAAAGTACATACCCACTTGTACCTTCTAAGTCTAGAACCTAAACAAAGTCCAAGATACAGGAATTTAAGTAAAAGCCAAACTTTCCACTAGGTGAATTTAATTTGGAGATACTGTTTGTAGGGAGGAACATGATTTTATGCCTGATTTGAGCACATGAAATTTATTCTTGAAGTGGTGTTTAGAACAGATCATAACTGTCTTGCTCATTATGCTAATTGTCACATATAGTCCTTTTAACCAAAATAGCCCTTAAACTGATTTAAGCCAGATAACTTGTCTCTTAAGATATTCTTACTTTTTCTGCTCTTGTTGCTAGACGAAATATTAAAAATCTTAATAGCTGACTCAGTTGAAACCTCCATTCTGTATCTTGGCATTTCTTTACACCAGAGCCAGGAATGAGGCAAAATGGGGCAGATTATTCTGTTGTTTTCCATAATGTCGCAGTTTTTTGTGGAGAAGTTATTTTAAATCTCTAAAGTTGTCAAGATGGAAAGTTTCACCAGAAATGAACTGACATCAAATAAAACATGAGTACCTGTATTTGGATGTTTTACCACACGCCTAAGACAGACAGTGGATTATAAACCTTTCATTTATTGGACCTTTTGGGATCCATCTGTAGACCAGCATGTTGTTTCAGCGTCTGAGACAAACCACAGAGGATAGACATACTTTTTGAATGTTGTTCTTCATTTTAACCTGTGTGTTTTCTGTGGTCAGGCCTGATGAGAAAACTCTTAACTTGCTGTGGTATATCCAGATATGTACCAGTGGGTGGCGGTAGATATGGCCGAGTTCTAAATAATGTAGCTACCAGTTATGGATGGAATCCAAACGCAGAGTGCTTGAGGGCTTGTCTGGCTTATTTGTTTCAAAATGCAGGTGATTATTTTCTCACATATTTTTCTAATTTTGACAGGTATACTAAAGGTAATTATTACTATATATGTGTACACATATATATATAAACCCTTACTATGTACCAGACTAATGTTACTATGTTTTACTAATGTTAATTTATACACTTTCACACTATATTAAGTGTTTTATTTATGTTAATTTTAAAGCAACACATTTTATTGTTTTTTGAGGTTTTTTTGTCTAATGTATAATCATAATGTTATTCATTTATCTTATTTACCTTTACTGGTGTAAAAAAAAATAGGTGAAACATTTGCTGGCAAATGTTATATTAAGCTGAGGAGCTATTCAACTATCACCTATCCCTTTAAACAAATTTTTTTCTGCTTTCATGTTGTGAGATACTATATATGTTGTATGTTGAACACATTTTGCCAAAAACAACTGCTTTCTCAAGTGTTTAGGGGTTTGCTTTCCATCACAGCCACATCTTTTGATGTCACTCCCAGAGTTGAGGCATTTTATTGTGGACTGTCGTTGCTGCTGCTGCTGCTGCTAAGCCGCTTCAGTCATGTCTGACTCTGTGCAACCCCATAGTCGGCAGCCCACCAGGCTCCCCCGTCCCTGGGATTCTCCAGGCAAGAACACTGGAGTGGGTTGCCATTTCCCTCTCCAGTGCATGAAAGGGAAAAGTGAAAGTGAAGTCGCTCAGTCGTGTCCGACTCTTCGCGACCCCATGGACTGCAGCCTACCAGGCTCCTCCATCCATGGAATTTTCCAGGCAAGAGTACTGGAGTGGGGTGCCATTGCCTTCTCCAGTCGTTAACTGTAGCTATTCTCATAGATGGCTGATGTTACTCAAATGTTTTAGCAAAGTTTCCTTTTAGTTTGGGGAGACATTGGAAAATGTATAGGCATTTATGGCAGAGCTTGAAATACTATGTCATGTCAGTAGCAATCTCGAAAGGCAAAGGAAGATAGTCACTGTTTTGAGAAATAAAGTATTGTACCCTGGTCCAGTTCAGAAGCCCTAGGTTCAGGTTCACACACTTCTATTCACTAGTTATGTGATGTTGACAAAGGCCTTTAATCTCTCGGAACTCAGGCCTCACCTCCAAGGTGTGGGAAGTGGGTTAGAGCAGTGAGCAGCGATTCTCAGCTCACACAGTGTGGGGCTTTATAGCCATGTCACAGTCCCACAGAGGCTGATGCCAGCATGAGAGCAAAGTCCAGGGGTCGGGCCTCCAAGCCCGTCACTTCTGCTTCTACCAAAGCTGCTTTCTTTTAGCTTTTTAAATTGTTTGTTTATGCTATACACTTGAAAGTGTGTGTGACTTCATTCATAAGAATTCTACTTCTTTTTTAAAAACAAAATAAAAAACTTTGGCATTAGGTTAGTTCAGTGATCCCTAAAGTATCAGCAATCCTGAATAACTAGGGAGCCAGGAAAAGAAAAGAGAAATTGACCGTGTCTTCAGCATGTAGATAGTATCTGGAGCATCTAGTATATAACAGCAGGAGGCTAGGTCCATCGTTTGTGACCTCTTAAGGGTTGTGATGTGTTCTTTAATTTGATTAATTCCATTGTACCACAACTACCACCCACAAAGAAAAAAGGCACAGATTTACTTTTTACAAATTATTCTTTTGAGAATTTACATTATCTATTGTTTTCCATGGGTTTTCCACAGAAATTTCACAGGAATTATATTATCTATTATTTTACATTATCTGTTGTTTTCCACAGGCTTCCCTGTAGCTCAGACGGTAAAGACTCTGCCTGCAATGCAGGAGACCCTGGTTCAATTCCTGGGTTGGGAAGATCCACTGGAGAAGGGATAAGCTACCCACTCCAGTATTCTGGGGCTTCCCTGCTGGCTCACCAGGTAAATAATCTGCCTGCAATGCGGGAGACCTGGGTTCAGTCCCTGAGTTGGGAAGATCCCCTGGAGAAGGGAACAGCTACTCACTCCAGTATTATGGCCTGGAGAATTCCATGGACTGTATGGTCCATGGGGTCGCAAAGAGTTGGACACGTCTGAGCTACTTTCACATCATGTTGTTTTCCACAAATGTTAGGATATACAGAGTAGCATTGAAAAGGAGCACTAAGTTACTAATGGGATAAGGAGCCAGAAGCTAAAGGCTTTTCCCTAAACTGCAGTCACTCTTTCACCATATTCTTCTGCACTGCTACCGTGTCCAATGCTGTTGTTATAAATGCTGCTGAGTCTGAAACCCTTGTTTCTAGAACTTTCTCTCCATTACCAACTAGGCTGAGTTATAATATGGATGAGATATTCTTAGTGAAATTTAGGGGAAAAAAACAAAAATAAAAACCTACTTCTTTCTAAGCTTGATCTCCAACCTTTCTGTGAAGGATCAAACTGCTAAATGACTTATGCACACCTGAACAGGATTCTCCTTTTAAAAGCAATTAAACAACCAACCTATCTGTTTCCTTGGCTACTAGGAAGCAGAATCAACATTTAAAAAGTGTCAAGCCTCCTTAAATAGCCAGACCACTAGCAAAGGAAGTGGTGGAAGACAGTCTCAGCCAGAAACATGATCATGATATATTACCCTGTGTGTGCCAGAGAACTCAAACGTGGACGAAAACAGAACAGAACAACAGGATTCTTCGCTTCTCATCCATAATGTCCTGCTTTTTTAAGTGGGACTTGTTCCCTCCTCTAATAACCATATGTCATAATGAGTTAGTATCAGCTCATTTAAACTGGCTCAAGCCAGTCCAAAAAAAATACACAGGATGGCTCCCCTTTTCACCAAAAAAAAAAAAGAAAAACCTCTCACTACTAATGTTGATGGAAGCACATTTAGCCACAGCAATTTGCATGGCAGTTGAATCGCTGTTTGTGTTGAACAGCAAACCAGAGAATAATAAAGCAAAGCAGGAACATGCCACTGGTGAGCAAGGGAGCAGCGAAGCCCTTCAGCTTTTTCCATGCTGATCGTTTGTTCTAAAGCCGGGAGGAACAAACAGCAAGTTTGCTCTTTAGAACTAGGTGTCACAGCACACTCGACTGTCACAGCATTGTGTGACGTCAACTGTTCAGGGGTCTCACCTGTGTTCTCCCCTCTCATGCCTGTCTGCAATAGAGCAGTCGCTTCTCAGCGAGGCCTAGTAGCCATTTTTCATCAGCCCAGGTTAACAGCCCTGTTTATCCTCCAAATGCATATACTTGAACAATGCACCTAGCAAGTGAGCAAATGAATAAAGAAATGATATAGGCAGAGAAGGGTATTTTGGGGACCTGAGTTAAGTAGCAAAGGTGGGTAAGCAGTGGTTAGGGAAGCTGTGGATATAAAGACATCAAAGCCCTCGTTGTTGACATCAGTGGCCTCCTAAGATAAGTGAGATGAATACAAATGTGTGCACATAAAAAATAACCATATGGAACGTCCCTGGTCATCCAGTGGTTAAGAATCCATTTGCCATTGCAGGGGACATGGTTCAATCTGGGAAGGTCCCACCCGCCTTGGAGCAGCTGAAGCCAGAGCGCCCTGGAGCCCATGCTCCACGAGAGACGCCATCACAGTGGGAAGCCCTCTCACCACAACTGGAGAGTAGCCCCTGCTCAATGCAACTCAAAAAAACCCATGGGCAGCGATGAAGGCCCAGTGCAGCCATAAATAAATACATTTTTAATTATTTTAAAAAAAATTAAAAACGATAACCATATGAAGAAGCAGGTAGTTAAGTACTGAGTGGCACTAAAGAGATGAGCTAGGAAGATGCGAGAGCAGAGCTCTAGCTGTGGCTGTAGCTCTAGGTAATTGCAGGCAAGCAGTTTGCCTTCTTGGAGCTTCATGTCTTCATCTGTTTATTACAGAATGAAATGTTTCACCGTGAAATACAAAGTTCTTGCTAACCCCAAGTTCTCCAAGTTTCTGCACAGAGATAAGAAGGTTCAGCATAACCACATCCCCAGAGACTTTTAGCAATGACAGCAATGCAGTTACTACTGAAAAAAAAGAAAAACATTAGAAGTAGTTATGTGGCCTTCAGATAAGGGCAGATCTTGTCCTCAGCCAATTCTGTTTCTTGACTCCGTTTTCTTCCCTGCCAGCTTCATTGTTTGTACACATTCCTTTGACATAGGAGAAAATAGCACCTTGGAAGCACCAGGCTTATCTAAGCTTGCAGCTTCAGAAGGAGAGTTCTCTCTTGGAATCCATATTATTCCCTAAAAAAAGGATTCCTGCTGATATTTGCTTAGCTTATATGCTTGGGGAAGTAAGGTGCCCTGTCAGGCCAGTCTGGGTCATGACCTAATTTTCTGGCCGGAGAGATAGGCCTTTTGACTGAAAGTTTCACAGGAACCACATGGAGAAGAACATGAAGTTCTCCAAAGGTAGGGATTTGACATAAAGACAGAAAAAGAACAGTTGTCCACTTATACTCTTGATAGAAGCTGGGATGAAAATCAGTGGGGGTGAACAGAAGGGGCGTTCTATATTTTAAGTCAGTTATAGGAATTCCATGGTAGTTTTGTAAAGTCATTCAAAATCCAGCATTGCCATTGGTATCGGCTTTTTGGAAGAGCAGTGTCACCTTTATGTATTTGAAGAAAACCAAGAGCATAATTTTTAAATTGTGATAGTTCTATGAAGTTCTAAGGATAGACTCCTTTACGTATATATTTTATCAAATGTGTGAGTTGAGCTTGGGTATATAAGATATTCAAAACCCTTACTTATCCAGTTAAGTTTTAGCTAAGAAGATTGGTGTTTTCCATACCAAGGTGACCCTGGAAGAACAAAGTCAGTTTTCTTTAATGGTTATACCCCACTATCCACTGTTCCAGCTCCACTGTTTCATTGTCATGTCATTCATCACAAGGGGCTCAGCTCTGAGAACCTCCTATATCAGTAAGTAGTGGAGCAAAATGGCCATGGCCACACAGTGACACAGTAGTGATTTTGTATCTCACAAATACTTTTTTATTAAAAAAATTTTTAATTGATGTTTAGTTGACATACAATATTGTATTAGTTTCAGATTGAGGGCAGAAGGAGAAGAGGGCGACAGAGAATGAGATGGTTGGATGGCATCACCAACTCAATGGACGTGAGTTTGAGCAAACTCTGGGAATTGGTAGACAGGGAAGCCTGGTGTACTGCAGTTCATGGGGTCACAAAGAGTCGGACACAACTTAGCGACTGAACAAAAACAATACAACATAGTAATTTGACATTTATATACAATACAGATTGATCACCATAATATGTTTAGTAAACATCTGTCATCATGCAAAGCTGTTGCAGTTTTATTGACAATATTCCCTATACCATACATTCCATCACAATGACTTATTTATAACTGGAAGTCTGTACCTCTTAATCCCTTTCACTTATTTCACCCAACCTTCCCACCCATCCCTAGACTACCAGTTTGTTCTCTGTATCCATGAGTTTGTCTGTTTTGTTTTGTTTTGTTTGGTGTTATGGATTAGTTTTTAGATTCCGCATGTAAGTGAAATAATATGGTATTTGTCTTTCTTTCTCTGACTTATTTCACTTAGCTTAATACCCTCTAGGTCCATCTGTGTTGTTACAAATGGCAAGATTTCATTCCTTTTTTTATGGCTAATATTTCATCATATATATGTATCATATCTTCTTTATTGATTCGCAGATACTTTCTTACACAATATACAAAAATAAACTAAAAATGAGTTAAAGACTTGATAAGATCTGAAGCCATAAGACTCCTAGAAGAAAACATAGGGATATCTTAGCAGTATTTTTTGGATGTGTCTCCTCAGGCAAGGGCAATGATAAAAAAAAAAAAAATGGGACTACATCAAACTGAAAAGCTTTTGCAGAGCAAAGGAAATCATCAACAAACAAGCAACCCACTGAGGGGGAGAAGATATTTGAAAATGGTATATCTGATAAGGAGTTAATATCTAAATTATATCAATATAAAGAACTCAGACAACTACAAAAAAAAATCTGATTTAAAAAATGGACAGAGGAACTGAATAGACATTTTTCCAAGGGAGATATACAGATGGCCAGTATACACTTAAAAAGATGCTTAACATCACTAATCGTCAGGAACATGCAAATCAAAACCATAATGAGATAGCACCTCACACCTGTTAGCATGGTTATTATCAAGAAGACAACAGAAACAAATGTTGGCAAGGATATGAAGAAAAGGGAACCCTTGTGCACTGTTGGAATGTAAGGTGGTACAACCATTGTGGGTAATAGTTTGAAAGCTTCTCAAAAAATTAAAACTACAACAGCCATATGATCCTACAGTTCCCCTCTGGGTATTTATCTGAAGAAAATGAAAACACTAAATCCAAAAAGATATATTCACCCCCATGTTTATTGAAGCATTATTTACAATAGCCAAGATATTGAAGTAATTTATGTCTCACAAATATTGAAGAGAGTTGTGCTGAAGATACAGTTCCTAAAGCCATCTGTTGTTTTGGCCTATTTGATATCCATACCTCCTCCTCTTGTTAATAGTACCCTGATGTTTGGAAACAGTCCTTTCTGGTCTTCATCCAATTCTTCTGGGATTATCAGTGAAAGTGTTTCATACTTTCCCTTGGCCAAGCAGTAAGCAAGAGATCTAAGCTAGTCTCATTAGCTCTTCTCTGTATGGAATTCCATCTTGAGTGGAGTAATGTGAAGATTAGTGTTACCAGTCTAATGCCCATTAGCTCATGCTACCTACATTCCTACCCACCCAGATCAGTTGTTTTTCTGTCCAGAATCTGGATCATTTTTTCTATTATCTATTGTTATTAGATGTATTGGTTAATTAATCTTATAGCCTTCTAATACATTCTAAATGCTTGCTCTTCAGTTTGCATGTTCAGTTAGCTGATTTTTATCAGTGAGCAAGTGCTATGTACCGAAACAACCCCCAATTACATTTATTCCATAAGTCATGATTCTGTGAGTTGAAATTGGTATTGGGCTTAGCCAGGCAGTTTGTCTGGTCTCAGTTGGCTCCCATCACCATCAATTATATCATCTACCAGGTCTCCTGAAATTTCAGGATATTGCCTCCCAGTTACGACACAGACCAGTGTGACTTGTTACCCACTATACTACTATTTCCTGCTGCATCTAGTAGCATTTGCTAAAAACATTTGCATTTGCTCTTCTGGGATATACATTGAGTTATTGTCTGTTGTATTTTCCTTTTATGAAGCCAGATGACTAACAGTGAGTCATCTGGCTTCTGGGCATTTGCTGGCTACCTGTTGGGGCAACCTGCAGAGTTTCAGGAGTGGAAAGAATTCTGGACCATGTGTCTCTTGTCACCTAGCAGGCTGGCCTGGGCTTGTTCAAATGGTAGTGACAGAATACCACGTGGAAAAGTGAAAATTCACAAGGCCTTTTGAACTCAGTGTGGATCGGCACACACTTGCTTCTGCTGTTTCCTATTTACCAAATCAAGTCAGGCGGCAAGCTTAGATGCAGGATACATGTGACCTCTTAGTGAAAGTAGCTGCAATGTCACAATGTGGATAAGTAAGGATAAAGGAAGCGGAATCATTGAGGACACTTAACTTACCACGCGGCCAGTTGGTTTCTGTACATATAGCTAAAAATTCTGATGTGCCAACAAAAAAACCTTTAAATATAAAACCCTAATACATTGACATTCTCCCGTAACTTTCTTGATGTAACTCTGATTTTGGGTGCTTTGGGAGCCAACATCAGCCATCTACAGGTACAAAGCATAACCTGACTTTTATCCCTAATCCCACTACATAGTGTCTTAAGGGGATTGCGTAACATTCCTCTGTATTTCTCTTCACTGTGCAGTCTCAAAAAGGCATCACCATCAATTATATCGTCTACCAGGCCTCCTGAAGTTTCAGGATATTGCCTTCCCAGTTATGACACAGACCAGTGTGACTTGTTACCCACTATACTACTGTTTCCTGCTCCATCTAGTAGCATTTTCTAAAAACATTTGCATTTGCTTTTCTGGGATATACATTGAATTTCTGTATGTTGTATTTTCCTTTTATGCAGCACAGCCTCTTGGTAAGCTATATACATCACAGAGTGAGGCAAACACTAATCATAATGTGCTCTGCTGTAGGTATTTTTTTACCAGTTTTCATCCAAGTTCTAAGTCAGCCCAGCCCTCTTTAGGTTTGCGAGGTCTAATAAGATCATAGCACAGGATGGTATGGCTGCGGGCAGAAGATTCTGCTTGCCAAGTACATTTTCCTTTATAGCAAGTTCATAAGTTAATGTAGGACACCGAGACACCATGCTTGTACACATGGGTTTAGACAGAACTCTCTTGTTGACTGACTCCCCTTCCAGCCACTGATTTCTCTGAGATGGTGCCAGACGGTTGGTCAGATGTGGCTTCGGCGCTGCCCACCCTCTCAGTGTGAAACGATAATTAATATGGCTTTATGGTTAAGGGGGTGTTCTCTTTCCATTAATAACACCCATTATTCCGGGGTGTTTTAATTTGGTTGTAAAACTTGACTCTGGAGGTGGAACTTGGCTTGGGAGCTTATTCTAAGAGCAAATGGTTTGTCTCTATTTTTTTCTTTCAAAAGAAAAAAGTTTTGGTTTTTTTTTTTAAAGAAAATTTTGTATTGTTTTTGAGTTACATAATCATTAGACCAAATTTCTAAAGCATTGGTATGATGTTGGACTTGTACTTGAGTTGGTCTCCTTTTTTGGTATCTCCACCAGACCGCAGATCGCCCAGGGCTTCTCAGCTAGCTTAGGCATGGCAGGGCCCAGATCTCTGCCACGTATCATCAGCTGGGATCGGAGGGCATTCCTTTCTTATTGTTTCTCATACTTCAACATCAAAGTCTCTTTCTATGCAATAGTTTATGCAAGCTAATGACTGAATAAACTTTTGATACTAAGAGGCAATGCATTTTTACATTATATTTTAACCAGTATTTTGCTTTCTTATTTTAGATCTGCTGGAGGAGACTCATAGAAAAGATGAAGAAATGGAATCTCTGCAGGTAAATTCTCCAGTGGGCAGGTACCTTTGGTTTAAACATTTGTTTTCACTCTGTTAGCCTTTATCGTAGTCACATTCAGACCACTATGGCAAATGGGGTTTAAAAAATAATCTTTAGAACCCAGCTTGGAATTTACTTTGCTTTGGAAGTGTTTGAGAGCATTCATAATCTCTGAAAGCAGGAAGTCAACTCCATCTCTATGTACTCTTGAAAGGAACCATTTTTTCTTGGTAGAGCTTAGTAGGAACTGCAGCATTCAGAAATGAAACAACATCTCTGTAAAGTCCTTTCCCCTCAAACAGAGCTAATGAATGAGAATGAATTCATGGAATCTGCATTTTCAAGTGAAATCAAAAGTATTCTGACTCTACAAATATCATGATATTATTATCAGTGACCAACCAAGAATATTAACACATCTGTTGAGCTTAATACTTTACCTTGTATGCCTCTCAATTCACTATGGATGTATGCACATTTCTTGGACTGGAAAATTGTGTTTGAAAGATTGCATTCAAATTTTAATTGACATTTCCATGGTATGAGCAATTGATGTTAACTTAGCATCTGACAGAAGTTCTCTCTTCCTTTTACATAGGCTGACTTACAAATGGGTAACTTGAGTGTCTATCTTGATTAGGGGAAACATAATCAGTTATACTCACATGACAGAACCAATTCATTTAACATCACACTGGGGATTAAGAACAGTAAATACTTTGGACATTTAGAGTTCTTCCTGAGCCTGGAGCCGCAAGGCGGGGCTGGAGACTGATATAATGAGCTGGCTTGAGTGCTTTAGGGGTAGAGATGTTTGCTTCTGGTGAACAAAGGACAGGTTAAGCAAAGCTCACAGAGCAAGGGAAATGTTCTCTTATTGGGGATTCTTTTATTTGATAATGTATCTGGTGAGAGAAAATTGTATAACTGATCTAAAAAATGATTCAGAGGAGTGTAGTATACCTAATAAAATACCTAATTTTATTACTGCATACCTAATAAAAGTCTCATGTGTTAGCCACAATTTATACAGCTTAAATTCTTTTAACACCTTGTGCTATATTCAGGTATAAAAAGAAAGAGCCCTGGTTGGTCCAATCTGGGGCTAGGGGAAAAAATCTCAAGTGTATACTTGCCCTGTCCCTGAGAAATTAATATCAGCAATACTTGTTGTTATAAAGAGTGAAAGTTTATACACTAATTGTATATAGTGAAAAAGTGATAAAGGCTTTCTGATGCCTTTTGATTATGCCCTGTGTTTGCCTTTAGCCCCAGAATACCACATATAAGCATATTTATTGAGTACTTAGTACATATCTGGCCTTTTGAAATGGCATCATAAACCTTTTTGAGTTTATTTCTCTCACAATATGAATGTTGGAACTAGAAATCCTCTTAAATTTAATAGCCTGTGTTGCTTCTCAAATATTTATTAAGTCCTGGCGGCATTTTCCACCAGAATGTCCGCTGAGTGCAATGGAATGCCCCAGCCAACTCACTTAAAGATGTAGAGTATCCAGTGTGAGGTCCAGTGCAGAAGAGTTCAACGTTGGCACTTTGTGGTGGCAATTAGTGCCTCACATGAACACTCCATTAAGAACAAAGAAGGGAGTACCTCAGAGTGCACGGGAGTGTAGAGACACATCCCAGAAAGCCGTGCACTTTAAAGACTAGAAGAAAATGCATCGCAAAATACCTCCATTCGTGAATTTCCATATGCAAATATAAATAGTACAAGAGATATTTTTGAGAAGTCTGTTGAAGTATACAGATTGAAGTCTGACAATCACAGAAAAAGACAAAATGGTTTTTAAAAATGATAGCACTAAGTACTAGATATTGACAACTTGGCTCTGCTTCTGATACACTGGGTAACCTTGAGTTACTCAATTAACTTTGCTGTGCCTATTTTCTCATCTGTTATATAAAATCATAAAACTGTCTTCCAAAAGTGTTTAGTGTGGATTAGATTATCCCAGAAGGGAGAGCTAAATATTTAATTCCAATTTACCACGTTAGCAAATCCCCATGTATCCAAATTGAAGTCAATTTTATTTACTCATTATCATCATATAATTATGTATAACAGCCATTCTGCATTTAATGTTATCCTCCTTAAGGATAAGGGGTGTTTATTTATCTCTAAACACTTCCCAGTTTCTAAAAGTCAGAGGTGCTCCATTTACTCATTGAAGAAATATTCCTTGAGCAGCAGTTCTATGCAAGGCACTGTACTGGACAAGCTGCTTATACTGGGTAGTTTGTTGCCCTTTTACACCAAAATTAATGAAAAAAATATTAAGTAGGTGTTTATAATAAAATATTAAAAATTATGTTAGAGAGAATGTTTATATCATTGTGGGAACATATAATAACCCCCATCTTTGTTGGAGATAAGGGTATGTTGGGTGCAAGTACAGAGGGTTGAACGTGGGTAGGAAGAGCGGGGTTGGAATGGAATCCAGGTAGGCTTCTCAAAGGAAGCCAGTGTTTAAATGATAACCAAGAGTTAGCATTGGTAGTTGTAGAGTAAAAATAAGTTCTAGGCAGTAGGAAGGATATGGGAGGACCTAAGGAATCAATTTCATTTTTAAGGACCTGAGAGACTAGCAATATGGTGGAATGTAGCATCTGAAAGAGGAGAGGCAAGAAAAGAATTTGTAAGATAAATTAGAGGTCTAAAAGATCTCATAAAGGAGTTGGAATTCTATCTTTAGTATATGAGAAACCCTTTAGTAAAGAGTTTCAAACAGGACAGCAATATGATCAAATTTACATTTTTACGAAGTAACTGGCTATAGAGTCTAAAATCACTGGGGGCGGGCAAGATTGAAACCAGAGAGACCGATTAAGCAGATGTTTGTGTGAATATTGGGAAGAGATGATGCTGACTTGAATTGGCTGGTAGCAGAGAGAGTGAAGAGGAATGGGTGGTTTCTTAATATATTTTAGGGTATAAAAATTTAGGGCACTATTAGATTGTTGCTGTTGCTCAGACACTCAGCCATGTCCAACTCTTTGCTACCCCATGGACTGCAGCACGTCAGGCTTCCCTGTCCTATACCATCTCCCAGAGCTTGCTCAAATTCGTGTCCATTGAGTCAGTGATGCCATCCAATCATCTCGTCCTCTGTTGTCCCCTTCTCCTCCTGCCTTCAATCTTTCCCAGGATCAGGGTCTTTTCCAATGAGTCCGCTCTTTGCATCAAGTGGCCAAAGTATTGGAGCTTCAGCTTCAATATCAGTCCTTCTAATGAATATTCAGGATTAATTTCCTTCAGGAATAACTGGTTTGATTTCCCTGCTGTGCAAGGGACTTTAGAGTCTTCTCCAGCACCACAGTTTGAAACCATTACTTCTTAAGTGCTAGCCTTCTTTATGGTGCAACTCTCACACTCATACATGACTACCAGAAAAACCATACCTTTGGCTATACAGACCAACCTTTGTCAGCCAGGTAATGTCTCTGCTTTTTAATATGCTTTCAAGGTCTGTGATAGCTTTTCTTCCAAGGAGCAAGCGTCTTTTAATTTCATGGCTGCATTCACCATCTGCAGTGATTTTGGAGCCCAAAAAATAAAGTCTGTCACTGTTTCCATTGTATCCCATCTAACTGTCATGAAGTGATGGGACCAGCTGCCATGATTTTAGTTTTTTGACTTTTCAGTTTTAAGCCAGCTTTTTCATTCTGCTCTTTCACTTTCATCAAGAGGCTGTTTAGTTCCTCTTAGCTTTCTGCCATAAAGGTGGTGTCATCTACAAATCTGAGGTGGTTGGAATTTCTCCTGGCAAACTTAATTCCAGCTTGTGCTTCATCCAGCCTGGCATTTCTCGTGGTGTACTCTGCATATAATTTAAATCAGCAGGGCGATAATATGCAGCCATGACGATCTCCTTTCACAATTTGCAACCAGTCCATTGTTCCATGTTTGGTTCTAACTGTTGCTTCTTGACCTCCATACAGATTTCTCAGGAGGCAGGTCAGGTGGTCTGGTATTCCCATCTCTCGAAAAATTTTCCATATTTTGTTGTGATCCACACAGTCAAAGGCTTTGGCATTGTCACTGAAGCAGTAGTAGATGTTTTTCTGGAACTCTTTTGCTTTTTCAATGATCCAGTGAATATTGGTAATTTGATCTCTGGCTCCTCTGCCTTTTCTAAATCCAGCTTGAACATCTGGAAGTTCTCGGTTCATGTACTGTTGAAGCCTGGCTTGGAGAATTTTGAGCATTACTTTGCTATCATGTGAGATAGTGTAATTGTGCAGTAGTTTGAGCATTCTTTGGCATCACCTTTCTTTGGGATTGGAGGAAACCTGACCTTTTCCAGTCCTGTGGCCACTGATGAGTTTACCAAATTTGCTGGCATATTGAATGCAACACTTTTATAGCACTGTCTTTTAGGATTTGAAAGAGCTCAACTGGAATTCCATCGCCTGCACTAGCTTTGTTCATAGTGATGCTTCCTAAGGCCCACTTGACTTCTCTATCCAGAATGTCCGGCTGTAAGTTAGTGATACACCATAGGGGTTGTCTGGGTCATGAAGACCTTTTTTGTATAGCTCTTTTATGTATTCTTGACACCTTTTCTTAGTATCTTCTGCTTCTGTTACATCGATACCATTTCTGTCTTTTATTCTTCCCATCTTTGCATGAAATGTTCCCTTCAGTTCGGTTCAGTTGCTCAGTCATGTCCAACTCTATGTGACCCCATGGACTGCAACAAGCCAGGCCTCCCTGTCCATCACCAACTCACGAAGTCCACTCAAACTCATGTCCGTTGAGTCAGTGATGCCATCCAACCATCTCATCCTCTGCCATCCCCTTCTCCTTCTGCCTTCATACTTTCCCAGCTTCAGGGTCTTTTCAAATAAGTAAGCTCTTCACATCAGGTGGCCAAAGTATTGGAGTTTCAGCCTCAGCATCAGTCCTTCCAATGAATATTCAGGGCTGTATTCCTTTAGGATGGACTGGTTGGATCTCCTTGCAGTCCAAGGGGCTTTCAAGAGTCTTCTCCAATATCACAGTTCAAAAGCATCAATTCTTCATTGCTCAGCTTTCTTTATCATCCAACTCTCACATCCATACATGACCACTGGAAAAACCATAGCTCTGACTAGACGGACCTTTGTTGGCAAAGTAATGTCTCTGCTTTTTAATATGCTGTCTAGGTTGGCCATAACTTTCCTTCCAAGGAGTAAGCATCTTTTAATTTCATGGCTGCAGTCACCATCTGCAGTGATTTTGGAGCCCAGAAAAATAAAGTCAGCCACTGTTTCCACTGTTTCCCCGTCTATCTGCTATGAAGTAATGGGACCGAATGCCATGATCTTAGTTCTCTGAATGCTGAGCTTTAAGCAAACTTTTTCACTCTCCTCTTTCACTTTCATCAAGAGGCTCTGTAGTTCTTCTTCATATTCTGCCATTAGGATGGTGTGTGAGGTTATTGATATTTCTCCTGGCAATCTTGATTCCAGCTTGTGCTTCCTCCAGCCCAGCATTTCTCATGATGTACTCTGCATATAAGTTAAATAAGTACGGTGACAATACACAGCCTTGATGTACTCCTTTTCCTACTTGGAACTAGTCTGTTGTTCCACGTCCAGTTCTAACTGTTGCTTCCTGACCTACCTACAGAATTCTCAAGAGGCAGGTCAGGTGGACTGGTATTCCCATATTTCAAAGAATTTTCCACGGTTTGTTGTGATCCACACAGTCAAAGGCTTTGGTGTTGTCACTGAAACAGAAGTAAGTGTTTTTCTGGAACTTTTTTGCTTTTTCAGTGATCCAGCAGATGTTGGCAATTTGATCTCTGGTTCTTCTGCCTTTTCTAAAACCAGCTTGAACATCTGGAAGTTCATGATTCACGTATTGCTGAAGCCTGGCTTGGATAATTTTGAGCATTACTTTACTAGCGTGTGAGATGAATGCAATTGTGTGGTAGTTTGAGCATTCTTTGGCATTGCCTTTCTTTGGGATTGGAATGAAAACTGACCTTTTCCAGCACCGTGGCCACTGCTGAGTTTTCCAGATTTGCAGGCAAATTGAGTGCAGCACTTTCACAGCATCATCTTTTAGGATTTGAAATAGCTCAACTGGAATTCCATCACATCCACTAGTTTTGTTCGTAGTGATGCTTCCTAAGGCCCACTTGACTTCACATTCCAGGATGTCTGGCTCTAGGTGAGAGATCACATGATAATGATTATCTGTGTCATGAAGATCTTTTTTATATAGGTCTTCTGTATATTCTTGCCACCTCTTCTTAATACCTTCTGCTTCTGTTAGGTCTATACCATTTCTGTCCTTTATTGAGCCCATCTTTGCATGAAATGTTCCCTTGATATCTCTTATTTTATTGAAGAGATCTGTAGTCTTTCCCATTCTGTTGTTTTCCTCAATTTCTTTGCACTGATCACTGAGGAAGGCTTTCTTATCTCTCCTTGCTATTCTTGGAACTCTGTATTCAGACGGGTATATCTTTCATTTTCTCCTTTGCTTTTAACTTTTCTTTTTTTCAGCTGTTTTTAAGGCCTTCTCAAACAACCATTTTGCATTTTTCATTTCTTTTCCTTGGGAATAGTCTTGATCATTGCCTTCTGTACAATATCATGAACCTCTGTCCATAGTTCTTCAGGTACTCTATCAGGTCTAATTCCTTTAATCTATTTGTTACTTCCACTGTATAGTCATAAGGGATTTAATTAAGGTCACACCTGAATGCTCTGGTGGTTTTCCCTACTTTTTTCAAAATAAGTCTGAATTTTGTATAAGGAGTTCATGCTCTGATCCATAGTCAGCTCCCACTTTTGTTTTTGCTGACTGTATGGATCTTCTCCATCTTTGGCTGCAAAGAATATGATCAATCTGATTTTGGTATTGATCATCTGGTGATGTCCATGTGTAGAGTCATCTCTTGTGTTGTTGGAAGAGGGTGTTTGCTGTGACTAGTGCATTCTCTTGGTAAAACTCTGTTAGCCTTTGCCATGCTTCATTTTGTACTCCAAGGTCAAATTTACCTGTTACTCCAGACGTTTCTTGACTTCCTACTTTTACATTCCAGTCCCCTATGATGAAATGGACATCTTTTTTGGATGTTAGTTCTAGAAGGTCCTGTAGGTCTTCATAGAATGTTCAACTTCAGCTTCCTCAGCATTAGTGGTGGGGGTGGGTATAGACTTTGCTTACTGGGATGTTGAATGGTTTGCCTTGGAAATGAACAGAGATCATTCTGTCATTTTTGATATAGCACCCAAGTACTGCATTTTGGACTCTTTTGTTGACTGTGAGGGCTGCTCCATTTCTTCTAAGGGATCCTTGCCCACAGTAGTAGATATAATGGTCATCTCAGTTAAATTCACCCATTCCAGTCCATTTTAATTTGCTGATTCCTAAAATGTCTATGTTCACTCTTGCCATCTCCTGTTTGACCATATCCAATTTACCTTGATTCATGAACCTAACATTCCAGGTTCCTATGCAGTATTGTTCTTTACAGCATCAGACTTCACTTCCATCACCAGTCACATCCACAGCTGGGTGCTGTTTTTGCTTTGGCTCTTCATTCCTTCTGCAGTTATTTCTCCACTGATCTCCATTAGCATATTTGGCACCTACTGACCTGGGGAGTCCTATCTTTTTGCCTTTTTGTACTGTTCATGGGTTCTCAAGGCAAAGTGGTTTGCCATTCCCTTCTCTAGTGGACCACGTTTTGTCAGAACTCTCCACCATGACCTGTCCATCTTGGGCGACCCTGCCCAGCACGGATGTTAGTTTCACTGAGTTAGACAAGGTCGTGATCCATGTGATCAGTTTGGCTAGTTTTCTGTGACTGTGGTATTCATTTTGTCTGTCCTCTGATGGATGAGGATAAGGCTCCTCTGTCCATGGACTTCTCTAGGCAAGAATACTGGAGTGGGTTGCCATTCCCTTCTCTAGGGGATCTTTCCAACCTGGGGATTGAACTTCCCAATGTGGGAATGTCCAGCATTACAAGCAGATTCTTTATCAGCTGAGTCACCAGGGAAGTAGTTTTAGGTTGTTAGGAAGTTTAAAAGAAAGAGTTAAGAATGACATTTAGGTTTCTTGATTGGGCAACTTCATGGATGGATGTGAGATTAAGGGGGAGTTGATTAGTTCACTTTCATGGTGTTTGGGTTTGGGTGCCTTAAAACATCCAGGGAACGATGGTAAGAGAGGGGTTCCTATGTTGAACTGGAGGTGTGGAATGTGGTGTCGTCAGTTCTGGTCTCCATATTTTATAGATGATGCGCAGGAGCCATGAGAACTCTCAGGAAAGTATGTCAGATAAAAAAAATTAAAACTTAACCCTGTGGAGCACCAAGAGTTAAATACAGGCTAAGGATGAAAATCCTGCAAAGGAGTCTAAGATCTAAAGAAAATAAATTCTAGAGAATATAATGTCAGGAAGCCTAACAAATATATTACCTGAGTAAAAAATTGTTCAGTCCTTGAATCCATTTAGCTAATATTTTAAAATAAAAACTGTAATTTCGTGTCATTTATGAAATAAGTCATTCACTTTTGCAAAAAATCACCTGGGTAGCCTAATGTCTCACCATAGTAACTACTCATTCAGTTCAGTTCAGTCGCTCAGTCGTGTCCAACTCTTTGCGACCCCATGGACTGCAGCATGCCAGGCCTCCCTGTCTATCACAAATTCCCAGAGTTTACTCAGACTCATGAGTCAGTGATGCCATCCAACCATCTCACCCTCTTTTATCCCCTTCTCATCCCACCTTCAATCTTTCCCAGCATCAGGGTCTTTTCAAATGAGTCGGTTCTTCACATAGGTGGCCAAAATATTGGAGTTTCAGCTTCAACATCAGTCCTTCCAATGAATATTCAGGACTGATTTCCTTTAGGATGGACTGGTTGGATCTCCTTGCAGTTCAAGGGACTCTTAAGCTTATTCTCCAAAACCACAGTTCAAAAGCATCATTTCATGGCGCTATTAAAATTGACTAAATAACAAATGAATACCACTTTGTGTGTATGTGTGTTAATTGCTCAGTTGTATCTGACTGTAGCCCTCTAGGCTCCTCTGTCCATGGAATTCTCCAGGCAATAATACTGGAGTGGATTGCCAGTCCCTTCTCCAGGGGATCTTCCTGACCCAGGGATCGAACCCAGGTCATCAGGGAAGCCTGAATACCACCCTACTTGTCTCTTATTTATAGGCACATGTTCAGACTTAATTTGAAGAAACTAGGGAAAGCCACTAGACGATTCAGGTTTGACCTAAATCAAACCCTTTATGATTGATTATACAGTGGATGTGAGAAACAGATTCAAGGGATTAGATCTGATAGACTGCCTGAAGAACTATGGACAGAGGTTCATGACATTGTACAAAAGGCAGTGATCAAGACCATCCCTGAGAAAAAGAAATGCAAAAAGGCAAAATGGTTGTCTAAGGAGGCCTTACAAATAGTTGAGAAGAGACGAGAAGCGAAAAGCAAAGGAGAAAAGGAAAGATATACCCATTTGAGTGCAGAGTTCCAAAGAATAGCAGGGAGAGATAAGAAAGCCTTCCTCAGTGATCAGTGCAAAGAATTAGAGGAAGACAATAGAATGGAAAAGACTAAAGATGTCTTCAAGAAAATTAGAGATACCAAGGGAACATTTCATGCAAAGAAGGGCACAATAAAGGACAGAAATGGTTCGACCTAACAGAAACAGAAGATATTAAGAAGAGGTGGCAAGAATACACAGAAGAACTATACAAAAAAATCTTCATGACCCAGATAATCATGATGGTGTGATCATTCACCTAGAGCCAGACATCCTGGAATGCGAAGCCAAGTGGGTCTTAGGAAGCATCACTATTAACAAAGCTAGTGCAGGTGATAGAATTCCAGTTGAGCTATTTCAAATCCTAAAAGATGATGCTGTGAAAATGCTGCACTCAATATGCCAGTAAATTTGTAAAACTCAGCAGTGGCCACAAGACTGGAAAAGGTCAGTTTTCTTTCCAATCCCAAAGAAAGGCAATGCTAAAGAATGTTCAAACTACCACACAATTGCACTCATCTCACTTGCTAGCAAAGTAATGCTCAAAATTCTCCAAGCCAGGCTTCAATAGTACATAAACTGTGAACTTCCAGATGTTCAGGCTGGATTTAGAAAAGGCAGAGAAACCAGAGATCAAATTGCCAACATCCGTTGGATCATCGAAAAAGCAAGAGAGTTCCAGAAAAACATCTACTTCTGCTTTATTGACTATACCAAAGCCTTTGACTGTGTGGATCACAACAAACTGTGGAAAATTCTTCAAGAGATGGGAATACCAGACCACTGGACCTGCCTCCTGAGAAATCTGTATGTAGGTCAAGAAGCAACAGTTAGAACTGGACATGGAACAACAGACTGATTCCAAATCAGGGAAGGAGTACATCAAGGCTGTATACTCTCACCCTGCTTATTTAACTTATATGCAGAATACATCATGCGAAATGCTGGGCTGGATGAAGCACACAGTGGAATCAAGATTGCTGGGAGAAGTATCAATAACCTCAGATAGGCAGATGACACTACCCTTATGGCAGAAAATGAAGAACTAAAGAGCCGCTTGATGAAAGTGAAAGAGGAGGGTGAAAAAGTTGACTTAAAGCTCAGCATTCAGAAAACTAAGATCTTGGCATCTGGTCCCATCACTTGATGGCAAATAGATGGAGGAAAAATGGAAACGGTGTGAGACTTTATTTTCTTGGGCTCCAAAATCACTGCAGATGGTGACTGCAGCCAGAAAATTAAAAGACCCTTGCTCCTTGGAGGGAAAGTTACGACCAACCTAGGAGCAATTAAGAAGTAGAGACATTACTTTGCCAACAATGATCCGTCTGGTCAAAGCTATGATTTTTCCTGTAGTCATGTATGAATGTGAGAGTTGGACTATAAAGAAAGCTGAGCACCGAAGTATTGATGCTTTTGAACTGTGATGTTGGAGAAGACTCTTGAGAGTCCCTTCTACTACAGGGAGATCCCAGTCCATCCTAAAGGATATCAGTCCTGCATATTCATTAGAAGGACTGATGCTAAAGCTGAAGCTCCAATATTTGGCCATCTGATGCAAAGAACTGACTCCTTGGAAAAGACGCTGATGCTGGGAAAGATTGTAGGCAGGAGGAGAAGGGGACGGCAGAGGATGAGATGGTTGGATGGCATCACCGACTCAATGGACATTAATTTGAGTAAGCTCTGGGAGTTGCTGATGGACCGAGAAGCCTGGCGTACTGCAGTCCATGGGGTTGCAGAGTCGGACACGACTGAGCGGGTGAATTGAACTGAAATCCTGGCTCTCTGTGAGGTCTTCCCATTAACAAAGCAACAACCATCCCTGTCCTAGAATTAATTTTTTTTAAAAAATTTGTAGTCGAATTCCAAGTTTTGTCATTCTTGGACACACACATACATGCACACACACACACACTTACTTTCACTCACCCTCTTTCTCTCTGTCCTGCTCTCTTCTCCCACTTTGAAAGTAGAACTGGAACAAAATGTCAATAAGTGAGTTTTTTGTCGTGAGTGGTAGGAATCTTTGGGAATAGAGAAGGATCAAATGATGGGGGGGGTGGGGCAGCAGAGAGGATTTTTTTTTCAGTCTTTAGAGGAATCACAAACAATGGAGACAAACATATTTGACAGTGATTTTTACAATGCATCTGGCAATTACCAAAATTCTTCACTGGCATTTAGCACTGTCTTGTTCTTTCTTTCTTTTTTCGTGACATTCATTTGCAGTTACATTGTGTGCTGCTCTTCTTAAAAACGAAGTATTGTCTTTGACTATAAATGTGTGGCTCTATATCACAGTCCTCTTTGCATATGAGTTTGAGGTACATTGAAATAAGCAAATCCCTTCCTTAATCCGCTGCAAATCAGCTGAAACATTTAAAATATACACAAAAGGTACTACATTTTTCTTCAATTTAATTGAAAAGTATTCAGTGACTGACAACTGGCTTGTGAGGGAGGCTAGTGGTAGGTGTTGCTGCTGTTATTTGTTTTTAGTTTTTAAATCTCCAGCCTAGCTGGTTCACCCCTCATCAATTTCTTGCTTTCCCCCTTGTTGCTTTGTGAACCCCAGAATGCAGAGCACACCAGAACAGTATCATGCTTAGTTATGAAAAGCTTCAAATTGCTACCTATGACAGTCACTTAACAGGGTATCTGAAGTATGATTATGCCCCTCCTCTTATGCTAACTTACCATCATCTGATTCTTTTGGTTTTATTTTAAATGAGATAAAAATAGATGATTATGAACATGATTTTTCTTTATTCATCTTCATCTTTTACTAGGCCATCCTTAGGTCATTTAGGCAGTATTCATGTCTATAAATTAGAGATAGTAATATTGCTGACTTCATAAGCCCGTTGAGGGGTTTAACTATGATTAGAAATGTATAAACCTTGGTATCTGGCAGGTCCTCCAAAATACCGATTCCATATGTGGTCTGTTTATTTGCACCTGCCATGCACCAGCTATGCGCTGCACGCTGGACACTGAAGCAAGAAACACCGCTGCCCTCCTAAGACCGCACTCATGGCCCTTCCCTCACTGTCTCCTCCCCTTCTCCTCTCTTCCACTGGGCAGTTATGACTTTGCTAAAGGATGTGTTATGCCCTTGGATAGCTACTAAGTATAATGATAAAGGGAAAACAGTTGCATGTGGCTGTGATGAAATTGAGTATATGGGCTACATATGAATAGCAGTCTCATTATTTTCAGAAAAAGGGAACATTTTAATAGTAGGATCTATAAATGTCACAAGTATTTCTGGATACTTTCTTCAGTATCAGTACTTTCATTTAAAATGAGATGAATCCTTCATTTAATTTTTAAAAATTGGATGTAGGTTTTTTGAAACAGTACTATTTTTTAGACATTTCAGAAGCAATGGCCTTGAAGGACATTAAGTGCATTATTGACTTGTTTTTCAAATGACCCATAATTATATTTAATTCCTATCCTAGATAACTTTTAAAAATAGTCTGGGTTCTTCCATTTGAAGGGTTTGATTAATTTTTTTAGAAATGTTTTGAGAATGAAGGGGCAGGTGTGCAATTTTGTTTTTGTTATTTTAATAGTGCTTAGGCAAAAGCATTTGAAATGAGCCAGAAAGAGAAGATAATCTTTTTCTCAGTCATTACTTCATTTCAACTGCTTATAGAGTAGCCTATGGCAGTGTGCTGTTTTGAAGAAAAAAAATTAAACTCAAATTTCTCAGTTCTTTTGGAACAAGTCTAATAAATATTAATGAGTATATTATAATATGGAAAAGAATTCCAGTGTAGAGCTAGCAGTCACTTCATTGGAGATAAACTGGGCAAGACAAACCACCAAAGACAGAAAACTGACCCAGGCAAATTAATTGCCCTGACAAAGGCTGACAGGATAGGATGTTAACCCAGTAGTCCCAGTAGATGGCTGGTCCTCCCCTAGTGAGCAGCCATGTTATAAACTGGGCTAGAAGGCAATGGCAACCCACTCCAGTGTTCTTGCCTGGAGAATCCCAGGGACAGAGGAGCCTGGTGGGCTGCTGTCTGTGGGGCCGCACAGAGTCGGACACGACTGATGTGACTTAGCAGCAGCAGCAGCAGTGTCAGACCAACTGGGTCATTGCTGTGGTTTTGCTGTCAATCATCCTGCCTGACTGTAGAAAGCCCGACCTGGATTTTCAAACTCCATAGTGGTTTGGGGATTTTAGTGATTTGGGTAGAAAGGGGGGCTAGGGATAGCTAAGAGTCCCTACATTCCTTCTGAAAGGATGGTGAGGGTGATTTGGGGGGCTCCATTCTACCACTGGATCTCCAGAAGAGTTGAAGGTTTGGTAAAAGAAATTTAAATTTCCCCAGGGATTCCAAATTGCTTAGGAGATACTAAAGTACATTTTTAGAAGTCCCAATTTGAATAAATTGATAATTGGGATGGACTATTTAAGGCTTTATTCAACTGGAAGGTAAATTCACTATCTTCCTTATCCTTCAGCTGACTCATGAAAGTTATAATGGAGCTTCTACAATTTCCAGAAACAAAAATGTAATGCGTATGAACTTATTCTTCCCAAGATGCATTCTTCAAAATGTAGGCAGATCTCTTTGTGTATCTGTTTTTTTTTTTTTTTTTTCCTGATGTATGATTAAAGAATAATGTGCCTAACAATGACTTAAAACAACACCTGGGTTATTATGGGGGATGGACCATTGGCAACACTTTGCCCCTTTCAGGGCTAGATGACTTAATGGTTCATTAAAATCTCTGTTTTCTCAAAAGGTGTAAAGACTTAACAAGCCTTAAATTTGGTATGAGTTCTCAGCAGAGATAAAATGCTAGCAATCTGTATTAGGGTCAGGCAGGGTCTCAGCCAATTAGATTTGCAGACTTCAATGTACTACATCAAGAGGCCTCAGGACAGCAGAGAACCAAGCCCAGTTAGATAGATTTCACTTGAAATTTTAGTCATCATTAAATTTTATCATCCTATTTTACCTGAAATTTGCAACTTAATTTTAATTCCAAATTTATGACAGAATAAAAGTGGAAAATAGAATACCTTGAGAGTGAACTATTCTTGTATCTGAGTGTATGGGAGTTGATTGACTGGATTGTTTCTTTTTAGAATAAAAAAGTATAAAACCATGGCTGGTTCTGTTTATCCAAAGAGATGCAAAGTATAAGTCTTCAAGATTCAGCAGTCTCCTTGAATCAGACTTTTAAAAAAGTTTCTAAAAACCAATGCTATTTGGAAATATTTTTAAAATGCAAAGACAAAATGTAGTCTTTGAACTCTAAAGCCCAAATATTACCCTGTACAGAAAGTTTGCTAAAAACTTCAGTAGTGGAAACTAAATATGTGTTACAGCTTTTATAAATTTCTGCCACAAGGGGGGGATTTATTTCATCTGTCTCTATCCCCTTTGCAGTTGACATCATAAAAAGCAATACTTCAGAATACATCGCCTGTCCCTTCATCACAGTCTAAGCTCAGAGAGCACCTTAAGTGTTCTTGTGAGAAATGAAAACCATCAAGCCTGTTATGATGTTTCCCTGTGCTGGGTTTGGCTGGGAGTTTTGTCCACTTTTCCAGAGTCAGCTATCACCTTACGACTTGGGATAGCTTCATTTGGGTTGCAGTGTAAGTGATCAGTTCAAGACCCACTCCACAATGTATATCTGCTTGTTCTTCTCAGGTCACATCCCAAGATCAGCCTCAGACTTTGGACAGCCTACCATTAGGCTGTTTTAGTCCATTCTGGTTGCTATAACAAAAATACCATGGACTGAGTGGTTTAAACTGGAAAACAGTTCTGAAGGTCAGGAAATCTAAGATCAAGGCAGATTCACTATCTGTATTCAGTATTTATGTTGGCAGATTTAAATTCAGTATCCAGCCTTCTTCCTGGTTCATAGCAGATGGAGAGCAAGCTGGAGTCCATTGATGAGGTCTCCACTTCTGACCTAACCACTTCCCAATGACCCCAGCTTCTAATATCATCACGGGAACTGGGATTTCAACCTGTGAATTTTGTGGGAACACAAATATTTAGGTCATAACATTGTGTTTTCTTGATGAAAGTGAAAGAGAAGAGTGAAAAAGTTGGCTTAAAACTCAACATTCAGAAAACTAAGATCATGGCATCCAGTCCCATCACTTCATGGCAAATAGATGGGGAAACAATGGAAACAATGACAGACTTTATTTTTGTGGGCTCCAAAATCTCTGCAGATGGTGACTGCAGCCATGAAATTCAAAGACACTTGCTCCTTGGAAGAAAAGTTATGACCAACCTAGACAGCATATTAAAAAGCAGAGACATTCTTTGCTGACAAAGGTCTGACTAGTCAAAGCTATGGTTTTTCCAGTAGTCGTGTATGGATGTGAGAGTTGGACTATAAAGAAATCTGAGCGCCGAAGAATTGATGCTTTTGAACTGTGGTGTTGGAGAAGACTCTTGAGTCCCTTGGACTGCACGGAGATCCAACCAGTCCATCCTAAAGGAGATCAGTCCCGAATATTAACTGGAAGGACTGA
Organism: Cervus elaphus; assembly: GCF_910594005.1. NCBI lineage: Eukaryota > Metazoa > Chordata > Mammalia > Artiodactyla > Cervidae > Cervus > Cervus elaphus. The sequence goes on from NC_057826.1 coordinate 10,993,618, forward strand.
AGCTGAAGCTGAAACAGCAGTACTTTGGCCACCTGATGTGCAGAACTGACTCATTGCAAAAGAGCCTGATGTTGAGAAAGACTGAAGGCAGGAGGAGAAGGGGACAACAGAGGATGAGATGGTTGGATGGCATCATTGACTCAATGGACATGAGTTTGAGCAAGCTCTGGGAGATGGTGAAGGACAGAGAAGCCTGGCGTGCTACAGCCTATGGGGTTGCAACAAGTCAGACACAACTGATTGACTGAACATCAAGAACAAATTGTTTTCTCTATGTTTATCTATTTTATCTCCTGATAACAATGGCAGTTGTGAAAAGCAGTACTCTAATGATGTTGATGCACAGCACATTTGGAAACAATTGCTCAGAAGTGACATATTTCTGGGTGAAGCGATTTCTACCGACTCATAAAACAAATCTCTAAGGTTCTAAATATCAATTGGATATCGCTGAAAGAAAGTATAGTTCTCACATCAAGGGCTATCTCCAATTCCCATGCCTGGCTGATTTTCCAGAATGTAAATAAACAGAGCATTTCCCTAGTCTGGGATCTTGGAAACTCACTCATGTTATAGTTCAGTCTATTAGCAAATACTTATTTAGCATTTGTTAATTCCTATCAAGATTGTGCTAAATCAATCCCAGAGGGTGATGATCTGTACATTAAGGAGAAGAGAAAAAAAAAAATCACCCTCTGTCTTGTTAACGCATAATGTTAATAGCTACCAAGCAATTCTTTTGTGTCATACACTGCTAAAACTGCTAAAACTTCTGCATGTGTGTCATTTGCTCCTTGCCACAACCTGTGAGATAATCTTGTTCTCATTCATAGATAAAAAGGCGAAGGTGCATAGCTTGTTGAGCCAGTAAGCGGCAGGGCTAGGACTTGTGTTAGAATTCGTTCGTCGTCCTCTGCGCTACTGTACTTACGTGCCTCATGACCTTACGGAGGTCAGAATTTCTTCACTTTTTGTTTGGGTTCCTGGCATTTCTGCCTTTAAACATCTTCCATTTTTTTCTGTTAGATTTATTGTCAAACAAATAAAGCATTTATTGCGGTAAAGTCACCGACTCAATGGACACGAGCTTGAACGGGCTCCAGGAGTTGGTGATGGACAGGGAGGCCTGGCGTGCTGCGGTTCATGGGGTCGCAAAGAGTCGGACACGACTGAGCGACTGGACTGAACTGTGGTAAAATACTAACTAACCCCCTCAAGAGAAAAAGACTATAAGTAGTGAAACAAATTTGAGAGAGTGCATTAAATAAGTCGGGCAATGCTGGGGTATTATTAGTGAAACTTCTTCCTGCCTTTCTGTAACTTTAAATCTGCTTATAAACCCCTAGACCCTCAGCTTACATGTGTAGAGTGACTTAACAGTGTTGCTGTCTATCTGGCTATGAGTACGTGAGGAAGATTTCAATTCCTGGTGCAAGATTACGAGTAATCCAGTAATCTCAAACACTTCTAGGAAGGAGAAGTTTTTTTTTTCTCTTTCATTTTTCTTTTTCAATTCTGCACCTTTTCTTTTTGCTTATTCATCACGTTTTAAACAAACAGACTGAAGAAAGTTGTTATTAAAGCCCTCCTTAGGCTTCTTCAATTTCAGTTTTAAACCAGGTTCAAAATATTCTGGCAAAAATTAAAGGCAACACTGAAAACGTTTGCATAAATTTTAAGTTGTGCAAAATGCCATAGAACTAAACTGAGCTGAAAGAATAACTAATAAGCATCTCCTTTTATATCTTTGTCCTTTTATCCTGATTGGTGATTATTTTGGTTTTAAAAAATTAATTCTGAAGGGCATTCCTTTGCCAGAGTATCTGCCTTACACTTACTATTCTAAGTTTAATTTGTTAGAAGTTCAGTGTTTACTTTTAAAAGTGTAAAGCCAAAAAAAAAAAGTGTAAAGCCTTATTAACATGCTAATAAATAACATTTGATGTCTATTAGTAATATTTCTATATTTGCCCATAAAATGAAATAAAAACATACTACCTACAAGGGATTCCATGTCTTTACTACATTCTGTTTATACTTGAAACCACTGGTTCTCATTTCATTGTTACAGAGAACTAATAAACTTGTCACAAATGGAACCAGGTTGGAGGAAAGAGACCATTTATGGGCTCAGTGATGAATCTAATCTCCTGTAGCTCAGACCTTAAAGAACTGAGAGACCAGCACTATAGAGATGCCATTTAACTGCACAACATCAGTGCTAATTAAGTGTAGAGCTTTGCTTTCCTATACCTTTTCTTCTGCTCTTTCCCTCGTGGTATTGACTGTGTGCTTTCTGGTGGCCTAATGTAGACCCAAAAGTCAGAAAGAGTTGCAACCTACTTGAGAAAGTCATGGCAAAAATATAATCCTTTTTATTACACAGTGAAATAAATATTATAATGTATACAGTTAATGGTTTTTATTTGAACATTATATTGTATTGTGATATAGTGTTTTTTAACACTGTCACATGACAACTGTCAAAAATGAGGTTTTTAGAATGCTCTTCTGGCCTGTGTAATTTTGAGAAAAGACTCTAGAACAGTTTTCCAGGATATCCCACTGGGATGTAAAATGCGTACAAAAATAACCCTGATGGTAACACTGCCATTTATTGACTATTTGCTCATAAATCTGCACTGTCAGCAAGTGGTATTTCCACTACTCCATTCTGTAGATCTGTTAAATAAACAAATATACCTATGTATACACACATATACATCCATACCCATATATACATACACACACTTCAACTTGTCTCTCAGAGTTAGTATAGACTCCTTTGACTCAGGTGGACCCGGATTACAGTCTAAGTGCCAACATTTAATTACAATGTAAAATTTAAAGTACATATATGTTTGAAGTCTGTTTCTCTGATTTAAATGAATGAAATTAATAATTTTCACCTACTGAGGGTTTTTGTGAGCATTAAATGAGAACATACATGAGAAACACCCAATACAGTTTTTGAAAATAATAAGCTTTTAATAAATAGTGTTGATTTTTATGATACTGGCAATTTAAAGGAGTGTTTTCTTTAGCAACCACGGTGCACATTCCAGTGTCTTTTTATTCATTAAATTAATGAAATTCTTTCCTATGACGGGACCTGTGCCTTTGCTACTGTACATAATGCTTTTCCCTTCACTCTTTCAGTGATAGCTCTTTTTCATCCTTTAGAGTCTCTGCTCAAATATCACCTCTTCTTGGGAACTAAACCTAATTAACCTGTCTAAAGCAAACCTCCGCCCTTACCCCCCATGACAGTTCCTGGGTATCTGCTGCATTCATGTTCCTGTCTTCTTTGATACGTAGGCTCTGTGAAGGCAGAGAGACCTTACCTTTGTTGTTGATAACTGTATACTCAGTGTCTATCACAGTGTGTCTGTCAATAAACATGGATGAATGGGTGAATTAATTAAATGAATAAATGAGTGGAAGGGAGGGAGGTAACAAGAAAGGAAGCAATGAAGCGGGGAAAGACACCAGAAGGAAAGAACAAATGGTGGATAAAAGAGATAAAGGACAAAAGGAAGAAACTTACATGGCCTGAGGAATGGTTTAAAAGTTGAATAAAAATTTTCTGGTTCTTACTTTATTTTCTTATCCCTGGTCAGTATGTCTCACCTTATCTACTCCTTCCAGAACCTTACAAGGTTTGCTCCAGGGTGACCTCTGTGAGACTGGAAGTAATTCTCATAGGACACCAACACCTTAGAAAGGAAGGTGGCCAAACTTCCTGTAAAGGACCAGGTTCTAAACATTTTCATACTTTCACAGGCCATACGCTCTCTCATGCAACAACTCAACTCTGACATCGTAGAATGAAAACAGCCATATAAAGTTTGTAAAGAAATGAGTGGGCTATGTTCTAACAATACTTTATTTATGGAAGGTGAAATTTAAATTTCTTATAATGTTGACATGTTGTGAAGTATTGATTTTTTTCCAACCAAGTAAAAATGTGAAAACCATTCTTAGCTGGTGGACAGATAAAGACAGGCAGCAGGTTGAAGTGACCTACTGTCCTACCTTGCTGACCTCTGCCTTGGAGTAAACTATACTTTATGGTTTTCAGTCTCAAAAATGTCTGTCTTTTGAAAGATGAACTGCCGAGGGGAATTAATGTTTGAATTCTTCCTCAAAGAATAAATTTCTGTTGGTAGAATTTTAAATAATTTTGCAAATTGAAGGAAAGTATAATTTGGGGTATTCAGTCAGACCTTCCTGAACTGTCGAATCACACTGCATTAGTGGTCTGTTATCCACAGGTAAGGTTATTAGTGTTAAGGAGCTTTCATTACTAGCTAAACTGCCCAGGTACATCTGCTAACAACTCACGTCTTATTTCCTCTCTCATTCCATAGACTTTGGAATCTGGGATCAGTTTCTTCCAGGGATGATTTTGAAAGCAAAACAGCTGGGGATATTTTGAAATTAATCACTACTCTCTTATTTATAATCCTGAAGAGTAAAATATTTTAAAATTCAAATAATGTTTTCCCTAAAATTTGTGACTTTCATTTGGGTAACCAGTTATTTGAGAGAGCATTTTAAAATCCTATGTGAGGTCATTTTCTCTAAATGCAGAAACTTTAAAAATCATTAGAAATTATTATGATCCTCTTAGTGTTGTTTTTATAGCTATTACTATTTATAGTGCTTTAAGTTATTTTAAGATAATAGAGCTTGCCAACACCTTTTTCTTTACTTACATTCTCTCTTAAACAGCCAAAGCTACTATTTAAAATGCCACCTTTGGAAGATGCTAGTCAGACTGCAATGAAAAATCAGGAAGAAGCTCAATTTGAAGAAAAAGCAGTTAAGTATTTCATAGGTAGACTATTTAGGATACTTGGAACTGAATTGTCAAAATACATCTACTTTATTTCAGGACATACAGGGTAAGTTAGCCTTCAGGTATGCTTCTCAGAAATTCAACTGAAAACTAAGTTGTTGGGCTTTTTCCTCCAGTTTTCGTAGATGCTAAGAATAGTGCACCGTTGACTATCAGAATACGGATAATCTAAGGCTTGTTTTAAATCCTTTACCCATCTTTCTCTTCCTACCTGTACTTGTATATTTAAAAAAATGGAGATCAGTAATTGTTCTAAGCTTAGTCAAACTGAATTAGAAGCAAGAAAAGCCTGAGTTTTGTCAGCCAAATATATTATTTTATAAATAGAACAACTGTTTTATATCTTAATGTTAATTCTGAACAGCAGTCCTCTCTTTGTATGGAATGGTGAGAGAGATCTGTACACAGTAGCCCACAGAAGGAATGTGGGTGTGAGGATGAGAGAGTCTCTAATACCATGTTCCTTATATTTTAATTCCTGGAAAGAATTGAGTAAATGACTCTACATGTAAATTAGGATGTGGATTGTTGGAATTGCTCAAAGGTAAGCAATTTAATTCCCAAGGTGGACTGTTATCTTTGTGTTATTTCATGACTTAGCCATGTGACATGTGTGGTAGTCGACAATAAAGTGCTGAAAGTAAAATATTCAAGAGGAAGCAGCTTGGGACAAAGGGTTCTGTGTTTCTGAGGGTGTCCTTGTGAAAATTCTTCACTTGGAAGCCCAAGAGATGTGTACACTTGAGGAAAACAAGGATGTTAACCTCAGGGAGCCTCATTAGATCAGCTATGTTTGGTGGCAGTCAGATACACACCCTGAAAAAAAAAAGCACATTCTATTGTTTTCCACAAGTTATGCATAACAAAAACCTACTCATAAATTTCCCATAATCACCACTGCACTATGATTTGCATAAGAGTTCAGAGCATATTCAGCTGATATATGACTAGCCTCACAACTGGAGACATGTACTTTATTTCTCAAATCGTAAATCCTTGAAAAAAAAAAATGATATGTTGGTTTCTGGGTTGTTAGCTTTTCCCCCTAGTACTCAACTCCTATTCCTGCATCACTTTTTGGGGACAGTCAATCTTTGGAATTATGTTGGTTGTCATTTGCATTACCCCAACCACAATCATAGCCTTTATATTATCCGCAAACAACTTTTAGTTGTGCTCCAGCCTTAGATGTCATTCACTGAACTCTTGTTGCGTGTTACGGGAAGTTTCCCTGTGGAACTGGGCAGTACCAGCAGAAAGGGAATTCTGTCTTTTGCTCTTCGTCTGGGATGTGGTCTTATCCTTTAGGTGCACAGCTATGCAGCATGTTACGTTGTGCATTAAAGAAGAAACTTAACAGTGATTCTTCATTTTAAAGGGGAGGGTTGTGGGGGGAGAAATCTCATGCGTTGCTTTGTGATCTGAAACATAAAGGGTCAATCTGAGATTTTCTCGGTATTAGTTTCATACTATTGAATGGAAATGTTTACAGGAACCTTAAGCAAAGCCTGTCTCTAGCCTTTCTGGCTGCATTTTCCTGTGGTAAATCTGTTGAAACCGACCAACAGAGCCCCATGTCCATATCTTTCTCTTCATCTTTCTTCTCCGCCCCCACAAACCCACGTACACATCGCACTTCAATGGAAGTGCAACCTCAGCTTTTCCTGAATAGTGTTGAATGGAAGTGCAGTAGTCAGTAATGACCTCGTAACAAACAGTCTCACAAACCGAATCACCAGCCTGAGAATACAGCAGAAAAAAGTTCCAGAAGCATAGCTGGCTGCCTCAGCTCTCTATTTGGCAATGATAGTGGATGAGAGAACAGATCAGAAATGTGGAGCGCACACTCTGACTCCGTTCCTAAATTTTGTGATAGTTCCTGCTCCTGATTCTCTAGTCCGCAAGGATAGCAAGGATCATTACTAGACTAGAAAGTGATACATCACTTTAAACTGGTTTTTCTTGATAAATCAAATGTTGGATTTTCTTACTGACAATGTTTTAGATAAAATCCTGATGACTTCCTGTGGTTTTCTTTCTGCCTTTCCGTTATGCTATTTTGAACCCTGAAGTAGATTATTTGAAAAGACACATAAGCAGCTGGTGAAATGAATTAACAAAGATTGACTGTAGGTATCTAATGCTGGCTAACTTGAGAGTCCCTTGGACTGCAAGGAGATCCAACCAGTCCATCCTAAAGGAGATCAGCCCTGGGTGTTTATTGGAAGGACTGATGCTGAAGCTGAAACTCCAATACTTTGGCCACCTCAGGCGAAGAGTTGACTCACTGGAAAAGACCCTGATGCTGGGAGGGATTGGGGGCAAGAGGAGAAGGGGGCGACAGGATGAGATGGCTGGATGGCATCACCGACTCGATGGACATGAGTTTGAGTAAGCTCCGGGAGTTGGTGATGGACGGGAGGCCTGGCGTGCTGCGATTCATAGGGTCGCAAAGAGTCGGACACGACTGAGCGACTGAAGTGAACTCAACTGAAATTGAACACTAGATAATGGGAAACCACTGCAAGTTGCTCTAATGTCATTCATTCTGAAGTTTTTTTAAAATACAGAGTAACTTCATCTGACTTTGAATAGACAACATGCAGTTTTATGTATGGATCATTGACTCATGTATACTCAAAGCCAAGCTATGCTACATCTTAAAGTTGTTTTTATTTTAGTGTTGCAACATTGTGATTGTTTACAATTTTTACCTATTTTAATTTTTTAGAATAATGCAAGAAACAGTGACTTTTTGTGGTGATTAATAAAAGCCTTTTCTTTCATTCTAATATCTTGACACATGAAGAATACATTTGAAATTATTCCTCTTTTAATTACCAAAATTTGATTGACAGTTTGCTGAATGTAACGAGTTGTCATGTGGAAATGCATAAAGGAAAAATGGGACACATTTTCCTTTCATTTGCTATCTTTCATATAGGAAGCAGCAGGTAAGGTGTGGGTGTTCTTTACACTGAGTTAACATTGACAGGAAAAAGCCCTGCAGTTCTCTCTCTGGGTGAGGAAGCTGAGTGGACTCTTCTCCCAGAGGACAAGCGTCGTGCTTTTAGCACAGTGGTGAGAGGAAGTCCTCATTGTAGATTTTCTTCTTTGAAGGTGATACGTCCATCATGGCCCTTCAGTCCCAGAGAAGTTTCCAGAATTAGTCTATACTTGTACTGTTTCTTAGAGTTGGAAAAAGTAGAGACTCTTGTTATATTTTTATACCATTATTGTGCATTTTTTTGTTTGATAACAAATATATTTCAAACATGCTTGAAAAATACTGTATTATGAAAAAGTCAGTAGATGTGTACAACTACACTTACCAGAAGCAGAAGAACTCTTGAGTATTTAGACCTAAGAACCTCTATTTCATTTCTCAGGTGGGACGGATGAGCCAATGTGGGTCGTTGACTGGCTCAGCTGAGTCAAACAAGCTGTTAATGATCAGGGATGCAGATACCAACTATCCATTTAGCACTCATGTCCTAACTTAGCTCACACATATGTTCCCATTTCCTGTGATGCTAGTGAATTTGCTTTGGTTTATTCATAAATTCTAATGTACACCCCATTGTGACCAAGTAGCAAAGGAATATGTACAGTTCAAGATAGGTTGATAGCCTCGGGATAAAAAGTTAAAATAAATCTTTTTTTCATAGTACATGTGCTATTGGCCTCCCAAAAATACAACTCACCTTACTTGATCTGTCAAGCCCAAAATAAATTAAAAAGTGATTTTTAGCATTATTGTTTTCAGTTAGAAATAGCATGCAATATTAACACTAGAGGATAATAACAGTATGCTTCATTGTAACTCAAGGACTATGCAGTGACTGTATGTATAATCCTTAAAAGTAAATATTAAAATAATTGTTGCCCTTTTAGATTTTTTGTAGACCAAGAGAGGCCATTCCTAGGCAGGTTGATAAGAAGTATGGGGTCCCTGAGAAGGAGAAAGGGATCTGGGGCTCTCGAAGCAGAGACTGGGGTCTGGAATTTTAAAGGAGGGGGAAAGGACAAACATCTTTTTTTTCCCTCTACATTCCTTAGTCTTAGACACATAAAACATTTTTTTTCTTTAAGCCCAGAACTGATGATTACACAACAAACAACTCAGTTTAAACTCTGTAAGAAGGATTATATAACAACAATATATCCTACTTGAGGACAGTTTCTCCTCCTGAAAACCTTGTGGCTAATCCTGTTATCTTAAAATGCAAATTATGGGAATGGGTCTAGTAAGATCTTTACAACCTTGAGACATTGCTTTGATTTATTGTAGTAACTAATTAAGAAAGTATATAGCTCCTTTGCTAAGACTAGCGAGGGGGGCACGCTCTGTCCTCCTTCTGATGTCTGTGTCAGAAGCTTTCTCTGTCCCTTTTCCACTTTAATAAAACTGCTACGCAAAAGCTTTTGAGTGATCAAGCCTGGTCCCTGGTCCCAAAGCTAAATCTTCTTCTTCGGAGACCACGAATCCGACATCGTTCACCGTCAGCTATCAAGACGTTTCCCTCCTTGTTGTTGTTCAGTGGCTGAGTCGTGTCCGACTCTCTGTAACCCCATGGACTGCAGCACGCCAGGTTACTTTGTCCCTTACTGTCTCCTGGAGTTTGCTCAAATCATTCCGTTGACTCAGTGGTGCTATCTAACAATCTCATCCTCTGTTGCCCTCTTCTTATTTTGCCTTCTGTCTTTCCCAGCATCAGGGTCTTATCCAATGAGTTGACTCTCCCCATCAGGTGGCCAAAGTATTGGACCTTCAGCCTTAGCATCAGTCCTTCTAATGATATTCAGTGTTGATTTCCTGTAGGTTGGCGAATTTGATCTCCTTGCAGTTCAAGGGACTCTCAAGAGTCCTCTCCAGCACCACAGTTTGACAGCATCAAACTTCAGTGCTCAGCCTTAAATATGGTCCAACTGTCACATCCATACATGACTACTGGAGAAACATAGCTTTGACTATATGGACCTTGGTCATCAAAGTGGTATCTTTGCTTTTTAATATGTTGTCTAGGTTTGTCATAGCTTTCCTTCCGAGGAGCAAGCGTTTTAATTTCTTGGCTAGAGTCACCATCTGCAGTGATTTTGGAGCCCAAGAATGTAAAACCTGTCACTGCCTCCATTTTTTCCCCATCTGTTTGCCGTGAAGTGATCAGACTCTTGAGGATGAGAGTGAAAAAGCTGATTTAAAACTCAACATTCCTCTTCCCTTTCTGTCATTGGCGTGGTACCATCTGCATATCTGAGGTTAATGATGTTTATCCTGGAAATCTTGATTCCAGCTTGTGCTTTATCTAGCCTGGCATTTTGCGTGATATATTCTGCATATAAGTTAAATAGAGTAACAAAATACAGCTTTGTCATACTTCTTTTCCAATTTTGAACCAGTCAGTTGTTCCATGTAAGGTTCTAATTGTTGCATCTTGACCTGCTTACAGGTTTCTCAGGAGATAGGTAACATGGTCTGGTATTCTCATTTCTTTAAGAATTTTTTACAGTTTGTTGTGACCCACACACTCAAAGGTTTTTGCATAGTCAATGAAACAGGAGTAGATGTTTTTCTTTAATTCCCTTGCTTTCTCTATGATCCAAAAATGTTGGCAATTTGATCTCTGGGTCCTCTGCCTTTTCTAAACCCAATGTCCATCTAGAAGTTCTCAGTTCATATACTGCTGAAGCCTAGCTTAACAGATATTGAGCATAACAATACTAGCATGCGAAATGAGCACAATTGTGTGGTAGTTTGAGCATTCTTTCCATTGCCTTTCTTTGGGATTGGGATGAAAACTGACCTTTTCCAGTCCTGTGGCCACTGCTGAGTTTTCCAAATTTTCTGGCCTATTGAGTGCAGCACTTTAACAACATCATCATCTTTTAGGATTTGAAGTAGCTTAACTGGAATTGCATCACCTCCGCTAGCTGTGTTTATAGTAATGCTTCTGAAGGCCCACTTGACTTCACACTCCAGGAAGTCTGGCTTAAGGTGAGTGACACACCATCATGGTTATCCTGGTCATTAGGCCTTTTTTGTACAGTTTTTCTGTGTATTCTTGCTGCCTCTCTTAATCTCTTCTGCTTCTGTTAGATCCTTACAGTTTCTGCCCTTTATCGTGCCCATCCTTGCATGAAATGTTCCCTTCATATCTCCAATTTTCTTGAAGAGGTCTCTAGTTTTCCATATTCTATTGTTTTCCTCTATTTCTTTGCATTGATCACTCAAGAAGGCCTTATGTCTCCTTGCTATTCTCTGGAACTCTGCATTCAGTTGAGTACATCTTTCCCTTTCTCCCTTACTTTTTGCTTCCCTTCTTTCCTCAGCTGTTTGTAAAGTTTCCCCAAACAACCACTTTGCCTTCCTGCATTTCTTTTTCTTTGAGATGGTTTTTTCACTGACTCCTATACAGTGTCACGAACCTCTGTCCATAGTTCTTCAGGCACTCTGTCTACCAGATCTAATCCTTTGAATCTATTCCTTACCTTCACGGTATAATCATAAGGGATTTGACTTAGGACATACCTGAATGGCCTAATGGTTTTCCCTGCTTTCTTCAGTTTAAGCCTGAATTTTTCAATAAGGAGCTGATGATCTGAGCCAGAGTCAGCTCCTAGTCTTGTTTTTGCTGACTGTATAGAGTTTTTCCATCTTCAGCTGCAAAGAATATAATCAGTATGATTTTGGTATTGAACATCTGGTGATGTCCATGTGTAGAGTCTTCTCTTGTGTTGTTGGAAGAGGGTGTTTGCTATGACCATGCGTTCCCTTGACAGAACTTGTTAGCCTTTGCCCCGCTTCATTCTGTACTCCAAGGCCAAACTTGCCTGTTACTCCAGGTATCTCTTGATTTCCTACTTTTGCATTCCAGTTCCCTTTGATGAAAAGGACGTCTTTTGTTGGTTTTAATTCCAGAAGGTCTTTTAGGCCTTCATAGAACCCTTCAACTTCAGCTTCTTCGGCATTTGTGGTTGAGGTATAGACTTGGATTTCTGTGATATTGAATGGTTTGCCTTGGAAACGAACAGAGATCATTCTGTCGTTTTTGAGATTGCACCTGAGCATTGCATTTTGAACTCTTGTTAACTATTAGAGCTATTCCGTTTCATCTAAGGCATTCTTGCCCACAGTAGTAGATATAATGGTCATCTGAGTTAAATTCACCCATTTTAGTCCGTTTTAGTTCACTGATTCCTAAAATGTCGACGTTCACTCTTGCCATCTCATGTTTGACCACTTCCAATTTACCTTGATTCATGAACCTAACATTCCAGGTTCCTATGCAATATTGTTCTTTACAGCATCGGACTTTACTCACCACCAGACTTCACTTTCATCACCACTTTACTTTCACTACATCCACAGCTGAGAGTCATTTTTTCTTTAGCCCAGCCACTTCATTTTTTTCTGGAGCTATTAGTAATTGCCCTCCTCTCTTCCCCAGTAGCACATTGGCACCTTCCAACCAGGGGGCTCATCTTCTGGTGTCATATCTTTTTGCCTTTTCATACTATTCACGTTCATGTGGTTCTCGCAGCAGGAATATTGGAGTAGTTTGCCATTCCCCCTCCAGTGGACCATGTTTTGTCAGAACTTTCCATTGTGACCCATCCATCTTGGGTGGCCTGCATGGCATGGCTCATGGCTTCATTGAGTTATGCAAGCCCCTTCTCCATGACAAGACTGTGATTTTCTGAGACTTTCCCCTTCTAAAATAGCACTAAAAAACAGTGGGAAAGGGAATCTTCAATCACAAAAAAACCTGATAGCAATAAAACCTATTTTTTCCCCTTAGAACTTTTCCTTCAAAATATTTGAAGGAAATTTCTCCTCTGATTTTTAACCTTCCACTCCCAATTGTTCCTTTACTTGTTGTCAAGAAGTGCTTCATACAGGAGAAATAGATTTGTTCTAATACAATAATTTATTTGGTCTAATAAATTAATTCTTACATCCTATTTCAAGTATCTTTAAGTAAAAATACTTGGACACCTATGGGTGGGTTCTGAGAGTCTGCAGTTCCCCTAAAAGTGTATGCAAAATTATATGTGTCATGTATAGTGTTCATTTTCCTGGGGGAAAAGTTCTCAAAGTCCATGATTGCAAAAATAAGAACCACTAATTTATTAAAACCACCTGAAATTGCATTATAGTGAGAGTGTCTTTATTACTTCTGGAGACTTTCTTCTCTCTCTACTCGTCTCACCTACCAACTCCTCTTTCAGTATCTTAAGCAATTCTTTTTAGGATCTAAGCTTGAGAGTGTGGTAGGAGAGAAGGCAGAGTATTGAACCTGTAGACTGAGCTTTAGATAAAATTTGTTGAAATGAAAATTGGAGATTAAACAGCAACAATAGAACACTACAGGTCCAGTTCTAGTGAGTGAGAGAGGATAGGGAGAATATAAATCAATTTTGGTATAATTACATATTCATTCCAGGACATATACTAGTCTTTCTTCATAGACTGGCTTAAATTACCTCTATTCTAATGATAAGAACATGAGAGGAAGTATGCACATATTTTGTTTGAGAACAGGGATTTTCAATAGGCTAATTCTTTTATATGCAGAATTATAATAACTAATCTTGTCTGCCAAAAAAGAAGTCAACTTCAGCCATTTAAATTTCAAAATACATTTCTTAAATTTTAAAAGCAAGTTAATAAGTTCATAAAGATTAGGAGTAGTTTCTTATTTTTATAGCCTGTAATTAAAGCCAAAAACTGCAATTTAGAGAAAGCTCACTGATTGGCAACAATGACTGATATCCTATTAGCTGTTGTTGATTGGCAAATTGAATTATTTAAATTCAGGTTAATGAACTGCATTTCCTGTTTCTCTAATTTTCTCATTTTTTTCAATATATATTCTTTCATTGAAAGCTATTTCAGTACCATTTTGGAATGGAGTAGGTTATAGACAAACAGATGTAACTAAATTGCATTGAAACAGATTATTTATTGGTCTTTATATTTTAATGAAATTGAGATTTTTTTTTTCTCCCCACCATTTGTGTTTTAGCCTTACAGACTAGGCATATGTCAGCTTAGACTGCTGTACCAAATTACTGTAGCCTGGATTCTTAAGCAGCAAACATTTGTTTCTCACAGTTGTGGAAGCTGGCAGTTCCAAGATCAGGGTGCTGGCAGGTTCTGTCCTTGGTGAGGGACCTCTTCCTGGCTTGTAGATGGCCATGTTCTCATGCCTTAGTGTGGCAGAGAGCAGAAGGAGAAGCCCGCATTCTGTATCTCTTCTTAGAAGAGCACTAATCTCCTGAGGGCTGTCTCCTCCTGACCTGATCACCTCCCAAATGTCATATATGCAGAGACCATCACTTTAGGGACTGGGGTTTTTAGCACATGAATTTTGAAGACACAAACACATAGTCCATGACAGTACACATTCCTTTTAAAATCCTGTAACAAATATTTAAATAAAATGAAGATACTAATACATAAATCATATAAGTTTTATCTTTCCCGAACACTGAGCTATGAATTAAAACAGAATTTAATTCAGTTGTACCATTTTGGCATCACATGAAATCATTGATTGCAAACCAGCTGTATGTGTGCTTTAAAAATATGCTAATTTTAAGTAACATGAGCCCCATAAATACATGGTGTGGGGAAAACTTAAGGCCCAAATAGTGGCTGTAAATATTTTCAGCCTTCCAAGATGGTTCATATAAATGCAGCACTACCCAAAGACTGTCTAATGAGGTTCTGTTCAATCTGCAAAGGATGATAAAGCTTTGCTGAATGGTTTTGTCCCAGATGTACTGTGAATAAGATGCCTGGTAACAACAGATCAAAGCCCCCTAGAGGCACTATATGCATTTATTACGAGCTACTCAAATGTGACAGTACCCAAGTCACCAATAAAATAGCAGTTATTTTATGAAAATTATGGGGGTGACGGTGAGGTTCTCTCAAGTATGCCAACAAAATGCAATTAAACAGATTATACTGCTAAAAACAGTCTGCTTTGGGCTGCTTTGGCATAATATTAATATATTGGTTTAACTTGTGCCCGCACAGCCATATGTTTAAAGGGGCAGAAATGTCCAACCTAGTTTCCCAGTCTGAATGTTGGAGGCTGGGTTGCAGAAATCCTCAAAGGCAAGGCCTTGGTGAGGCTGGGAGAATCTTGGGGAGGGGAGGGCTAGGTTATGCTCCTAAGGGTCATGGGTCCCTGTCAGTGTCTGCAGGGTCTCAGAGATCTGAGCTCAGTGGCTGGCTGTACCATTTTCCCTCCTTACCCTCTAGCACAAGTGATTAATTTAATTAAACGAGAGAGATCCAGATTTTATATATCTTCTTCAACTGCTTAAAATGAAAGAATAGAAAAACGGCCTTTATCCTCATAAAAAGCATGGCTTTACAGTTCCTTGAATTTTCAGACTCTCTTCCCAAATTCAGCTTTAAAAAAAAAAAACAAAAAAAACTTTTTGTATATAGCTGTTTCGCTTTGGGAAGAGTTGAAGACACAGCTGTTGGACTGAGAATGAAACCATTCTTAATCATTTAGCTTTTAAAGCAATATTATCAATGACTCTTTTTAAAAACCAATGTGTCTGTGAATCCTTCTAAGATACTGTAAGTGACGAAGACCCACCTGGGTTCAGGACTGCCTGCATGTAACCTGTCATTCTCATTTCTCCGGCCTTGTTTCAGTTAACCGTGTACTTACTAATTTTAGTTGGCGATGTCACTCTTAAGTCTGAACTTGACTTCCCTTGAGAGCGCACTCTGTGCTGGGTACCTAACTGAGAGCAAGTGTGTGTGCTGAATTCCTTTTTTATATCACTACTATTGTCTGGTTGTGGCTCATATGTTCAGATCTGTCTAATAGCTATGTTTTATTAAATAGACATACTTTTACCAATGCAGAAGTCTTAGAATCTATTTCACTCAGTAACCAAGCCTGAATTTATGGTGTTTACAGTTAAATTAAACCTTGTAGTCCTAACACTAGTCAAGGTGAGAAAAGTAATTGTTTCATGACTGTTTTTCTCTTAGAGAGATTATCCTGAGTAGGAGTTTTCATCTTTTACATTTTAAAAATGTTAATAGAAGATAAATGGAAAAATCCAAAAACCAAACTTGAAATGATATTTTAATGGCTTTGTTTTTATAATTATATATTATGCTTTATTTGCAGGACCGTGTAAATGCCTTAGAAACGGTAAGTTGGGTCATTTTCTTTCTCCTTCTATCAGAATTACTGCTGGGTACTGTTGTGGATTTCAGAGCACTCCCCAAAGGAAGCAGTTCCAGAAAGCATTTCTAAAACTTCATCTAAGATTCAAAGGGAACAATAAGCTAAATTATACCTGAAAGGTATGTAGATACAGACTTTTAAAATGAAAATAGCATTAAGAAAAAAAAATGTGTCTAAGTGGTCACTGTTGTCTCAAGACAAATGGTGCCAATATATACTAATTTATGGAAAACACAATTAGCTTAAATGTAATTATGTTTATTTGTTTCTATATTTCCCAATCACTAAAAGGACTAGTTGATAAGATACTGAAATTAGGATGCCATTTTATCCTTTGAACTTTTGGAGTGTAGACAGTCAATATTTTTTTCCATATTCAAATAATGATAAAAGCTATTTAGCCTTTTTTTTTTTAATAATCTTACTTGCAGGAATCTGGTGTTAGGAAATCATTGTTTTAAGGGCACATATGTAAAGGTTATATGCTTGCAACATTTATTGGAAAATGATTTACATATTTTTAAAAAGAAAGAAAGAGGAGAAAACTTATTGTTTAATATCAATAAAGTAATGGTTCGATAAAGTGTGAAATTCTGCCCAAAATGACACGATGATTATGGAAAAGGCTTATTATATCATTTTAATGGAAGCAAATTTAAGATATAAAATGACATGTATACTTTAATGATAACATATGATGTATGAAAAAAGAATAGAAGCAAGCAAATCTCATAATAGTGACTTGTTGGAGAAGAATTGGGGCTGTGATATCACTCGGTTCTGCAATTTTTAAAAAAAAATGGTTTTATAAGTAAACGTTTGCATGATAAAGCCACACGAATTGAAAGAATTGTAGAGTAAATTATGATACCATCTACAATGAAATATTGTTCGGCAATAAAGTGTCATATGTTCAAAAATAAATATATACAGAGGGAGATATTTAAAGCTATATAGAGAATATGATGTAAATACTTGGAAATGTATATTTTGTGTTAAAAACTTTGAAAACACAAAATATTGAATGACTTGGAACTAGTCATTTTTTTAATGTTTTTCATGAGAAGGCAAACCATAAGCTTTAATAATAAGGTTAATAAAAAATAAAATATTTAATTTGTGTGAGGAAAGGAAAGATGCTAATAGAGCACATTTTAGTCCTATGTAAACAAGTGATTTTGATAGACAGCATCTAGACCCTAGTGAGTAAATAATCTATTCCTTACTTTTAACTGGGCCACTTGGAAAGTACACTTGATTTTTTCAGTTTTAGTATGATGACACTGTAAGTGAATAAAATGTCTAGTGTTCCTCTACATATATTTTACTTACCCTTAGAAAGTGTCTTGCCAATAGGATTTGGCTTATAAATTAAATTCTCTTTATAAAAGTATGAACAAAAGCAGAAAGTTTGAGGACCTGGGTGTAGCATACAAAATGCCACTTACACATTTAGTAAACCACTTATTTCTTGATTCCTTTATCTGTAAAAATGAATATAATTAAACTTGTTTTATCAGATTGCTGTGAGAATTAAGAGGAAAATATATGTGAAAATATTTAGGACCACACAAATGTTAGGTTGTCATTATATGATTTTGCTTTTTATTTCTTTTTGAATCATTTTAACTATACCAATATGTCAACATACAACATAAAGCCTGTAAAATTTATTAGTATTTGCTGGTCTTTTTTATTTCCATAATTTCTTTACTAACAGAGTACTATGATATAAAATCTTTAATGCTTTATTCTAAGGGTTCCTCTAGGAATAAAGGTAAGAATAAAAAGTCATCATGAGAAAAATAAAACTGGTTAAATGAACTAGGTTTTTTTTTTTTATTTAAACAGTGGCAGTTTTCTCAAGATGGTTTTAATTTGAAATAATTATCATAAGTAAAACCATAAAAATGAAAATGCTCACTAATAACGTTAATGCTCAAATGTTATGAAATCCTTTGACTTCATATAGCATTATAAGGAGCAGATTTAATATACTTGGTAGACTATTCAACTGGTAAAATATTTTATAGTTCATAAAATCAAATATGCTGGCAGCAGTCTCCAGATCATTTATTATTCTCTCACAACTCAGCAGTTAAACAGTAGAAAAATGTTGGTGGTCTCTCATTTGGTTTAGTTGGTATTAGGGTATGTAAGACATTGAATGTAGGATGTGTATTCTGGTGATACAGATCTGCAAAATTTGAGATTTCATTATTCCTTATTATACTTATATTAAATTAGTTTTAAAGGTTCAGTATATATAATTCCCGAAAATAAGAGCAACTTAATTTGGCTTGTCACCAATTATCTATATGCTTAGGTCACAGTTGTCTCTATTTCCCTTCTCTTTTCTTATCCTTTCCTCTTCCTTCTTCACTAGCAGGTAAGCATCTTGGATTACAAATTACATTTTATTTACAAATGCATTGCCAAGGCCTGCAAAAAATTTCTAACATATAGTTGAAAATCAATAAACATTTGTAGAATCAGAGAATGAATGTCGAACTGAATGTGTGTAACCCTCACATGGACTGTTCTTAAGAATATAAGTATACACAATACTGATAATTGAGGGGAAAAAGTACCTAGAAGCATATCAATTTATTATTTTTTCTCTAGACTTTCTGATTAGTACCACACTTTATTTGGTGTTTCACGAAGCTCCAGTGATCTTCATGAAAGTTTAGTGTGAGTTTTTCTAGGAAGGAAACACCTTCTGCCACAAGATAGTAGGTTAGTTGCCTAAATAAAGTTAAGTGATTACCTGAAAGAAATCGTGGTTGAGAGCCTCCGTTCATGGGCCATGGATGGGACTTGGTAGTGGGTATTTATTGGGCGCTACATACTACATAGACAGTGAAGAGTAGAAAAGGAAAATGAGTTGTGATCAGTTCTCTCCAGGAACTTGCACTCTAATTAAGGAGAGAAGTTACTTGCATATAAATTAATGCTGTAAGATAAATAGGCAGTGTCTGCAACATGTCAATGAAACAGTGCATTTTGTAGAAGGCATTACAAAGAAACTATAATTGTAAAATAAATTGACATCATTGCAGTCTAGGTTCATCATGGAAAAGCATACTTTTGTATTTTGAGGTTATGGCGGAGATTAGATTCATCCCTGACATGGGAAGAACCAGTGGTGTCAGGAAGAAAGCCAGAGATGACATTGTATGTTGGGGATGGAATCAAAGTTTAAAGGGAATAATGAAAACAAGAGTTTGTTAGAAGGATATTTTTTTTTTAATTTAAAGGCAAAATCATGAAATCATGACTCTCATAGAAATATAAAATGAACTCATGGCAAATGAGTTTAACTCACTAACTTAAATGAGAGAATGAGCTAGATGTTACCCACGTAAAGGAACATTCAAAGAGCACTAGAGTACTGCAGTGAATTTAAAATAGAGGGAAAATTGGCTTCTTCCATGGTGGAGGAAGGAAATCAATTGAACCCCCCTGCAGATAAAATTTCATTCATGTCTGTGTACAAGAATCATTTGCATAGCAAATTATGAATAGATCAAAGACAATGACTAATATAGAGATCCCATTGAATCAAAAACCTAGAAGGATCTGCTAGGCAACAACGAGTTTCTCATCGAAGATAACTAGTAAGTTTTTGTTCCATTTCAAAGGCTTTCACTTTTTTTTTTATTATAGACTCATTAGCTATAAAACTTTAAGAAAATGATAGATATTTTGGAGTTTTGAAATATAAACCCAGGAGTTTAGATCTGATATCAGGCATACAGGGTATTTCAAATCCTCAAAGATGATGCAGTTAAAATGCTGCACTCAATATGCCAGCAAATTTGGAAAACTCAGCAGTGGCCACAGGACTGGAAAAGGTCAGTTTTCATTCCAGTCCCAAAGAAAGGCAGTGCCAAAGAATGTTCAAACTACTGCACAATTGCACTCATCTCACACGCTAGCAAAGTAATGCTCAAAATTCTTCAAGCCAGGCTTCAACAGTACCTGAACCATAAACTTCCAAATGTTCAAGCTGGATTTAGAAAAGCCAGAGGAACCAGAGATCAAATAGCCAACATCCACTGGATCATCGAAAAAGGAAGAGAGTTCCAAAAAAACATCTACTTCTGCTTTATTGACTATGCCAAAGCCTTTGACTGTGTGGATCACAACAAACTGTGGAAAATTCTTCAAGAGATGGAAAAACCAGACTACCTGACCTGCCTCCTGAGAAACCTGTATGCAGGTCAAGAAGCAACAGAACTGGACATGGAGCAACAGACTGGTTCCAAATCGGGAAAGGAGTACATCAAGGCTGTATATTGTCACCCTGCTTATTTAACTTATATGCAGAGTATATCATGCAAAATGCCAGACTGAATGAAGCACAAGCTGGAATCAAGATTCCTGGGAGAAGTATCAGTAACCTCAGATATGCAGATGACACCACGCTTATGGCAGAGAGTGAAAAACCTAAAGAGCCTCTTGATGAAAGTGAAAGAGAAGAGTGAAAAAACTGGCTTAAAACTCAACATTTAATAAATGAAGACCATAGCATCTGGTCCCATCATAGCAAACAGATGGGAAACAATGGAAACAGTGAGAGACTTTATTTTGGGGGTCTCCAAAATCACTGCAGATGGTGACTGCAGCCATGAAAATTAAAAGACGCTTGCTCCTAGGAAGAAAAGTGATGACCAACCTAGACAGCATATTAGAAAGCAGAGACATTACTTTGCCAACAAAGGTCTGCCTAATCAAAGCTATGGTTTTTCCAGTAGTCATGTATGGATGTGAGTTGGACTATAAAGAAAGCTGAGCACCAAAGAATTGATGCTCTTGAGCTGTGTTCAAGGAGTTGGAGAAGTTCAAGGTGTTGGAAAAGACTTGTGAGAGTCCCTTGGACAGCAAGGAGATCCAACCAGTCCATCCTAAAGGACATCAGTCCTGAATATTCATTGGAAGGACTAATAATGAAGCTGAAACTCCAATACTTTGGCCACCTCATGCAAAGAACTGACTCATTTGAAAAGACCCTGATGCTGGGAAAGATTGAGGGTGGGAGGAGAAGGGGACTACAGACGATGAGATGGTTGGATGGCATCACCGACTCGATGGACATGAGTTTGAGTAAACTCCAGGAGTTGGTGATGGACAGGGAAGCCTGGTGTGCTGCAGTCCATGGGATCGCAAAGAGTCAGATTTGACTGAGCAACTGAACTGATCAGGCATACAAGCGGGGTTTCTACCTGAGTGCCAGTTCCTACTGGTGAGCATAGTACTGACTACTGAAACTTTCTGTTGGGAAGGATTCTGGGCTCCTCCTTTGGAAAGAATTACTGTGATTGCTGTTCATTCTCTGTCATTGGCATTACAAGGTCTGGAGGTGAGAGTTGGTAACAGCTATTCAACCAATAGGAAGTATTAATGGTTTTTAATCAGGGATTATGGCATGATGAGTGTGTGCACGGGAGCACAGCTGGAGCGCAGTGGTGAAAGGCTGCAAGTAGGGAAATGGAAAGTGTATGTGGAGATCATAGAGCTTCAGGGATGTGCTTGGAAAATCAGGATTTGGGACAGTGTGGTGCCAGAAAGGCAGAGCTAAAGTGAGTACCCTTATTTCTAGAAAGGAGCTGGCACACTTAGTAAGCGGGAGGTTGAGGGTGAAGAAGAGGTACAGGCAATGCAGTTAAGACTCACTTTTGGGAAATGAAAGGGAAGGGGGAAGCAGCTTGGATATATAAAGTCTGTTTTTCATATCACCCCTCAAATCTGTCTTCATTTCCATAAATGCCATGATAATTTAGATTATCATACTTTGTATTAGTTAGAGTTATCATGACCTCAGTTAAGAGAAATCCAAAAATAAGAGAAATTAGTTTCACTCTTGTGTAACAGTCCAAATATACTGCACCCATGGCAGGTAGGGTGACAGAAACTGACTTCTTTTGCTGTTTTGCTCTTCCATCTTCAGTATATTCCTTTCCCCTCCTGATCCAAGATGCCTGGTTCAGCTCCAGTCCTTAGATTTGTGTTGTAACTAGAGAAGAGAAAGACAGGGAAAGCACATATGTAGCTTGCCTTTAGTGAAAACTAGAATTTGCATGTATCATTTCTGTGCACCAAAATTTAGTGACATGATTATAACTAGTTTTAAGATTCATAAAGAACCAAATAAGCCATCGACTTTTGGAAATTTCAAAGTAAACTTCTAAACAACTCAAAGGTCAAAAAGTAAATTATAGTAGAAAAGAAACATGCTCAACTCAATAGGAATGGGTATAACCTTTGAGTTAAAATCAGACAGAATGTATAAATAATGGAAATTAAGAAACTATTCACACATTAGCATGGATGCAAAAATATTATACACAAAATATTGGCAGAATAAATCCTGGAATGTATGAAAAGGATAATTAATCATAAACACTGACAAATTACCAATTTATCAATTGAGTTTATTCCAGGACTTGAGTTGGTTTAATATTAAAAAAAATAGTATAATTCAAACAGATTAAGGGGAAATAAATTTAATAAGGTCATCTCAATAGATGAATAAGAAGCATTTTTTCCTTTGATTGGGCTTCCTAGACGGTGCTAGTGGTAAAGAACCGACCTGCCAATACAGGAGACATAAGAGATGCAGGTTTGATCCCTAGGTCAGGAAGCTCCTAGGGAGGAGGAGATGGCAACCTACTCCAGCAGTCTTGCCTGGAGAATCCCAAGGACAGAGGAGCCTGGTGGGCTACAGTCCTTAGAGTTGCAGTCAGACACTAAAGCAACTTAGCATGCAATTCCTTTGATATCATTATCATCTTCATAAACCATTTAGCAAAGAATAGAAGGGAACTTCCTTAATCTGATAAAGGCCATGTGAAAAAAGAAATTCCATGCATTCTAAAATTTCCTCTTTAAGACCAGGAGTAAGCAAAGGGTGACCCATTGTGCAGTTTGTATTACACACTGTCTTGGTGGTATTAGCCAGAGCTGTAAAACTATCATTATTTGCAAATAATAGTGTTGTTTGTATAAAAAACTCTAGGAATTTGTAGTTAAATTATGAGAAATAGAGTTTAACAAGTTTGATTAAAAAAAACACTATTTGAAAGCCCATTTTACTTCCAACTCCAGCAAAAGTTCCTAAGAAAAGGTAATTAAAAGCAATATATCAATACAAAAATAACAAAGAATGCAAAATACGCAGGAAAATATCTAACCAAAAATTCAGTCCTTTATAGGAAGACACTCTAAAATAGCCAAGATACTTCTGAAAAAAAACAAGGTGGGGGTGTTTTCCTAACATATATGAAAGTGAAAGGTGCTCAGTCATGTCCGACTCTTTGTGACCCCATGGTCTATACAGTTCATGGAATCCTCCAGGCCAGAATACTGGAGTGGTAGCCTTTCCTTTCTCCAGGGGATGCTCCCAACCCAGGAATCAAACCAGGGTCTCTTGAATTGCAGGTGGATTCTTTACCAACTGAGCACAAGGGAAGTGAGATATATATATATATATATATATATATATATATATATATATTTATATCAGTTTAGTTCAGTTGCTCAGTCATGTCTGACTCTTTGTGACCCCATGAACCACAGCACACCAGGCCTCCCTGTCCATCACTAGCTCCTGGAGTTTACTCAAACTTATGTCCATTGAGTCGGTGATGCCATCCAACCATCTCATCCTCTGTCATCCCCTTCTCCTCCTGCCTTCAATCTTTCCCAGCATCAGGGGCTTTTCAAATGAGTCAGTTCTTCGCATCAGGTGGCCAAAGTATTGGAGTTTCAGCTTCAGCATCAGTCCTGGCAATATATATATATATATATAACCTTATTAAAGTTACTGAAATTATAATAGTATAGTCTTGACACAGGAATATATAAATAGGTCAATGTTATCATACAGAGAATCCAAAAACAAATCTTGTACATAGAAGCTTGATGTCTGACACACTGCTCATCACTATCAGGGAATAAGGGTGGACTTTTTAATAGATGATATGAAAGTGAATGAAATTGAACCCCTATCTCAGATGCAAAACTGGTTGAAAGCCTAAATGTGATTGATGAAACTGTAAAACTTTAAAACACAATATAGTTTACTATCTTCATGATCTTAGGACTTTGGAGGATTTCTAGGAGGAGGGAGGCACTGAAAATAGAGATGATAAAGGAAACAACTGATGTGACCACATCAAAATTAAGAACTTCCATAAATCAGAAAGACAACATAAAAAGAATTAAAAGCAATCCACATTTAGAATTTATTCATAGCAGAAGATATAACTGACAAGCAGTTTATGTCGAATCAATTTGTATACAAATCTTATTGCTCAACAAAGCAATTAGAAAAGAATAAACAACCCAGATTTAAAGAAAAAGGGTAAAAGGCATGAGCAAGCATTTCAGTTGGAAAAGAATCATGTAAGAATATATTCAGCTTCATTCGTAATCAAAGAAATACTAATTAAAGCCACAAAAACTGCCATTTCACTTTATGTATATGTTTTGTGTACTCATTTGTATCTATGACATTTCACCAAAAAGCAAAGAGAGTAGGAACATGTTAGCAGTCCTTTTCTTTTTCTTTTCTTTTTATATCAAAATGATTAATGCTGTCCTTGACAGTAATTTCAAAGAGAGCTGGTGAGTTAGAGCATGGTCTTCTAGTAGGTCACTCCCAGGAGTACACAAAGATCTTTGAAGGGGTAGTCAGACATGAGAAGGTTTAAGAGAATCAGATGTATCCTCAGCTTCTACCTGCACTCTTAAAATAGTTCTGCTTGAGGAGGCCCTCTTACCTTTCATAACCCACCTTCTCCCACTGCACAGAAGAAAGGCTTCCTTCTCCCTTGATGGCAAATGCCCCAGGCACTTCAGGGTGCCAGAGAAGGGACAATTTATGATTTGGGTGCCTTCATGCCCTCCTTTAATCAAGTCACTAAAGTAAAGCGTCTTGTCCTTCTTGAAGTGAAGTGAAGTCGCTCAGTCGTGTCCAACTCTTTGCAACCCCATGGATTGTAGCCTACCAGGCTCCTTCGTCCATGGGCTTTTCCAGGCAAGAGTACTGGAGTGGGTTGCCATTTCCTTCTCCACTTGTCCTTCTTGGTCATGCATATATTTTTGATAAGAACAGAGTTGTATTAGATATACGGACTGTTGAGAATGAGTTGTTCTGAAGTTGACGTGTATCGTTGATTGATGTTGAGGCGGAGTAAAGATAGTTTTATTTAATGACCTCACCTCTTCCACCACCCTGCTATAATCAGAGAATGTATAGCTCCAGAAAACAAAGTTAAGAAGTGTTGAAAATAAATCGTTGAAAGCCAGTGTCTTATTTTATCCAGGTGAAAAACTCTGGCCTGGCTCCATTCCTTATCCGTCTATCTATCTTAGAATTATGGTTGAGAAGTGAGATGGTTGTCACAAGGACACATTAACACAATATGTAGAATTGAAAAATGAAGTCAAAATTTTTTTCTGCCAGAAAGTAAGGCTGATGTGGCTGATTGGTTTGACAGTGAGAACTGGCTTTGCCAGTCTGCGGCTGTAAGGTTTGGATGCAAACATATTTAATACTGAGATAAAATGGATATGTTAAAATGTTGTACTGACAGAACAGTATTGAAATTAACAAGATTTTTATTTTTTGCATATGTTAAGTTCATTGAAATATCTCTTTGTAAAAAAAGAACAGTTGTAGTCATTTGACTAGTCTTGGTAAATAAAGCCTTTTAGGTATACTTTCCAGAAACAGAAAGCGAATGACTCTAATAGCTACATTACAATTCTTTGGCAAGTCAAGTGGTTTCTAATTCTTTGCTTTCAACAACGTTGAAAGAAGACCTAATCGAGACGGTAGATCCTTAAAATTAACTTTTGATGACAGATGGCTATGTAATCTTCGCCATAAAACTAGGAAGGCCTTCAAGAAATTGCGTGACATTGTTATAACACAACTGCTTTCATTCTCATGTACTTTTTTATGTGAACAAGATTTCTCTGTGAGTAAACCTATAGGAACAAAAAACAGAAATAGAAATGAAACCTTGTCTTATGGAAAAAATAATTAGCATTTACCCTTAGATACGTAGGCTAGTTGAGTACAGGAGAAGAAGGAGTTATATCCATCCCAGTAAGAGATACACATTTGGAAGCCTTAGGGTTTTTTAACATTTCACATTTAGTTTTTTCTAAGAAATTTTAATATACATAATGCCGAATGTATGATAATTGAATCCATAATAATGTGTAACACTTCGAGCATTTTGGTCACAGAGAGTTTTAAAAATCAGTTCTTCTCTCTGTGTATATATGCATTTCTGTTGCAGAGAAGGATGAAGTGTGTAGGATAACCAAAAGTACTGCAAGGATAAAGGTATTGTATATTAGGATAAAAATCTGTGAGGGAAAACAGAGTTGAAATCAAAGTGAAAAGAAATCATATAAAATCTGTCTTTTAAAGAGGATACTATTTAGTTATTTTGTAAATGGATAAGTGGTGGTAAGAAATTAATGGAATTTGAAGTTCACTGGAGGAGCTGCTCTGCTGGTCCTGTGATTAAGACTCTTCAGTGCTCCCAGTGCAGGGGCCCAGGTTTGACCTCTTGTTAGGGAACTAGATCCCACATGCCTCATCTAAGACCCAGCACAGCCAAATAAATAAATAAGTGGGTTTTTTTTAATAAAAGTAAAGTTCACTGGACAAGTTAATATGAGTAATATAAAAGTTTTATTTGAAAATAACAGTATTTACTACATTCCAGAATTTTGATCCTTTACGACTTCCTAAACTTATAATAAAAACATCTTGACCACTTAAAAGCGTATGTATGGAAGGTGGGGGGGCAAATAAGGGATATATACAGTTTAAATAATTATTTAGGGAGGATATCATCAAACGTTAAAAAGCACTGACTTAGAGCAAATGTGTAATTGTGTGAATTGCAATTATCAGTGTTTAATCAACTTCTTAAATCAAAGTTACCTAAAACAACCTAAGTTTCCTATATTTTTAGGATATACTTACACAGAGATAACATGATTTATAGGATACATCCTAAGCTATAGCTTCTACGGAGAAAAACATACACAAATTTGCCTATCTGAGAAAAATTACAAGACACAGGAAATCTCTTAGGAATATGATTTCTACTTTTAAAAATCTATTAGAGCCTTACGCACATGTCCAAAGGATTCATTCAGCCAGTTTTAGTGATACCAGACTTGAACTATGCACACCAGTTGATCTTCAAGATCTTGATGGCAATGAGTACAAGACTTTGCCAGCATGTCTCTGGAAATTACTAAATGATGCTGTGTATTCTGACTTGACTTGTCTACTGTTGTTGGGAATTTACTTTCAATTTTCTTTCCTTCACACAATGGTGTGTGTGTGCTCACTCAGTCGTGTCCGACTTTTTGAGACCCCATACACTGCAGGCAAGAATTCTGGAGCATGTTGCCATTTCCTGTTGCAGGGGATCTCCCAACCCAGGGATCAAACCCGCATCTCTTGCGTCTCCTGCATTGGCAGGCGGATACTTTACCACTAGCGCCACCTGGGAAGCCCTGACACTATGGGTCCAGCACTAATTGTGCTTCAAGCTACTCTACAGGCACATAAGTTACTGAAGAAGAACCATTATTCTCTGTTAGGACACCAGATTCAGCTCTCAGGCACTTAGAAGTATATGGACCCAGTAGAGTTAATGTACTGACTGAAGTGTCCCGGTTTAGCTCAGGAAATAACTGACTTGAGTATGTAAATGTGGCCAAATAATGGTTAATTATCTGCAGTGCCTCTTCTAAGTATTTGTCAGAATCTTGAAACTGAGTAAGACTTGCCTTTATCTCTTTATAAAGCCAGAACTTGCTGTTTCAGAACCAAAGATCAAGCTAGGTTCATTTTTGGTTTTGCCAAGGCTATAAGCCTGTCATTGAAGTTGCCTGAAAGGTTCAGTCAAATTGGCCTTAC
Organism: Cervus elaphus; assembly: GCF_910594005.1. NCBI lineage: Eukaryota > Metazoa > Chordata > Mammalia > Artiodactyla > Cervidae > Cervus > Cervus elaphus. The sequence goes on from NC_057826.1 coordinate 11,021,669, forward strand.
CCCAAATAAAACGCAGTGTGCTCTGTACGGTTTTGACCCAGAATCAGGTGAATCTCAGCAGTTTTGGCCGAGCTACATTGTAAAATTTTGGATTTGTTCGAACTTGACACTTCCTGGGAACCCATTCAAACTGAAACCGGAAAAAGGTTTTGCACAAACCCTGTCCTAGCCCGTTCTGCCAAGTTTCCCACTGCTCTAATGTTCGTCTACCTTCTGTATATTCGCATCGAGGGCAAACGGAAATATCCTCATGAATCTCTCATGAGGGATCTTGGTTGAAACAATCTAGACATTCTCCTTTCACCACCTTGTCCCCGAACACAGAGCCCGTATTCTGCATTAGTATTAAAATGTGTATGTTTTCCAATAATGGGGTCAGCGTCAAAGGGTTAAATTTCAAAAACATGACTGTGCTTATGTTCAAATGAAGAAAGTGCTGCTGAAAGAAGCCGGCTGTTTTATACAGAGTTGCAAACCTTGTGGCAAAAGGTGATGACCAATTTAAAAGTCTAAGACTTCCTTCAGTCTGCAAAAATGGTTTCTCATAGCCCTGTCAAACTGTGCATAAATGCGGTGACATAGGAAAAGTGTCACTGAGAAATTACAGAATGAACGCAGCTTCACCAGTGGATGAATTTAGGATTATGGAATTGCTCAGTGTTTAGAGGTCAGACTGACAGCTTCATAGCTGGTACTGAGAAGTAGTCAGGATGCCCAACTGCTTGTTTAGTAATGTGTTTTACAGTCCTCTTCAAAACACTGTCAATAACAGTGCATTCTCTGGGTGAAAGATCTTACTTTGTATTGTGAGGATAGTATAAGTGTATACTATAAAACACTTTCTGAACTATCTTTCTGAAAAACATAATGCATATATGAAATGCCCTTTATTCTCTTTAAGAGAGCATATCTAGGTGAAATCTCAGAATAATAGTGTATTACATTTTTTTTAAGATCTATATCGGTATTACACCTCTAATATATAGGTGGTAGAAGTAGTGTCTGTCACATACATTTAGGAAGCAGCCTGTACATGAAAAGCTGATTTGGGCATTTTTCATTTTGTGTATCAGATTTTAACCAATTGCATACAGGTTTCAGCTGAAACTTGTTATATGCCTAGTTTAAAATGATAGAAAGGAATACAGTAAAACAGTATCTGATTTAGAGTCAAAAAAGGTGATTTCTAGTCATTTCCTCCCTGATAATCAGGTGCATAACTCTGGGCAAGTTGTTTAACCCCTCTACGTTTCTTTCTTTCTTTTAATGGTTGTATCAGATGAGGTGATATTTTTACAAGTCTTTTATCCAGTCTAGTCTGTGTTGTGGCGTGTAGTCTCTCAGTTGTGTCCAACTCTTGCGACCCCATAGACTGTAGCCTGTCAGGCTCCTCTGTCCATGGGATTCTGCAGGCAAGAATACTGGAGTGGGTTGCCATTTCCTTCTCCAGGGGATCTTCCTGACCCAGGGATCGAACCCAGGTCTCTTGCATTGCAGTCAGACTCTTTACTGACTGAGCTACAAGGAAAATCTAATCTAAGAGGAATTAGAAAATTAATCTTCAAAAATTTCTACCCTATGAAAAGTTGCTTTCAAGCAATTTACTTCATGCCTCTTAAGAAACCTGTATGCAGGTCAGGAAGCAACAGTTAGAACTGGACATGGAATGACAGGCTGGTTCCAAATAGGAAAAAAAGTATGTTGTCACCCTGCTTATTTAACTTATATGCAGAGTACATCATGAGAAATACTGGGCTGGATGAAGCACAAGCTGGAATCAAGATTGCTGGGAGAAATATCAATAACCTCAGATATGCAGATGACACCACCCTTATGGCAGTAATTGAAAAGGAACTAAAGAGCCTTTTGATGAAAGTGAAGGAGGAGAGTGAAAAAGTTGGCTCAAAGCTCAACATTCAGAAAACTAAGATCATGGCATCTGGTCCCATCACTTCATGGCAAATAGATGAGGAAACAGTGGAAATGGTGGCTGACTTTATTTTTTTGGGCTCCAAAATCACTGCAGATGGTGATTGCAGCCATGAAATTAGAAGACGCCTCCTTGGAAGGAAAGTTATGACAACCTAGACAGCATATTAAAAACTAGAGACATTACTTTGTCAACAAAGGCCCATCTAGTCAAGGCTATGGTTTTTCCAGTGGTCATGTATGGATGTGAGACTGTATGGACTGTATGGACTATAAAGACAGCTGAGAACAGAGTTATTGCTTTTGAGCTGTGGTGTTGGAGAAGACTCTTGAGAGTCCCTTGGACTGCAAGGAGATCCAACCAGTCCATCCTAAAGGAGATCAGTCCTGGGTGTTCATTGGAAGGACTGATGTTGAAGCTGAAACTCCAATACTTTGGTCACCTAATGTGAAGAGCTAACTCATTGGAAAAGACCCTGATGCTGGGAAAGATTGAGGGCGGGAGGCGAAGGGGACGATAGAGGATGAGATGGTTGGATGGTATCACCGACTCAATGGACATGAGTTTGGGTAAACTCTGGGAGTTTGCGATGGACAGGGAGGCCTGGCATGCTGCGGTTCATGGGGTTGCAAAGAGTCGGACACGACTGAGCGACTGAACTGAACTGAATCATGTAAATGTATATTATAGATGCCTGTTGAATCCATGCCATTCAGTCATGTCCTAGGGCATATAGCAGATCAGGTCCCTGCTGCCCTGAATCTCATATTTTTGGGATTATTGCAACTGGAAGGATGCTTAGAGACCCTCATCAAAACCACTCAACCTGTAAATAAGAAGTCTGAGGCCATAGGAGTTTATGAATAGCCAAGTGTGGCAAAACTCGGGCTAGATAGAATTCAAGCATCCTGATTAGTGGCTCCACGTTCTTCCCGTTCCATATACTCCACTTGTGACTGTTGAGAGTAATGACATGAGTGAGGAACGCTTTTTAAGTAAATATCTAGTGAATGATACAAAGTGAGGAGGAAGAGAATTAACAACCAGATCCTGTATTTACCTTGAGCGTGTCAAGAAGTAAAGTCATAATACAACACTGACATTCTTGAACCATATTTAAAATTATCAAAATATGCCCTCAACCTGATGGTAAGTGCTGTCTAATAAACCAGCTTTGATCTAGTTTTCTGCCTTGTGAATGTTGAAGAAGAGAGCCAGCATGCCCTGGGTTGCATTACTAGTTCTGTCTTGAGCTTGCCCAGTCGTATTAAATGCCTCCGTCCATCGTTTTTATTTTATACTCTAATTCCACTTACACAACTGTTTGTAAAGTTTGTTTAGGGCTTTTAACAAACTTTGATCTCAGATGAAAGGCTGGAGAGAGTATAAACTGTCACTATTAGCACCATTAATATAAATATCCGAAGTAGTCTTGTGTTAATTATTTAACATTAGTGAATGATTTTATCCTCTCATTGCCCCAAATGCATTATATGTGAACATCAAACAGTAAAAGACCAAACCATCAAAATAGCCCGTCCCTCATTATTCTCTTTAGGCTCTGTTCTTAATTATTTTGCATAGTTGGTGTTCCATCAATGATTTTCTGGAGCTTCTTCAATGTTTTTCTCTACTAGCACCTCGCTCTCTACCTAAATCCATAGCAGAGGCCAATAAAACACATCCTTGACTTGTTTGTTTCATTGTCATCAGACATTAACCATATAGTTTAAAACACATTAAAGATGAACTCACTGACTTAAAACACCTGGATTCCATGAAGTACTTCCCTTATATCCTTTTAGAGAACTTAAACTGTTTCTGGCTTTCCCTATCATTTCTAATTCAGAACTTGTTTTGCTTTGTAATACCCTCTTACATTAGACACTAGTTTTTCCTTGAAGAAGAGTGTATTTGTTCCCAGACATGAAGGAGTTGACTGAAAGAGTAAGGCAAAGCCAGGTGACCTCCAGATTTCTTAGAGAATGATTACGATTTGGTGCCCTGAGAGTTAAAGGACCTGTTTGTGAGTCCTGGCGCTTTCACATGGACAACTCACATAACCCCTCTTATCCCAAGTTCCATGATCCATGAAGTGGGCCTAATCCTTACCCTATTTGTGTCACAGATTTGCTGAGATGATCAGATGAGGTAAAGGATGGGAAAGTCCTTGTCTAATTTAAAACAATTATTCCTCCTTTATGTGTACACGACCTTTACCGGTCACAAGAGCAATATACAGGCTAGAAATATTTGGCTCATTAATTGGGACATTTGCATTCTAGTCCTAGTTTTGTCACATAGGCTATGTGTCTTGGCACTGTGTGTTATATACATTTTACTCCCAAAATTCAGTGTAATTATTTCAAGTTTAGCATCTGAGAAATTTAGATTTGTAGTTCTTATTTAATAATTTTAGTTCAGCTCATTCCTGCCTCCAGATTCTGTTGACCTGGGATAGGACCCAGTAGTTTTTAAAGTTCCTCGGATGATTCCAGTGGGCAGTCATGGGTGAGACTTACTGACCTGAGCCATCTCCCATGTGCTCTTTAAGTCTGGTCTTCTTCTGCCTTCACATCTGTTGGATGTAGTCCTGTTAATTTCCGCTGAATTAATTTCATGTCTTTTCTACCCATACCATCTTGTATTCTGTGCCTCTGTTGTTGTTCAGTTGCTTACTCTTTACAACCCCACAGACTGCAGCACGCCAGGCTTCCCTGTCCTTCACCATTTCCTGGAGCTTGCTCAAACTCATGTCCATAGAGTCGGTGATGCCATCCAACCATCTCATCCTCTGTCATCCCTTCTCTTCCTGCTTTCAATCTTTCCCAGCATCAGGGTCTTTACCAGTGAGTCGACTCTTTGCATTAAGTGGTCAAAACATTGGAACTTCAGCTTTAGCATCAGTCCTTTCAATGTATATTCAGGGTTGATTTCCTTTAAGATTGACTGGTTTGATCTCCTTGCTGTTAGAGGGATTCTCAAGAGTCTTCTCCAACACCACAGTTCGAAGGCATCAGTTCTTTGGAAGTCAGCCTTTTCTATTGTCCAGCTCTCACATCCATACATGACTACTGGAAAAAGCATAGCTTTGGCTAGACGGACCTTTGTCAGCAAAGTAATATCTCTGCTTTTTACTACGCTGTCTAGGTTTGTCATAGCTTTTCTTCCAAAGAGCAAGCATCTTTTAATTTCATGGCTGCAGTTACCATCCACAGCGATTCTGAAGGCCAAGAAAATAAAGTTTGTCACTGTTTCCATTGTTTCCCCTTCTATTTGCCATGAAGTGATGGGACTGGATGCCAGGATCTTAGTTTTTTGAATGTTGAGTTTTAAGCCAGGTTTTTCACCTTCATCAAGAGGCTCTTTAATTTCTCTTGACTTTCTGCCATTAGGGTGGTGTCATCTGCATATCTGAGGTTATTAATATTTCTCCCAGCAATCTTGATTCCAGCTTGTGCTTCATCCAATTCTTTGCCTACCACATATTATTTCCAATCTACTAAAACAATAGTTGTGAGGTCCTTTCTCAAACATTACTTTTTAAAAATTTTCTAAGAATATAAGGTGCTTACTTTTAGCTTCTTACTGAAGTATAACTTTCTTGGGCTTAACTTCAGGGACACATTTGCCCAGTCATGAGTTTACCAAATGATTAATTCTCTAATTTTAATAAATATTAATAAATCAGCCAATTTGCAAAACAGTGTTTGGAAACTATAGAAAGAGTTTGAAAGCAAATATGTTGTTTTGTAAATCAGTGTTAAGCATACTGTCTATTCAATCAGTTTGCTTTTGGCTTATTGACTAAAATGTGTAAATTACCTTCCTCCCTCATCTCTCTTCTTATTTCTCCTCTTTCCTACCTTTGGGTTAGTCCCTGCTCTATAATGTCACACTCATTTGGCCATTCACTCGTTTCTTTCATTCATTTTTCCATTCGATAAATGACCATCAACTAACCCACGTAAAGGACTGAGTATAAAGCATGGTTTATCTTCCAAGGCAGTATAGGACAAGTACTTCATGAACTACCAGACTTCATATCAGACTCCACATAAGCGGTTTACAAAGGCTCCCATCTCAGGAAGGAGAAATTTGGCACTAAAAGAATGAAGAGGATTCTGAGAGGTGATGGTAAAAGGCCAAGAACTTGCCAAGGGTAGATTAATCTTTGGTGATACTGTTAGGGTCAGTTGGATCCAATCTTGGTCTATTGATTTCTTTTGGTAAGAACTGAGTTTTTTCTTTTAAAATATCTTACAAAGCACAAAGAGAAATTTTCCTTATTTTTAAATAGAAAAACTTCATTCTCTCTTGCAAATACCATATGGATCTGTTGGAACCTATTATAAGTCTAAGAAGGCTTCGCCAGTGGCTCAGCAGAAACGAATCCGCCTACAATGCAGGAGACACAGGAGACACGGGTTTGACTCCTGAATCAGGAAAATTCCTTGAAGGAGGGCATAGCGACCCACTCCAGCATTTTTGCCTAGGAAGTTCCATGGACAGAGGGGCCTGGTGGGCTACAGCCCATGGGGTCACAGAGTCAGACACGACTGCGTGACTGAGCACACGTGCATATAAATCTAAGATACATAATGAATCTTGATGATCTTATTTTCTTGAAACATTTTCCTTTCTCATCATCCTAGAAATTATTTTATTGTTACTTGTCAGTTGTTCCCCACTCTGCTAGAAGAGACCAAAATCATATGAAGATGGAGGAATAATAGGGTCATGTAGAAGGATGTTGCAATAAGTGACCTAAATTGGCACTACTGCCTGACAATTCAGTTTTCTTATTTTGTTATCAAAAGTATATCAAGAACTGAATAGTGTGAGAATCTTACCCTTCTCACCAGTTACTACCTTAGCCAGCTGCACTTTCGTGGGTGCTGGGAGTAGACACGAGACTAAGGACTTGATCACAGCACAGCTGGCCCCATGAGCTGCATGTTTGTATCACTTCCCTTTGCCTCCCTAGTCCCTCAGACAGGTCCAGTGGGCTTGCTCATGCAGTGAATTTGTGTTATAGCTGAGGAACCCTGAGCTTATGTCACCCCAATCTTATAAAAGGAGCTCCAATAAATTCTTAGAGAAGGAAGTGGCATCCCACTCCAGTATTCTTGCCTACAGAATCCCATGGACAGGCGAGTCTGGCAGGCTGCAGTCCATGGGGTCACAAAGAGTTGGACACAACTTAGTAACTAAACAACAAGAAATTCTACCCAACCTTTGCCTAAGAGGAAGATACTGTCTCTATTTTCCAAGTCTGTTTGGTATACAAACATTCTTGAAAAGCTATTCCGGGACAAAAGCCATCATGAGATCTGTAGTAATGACATAGAGAAGTACCTTCCATCAAAATACTGTATTATCTTTTAAGAAGAAGTTTTATAGTCTTTTTCATTATGATTATTATCACTTTTATTGGATGCAGGTAGAGAATTCAGAATTTCTTATTTCCTCCAAAAAGAGCAAAGTGAAGAAACTGACAGAGGAAGACATTTCACAGCTATTAGATGAATCAGAAGATTAACATAAAAGGACATACAGCAGCCTTCTAGATCCTGATGATGGTGAAATTGACTTTATAAACAAAAGTCAGATTATGAGTCTTCAAATGATAATATCCTATATGATTTTGTTTTGCAAACTCAGGAATCAATGCATGAACAGTATAGTTTCTAAGGACAAAAAGGAAATAGAGTACTCTTAATCCAGTTAGTTATTCAACACGATGGACTTCATCATGCAGTATTTTGTAACAAGAACATTTGCTGAAAGAATGTGTGACAGTACTCTTTCATCTTTAGTTACATTTGTGCAACATAATTTACTTCCTGTGGTTCATAAATGGGCAAATACTGAAAGCAGGTTGTATAAAAATGTGATGAGAAGGAAAAGATAACATAGAAATGAAAATCATTGTTGGACTGATCATTCTAACTGATGTTTATAAATCTAAAAAGAAAAAATCTATAGTTATCTAGTAAAGACTGCATTATCAACTTTCTAAAAATTAGAAACATATTTTCAGAAGTATTGTGTTTTGAAGAAGAAAGTGTAAGAGAACAAACCAGAAGTAACGGTAAAATAGAACTCATTAGAAGTATATTTGAAATTTGGAATCAGTATTTACAAGATGGGTATTTTTCAGAATCATGAATGACTTTTATTCAGTAGTAGTCCATTGCATCCATACCTTCAAAATCAAGAGAACATGGTAACATGCTTAACATCTTACTAAAGTTTCTATAATATTTTTTACTATCCGTTTTGGTTCTCTAAATTATTTATCAAGTAGCTAATTTAAAAAAAAAACTTTACCCGTGGGGTCTGAATTGTAACTGGTGATGACTAATTATTGCGAATAAGCTAAGGGTTAAGCTCAAGTACGTGGTTGTGTTCTGGGATCTGGGAACAAGGGGCCATTCTGTATTCCCATCTTCCTGTTTCTTTGTTTTCTGTTTTCTTGTTTGTTTTGGTTAAAAGTGAATCTCCTGTGGTTCCCACAGTGTGCAAATTGCAGCTGACTTCAAGCGATATTAACTTAAATTTGATACACCCAGTTTCACTATCAATAGACATCTTGTTTGCATCTCCAGAACATTCCTTTAAAGCAGTGGACCCATGAACGTTTAAGAGGGAGAGACCCTCCATCTTTAAGTAGAGCTCCAGGGGCTTCCCTGGTGGCCCATTGGCTAAGACTCCTCTCTCCCAAAGCAGGGGTTCCATCTCATGTAATTGATGTTACTGTTACAACTTCATAATTGTAAGAAGAGTGTGTTTCAGAACTCCTGACATACCCATATACACTTTACAGGATATGAAATCATCCCCTGATCAAATATAAATTATCTAATCTTTCACACTAGCAACTTTTAAAAGTATCATTGCATATATGTAGTTAGTGGATGTCTGAGAAGCAATTACAACACCAAATTCAATAAATATTTACTGTGTAACTACTATGTAGATTTAAAGAATAGTAAATAAGGTATAATCCCTATACTTAAAATTTTCCAATTTAATGGAAAAAGGCAGTTAATGAAAAATCATAAATATTTTCTCTCTATTGCTCTCATTTATTTTCATTCAGGAACAAAAAGAATATTCTTGAACTAAATCTATGTAGTAAAGTCTATTACAGTTTGATTTGTATGTAGTTGGGTTGGCCAAAAATCCATTAGGAGTTTTCTATAACATCTTATGGAAAAACCCAAACAAACTTTTTGGCCAGCTCAATACTTAGTGAACACTGTTGGATAAAGGGAAGACCGGATATTCTTTCAAATTTCTGTATAAATAAATGTTGTGAAGTCCTGCCTAATTTCCAGATTATTGCATGTTTTCTAAGTTTTTACAACATACTTCAAATGTCCAAAGTCATGTGGTTTTGCCTACTTTGTTTTCTGGCTTTTTTTTTTTTTTTTAATGTTTTTTTGTTTCGTTTTGTCTTGTTTTTTTAATGTGTCTAGTAAAGGTTGCAGAACTCATTCATTTTAGTTGAGTCTGTTAAAAAAGAAGTGAGGGGAAGGAGCCCAAGTTCAAAATTTCAAATTGTTTTGGCAGGACCAACTCCTTTTCATACTAACCACCAGGCCACAAAGCTTCATTGTTGTCCAGTTGAATGAATGCATGGCTTTCATTGGTAAAAAAGAAAAAAAAAAACTTTCTAGCAATTGAAGTTTCAGGAAAACAATTGTTTGTGGCAAATGTCAGATAAATTTGCTCATCAAATAATATTATCAGCTGTTTTATGCCCCCTGGCTTTCATGGACCATCTTAGTCAGCTCAGGTTTGAAAATTCAGAAACTAAAAGAATTTATTTAAAAATGTATACTTCTGTTCACATATACTGTCTCTCCTCTCTTGTCCTTCTTCTGTTCAGCCATTCAGGCCATACCTTCCCAGAGTGTCTCAAACATACTTAGAATTCACCTTTAACATTACTGGTTTAGGTGAGCTGTCTGCCAAAATGTATTGCTATCACTTCAAATTATTGGTACTTTAAACTAAGTGTGGCCTGGCAGTTGGGTCTCCTTAAGAGAGAGTTCTGTTGAATTTTCGATAGTTTTAAAATATTCTAGATAGTCTCTGCTTCTGTCTGCTTTGGCAGTGGTTGGCCAGGGAAATGCTTTGTACAAGATCCAAAAGAGTATTTCTAAGTGTTCAGAAAAGGATTAATTATGAAAGCAAACTTTAAAAGTATAGGCAGAGTTGATCTCAGTTACTTTTGAATTAAGTCGCAAAGCCACAATGATAAAAATAAAATACTTTGCCTGATTTCTATTTAGATCTGATCTGCCTGTCACCAGAAACTCATCCATATAGGAGGATTAACTGTTCACATACGCTTTCAACATCTAAGTGCTGTGTGGGGACTAATGGAAAATGATTAATTTGTTATGTCATTCTTTTTTAGAACACCGGGTTAGGGGAGTGGGGGACACATCTCTTTGAAAGAAAATAACCCTTTACTTTGAGAACAGAGAAGATTAATTATGTTCACCTCACTAAGGAGCTTTTAAGTAAATTAGCCAGGACCCTACCTCAGCCAGAACAATTATCATCCCTTATCAGTGTTCCCTATCAGAACCGTCTGCTCTGTGTTAAATATGGAAGAAGCAGTTGTGATTGCCTGCCTTAGCATGTGTTGAGGCCTTGGGGTGAGGACTTGGTAACAGGTCAGGGAAATGATTAGCTTTTCTCAGAATCTGCCTGGCATTCAGGGTCATCATGGCTTCCTGAGACAAACCCTGTCAGCTCATTCAGGGGAGATAGGTTGCTGTTGACATCCTACATTTCCTTATTAAGATCTTACTAGGTCCACAGAAGATTTTATTCTCATCTTCTCTTTAACTGTTTGGACCGTTTAACTCAACTTTAATGCCCATCATTTTTCTTCTTCTTTTAAAAATTTTGAGTGTGTAAAAATAGTCTCTGTCCTTCACAAAGTCAGATTTTAAGTTGTATTTTTTAAAAGTGTGCTATAAATACATTTCCATTTATAAGTTATGAATGAGTCTGTATTGATCTTTGTGCTGAGATTCCCCTCCCCCCCATAAAACTAAAATCTGTTGTGTACAATAGCAAATGTGCAGCACTGGAAATATAGGGAAGAATATTTGTTGTTGTGCAGTTGCTAAGTCATGTACAACTCTTTGCGACCCGATGAACTGCAATACATCAGGCTTCCCTGTCCCTCACCATCTCCTGGAGTTTACTCAAACTCATGTCCATTGAGTCAGTGATACCATCCAACCGTCTCATCCTCTGTCGTCCCCTTCTTCTCCCACCTTCAATCTTTCCCAGCATCAGGGTCTTTTCCAGTGAGTCAGTTCTTCGCATCAGGTGGCCAAAGTATCGAGCTTCAGCTTCAGCATGAGTCCTTCCAGTGAATATTCACGGTGATTTCCTTTAGGATCGACTGGTTTGATCTGCTTGCAGTCCAAGGGACTCTCAAGAGAAGAATATAAGCCTTTAAGAAATTTGCTGTCTACTGAAAAGGACAAATAAACACTCAGGAAAGAATTGGACAAGTGATAGGAGGCACGTGTGTGCATAGGAAGCACTGAGGATAAGCACCTAACCCACACGTTAGAGGAGATGTCCACAGAATAATAACTGGTATTATCATTTGTAACAATAACTAGTGTTTTTTTTAACTGAAATATAATTGCTTCACAATGTTGCATTAGCCTCCGCTGTCCCCTGAGGTGAATCAGTCTGTGTACATATAGCCCTTCCCTCTTGGACCTTCCTCTCCCACATCCACCCCGCCCCACCCATCTGGGTCATCAGAGAGCTCCCTGAGTGCTTACTGTTGATGCTGACACTTGGGCCAATACTTGGTATCCAATACTTCAGCCACCTGATGGGAAGAGCTGACTCATTTGAAAAGACCCTGATGCTGGGAAAGATTGAAGGCGGGAGGAGAAGGGGACGGCAGAGGATGAGATGGTTGGATGGCATCACCAGCTCAATGGACATGAGTTTGAGCAAACTCCGGGAGCTGGTGATGGACAGGGAGGCCTGGTGTGCTGCGGTCCATGGGGTCACAAAGAGTCAGACATGACTGAGCGACTGAACTGAACCGAGCTGATTGATGCTGAAAGCGCGGCCTCTCTGCACCAGTGCCAAATCAAATCTCAGACATGGAGTTTCGGGTGAAGTAGAAAAAGATAGCTTTATTGTTTTGCCAGGCAAAAGGGGACATAGCAGGTTCATGCCCCCCCTCCCAAATCTATATGTCTCTGCCTGGGAGCATTTGATGAGGACTTTTATAACAGTACTTAAGGGGTGGAATAGCTGACAGGATTAAGGGTGTGCAGGGAAGGTCGTGGAAGCCGGAGTGTTGCTGACAAGAAATGCAGGAGACAAAGAGCTTCTCTGCCCAGGACCCCACCTCCCCATACTCCCAGCCACGGTGTCACTAGCACCTCTCCCCATTCCAAGTACTTGGCATGTGTTAATATATCTGACCCTTAAAATAGTTCTGCACTGTGAGGGTTCTTATTATACCTGTGTATAGATGAAGAAATGGTTCCAGTGCACGTGGGTCAGGAACTTGGTGACCAGTAAGAAATAAACCAGGGTTTCGACTCAGACTGCTCGAGAACCGTGCTTTTAACTGCCATGCTAGAGAAGGTGACCAAGCCAAGTCTTGCAGAAGGAGAACCCGTGACCTGACTTCAGCAGTGTGTAGAGAATATTCCAGACAGATTTGAGCCTTCCTTTTGTCAACTGGAAAAAGCAAAAACAGAGCACACAACCCCAAAGTTGAGAATTATGTTTTCTTTGGTGATCTTACTGAGGACTATATAACCAGAATATAGGCCCCCCAGCTCTGAGGAAGCCAGGATATTGACATATAGAAGTTTCTGTTGAAAAAAAATGTAAGTCGAACATCAAAAGATTGCTACTAATCTCTCACACACACACACACCCACATACACACACACCCACCCACCCAGACATCTCAAGTTAATTATTTTAGTGATTTTCTATGTGTGGGAAGAGGCATGAGTGTGGGTTCATTGAAGTTATTCCTTAGACATGTGTCTTAGCTATCTAGGGCCAGTATCCTGTTTATCTTCATCCTGAATTCCCCTCAGGGCACTCCATTAGAGCTGGTTGCAGTGGCTGAAGGCAGGTTGCACTTGTTATTTACCAGAATGGCAGGTGACGTTTTTTGTCTACAATGTGCAAAGTCATGATCACACAGAAACTTTGACAGATGGAAAAATATAGGATAACATTTATGGTAATAGAACCTGAAGCTAATTAGCAGATTGAGATGAGGGAAAAACTGTAAAATCTTTTTTCTGTTTTAATTTTTTTTTCTTTTTTTTTAGTTACGACAGTTACAAAATGAAAAAAGAAAAAAAGCAAATTCTTTGCCTGCTTTTGGTAGTATCCTCAAAATACAAAATAACAAATATGTGGAATGATAATTTGATGGGGCAAACCTAAGAACACAAAGATATTTTTCTTCCTGTTTTCCTCATGCAGTTGTTACCTTTGCTTTCTGCCACAGAGGAATGAAGGTTTTTCCACCCCACAGATGTTCCTAGGGAAACAGTAATCCCTGTATGGTTTTCTCCTTATTTTACTTTCTCTTTATATAAAACCATTCTTCACACTCTTTCCAACAGTTTAAGCTCCCCACCTACAATGGGAAGAAGGGAAAGCAATAGCAGACTAAATCTAGAGCTAGAAAAGTTCTTAGAGATTGTTAGATCCCACTTTCCCATTTTCTTGACTTGAAAACTGAGGCCCACGGGTTAAACGATTTTCCTAGGTTCATACAAGCGATCGTGGAAAACCTGAGATAGAGCTTTGTTTCTCCTCATTGCTCATCAGTGATCTTTTCCACTGTGCTGGTTGTCCTCAAGGAGAAGGCTACTGCAGATAAAAATATTCTAGTTAACTAAATAACCCAGCATTATAACAGAAACCATTTTGTGAACCTAGGACATCTTCAGAAGTTTATGGTCAGAGCGCATGTTCCTGAGATGTAAGAGTGGTTGGGGTAAATCAAGAGCCTTTGGTATGGCCTTCTGGGGATTCATCAGTACATTCTCCTAGTAAATTTCTCAGGAAGCTCCACCCACATTGCACCCCTGAGGGGGGTCTGAGAGTGTCCACTGCTCAGCAGGTCCTTGACCTGGGGAGTGAGGTGCCTCACCCCCTTCTCACGATGCTCCCAGACTCCACCTGTTCTTCCCTTGCTCAGAGCCGAAGGGCCTGCAGCCTGCAGACAGCATCAGAGATTCTGTTTGGAGCATGTTACCCCCTCTGCTTGGAGAAAGAAATGGCAACCCATTCCATCATTCTTGCCTGGAGAATCCCATGGACAGAAGAGCCTGGAGGGCTACAGTTCATGGGGTCTCAAAGAGTCAGACATGGCTGAGTAACTAACACCACACACCCCTCTGCTCAAAACCCTCAGAAGACCTTCTGTCTCATTCAGGATTAAATGGAAAGACTTCACTGTGGCCTCGTAGACTCTAAGATCTTGCCACAGGCTTGTTTGGCCTCATTTTAGACTGTCACTCAGTTCACCTATAGAACAGTGTCCCCTATAGACTAGCCTTTAGTAAATGCTTGCAGCTGGAATAGATAGATATAACCCTTCCCTTCATTGCATAAGAGGCATTAATCCCTTCAAATACAAATGCCTTCTGAATACCTTTCTGTGGAAACTCTGGGTGAGTTACTGGGGCAACAGTGGGGAACAAGGCATCCTCCACCTGTGATGCTAACTGCCCAGTGTCGATACAAACCTTGCTTAGGTAACCACACAAACAGGTGTAACGTTAGTACTCAGAGGGGTGCTGCAAAGGAAAGGCTCATGACGTACCAGAGAGCTTGTTTGACCGAATCACTGAAGGCATGGGCACCTTCCCTGAGCAGGGGATGAGAGATAATACAAGTTAACCTGTTCACTTAAGATTTATACTCTTCATTACTAAATAATGTAAATTTTGCATTAAATATATTCAAGTGGAGTTAATGACATGCATGCTGAAGGCTTTAGGGTAAAGGGTAATAATGTGCACAATTTACTCCATAATGTGTGCAAAAAATAAATTGGGTTAATGGATAGGTGTTGGGAAGGATAGATGGATTAATATGTGATAAGGCAAATATAACAAAGTATTAATAGTAGAATCTAGGTGATCGGTATTTGGGTGATCTCTGTAAATTTCTTTCAGATTTCCTATATGCTTGAAAATGCTCATATTGTTGGGGGGAAAACTATTAACCAGATAAGGAGACCGAAGGGAACATTCCCCCATCCCGGCGAGGGCACAGTATGTACAAATGTCACTTATGTGCCGCTACACTTCCATTACTTTTATGTTTTGGATGATGTCTGTAGAACAGTAAATGTCTTTCTAAATATTGGATGTAGTTTTAATTAATTAAATTTGCCTTGTTTCTGCTTTGTACTCTGTTGACTGATTTTATTAGCTGTAATATTAGATTGTCACTGACCTCCTTTTCTCCATTTGAGAATGCTGCAGCTGACAGTACTTCACAGAATCACTTTTTTTTTGTTTGTTTAATACTTGCTATTTAGAAAGTCCTTGACAGTTTTCAATGCATTTTCACATTCATGCTTCCTCAGTAATCACAGTTACCCTCTGAGTGTGGGATAATAGAGACCATCATTGTGCATGATGCAAATAAAAGATTGAACCTTATTGCAAATAAAAGATTGAAGCTTAGAAGGGCCGGGGAGGAATTCTCTGGTGGTCCCATGGTTAGGGCTCCAAGCTTTAGTGAAACCCCCAATGATGTGGGTTTGATCCCTAGTGGGGGAACTAATATTCCCAAGGTGCACGGCGTGGCAAAAAAAAAAAAAAATCAACTAAAAAATAAGGGTGGGGGAAAGTGATACTCCCCAGACCACAAAATACAGGTAATGTTGGAACTGTGCCGCTTCACAAATAAGGTAGACTGACTTCTGATTCAGCATCCCTTCCACCTCACCACTGTTCCCCATGGGTGTCTAATTTTGAAATATCTGTTAAAGTGAAGCCGAATCCGGCCTCTGTACCCAGGCACCAAATTAAATCTTAGAGACAGTTTTGGGTGAAGTAGAAAAGAAGAGCTTTATTGCTTTGCCCGGCACAGAAAAGTCACAGCGGGCTAATGCCCTCAAAGCTGTGTGTCCCAACTTGGAGCTATAGTGAGAAGTTTTACAGTAATGGTGCAAAGAGGACATGGTCAGCTCATGGACATTCTTCTGATTGGTTGGTGGTGAGGTAGGTGGGAGTCAGCATCATCAACCTTCTGGTTCCCAGTGGTCTGGGTAGCAGACTGCCTCCTGGGGAGTTCAGTATCTGCAAAGTAGCTCCATTGTTACGTATCCCTTGTGAGGGAAACTGGACTTTGCCCAAGGCTGCCCTGTTGTTTTGGTTTTTTTTTTTTTTTTTTTACTTCCATGTCTTAGCATCCCCTTCCTTCCCTAATTAGCAACTGTTTGAACCTACTCCTTAGAACTCTGAGAAGGTCATAGTAGTTTGGTAGTTTAAGTCGCTAAGTCGTGTCCAACTCTTGCGACCCGATGGACTGCAGCCCGCCAGGCTTCTCTGTCCTTGGGATTTTCCAGGCAAAAATACCAGAGTGGGTTTGCTATTTATTTCTCCAGGGGGTCTTCCAGACTCAAGAATTGAACCCAGGTCTCCTGCATCGCAAGAGATCCCTGCATTGCAGACGGATTCTTTACTGACCGAGCTACAAGGGAAACCTCATAGAGGCTGAATAAAGCCTATCTTCTGTAATCAAGAAATGGGGTGACTCCGAGACTTTCAGGAGTCCCACAGGGTCCCGCTTGGTATCAAAAGTACACAATCTAGAAATAAAGGACTCCTCCGATATTCCAAGGAATCCACACAACTTTGAGCATTGGGGCTCTTTGAGGGACGTATATCTGCAAAATGACTTTACCAGCCTATTTTCTGCTACTTTTTCGCTTGGTTCCAACAAGTGTCCTACAGTTTGGATGAAGAGGACTCTGTGAAGTGGATACAGCTCTGCTGGGTTGAGTCCCCGCAAGTGAAAAAGGCAGACGGTCTCTTCTCTAACTGATCTCAGTCTTCCTCTCCTTCCAACTTGTCTCCTCAGGTCCTGTTACCATCTTTCAGCCATTTGTCAAGAAAAGTTTTGCAGTGGACCTCTTTCCAAATGAAACTGAATTGCATTTTTGAACCCCAAGAAACTGCTTCATAACCTCTTTTACTTAATATCTGTATAGTGCCAGAAGTGCACACACAGTGTTAAAGTAAAAATATAGACACTATATCCTTTATCATCTGAACTTCAAAACCTATTGTGATTTCAATAGCCCTATAAGAAAATGGTGGTTGTTTTATGTTAATAAGAAAATAGACACATAGAGTTTTACAAAGAAAACTGTATTTGCTAAAATATACCTATTAAATCTGTTTTGTAAGCTTTGTCTGCGGGAGACAGGAATCTTAAGAATTGCAGTGAAGCTCCTTTCTAGTTCCTAATAACTGCTACTTATGTTGTCACGCTGTATTATGCTGAATTACGCTGAAGTCTGAAGCAGAGGAACGCCTAAAGAAAAATATTCTGTGCACCAGTATGAACTGTTGAGCTCCATAGCAGTTTGGTGTGTGTTGAAGGTTTTGGAATAGTACAATTGCCCGCTGATTCATGGCCCTTTCCACCAGATATCTAAACATGCCTATAGGTGCAAAAGCCGGAAGACCTAACAGACAGGATTTCTGAATTTCACTGTTGTTTCTACCACTGGATCTTACCCTTGGTCTAGAGAAAATAAATGAAACAGCAGACTTTTGCTTCTAGGTTTTTAATGTAGAGGCCAGGATTCAGTAGGTTGATTAGAACATGGTAACTCTGCCTTTGTCTTCAGGAGGCCAGCATTTATTAAAACATCTCTTGTGGGCAGCTTGTGTGTTATGCCAGTGTTAAATGTTACAAAAAAGAAAAGGAAATGTTAGTATCATAAAACTCAACCTCATACCTAATGTCCTTTAATCAACAGAAAGAATGTCCTGACCCCTGTGTGTGTATGTATTGGATGCGTGGTCTTAAGCACAGACGCTTCAGAACTGGCAAAATGAAATTCTTCCTGGGTTCAAGTTTGCCAAGGACATATCTTCAAAATTCTAGCTGCTAAGAGTTGATGGCTAGCAAGGGATTAGGAATTTACATAAAGCACATACTGTTACAGCTTCGGGTTGCTCTCCTTTTCTGTTGGTGATTTACCATGAAAATAGACTACTTGGGTTTACATACCAATTTTGCCACCATGTGAGTGACTGTAGGGTTATTTACACTTTATTCCTCTGTTGCCTCATCTGCAAAATGGGGATAACATTAGTATCTACATTATATGATGGTATGAGGATTAAGAATTGTATTCAAGATTGAATTACATTTGTATAGTTCAGTCATAGAATTAGGTATAATTGATCATTTGCTTCCTAGGCCAGTGGAAGTCCAGCTTCTTAAGCCTCTGAGATAAACCACATACTATATTCCTTGTGTTGTATTGATCTTTACGAAATGGAGTCTTAGTTGTGAATTTCTGTTTGTTTTCAAACTTGATATGAAATTTAGTATCTTGTAACATTTGCAAAAGAGAAATAATCTTTAAACCCCTCTGTGAATGTCTGATTTAGTTTTCCTGGGAAATTGGTTTCAGGAAACTAAAGACAGGTTCAGCACCTGTCACTTGCTAGCGCCATTATTAAAACGTGAGCAGTTGTTTCCTTAATCCTACCGGAGAAGACTTCTCTGTGCAGAAATAATTAACCAACTTAAAAGGTAAAAAGTTTCCCTGACTCTCCATGAGGTGTTTTGCCCTAAGAGCGAGCATGGTATCTCTAAAATCCAACAAACCCTGTTTAGACTTCCCATCTGCTATCTCTTCTTGTCTTTCTAGCACAGTTAGATTTTGGGGGAAAGTGAACTTGAAATGCCATGTAATGTGACAAGACCCTAATCTCACATTAAAAAACAAAACAGAAAATAGAGTTCAGACGTGAATGTGCATACTCTTAAGTCTATATTTGAAAGCGGTAGGTTTAAGCACACTTACATGCCTAGAGAGAGAAGGACAAAAAATAAATGTACTCCCCCAACGCCACTGAGTCATAAAATTATGAGACCTGAGATGTCTGCAGACCTGGTCTCACTATCCTCATTACTTCATATCTTATTGTTGCAGATGCCTTAAAAATCTCAGCATCTGTACATGTAATGTCCTTAAAATAAATGCAGTTAGCTTTTTTCTTTGTTTAATTCTTACATCTCTTGCATATGCATATTCTCCCTCCAGTGAATTAAAAGTTCCTGCAGAACAGAACATGTGCTGTCCACATCTTACGAATTTTTCTGTTACCTAGTAATACATTTGGCGTTAATCGATTGACTAGAATATAAGGATAGAGAGAAAGACATGTTTACCAGAAAATATTTCTGATATTGAACGAGATATTGCAAAACAACCCATAAATGGAATATAAAATAATCACAACTGAAAAAGATGAAGAGAAAGTATGAAGATGTTAACTAAGACACAGGAGGTTGGGGAGGGAAGTAGAAAAATAACTGTACGCAAGAAGGAGCCAAGCAATTTTTTTAAGATTGAAGGTTTACTCAGAAAAAGTCACCATTTGAATAAGTACCCCCAAACATAATCAAATAGTCAAAATAAACTAGTATGTGTAAACATGCAACAAAAAAAACCTTCTTCATGCATCACTTGGTTGATTGAAAATTCTAAGCAAAAATATTTATATAACCTACTGGTTTTACAGTAGGGAAAAGATTATTTGTTTATTTTAAAATCACAATGAGTTTAACATATTAATATTTAACCCAAGTTTAGAGGGTCACTTTTAAGTGAGAAAAATTATGAGATGAAAAAATGAAAATGAAGTTTTTAAACAACAAGTTGTACTGAAGCTATTGTTTATGAAGAAGAGTTTATCCAGTGCATAAAATTCTGCTTTAAAATCACTATGGCATTGATTTGTATTTTACTATTCAAGGACCAATATAATTCTTGAGGAAAGCTATAATTTTACTATTTAAATGAATGTAGCATATATGGTGGCTAAAACTATTAGTTCTCCTAAATCTACACATGAGGGACTATGCTAAGAAACATGTCATTTTTTTTATTGAAATATAGTTCATTAGCAATGCTGTTAATTTCTCCTGTACAACATACTGTGACTCAGCTATAAATATATATATATAGTCTTTTTTATATTTTTTCTATTATGATTTATCTCAGGACATTGAAGACATCCTGTGCTGTCCAGTAGGACCTTGTTGTTTATGAATTCTATATGTAATAGTTTGCATCTACTAACTTCAGACTTACAGTCCATCCCTTCCCACACCCCTCGCTTGGCAAGCACAAGTCTGTTCTCTATTGTCTGTGAGTCTAAGAAACATGTCGTTTTGATGAATCTGTCCCACACATGAAAACATTAAATGAAGCCATTTAAAAGGCATGGCAGTTTAAATTGAGCACGTGCTGCAAAAAGACTAACAATAGTGCAAGTTAAGGGGGAGGAACAAAATACCTAAGTCCTTTAGGTGGAACTTGGAAAGGAAGTTTAAGTAGAACTTGAAAAGTTATGAAAGTGACAAAATAGCATTTACAACTTAACAATTTCGAAAAAGCAGAAGTAAGGATGTTTCCACTCTTCTCTCAAAAATCACATTAGAGAAATGCAAATACGAAGAAACAGAAACAGTGGTTTACACATTGATAACTAGAAGACATCTATAACTCCAAGTCAAAGAAGACAGGGCCAAATGACTCATAACAATAAAGAGGGTAAAATGACTTAACATGCCTGTCAAGGGGAGAGCTTTGGAAGGCAAATTTTATTCAACCTGTAAAGTTTCAGAAAGATTTTTGAGCTGGTGGTACTTTTTTTACTGCAGAAGGAAAAAGTGGAAATAAGGACATTGGAAGTGTCTTCAAGGAAGGGTTAGAACCTCCAAACTGTCTCCATCTGTACCTCTCCACACACCTTGCAGGAAGCCACAAGGTTATACTCTGGAGAAGCTCTGAATCAGAAGTGAAGGCAGGGAACAGCATCAGTGTGAGACAGGGACACGAAGAGGAAGTAAAAGAGAACCCCAGTTCCTAACCCTGTCTAGTTCCCAAAAGAAATGAACTCCCCCTGAGAAAAAAGCCCTCATGCACATATAATATGGAGCCTCCTCCCAGTTAAAAAAAAAAAAAAAAAAGCCATCTGACCACCTGGTTAGCCTACAGTTTGATTATATAAGTCTCAGGTATTTTTGCAATAACTTCTGTGCTATGCATTGGTAACTAACAAACCATGAAATCTTACAGCTTAACACTGTGCAAGCTGCTTTTTCATCCCCATTACGTTCCAATACAGTGAGCGGCTCTCTGGCTTGTAGCTCTGCCCTCTGGAACACGTGGTCTCCGGGGTCCTCATGGCAGGATCTAGGGTGGAAGAGGGAGCACGTAGACTCAACTCTCTCGGTCCAGAAGGGACACTTACCTCCACTCACAGCCTGGTGCAGATCCATTCATGTGGGAGACGTGGAGGAACACTCGGAACATTGGGTGGTCACTAACTTCTCAACAGCTCTGTGAGAAATCTGTGTGCAGGGTCTTGCAGGCCCCTTCCTTCCCATGCCGCAGCCGTGGGGTTTGCTTTTAATTTCACTGCATATTTGCAATTTGTTTTGAATGTAAAAGCTATCTATGTGCCTGCCCTGTGATAGGAGTTAGAATACAGAGGTGTGTATGGTACAGTCTCTGGTCTCAAGATTATTCTACATTTGACCTCTTAATTCAATATTGGCTTTGAAATAAGTTTCAGGTCATTCCCTCTTAGTGCTCATATTGGTATGTATAAATCAGTGGCTAGCTAATCAAAGACTGTAAAAGTTATTGATTTGTAATCAACAGGACCTTTTGTCCCTGTTGCAAAATATTTAATTTCGGATATTTCTTCCAAGTCTTTTGAGAACTGCACTTTTCCTTTTTAACTCAAATAGTTGTTGAGAGCTCTTTTCTTCTTTACAATGGCAACATGTAAGGATCTCTAATGTGCTCTGTAGATAAGTAAATGCAAATTTATCTGTTTCTCATTATTACCTTGTGATTTACTTCTGATGTGCACTGAAGCAGGTTTGTGAATTAATATGAAATTCTCTATAGAAAGTTTCATAGCTTATCAATTGAAAGCAGTTATCTAGGAAGAGCTTTGTATCTGAGACAGTTTGCAAATACGTCTCATATACTTCTTTAAAACTTTTATTTTCTGATTTGAAAACATACGTTTATCTTAGAAAAACTATTTCTTCTTGGTTGACTCTCTCAATCTACAGCTTGAACTGCTTATACCCGTGGTACAACTGATTTTTAGTAGTTGGATTCTGAGAGTATTGATCAATTTTTTATAATGTTTGCTTGCCTTGTTTTCTAGAGTACCCGAGTGGCTTTGGACCATCTGGAGTCTGTGCCTGAGAAGCTGAGCCTGCTAGAAGATTTCAAAGGCTTCCGAGTGAGAAAGCGTTGGCTTGTCCCTTTCAGTATTGTTATCTGAGTGAGAACAAGTGACATCTTCCTGATGTGCAAAGAAAATTGTAGGGAGGGAGGAAGAACCAAGGAGCTTGGAGACTCTTAGCTCTCAATCTTATCTGAGTTTATTGACATTTGTGAAGCCAGGATTGAAAATAGTGGAATTTATATATTAGCACAATAAAGGAAAATAGAGACTTTTACCCTATTACCAGAAGCTCATTTGGCCCCCTAAAGCTTTAATTATAATTTAGAAAAACCTGAGAATTAAAATTATATCACAGTGCATTGGTGATATATAACTTTTTGATGAACAGTTTTCATTTGTGAATTATCTTCTTTTATTAAATCATTAAATTTCCAGAGTACTGTTTGTCTTAGAGATACAGTAGTACACAGGTTATCCCTATATGACAATATATGAGTTCAAATCCACATAGAATTTTAGATTTTGTATCAAATGCTATTTATTGATAGAACTCTAACCCTAAAGGATTTCATTATGAAGCCAGTTAATTACATATGTGGATTTACCTACTACAGTTTTTTTTTAAGTTGCTTATAGAGGAGAGAGGCAAAGCAAATAACCCTCCCACCCAGTCATGCCAAACAAGGTGCAGCTCAGATAGCATCTTCACGTGTCCCCTTAGGGATACATGTGTAGTGGACAGTTTTAATGATCTGTGGTTTTTTCACCCTGTATGAACAAACAAAGGTGAGAGAGTCTCTTTCTGAAAAACATTTAACCATTCATTTCACATTGGCCTTAAAGTATTGCTTGTATTTAGGTTCTGCTTAACGCTAACATATTTGAGAATATAGTGAGTAAGAAATATAAGGCAGATCATGCCATATTGATTTCTTGGAGATATTAATGCGATTCATCTTTCAAGGTCTACACTATTTTAAAATTTCACTGTGTATTTTGCTAGTTCAGTAACTGAACATTTTTGAGTGGGATCTAAGGTTGAGCTGACACTTGTGGAAATCTTGAATATCACGTATAGAATAAAACCAAGCATTTCTAGTATACTTTATTAAAGTTTCAATTCTTTTTCATGATTTGATTTTATATTTGCAGTCTAAATCTCAGTCACTATCAAAGAATTATGAAAAATGTACAAGAAGATATAATTTCTGTTCACCCTTATATGACCCAGTGTGGAAAGGAGACAATATGTTACACCCATGTCCTTTCCACTTTTTTCTCTTTAGATAATAGAACTTATCAAAGTGAATGAAGGGCAGGCAAGAGAGAAGGTTTTAGAAACAGGTGGCATTTGTCACCTGAGAAACTGATGCCTGTCTTTACCAGTATAAAAATGTAAAATGTAATCTCCGGTAACAGCTCATTTTTCCTCAGTGGTCTACATTAAACAGAATGTTCACAAGTACAATGTAAAAGTTGTTCCCTACTATTGCCAAATTTCTTTATTGTTTTTCATCATATGGGCTATTAATTATCTACAAATCTAGCTTATGTGTATGCACACTCACATAGGAAGATGCCTCTGTGGTGAGATTTTTAGAGACAGAATGTTTTTCAAAATTTAGAATTGTACTTTTAGTCATTCAAATGGAAATGTCTACCTTTAAAATGGAAAGAAATTCAATAGCAAGAATTAACACACTATATATGGCAGGCAAAAGCTAAGCATTTTATATTTCTTCAAATCCTCAGAGACACATTATAGATTGGCATTATTTTCCCTCATTTTACTACTCAGGAAACTGAAGCTTAGAGTGTGTAGATTATATAAAACTATGATATAATTCTGCATATTTATAGGAAAGCCCATCTGTTTTGCCTACCACCTCTAGCCTGAAACCCATTCCATATGTACTCTAGAGCCATCTATATGATAAAAAGAGGTCATGTAATCAATTAATGAAAACATTGCCTTAAATAAAAATATATAAAGCCTTTAGATTATTAGATGCAGATTATATTTTTCAAATCCTTAAAACTTTCTAAAATTTTGTATGCAGTTAACAAGTTGAAAGACCTAAGTTCTGGTTCATGCTCCTGCCCCAGACAAACTCACTTAATATCTTAGAGCTTATTTCCTCATCCATAAGATGAGAGATTTGAACCATATTATCTCTGTTGTTCCTGCTCACACTGGCATCACTAGCATATATGTGAAAATGCATTTCACATGTTTTTGAACAATACTGTAGTCTCTGACAACTAAATGTGAATGCAAATATCATCTTACTTAGATGATCTTGACTTTATTCTTATTTAAAAGTGTCATGGTCTCTGTCTCTCTCTTTCTCTCTACCCCTTCCTCCCCACCCCACTTCATTTTTTTTTAAATCCTTATTTTGAAAGGAATGGTTCAGCACCACAATCCTACATTTAAATATTACATATTTGATATGGAGGAGAGGGAACAGCTTTGGGTTCCAAGGTCACTCTGCCACAAATTGCCTAGCCTTGGACAGGACATTCTTAACTTACCTAGGCTGTAAATCTTTTTAAAAAATAAAAATGATAACTTTGGAATTCTAATACGCCTTCTTGTCTGAACATTCAAAAAATTATTTGGGGCTATTTGGGGAACTAAATTCCATAGATCATTTTTCTTATACATGAAAATCAGTTGCCCTAATTCTGTTTAATTTCTCCCTAGTTCATACTAGAAGGGTCTACATAGGGGACTTCCCTGGCAGTCCAGTGGTTAAGACTCCAGGTTTCCAATGTTTAGATCCCAGTTTAGATCCTTGGTTGGGGAACTAAGATCTGATATGCCCGGCAATGCAGCCAAAAAAAAAAAAAGAAATATCTAAGTAACGAAATGTCTAAGTAACAGGCTGCGGTGACTGTTTGCTGTGTTCTGTCCTCTCTCCCCAGAAAGAAGGAAAAATAGGAAGGTAGGCAGACCCTGGTAATTTTTTCTGTCTTAATTTATTATCGGAATCTTTACATGCTTTTGAGGGCAGATGAGCTATTCCTTTTTTTTTTTTTCCTATAAGATATTTTTGATGTGGACCATTTTTAAAGTCTTTTTTGAATTTGTTATAAGATTGCTTTTGTTTTACGGTGTTGGTCTTTTGGCCCTGAAGCATATGGGATCTGAGTTCCCCAATCAGGGATTGAACCCATACCCCCTGCATTGGAAAGCAAAGTCTTAACCACTGGACCACCAAAGAAGTCCCAAGATGAGCTATCCTTACATTTAAAAATCTACATGAAATAATAGTTAAAAGGTAGTGTGTTGAAGAAAGAGAATTTTTTTTTTTTTTTTGCTAAGTGCAATTCTAAGGGACAGTATACACCATCCAAAAGTGGCATAGTGTCATTAAATACCATCTTCAAACAACTCACTGTTACTTTAAATTTTTCCCTTCACCTAAAGGGTGTCAGTCATTTCAGATTGGCATGGGAACTACCAGTGGAAAAAAAAAATGCCAATAACTTTTGTGGGACTCTGTTTTTATTTTTAATGGTAGCATCTAAAGTGACCATCTTTTTCCTTATCCTTGGGAACCTATGATTCCTCTGTATATCTCTCTAAATGCCTATAATGATTTATTATCTAGATATCAAAACTTTCTCAGCTTAATTTCAAGCTCTGGTTTCTCTTTCATCTGCCAATTTAGACCCTTTCTTGTTTTTGCAGGGTTCCCGCAGTTTATCCGACAGAATTGACGGAAGATATTCAAAATACCGAGTTCACAGAGAGTCTCTTCAGCAGTGCCGGGATGACCCCAAGCACAGAATCCAAAGCTTCAAAGTAATGTCCTTGATATACATTTTCAGATTCTGGGTGTTACCCGCAGTTATGGCCACAGTTTTCTGAGCAGGCCCCGCAGCATTTGCATAAGGGTACTTAGGAAAGAAATGTCTTGATGTAGCAGATAGATCTTCAGTTTTGTAGAAGTAGAAAATAAAAATTCAGGGATCGTGTATATAACTTTTTATCTGAGAACTCATCTTTAAGTGTATGCTGTTGTGGCTCAGCTGGTAAAGAATCCGCCTGCAATGCGGAAGACCTGGGTTCGATCCCTGGATTGGGAAGATCCCCTGGAGAAGGGAACGGCTACCCACTCCAGTGTTCTGGTCTAGAGAATACCATGGACTATACAGTCCATGGGGTCGCAAAGAGTAGGATATGACTGAGTGACTTTCGCTTTCTTTCACCCTCACTTTCATTGTTGCTTAACATGGTGTTTGTCTACGGGAATTGATGCTGCTTAGGAAATCCTGGTGGGCTTCCCAAATGGCTCAGGGGAAAAGAATCTGCCTGCTAATGCAGGAGATGTGGGTTTGATTCCTGGGTTGGGAAGATCCTCTGGAGAAGGAAATCACAGCCTGCTTCAATATTCTTGCCTGGGAAATCCCACCGGTAAAGGAGCCTGGTCAGCTCCAATCCATGGTGTCGCGAAGAGTTGGACACGATTTAGTGACTAAACAACAATAAGAAATCCTGAGCCAGGAAACCCTTGGCCTCTTGATCGGTCAGTGGCTTAGTGTGGATGGCCACCCTCCTCACTGTGTAAGTCTGACTATTCCTCTCTCTGCGCTAATATCCTCAGTAGGTGAAATAGCATATAGTATTTCCTAAGATCAGTGTTTATAGCCAGTCATTTCATGAGGATAAGAGCTCCATATTACTACTTCTGTCTGTGATTCATTAGTGGGGGACCATATAAGAGACTGGGAAGATTTGACTTAAATTACAAAAAGCCTACCATTCCCTAGAAGCTGTCCAAGACCCATGTGGGTTATGGGTGACTTGAAACTCATTTGACCTTTAACAGTTGTCAGCCTAGAGCTGAACTTCTTAACCCCAGCATTAGTGACATGTATGCCAGGTAATTCTTTGTTGCAGAGGCTGTCCTAGGCATTGTAGGATGTTAAGCAGCGTCCCTGAGAATCTACTCGCTGGGTATCAGTCGCATTCCCCATCCCAAGTTGTGGCATCCAAAAGTGTCTCTGGATGTTGCTAGGCATCCCCTGGAGGGCAGAGCTGCCCTCTCCCTCTCGCCGAGAACTGAGCTAGAGATGATCCATCTATAGTACACTCCAAGTCAAGTTAGAAAATAAAGCGCAAGTTTCAGCTTTTATATTCTTACAGAGTTCAATATGTATGCATATTCATTACACTGTATATATTCACTTATTTCAGCCAAGTGTAATTATTTTTAAGGTGCTTCTTCCCTCCTCTGAATGTAGTTGGACAGAATGCTCAGTGGATGTAAAGACAGTATTCATTTACATAAGCCCTCCCTGGCATGCCTAAAATGAGCTCCTTACTTCCCCCATCCCAAACAGAAACTTAACACAATATGTCGTGTTATTTATGCCCTTACTGTGAAGAGGGTGGCCTGTGACTTTGTGCTTTTTATACCTTTGCTCTTTATATTGGTATTATTGACTATAGCAGCGACCTTGTTGTCTCATATGGCAAATTTTAAGTTCACTAAATTGTCTTCCAACATTCTCATCAGGTCTCATATACTTAAGCATTTCTCTGCCACTTAGAGCACCACTGACTTAAGCAGAAGAACAAGACTTAGACAACAATAGCTAATAATAATAACTACTCATTATAGAGCACATATTAGAACAAACTGCATGAAATTGTTCTTTTTGTATGTGTCTTATGCTTTATGTGCCTGATCTCATTTAATCCTCACAGTAACCCTCTTTTTTTTTTTTTTTTTTTTTTAACCATTGAAGAAAACGAGGTTATAGAGCGATTAAGTGGTTGAATTGTAGTTAAAACCTAAATCTGCCTGGCTACAAGAACCTATATCCTTGACCACCAGGCTATTATAGTGTAAATTTGGATCTGCTATCCCTTAATTTTTTTTAGAAGTCACCAAATGTAGGACAATATCTTTAATAAATAAAAGTCTGTTTTCTCCAAAAGTACAGAAACACAATATATGCCTCTTAGTTCAATAGAGGTCTAAAACCAGATGAAACATTTAAGACATTGTTTCCCAATACAGTTAGATTCAGTATCAGGTGATTTAATGCTATCTAGTGGCACCCAAATTGCTATAAATCAGTGCAATTTCTATAACAGCATATGGCAAAGCTATGAATGTTTAACATGTTCAGCAAGTAATCTCATTGGAGTTCTCTTTAAAATTACATTTGCAGCTGAAGAGGAAATAAAGCCTAGTTTTGTGAGGCCAACACTTATCAAAATGAGAAATAAGTTTGAAAATTTTGCAAATAGGCAGTACAAATACAGGAAAGAGCCACAAAGCACATTGTATGATAACATTGTTCCACATTAATACTACTTAAATATTTTTAAATGTTGATCCATTTCAGTGATGAATGTGTAGATTATTATCCTGTGTAGCAGATGTCTGGCCTGAAATAATGCAGTGATCTAATGCAAAACTCATGAGACTATCACATTTTTTGTAGTCATTATTGACAAAAATGTGAGAGCACATTTTTGCGAATCATAGATACCAATGGTCGTTTGCTTATATGCTTTTTACAAAAATAAGTTATTAAGAATGAAAGGGGGCAACTTCAAAAGAAATAAGGTCATATGGGCAGTGATTTTAATTGTTAATTTCTTTACTTCCTGGATAATCAGAGAAGCTGCCTCTGATTTGTTGTTGTTGTCACTCAGTTATGTCCAACTCTTTGCAACCCCGTGGATTGCAGCATGCCAGGCTTCCTTGTCCTTCACTATCTCCCAGAGTTTGCTCAAACTCTGTGCAGACTATATTGCCAAAGCAGCGCGTTGCCTGTTGGAGATGGGGTTGGCAGCACGCATAAACATACAGAAGGCGGGTCTTCAAGAAGAGAATAGTTATTTGTCATCTAAATCCTTATAGATAATTTCTATACAGTTGTTTTAGAGCACAGTTCTGCAGACTACCAGCCATGGGCCAAATCTTGCCTGCTGACTGCTTTTGCAAGTAAAGTTTCCTTGGAAAACCGCCTCATTCACATATTCATGTGTTGTCTATGGTAGCTTTCATGCTCAGTGGCAGAGCTGAGTGGTTGCAACAGAAACTGTATGGCCTGCAAAGCCTCGTATACTTATCATCAGGTCCTCTTTGGGAAAATTTTGCCAACTCCTGGTCTAGAGAAAGGAGATTTTTACCAAACTATGCTTACTTCCTCTACATGTTATGTAGAATATTCTCTTCTCTTCATTTATCAGTCAAATACATACTGTGCAAGCTCTTTGTAAAGTCCTAATGCTATCCATTCATTCAACAAATATTTGTTGAGTTTCAGCCATGTGCCAGGAACTTTCTAGGTGCATGGGAATCACATCAGTGAACAAAACAAAGATCTCTGCCTTTGAGAGCTTCTGTTCTTTAGGTAAGATCTTCAGTCTGTTGTTTCTGAATGCAACAGCCGGCAAACGTATACTGAGTCTCCACTGTGCGCCAGATGCAGTGCTGGGAGCTGGAGAGAAGGACGGCGTTTTAATAAGAAAAACCATTGCCAGCCTTGGGAATTCAGGTCACTGTAGTACGAAGGAGAAGGAGATAAATGCTGTCAGGATGACCCCATTCGGGACTTCCCTGATGAGCCGGTAGTTAAGAATCCACCCTCCAATGCAGGGGTAACAGGTTCGACCCCTGGTGGGGGAACTAAGATCCCACAAGCCACGAGGGAGATAGGCCCTCACAGCACAACTACTGAGCCCACGCACTCTCGAGCCGGCGCTCCACTCCACACCGCAGCTAGAGAGAGCCAGGGGGCTGCCTTACGGCCCAGCACAGCCAAAAAAGTTTTTCTGTAAAGCGATCCCAATAAACAGCAGTGGAAGTCCAGAGAAGAAAGATGCTCTAAAGTCTTTTGAAAAGAGGCTCGTGATGACAAGGTACACAGAAGTGTTTTATCCTCATCCGTTTGGAAGAGAATCACTGTTAGCATTACAGTTGTAGAACCCTGACTCTATTACTGTTGACAGACAAATAGCTGTTGGAACAGCAGAACCGTGTTGGCAGCTGGCTCTGCTCATGTTTTCGCTGATGTCAGAAGGCAGCGAGGCATCCAATACGACTGCACTGCTGCTGGTGGGGGGGAGGGGGTAGAGTAGAAAGTGTGCAAGTCAGATTCCCTTTCAATCCAGGAGACTCATCGCCCACTGTTTACTCCAATGGCCATCACCAGGCTCAAAAGGATCAGGTTTCTAGAAACCCATCAAGATTTTCAGCAGGACCAGTGTCAACAATTGCTGAGAGCATAATGTGATGTTGTATGGAGCTTCCTAAGTTAACTGGACGGAGCCTGATCTACAAGTATATACGGAGACTTCAGTTCAGTGCTGAATCGGACACAACGTTGTATACACAACAGAAGCATTCCACAGCTCCTTTCGTCAGGCCTAACTGGGTTTCTGTAAGACAACAGACTTCTTTGCTGTCCCCGCTGTTTCAAACAGAAGAGAATGTTCAACCGTCAGCCAATAACATAGCATTGCTAATCGGAATTCACAGAGGAGCATGGTTTTGTCCAAGATATTCCCATTTGCTACCTGCCCTTTTTGCTCTCTACCCATGTTCAATGTATGGTTTTAATTTAATTAGTAGTGGAGTTTTCAGTGAAATCACAAAAGGCATGTTTTGTTCCCATCCTTCCTCCTCCTGAAAAGAAAATCATTCAAAATCATTTCAATTTCTAGAAGAACTAGTAGGCAACTTCTCTTTAAAGAAGCAGATGTTTTACAGGATAAGATGAGGTGGGTAAGGAAGCGATGATGATGGCTTTCAGCGCAGGTTATGAAGGCAGAGTCTGACAAAGCCCATTGTCATATTTGCTCAGTGTAAGCACATGTGTGCTGCTCCTAGAAGCTGTTTCTCTCTGCTTGAATCGCTCTGTGGTTTGTTTATGCTTTGCTCATAGCAATTAATGACTGTTTGCACTTTCTCCCTAAGGTCAGCTATTTCTGTCCATATCTTAAATCGTCTACAATTGTTAGCTTCTGAAGCATGCAATATATAACTCCTGGTGCAATTCACAATTGGAGGTGATTTTCATTTAATGACTATTAAAATATATCATCAGTGTATTACTTAGGTAATTTTACAGATATTGCTTGAGAATAGTAGTGGCAATCACGGTGGAAATTGAGGGAGCTTTAACCTCATGATACCCCAATTATCTGACTTATGACCACCTCTCTCCATGCTTTTTAAAGAAGTTGTGTGTAAACTGCTCTGTAAATGTAGCTCTATGCTTCTGCCAGCCCCAAGCAATTTGCCATCATTTTAAACCTCTCCTGGAAAGAAAGAAAGGGAAGTCGCTCAATCTTGTCCAACTCTTCACAACCCCGTGTACTGTAGCCTGCCAGGCTCCTCCATCCAAAGGATTCTCCAGGCAAGAATACTGGAGTGGGCTGCTATGCCCTCCTCCAGGGAATCTTCCTACCCAGGGATCGAACCTGGGTCTCCCACATTGCAGGAGCCATCGGGGTTGGGGCCGGGGGGGAGACGGTTCGGAAAGATGATTGGAGGTGCAAGTCTAATCTTTAAGTTACCATAAAAGAAATAGTAAATATAGCTAAAGGTAAATACTGAAATTTGGGAAATGCTATTCTATGGATTATATGACTTTTGAGGGCAGACACTGTCTGCCTTATCTTTGACTCCAGAATACACAGTGCATGCTAATTTGATGATTAAACTTTTTTCCCCTAACTTCAGCCTTTTATGGAATTCTAACAGATTTCATTGTTATTTTTCCAGTAATTGTTAGATGACACATCTGAAACCTCATAGGCAATTGAAAAATGCTGAACTCTGAAGCAATTTTTGTTCTTTTGAAATGATTAAGACTAACTTTCCAGCCATAATATTTAACTAGTTGATTGCATCTTGCCATTTTAAAAGTTAAACAAAAGGTTGTCAAATAAGTTGAGTTTTTTTTTTTTTTTTTGCTATAAAACCTGAAAATAGCAAAGGTGCAAAAGTGATTATTTAGGAGTCAAAATGGGTACTTGTATGAGCATATTTTTTGCTGTTGTTTTGCAGTCGCTAAGACATGTCCGATACTTTGCAACCCCAAACTGGACTGCATCACACCAGAATTCCCTGTCCTTCACTATCTCTCAAAGTTTGATCAAATTCACATCCACTGAGTTGGTGATGCCATCCAACCATCTCACCTTCTGTCACCCCTTCTCCTCCTGCCCTCAACTTTTCCCAACCTCAGGGTCTTTTCCAATGAGTCAGTTCTTCCAATCAGGTGGCCAAAGCATTGGAGCTTCAGCATCAGTCCTTCCAATGAATATTCAGGACTGATTTCCTCAGTTGACTGCCTTGAACTCCTTGCTGTCCAGGGGACTCTCAAAAGTCTTCTCCAACACCACAGTTTGAAAGCATCAATTCTTCAGTGCTCAGCTTTCTTTATGGTTCAACTCTCACATCCATACATGGCTATTGGAAAAACCATAACTTTGACTATATGGACCTTTGTTGGCAAAGTAATGTCTCTGCTTTTTAATACACTGTCTACGTTGGTCATAGCTTTCCTTCCAAGGAGCAGGCATCTTTTAATTTCATGGCTGCAGTCACCATCCACAGTGATTTTAGAGCCCAGAAAAATAAAGTCTGTCACTGCTTCCACTTTTCCTCCTTCTATTTGCCATGAACTGATGGGGCCAGATGCCATGATCTTAGTTTTTTGAATGTTGAGTTTTAAGCCAGCTTTTTCACTCTCCTCTTTCACTTTCATCAAAAAGCTCTTTAGTTCCTCTTCATTTTCTACCATAAGGGTGGTGTCATCTGCATATCTGAGGTTGTTGATATTTCTTCCAGCAATCTTGATTCCAGCTTGTAATTCATCCAGCCTGGCATGTCACATGATTTACTCTGCATTTAAGCTAAATAAGCAGGGTGACAATATACAGCCTTGACATACTCCTTTCCTAATTTTAAACTAATTTTCCCTAAATTTAAATACCTAGAGTAACAGGCAAATTTGGGCTTGGAGTACAGACTGAAGCAGGGCAAAGTCTAACATGGTTTTGCCAAGAGAACGCACGGGTCATAGCAAACAGCCTCTTCCACCAACATAAGAGAAGACTTTACACATGGACATCACCAGATGGTCAATCCTGAAATCAGATTGATTATATTCTTTGCAGCCAAAGATGGCAAAGCCCCGTATAGTCAGCAAAAGCAAGACCGGGAGCTGACTGTGGCTTGGATCATGAACTCCTTATTACCAAATTCAGACTTAAATTGAAGAAAGTGGGGAACACCACTAGACCATTCAGGTATGACTTAAATAAAATCCCTTAGGATTATACACTGGAAGTGACAAATAGATTCAAGGGATTATCTGATAGAGTGCCTGAAGAACTATGGATGGAGGTTCGTGATATTGTATAAGAGGCAGTGAATAAGACCATCCCTGAGAAAAAGAAAGGCAAAATGGTTGTCTGAGGAGGCCTTTCAAATAGCTGTGAAAAGAAGAGAAGCAAAAGGCAAAGGAGAAAAGGAAAGATATGTCCATTTGAATGCAGAGTTCCAAAGAATAGCAAGGAGAGATAAGAAAGCCTTCCTCAGTGATCCGTGCAAAGCAATAGAGGAAATCAATGGAATGGGAAAAACTAGAGATCTCTTCAAGAAAATTAGAGATACCAAGGGAACATTTCATGCAAAGATGGGCACAATAAAGGACAGAAATGTTATAGACCTAACAGAAGCAGAAGATATGAAGAGGTGGCAAGAATACACAGAAGAACTATACAAAAAAGATCTTCATGACACACATAATCATGATGGTGTGATCCCTCATCTAGAGCCAGACTTCCTGGAATGAGAAGTCAAGTGGGCCTTAAGAAGCATCACTACAATCAAAGCTAATGGAGGTGATGGAATTCCAGTTGAGCTATTTCAAATCTGAAAAGATGATGCTGTGAAAGTGCTGCACTCAGTATGCCAGCAAATTTGGAAAACTCAGCAGTGGCCACAGGACTGGAAAAGGTCAGTTTTCATTCCAATCTCAAAGAAAGGCAATGCCAAAGAATGCTCAAACTACCACACAGTTTGCACTCATCTCACACGTTAGCAAAGTTATGCTCAAAATTCTCCAAGCCAGGCTTCAACAGTATGTGAACACTGAACTTTCAGATGTTCAAGCTGGATTTAGAAAAGGCAGAGGAACCAGAGATCAAATTGCCAACATCCATTGGATCATCAAGAAAGCAGAGTTCCAGAAAAATATCTACTTCAGCGACTGAACTGAACTGAATTTTAAACTAGTCCATTGTTCCATGTCCAGTTCTAACTGTTGCTTTTTCACCCACATACAGGTTTCTCAGGATACAGGTAAGGTGGTCTGGTATGCCCATCTCTAAGAATTTTCCATAGTTTGTTGTGGTCCACACAAAGGTTTAAGCATAGTCAACAAAGCAGAGGTAGATGGTTTTTCTGGAATTCCCTTACTTTTTCTGTGATCCAATGAATGTTGGCAGTTTGATCTCTGGATCCCCTTTTCTAAACCCAGCTTGTGCATCTGGAATTTCTCAGCTCAATACTGCTGAAGCCTAGCTTGAAGTATTATGAGTGGGACCTTGCTGGCATGTGAAATGAACACAGCTGTCCAGTAGTTTGAACATTCTCTGGCACTGCCTTTTTTTGGGATTGGAATGAATATTGGACCTTTTCACTACTGAGTTTTCCAAATTTGCTGACATATTGAGTGCAGCACTATAAGAGCATCATATTTTAGGATTTTAAATAACTCAGCTAGAATTCCATCACCTGTGGTAGCCTTGTTTGTAGTAATGCTTCCTAAAGCCCACTTTTGTTTGGCCCTAGATGATGGACCATACCATCATCATTATCCTGTTCATTAATACCTGTTTTGTATAGTTCTTCTATGTATTCTTGCCACTTCTTAAACTCTTCTGCTTCTCTTAGGTCCTTACTGTTTCTGTCCTTTATTGTGCCCATCCTTTCATGAAATGTTCCCCTGATACCTCCAGATTTCTTGATGAGATTTCTAATCTTTCCCATTGTACTGTTTTCCTCTATTTCCTTGTGTTGTTCAGTTAAGAAAGACTTCTTATCTCTCCTTGCTATTCTCTGGAAGTCTGCATTCATTAGGGTCTTTAATTTTTTTTAACCCTACCAAACCCAGTCCCCCTGACAAACCACATGCTTTCTTCACTGTTTCCAATGATTTGCTCAATTAGAGCATTAAGAAAGGAAAGATTATAAAGAAATTTAACTGTAAAGATACCATTGTTAATCATATTGAATTCAAAATTTTAACTATATTAGGTACATCAGTTCAGTTCAGTTGCTCAGTGGTGTCCAAATCTTTGCAACCCCATTGACTGCAGCACGCCAGGCCTCCCTGCCCATCACCAACTCCTGGAGCTTACCCAAACTCATGACCATTGAGTCGGTGATGCCATCCAACCATCTCATCCTCTATCGTCCCCTTCTCCTCCTGCCTTCAATATTTCCCAGTATCAGGGTCTTTTCAAATGAGTCAACTCTTCGCATGAGGTGGCCAAAGTATTGGAGTTTCAGCTTCAGCATCAGTCCTTCCAATGAGCACCCAGGACTGATCTACTTTAGGATGGACTGGTTGGATCTCCTTGCAGTCCAAGGGACTCTCAAGAGTCTTCTCCAACACCACAGTTCAAAAGCATCGATTCTTTGGTGCTCAGCTTTCTTTATAATCCGACTCTCACTTCCATACATGACTACTGGAAAAACCCATAGGCTTGACTAGATGGACCTTTCTTGGCAAAGTAATGTCTCTGCTTTTTAATATGCTGTCTACTTTGGTCATAACTTTCCTTCCAAGGAGTAAGCATCTTTTAATTTCATGGCTGCAGTCACCATCTGCAGTGATTTTGGAGCCCCCAAAAATAAAGTCAACCACTGTTTCCACTATTTCCCCATCTATTTGCCATGAAATGATGGGACCGGATGCCATGATCTTAGTTTTCTGAATGTTGAGCTTTAAGTCAACTTTTTCACTCTCCTCTTTCACTTTCGTCAAGTAGTTCTTTAGCTCTTCTTCACTTTCTGCCATAAGGGTGGTGTCATCTGCATGTCTGAGGTTATTGATATTTCTCCTGGCAATCTTGATTCTAGCTTGTGCTTCATCCAGCCCAGCATTTCTCAGGATGTACTCTGTATATAAGTTAAATAAACAGGGTGACAATATATAGCCTTGAGATACTCCTTTTCCTCTTTGGAACCAGTCTAACTATTGCTTCCTGACCTGCATACAGGTTTCTCAAGAGGCAGGTCAGGTGGTCTGGTATTCCCGTCTCTCAGAATTTTCTACAGTTTATTGTGATCCACAGAGTCAAAGGCTTTGGCATTGTCAATAAAGCAGAAATAGATATTTTTCTGGAACTCTCTTGCTTTTTCGATTATCCAGTGGATGTTGGCAATTTGATCTCTGGTTCCTCTGCCTTTTCTAAAGCCAGCTTGAACATCTGGAAGTTCACGATTCATGTATTGCTGAAGCCTGACTTGGAGAATCTTGAGCATTATTTACTAGCGTGCGAGATGAGTGCAATCGTGCGGTAGTTTGAACATTCTTTGGCATTGTCTTTCTTTGGGATTGGAATGAAAACTGACCTTTTCCAGTCCTGTGGCCACTGCTGAGCTTTCCAAATTTGCTGGCATATTGAGTGCAGCACTTTCACAGCATCATCTTTTAGGATTTGAAATAGCTCAACTGGAATTCCATCACCTCCACTAGCTTTGTTTGCAGTGATGCTTCCTAAGGCCCACTTGACTTCTCATCCCAGGATGTCTGGCTCTAGGTGAGTGATAATGCCAGTTAATTGTCTTGTTAGTTTGTAATAAATATACTATAACATATTTATCCAAACAATCCTTGTTTCCTTTAAATAGTCACTTTAAGGGAATAAACATTGATTCTAGGAACCATCATTATAAAATATCTTTGTATCTCTACCTTTGTTTCTTAAGTCAGTGACACATTTTTTTGAGTATCTTTGTTTATGGCAAATTTTTACCCACTGTGAATATATTTGGTTTTTGAAAATGGATTAAAATCATGTAGAGCCAAGTCTGAAATGGGTTAAGAAAACACACACACACACACACACACACACACACACACACACCAAAAACTGAGTATAATCCTTTTTTTTTTTAGTGAGTCACTAAGAATATTAAATTCTTATACCATAAAATAGCAATTGAATATAGGTAAATTTATCAAATGGCCTGATCCAACACAGTATTTTTTCATGAGTCTGTTCCTCTGTGGCTGAATGTGGCTTCATGTTTATTGTCTTATGATATAATTGTGGAAGAGATGGTTTGCATAGTTAGATGTTCTGATTGTTCAGTGGTTCTGCTTGGGTAGGTTAGAATTTCAAAGTGTCAGTGCTGAGAAGTCTTCGGAGATGATCTTGCCCAGCTCTGTCATTTTCTTACATGAAGAAAATGAGAATGGGAGAGTGACAGTCTCCTACTTCCAACTTCCAGAGAGCAAACTTTGAAGAATATGATCATTATTGAGTTCCTTATTGCATATGGCACTGTTCTGAACTATGAAGATTAGGATGGGTAGGTGGAAATATAGAAAGAGGTGATCAAAGCCCCACCCTCATGGAAGTTAAAAGCTATATAATGGCAGCCACGCAGATTGAGTTATGGAAGGCTAACTTTTAAGTAAACTGTCTAGTTAGAACTTTCAAATAGGAATAAAGTTTACTGAGGAAGAGGTGAAGCTTTTCCAAGCACTAATGGAGAATTGGGAATTAAGAGTGGGGAGCAAACAGAGGAACAGTGCATTGTTAGGCTAGAGACAAATTCAGGAAAGCATTTCTGCCACAGATTCAGGAACACATAAGTGTCTTTTCCTTTTCTCTAGGGGAAGAGTTGTATAAATTTTTTTTTAATTAAATGCAGCATTTGTCTTATAAACTTTGAACTTACAATATTTCTATGAGAAAAATACTTGGTGGGCATCATTAAATATTAATCATTAGAGATCAGTTTAGCAAAAAGATTTAGTCGGGTTGGAACAACTTTTAAGAAACCAATTACAATGTGTGTTATGAAAGAGAAGTGGATGAAACCCAGGGAAAATATTAGAAATTGCAAGTTCCTTCACCCAGTGGAATTTTTTCAGGGAATTATGGCTAAATAGCTTGTTGAGACTTAAGACAGTAATAAAAATAGGTCCCTGTGCTAAGGATGTAAGAGTTGGCAAAAAGCAAAAGCTTGCAAAGAATCTTCCCTTTTAACCAATACTTCCTTTTCAATATTTAAGTATTTAATTGAAAAAAGGTTGAAATTAGAGAGAGCCATCTTATGGTGACCCTGTAAACTTTACTTGCATAGAAAGTCCACAAATTAAATATCAATATATAATTGGAGAATTTGAAGATATTGTTTTCATATTCTGACATGTTGATTTGTTCAAAAGGATTGTGAAATATTTTTCTTTTAGGGTGTTCTTCTAGGGATCATTTCATTATTTATTTCTAGGTAACCCTGGGGATTCTGGCAATATCTTGAAGATTTGTAAGATGTTGAAACTTAAAGACATACAGCTGACCCTTGGACAACTAGGGAGTTAAGGGCACTGACCCTCAGTGCACTTGAAAATCCATTTGTAAATTGTAGTTAGCCCTCTGCATCCAAGGTATTATTCCTCATTCTTAGATTCAACCAACAGCAAATCATATTGTACTACAGTATATACTATTGGAAAAAAAAAATCTGTGTGTAAGTGGACACACGCAGTTCAAAAGGGTCAACTCTTCATTGAGTCCCACCTGTATGCCAACAGCTACTTTAGAATGAGCTGACATGGGGCAAGTCGAGCCAGAACCATGGATGTGACTATTATGCTCAGATGTGAAATCCTAAAGGCCTCGGGGAGTTGGAAGATGCACAGATAGAAAGGAGAGACATGTTTTCAGTCAGCGCTGGAAATCTGCACTCAATCATGCTTTCTATGTAAAATGTGAAAGAAAAGCATAATAAAAGGTTTCCCACTAAAAATGCTTAGATGATTATGGGCCAATAAGAGAAAGGAAAACTCAACGGAAAGCAGACACACTCATATTTGCCCACTGATGCCTGGACTGAGAAAGACAGTGAGAAAGGACAGGAGCGGAGGTGTAGATCTGGGCATCTTGCTGAATGAACCAGATGGTGTAATGACAGCCTCAGAGTGTGCCTCCCAGAGGAAGGAGGAAGTCCACAAGGGTCGTCAAATCCTATTCATTCTTGCCAAGGTAGGGTTTTAAATTTCTGAAACAAAACCAACTGGCATCAAAGCATAGGTTATATCTTTTCTGTTTACAGAAAAAGAACCTCTTATATTTTTAATGGTGCAACCAGCTTCTTGGCATATGACAATTAAAAATATGGCACAATTTGGAAAATGCAGAAAAAATTGAAAAGAAAATAATCTAGCAAATATTTTTAAAGATCTGTTTACCTAATTTAAAGGTGTATGTTTCCCAGTTCTTACTTATAAATGTCTTTTTACATTGAAATCATTATTTGTTGACAATTTTATTTCCTCTTTTTTTCATTTAACATTTTATATATATACATATATATGTATGAATTTTCTCTATGATCATCATTATTGTCATTATGGTTATGCCATAGTTTATTTCCTAATCTCATGTTGTTGAAAATTTAAGGTTAATTTCAGCTTTTTTCTATTATAATCAATTGATTAATATCTTGGTATAAAAATCTTTGTCCATATCTTGAATGTATTAACCTAATCTAGATGCCTAGAAGTACTGGATGACACATTTTAAGACTGTTTATTTATACCCATTTTTATCTAAGTTGTCTAATTTATTGGCGGAGTTGTTCATATTTCCTAATACCTTCTTAATGTCTATAGACATAATAGTATATCCTCCTTTCATTCTACATATTGGCAATTTATATCTTCCCTCTTTTTTTCCTAATCAGTCCCTGAAGAGATTTTTAGATTTTTATCACTCTTTAAAAAGAAAAAACAACCACCCAGTATGGGTTTAATTTTTTCACTGTTTTTCTGCTTTCTATTGAATTGACTTTTGCTCTTTATTATTTCCCTCCTTTTACTTAATTTAAGCTTAATTTGCTGTTCATTTTCTAGTTTCTTAAAGTAGAAACTTGGACTATCAATTTGAGACTTCTTTTGTAATATACACATTTTAATGTTATACATATTCCTCCAAATACCCTTTTAATGCCTCCTCACAAACTCTGATAATTTGTGCTTTTATTTTCATACAAGTAAAATTTTTTAAAAGATTTTTCTTTTGCTCTCTACTCATGAGTTACTTAGAAGTATGTTCTTTAATTTCTAAATATTTAAGAATTTTCAGATATCCATCTGTTGTTGATTTCTCCCGTCACTCCCTGTGGTCAGACAGCATCCTTTGTATAATTTCAGTCATCTTAAATTTATTGAGATTTGTTTTGCCACCAAGCATATAGTGTATTTTGGAGAATGTTGGATGTGCACTTGAAAAAATACTTGTAATCAGCTGTTTTGGGGTAGAGTATTCTATAAATACCAATTAGGTCTAGTTGGCCAGTCATGTTGTTCAACTCAATTCTTTATCTAAATGTTTATGAGAATTATTGAGTTAAATGAGTTACTGAGAGAGGAATGTCGAAATATCCAACTATAATTATGTGTGTGCTTATACTCAGTTGTGTTGACTCAACAACCCCATGGACTGTAGCCCCCCAGGCTTCTCCATCCATAGGATTTTCCAGGCAAGAATACTGTAGTGGGTTACCGTTTCCTTCTCCAAGGGGTCTTCCCAGCCCAGGAATCGAACCCATGTCCCTTGCATCTCCTGCACTGCAAGCAGATTCTTTACTGCTGAGCCACAGGGGAAGCCCAATAAGTCTAATTATAGATTTGCCTACTTTTTCCTTATAGTTCTACCAGTTTTGCTTCATATTTTTTGACACTGTGTTAATATATACATACAATTTAGGGCTGTTATCCCTTTTCCTTAAATTTTTTTACTTATTCAACAACTCATATATCTATTTTCATATGTAGAAAATGAGGAAGTGTA
Organism: Cervus elaphus; assembly: GCF_910594005.1. Classification (NCBI taxonomy): domain Eukaryota; kingdom Metazoa; phylum Chordata; class Mammalia; order Artiodactyla; family Cervidae; genus Cervus; species Cervus elaphus. Next base: position 11,063,205 of record NC_057826.1, read on the forward strand.
ATACAGTTGACCCTTGAACAACATGGGTTTGCGTATGTCCACTTATATGCAGATCTTTTGTCAATAGTGAATACTGCAGTACTACACAATCTGCAGTTGATTGAATCCATAGATGCAAACTACGGATGCAGAGCGCCAACTACAAGTTATATAAGGATTTTTGACTGTACAGAGGGTCAGCATCCCTAAACCCTGTGTCATTCAAGGGTCAACAATATAGCCTTTCCTTTCCAGCAAACCTATAATGAGTGACTTCCAGTTTCTTATGAAATTCTCATAATTAATGAAAACTGTCTATCACTTGCTTAAAACCTCTGGCTTTCATCTTAAATGAAACTGAACTCCCTTTTGGTACATGCAAATGTACCAAATGATGATCTTAAGTCATTTTAGGATTAAGCTCATGGTTTCCGCTCAGAATAAATGGATTTTTATAAATGTGTGTGTATGCATGCATATATGAAGTGAAAGTTGCTCAATCATGTCTGACTCTTTTGCAACCACATGGACTATACAGTCCATGGAATTCTCCTGACCAGAATACTGGGGTAGGTAGCTTCTCCAGGGGATCTTCCCAACCCAGGAGTCAAACTGGGGTCTCCTGCATTGCAGGCAGATTCTTTACCAGCTGAGCCACCAGGGAAGTCCATGCATGCATATATATACACACATATTTAGTCTTTTAACCTTTCTTTTGGATTTCATACATATAAATGTGACAAATAAAATATAAACTTGGTACTTTGTGTGTGTACTAAGTCACTTCAGTTGTGTGTCCAACTCTTTGCAACCCCATGGACTGTAGCCCACCATGCTCCTCTGTCCAGGGGATTCTCCAGGCAAGAACACTGGAGTGGGCTGCCATTTCCTTCTCCAACTTAGTGCAGAGAACAACAGCTAATTCATCAGATAGTCATGCTACACGAGGCCTTACTATATGTGAGTTTTGAGGAAACTGGGCCACCTCAGTTCAGGTCAGTCCCTCAGCCACGTCCGACTCTTCACCACCCCATGGACTGCCTGCACTTGTTTCATCCAGGACCTTCTTGATCCCTTCGTCTCCCTTGACCCCACAGTCATCCTCAGTTCCTGTCTTTTAATTGCTCTTCCCACTTCTATGTTTGTGCTGCTCCAGCCTGTTTTCCACAGAGGCCAGAATAACCTTTGAGAAATACACATCAAAATATATCATTCCTCTCCTCAAAACTGTTGATTACCTTCTGATCGTACCTAAGGAAAAAAATCCGCAAGCCAAATCCCACCTCAGGACCTCACTGCAGTCACTCCCCAGGCTCAGGGTGCCCTAGCCATGGGCCTTCCCTCAGTTCTTCACACACACCGAACTCTTTCTTACCTCAGCACCTGCACATGAGTCTAGAACACCGATTTCTCACCACCTCGCTGGAACCCCTCACCTCCTACTTTTTCCATCCTCCGCCTATGAGTTTTCATCTGGCTGATTGATTGATTCGTACTCAGCACTCAAGTATCGCCTTCAATATCATCTCCAGAGGTAACTTCTCTGGACCTCAAATCTAAATGTAGTTCTTCCTATTATTTACTCGTCTTCTTATAGTTCTTACCAGTTTTTAACTGCATTGTGTTTTGTATAGTTTGTTTAATGTTTTTCTCTTCTGCCTTCCTGAAGCTTTCAGGATCATTTACATCGATGTTTTATATTTGCTCTTTGACCAGCACATAGTAGGTGCCAAATTAGTAATTGTTGAATGAATGAATGAGTATGAGGAAGAAAAATGAAGTGTAGTAAATAATTAGAAAACATTTAAGAGGGAAAAATGCAATTTTTACCATATATCAATGAAAGATATATTAAAGCATCTATTTTCTAACCTATTTAGTTAGTCGAATTATTCAAAGATATAATTCCCTTTTTTCAGCTAAGATTTGAGGAAAAGGACAATTTCATACAATCCACAAGGATTCATTTTTGTTTATATATTAAATATTGTTGAATGAGTAAGAATATTTATAATCATGGAAAGCAGTCTAGGTAAATATATTTAAAATCATTGAATTGTTTTTACTGACACAGTATTTCCATCCAAGAATTTGTCATAAGGAATATTGCTAAACATGGGAAAGTTTATATATTTAAAGATATTTTTCACAGTGTTTTTTATAGGAGTAAAACATTGGAAACCACCTAAATGCCCAGAAAAGTAATACCTGAGTAAAGCATAGTATATTCACTAGATAGTATATGAGTGGAGGAAAAACAAGTGAAAGCATTAGTCACTCAGTCATATTCAGCTCTTTGCAAACCCATGGAACCTGTAGCCCACCATGGTCCTCTGTCCATGGAATGCTCCAGACAAGAATACTGGAGCGGGTTGCCATTTCCTTCTTGAGGAGACCTTCCTGACCCAGGGATCACACCTAAGTCTCCTGCGTTGCAGGCAAATTCTGTACCATCTCAGCCATCAGGGTAGCCCCGCATATGAGTAACTTAAGCTAAAGGTAAAAGTAACATAAGCTAAATGTAATGATTTTCTAAAACTTTATATTAGTGTTGTTGTTGTTTAGTCGCTAAGTCATGTCTGACTCTTTTGTGACCCCATGGACTGTGGCCCACCAGGCTCCTCTGTCCATGGATTTCCCAGGCAAGAATACTGGAGTGGGTTGCCATTTCCTTCTCCAGGGGATCTGCCTGACCCAGGGATCAAACCCTTGTCTCCTGCATTGACAGGCAGATTCTTTACCACTGAGTCACCAAGGAAGCCCATTTATATTATTAAATGTAAATAAATGAAGAACACAGAGTTTTACAGTAAATTTACAAATCTCATCCACAGGGAAAAAAAAGTCTGGAAAGAAATATGTCATGCTGTTATGGCTTTAGGTGATTTCCTTCTCTCTCTCTTTAAATAGATTATAATATTACATTATGGTATAATATAGCTTGTATCTTGAGGTTCAGTTTTATTTTCAGTACATTTAAGTGAATCCTGAGCCTTACATATTGTGATGATTTGAACTGAAATGCCCATGCTCTCTTTTTTCAGGATGACAGAGACTTTGCTGAAAGCTCCCATGCTCATGGGTTAGATCAGTCATCTTGTTGGCAGGATCACAGTCGCTTCCTGTCTAGTCCACGATTTTCCCACTTGAACTGTAAGTAATGATGCTCAGTACTAGCTTTTAGATTGGATTAAAGAAAATTCAGTTATGGAAAGATTAAAATGAAAGACCAGAACATGATAGTAATATTCATGTTGTAATTTTGAAAAAATTTTCATTATGAATCATACAAATAATGCCTAAGTACATTTATAATATTAACCAACTTACTAAAAATATATGGAATCCCTTCCTTTTAGACTTTACACTTCTCACAAAAACTTAAAACTGAATCACCAAATCTTAATTAAGCAATTTTTTTGGCATGGAGATTGCTAGTAACTGTGGATGAGTGAGTAAGGAAGTTAGATTGTATTGTAATAAAATCCAAGTCTTCAAAAAGTAGAAAAACTATTCAGAGATATCTAATTTTGTACAAAGAATAAGGATATGAAAACTATTATTGTGTAGGTTTCATTCTGTGAATAACACACTGTAAATATTAATAAAAGGTTATAACATTAACAAAGTGTGAGTCTGTTGACCCAGAATACCTTCTCCCACCACGTATACTTCACCTTCGATGCAGTGTCGTTAAAAAAACCTTCAGAACTCATGGTTTTAAGTATGGTTGCTGTTATGAGTGCTTGCAATGCATTACAAATTACTTTGAAAACTTTCTTGGAATAATTATGGAATTATTTGCTATTCAAGTGACATTTTATTTACTGATTCTTCTCTTCACCCAAGAGTGAACTCCATGATAGGAGTGATGTTTATACACCACTGTTTCCTCAGCATCCTATATGGAACTTGGCACATAGTAAATGTTCAGCTAATATAAGATGAATGAGTATATGAATTTTTATATTTCAAGTCCACTTTTATCCAAGTCATTTGGGATTCAAATGTTAATAGATTCTTATTTAGATCATCATTTAGCTCTTCAGTTTTCCATGGATATAGAGTTTGTACATTCAGTTGGACAAATCTGTCATTTTAAAAAGCTAGGTTTCCATAAAATAAAATATCAAAATTAGCCACAAAGAAGTAGGTCAAATAGAAAATAATAACTCTCATTTTTTCTGATTTATATTCATGGATTCATTGAATAAATATTTATCAGTTTCTGACAAATGGTTTGGCTTCCATTATATCATGATTATTTTATTCCAACAGTTAAGCATTTTCCCTTTCCTGTCCTAACCATTTTGCCAAGTGATTTTATATATTTTCATAAGCCCTCTACTATTCTAATCTGGCAGTCACCCTTCAATTTGGATCATATCTCAGGTTGGTTCTGGTACCTCAAAATATGATATATATGTAGTTATACGAAATTTTTATTTTTCATATTAAGCAATGGAAAAATGTCCTCAGGTCTGCTTGATGTATGAAAACATGGACGAGGAGGAGGGTGGGGACCGAGCACCAAAAACAACATGGATCTTATCCTTCAGACGTCTAAGAGCTTGGAGACAAACAGCACCAGGGTGTGAGCACAGAGGTCTCTGTTCTGCTGGTGTTTAATTTTGCCTTTAAGACTTGCAGAAGGCTCCTTAGAAAGGTTCCTATAAGAAAGTGGTTGGAAGACATTAAGGGGAAAACATCAACATTTTTAGAATTTTATTTAACATTATGACAAGCAGTAAAAGAAACTATATTTGGCTTTTCACTCAGTAGCATTTCATGACTAACACTGGTCACTTCCTAAGATGTAATGCTCACAGGCTGCTATAGGCTTCTATATAAATATACTAACACAGAAAATTAAGTAAGAATAAGAAAACAATATTATTGAGAACATTATTTGGATGAGAAAATACTTTATTAGTCTATATTATATAATCTGACTGAAAAACTTAGCTTAAAAAGTAAACCTCTTTATTAATTTATTGATTATTTTTATATAACTATATATTTTGCTATTATTCTTTTTAAGAAGTTTTATGATTTTCCTCCCAAACCTACCTCCTCCATGTTTTTAAGGATACTTTAAAAAGTTTAATCATAGGTACCTATTGTTACTCATTTTAGGTAATTTAATAAACATTTCTGGAAATAATATTTATTCTAATTTACTTTTCTGATGAACTTTGAATTTTCTGTATGTTTTTCATGATGGCTTTTGGAATTGAATTATGATCACCCTGAATACATCTCCATTTTTGTGGTACACACAGTTTCAGCTTAATTATAGAAATTGTCCTGTCCTGAAAATTTTCTTGACGCTACAAAATTAAAAAGGAGATTTGTCAAGATCAATAAGGAGAAAAATGGAGCCTGTAGTAAGTTGATAATACAGGGAACAGAAGACACCTTAAAAATATCATTAATGCCCTCAGAGATATGAGGAAATTGTGCAGCCACTAAAAAGCAAGATACTATGAAAAAGGAGCACGAGTTAAGAGATCTCAGAAATTTTAAATATGAGAAACTAGAAAGGTGGAAAACAGCAAAGTTGAGAAACCTCAAAGAAAGCAGAAGATAAGGAAAAAGGGCAATAGAAGAGATAAGATATTCAGAAAAACCAATGTAGGAAGGACAGACCATGATTAGTGAGAGTCCTGGAAAGAGAGAAGAAACAAAACAGAACAGAGGCCAGAAGTGGGCAGATGACACGGCCCACCCAATAAATGGCTATTGCCCAGCTGTCGCCCTGAGATTTTTTTCTTCCCCTTCCTCCTGTATGGATGGATGGCCATGCTTCTTTGGTCACCCCAGGCCTTCCTCTGCTGGTTTCAGTTCTCTTGCAGGAGCACATCCAAGAAAAGGAGGTAAATATTTTCATTTTCGTATTTCTGAGAATGGGTTTCTTCCATTCACACCTGACTGAGACTTTGGCTGGCTATAAAATTCTGGGTTAAAAAAGACTTTCCTTCTGAAGTCATCACACAATTATCTTCCAAAATCTAGTGTTGCTATTGAAAAATCTTCTGTCTTTTTCGTTTGACTCCCATTCCTCTGCCATGATCATTTTCACCATTGCTACCCCCCTGCACCCCTGGCCCGGCAACTTTTAGGATTGTCTCTTTAACCTCCATGAGTTTTGTGATGGTATGCCTCCCCATGGGTCTTCTACCTATTTGCTCTGGGGTGTTTTTAATCTAGACATTTATATTCTTCAGTTCTGTCATAGGGAAAGAAGAAACAAAAGATTCCACCAGGAAAAGCTTTAGGAAATACATTTTTTAAAAAACCGGATAGATCATTGGATTCATTTGAGCACTTAGAAAAACTACTAGTAGGCACATGCAAAGTCTAACTGAGCTATTAGAAACAATTGAGGATGGTTATAGAGAAAGAGTAAATAAAAAATAGATAAATAAATAAAAACACAGGTCAATTAATAACTCCAGGGGGAAAAAATGAAAAGAAACATTGTCAGAGTAGTCCTATTAGGTTTGTATGAGCCATATTTACAGTCAATATAAATACTCACTATTGACATAACTGGAAGTCCAGACGTAACTATATAGGGAGGATGGGGTAAAGGGAAGTGGATGGGTGTGGATACGTCTAAAAATGATAACTCAGAAAATAGCAATATAAGCTTCTTTTTCTTTCAAAAACTGAAGTAAATACGGAAAATAAAGCTAAAAGAGTTGATTGTGGTTGAATCCAGGGAGCAGGTGTGTGGGGTTGGGAGGGATGCGGCAAGAGACCGCAGTCTTTCTGTGTAGTCCTCTGGTGCTGTTTGATATGTGTATGTATGGACACTCTGGCTAAAAAGGAATCTTATAAAAATAAAATGCTACTAAGAAAACTCCAGCTTTTATGTCTGACTAGCATGTGCTGGATTTTCTTGTTAACTTCTGAATGCAGCATGAAAGCTGGGGGTGGGGGGTGGGGGTTAGAGCAGCTGAGACCTGTGTGGAGACAAGGAGGGTAACTGAGGTGCTGAGGTTGACGCGAGTTTCTGAGCCCACGGAACAGGCTCCTTCTGATTCGGGTTGGGATTCGCCCTGGATGAGGCTCTTTTGTCTGTGCTGAAGATGCTAAGGCAGTCATCCTGCTGACTTCAGTGCCCCGTCAAAACTGTGACCGAAAGCACAGAATCACTGACCACGGAAAAACAAAGGAAATGGGAAAATACTGCATAATCTGTGGTCTCTGAAATGACCCAGCCTTAATGAAAGTTTGTTTTCAGTAGTAATTTATGTCAGCTTTGTGTAGTTCAGGTCAATTCAAGAAAAGGTAGATGCTTCCCTGCCAGGAAGAAGGGGAGAAATGTATAAATTGTAAGTTTATATGACCATTGGAAATAGGAACACAGAAATCCATTATTTAGAGCCATGATTACTACCAAATTTATCCTGGCTGGCTGGAAGCTATGGCCATGATTCAGGACACTCTTTTAGAAGGCTTGGATTCCATTACCTGTAGCCTGTAGACAGTGGGGGCTTAGTAAGGGAGACTCATAATGCCAGCTTTGGAAACTGTCATTTTTACTTTTTTGTAAGTAGTGACTGACCACTGGTCTCCATGTATAGCTCCTTGTAGGCTAAAGGACACAACTTCAGGACAGGGCTTTCACTCCCAGGGCCCAGACCAGACTGGATTGGAGTGAAGTCTGGAGCAAACTGAAGACTTCTCAAAGTCTCAAGTTCTTTGAGATTCAAATGTGAAATGTTCATGGAGTTGGTATCTATAAACTCAATTTTAAACGTAAATGCAAATTGCAATTTTTCTATAATTCTAGCATTGTTGTAAATAATGTTTATTTAAATAAATAATCCCAGAAAGAAAGGACTGTGGTTTTTCATGGGGTTACTTTAGGAGTTGAAAGTGAATCTTACATATTAATTTAACTTGAGATTCTTAGAAAAGCAAATCAATGAAAGTTAATAAAAAAGAACTTTTTTTTTCATTTCCTTAACCTCAGATCATACTGCTCTAAAAAGAAAAGTTAGTGTACTTAATATGTGTTAAAGGTGAAATGATAGAACGTACCTGGACCAGGACTTTATATTAGTGAATGGGAGGTTATAACTGAGCTGAAACCTGAATGGCAAGAAGAATCAGCTGAGTTAAAATTGGGTGGAAAGCATTTTGCTAATCCAGGGGCAGAACTGGAAAGACCCCAGAAGGAGGAAAAGAGGGAGGAGAATGAGTGAGGGAGAGAGTGATTGGCAGAGAGCATGGTAGGAGATGAGGTCCCATGGCAGTCTTTTCAGCCACCATCAGATGTTTGGATTTTATTCTAATTTCACTGGGAGGCCATGGCGGGTGGGGAGGGAAGGGATAATGCAGCAGAGTGACATAATCTGATGAACATTTTAGAAAGACAATTCCAGTGTGTGGAAATGGGGCAAGATGAAAATAGGAGAGAAAATGGTGGCTTGGGCTGGGATGATGGTATTAATAACAGAGATGGTGTGAAGCAGAAGGACTCAGGCGAAATGGAAGGCAGACTCCTCAGAACTTACCCTTAAATGGGACGGGTCCAGCAGGCAGGCCACGGGAAGGAAGGAACCAAGGTTTCAGAAATTGGGTGGATGAGTATGTCATTTTCTAAGATGAAGAAGAGCAAGGGCTAGGCAGGCATCAGAGATAAAGAAACGAAGTGGGAGGACTGACCGATACATCTGGATATAGGCATCTGGAGCTCAGAAGAGAGGCAAGAGGTGGTAGAAAAAGAGTAAACCTAGATTCCATATCTAGTCTCAGTTTGCTTTTGTGTAAAACAGAAGTTTCTATAAAAAGGAAGCCCTTCAGATTTCTTCTTCTAAAATCGTGCGCTTTAATGTCACTATATACTGATCAACACCCGCCTTCTACCCTCACTCTTCAAATCCAAAACAAACATATGACATGAATATGTGGGGTTTTTTTTTAATATAGTAAATTATTTTATTCCTCAATTGAAGATTTGGTAGTCCAGGTAAAGCTTATAGAAAACTAGTAACCAAATGCAATGATTACTTACAGTTTTGTCAAGCCAGGGATTATATTCATCCGGGTTTCTTTTTCTCTTTTCTCTTACCCTGCCAGCCTTTACCCAAAGAACAGTTGCTCCAGACTCACCTTCAATCAAGGAAGATGCCCCAAGTTTACTGATGGATGGAAGAAGTCCACAACCCAGAAAGGAGGAATACGAAAGCAAAAACAGCAAAATGTAATTAGTTACTCTCCCTGAGTGTTTTACAAATAATAGTATGTGTATCCTTGCCACAGTTTGGCCCAGATAATCTAGCAGACCTGTCTGCAGCGTCTGCTCTTCAGCATTGCCAAACACTGGCTGAAGTACAGTGCAGTCGGTCTTCGTGGATGATATAAGTTAAGCCAATCCAAATAATATCAGCTCGTGAATGACATACAGCTAACTTACTGGCAACTTACACCAGCAGAGAAAGAAGAATATTTTTCACCTTGCATTTTCCACTTTCAGGTGTAGTCAGTCACATTTTTCTGACCAAAATCTGGATTTTTAATTGAGGTCTTTCAAAAATGACTGGCTGAAAAATAGGAAAATGAGTTCTCCTTGAGGCAGAAGTTTCTGGCACTTTGAATTCAGGGAGCATTTGTATACAAGTGATTTTATTTTGATGCTTTCTCCCTCATAAATGATCATGTGTTATAACATGTCATGGAGATATGCATATATAATATTAGACAGTCCACTTTATAAATGCTCAGGATTGTTAACATCCATCATCTCAGCAGTCTGTTACTACATGCAGTATCTTAAAATTATTTCCAATCATCCATTTTTGTAACAATGAAGAATTTACAAATGAAATCTGAATTGTTAAGAGTTATAAAGAATTTGTAGCATAATTTATTTATTTGTCTTTTTGTGGCCAAAAATCCCCCTGTGATCACTCCGGTCATATCCTAGACCATCTTTGGTTTACTCTGACCAGAATCATAGCACCAAACTCCTGTGTCCATGAGATTTACTTGCCAAGAGTTCTAGTATAATCTGGTACTATCTGTCTGAACACTTTGAGTATCTAAGAGTCTTTCTCAACATCAAAGTGTTTTTAAGAACCTATTCTCTTTACATGCTGATTTACCAGTGAAGAAAGATTTTTATTAAATGCTAAATAGAAGTAAACATCCAGGAACTAAATCCCACTGGGTCATGATGGAAAGATTCTGAATGGAGACAAGGACAATAAAGCAGTATCTTCATAACGTGCATTACATTTTGTGTTTGTTCAAATCTACTTGCTTTTTAGATCTCTCACATTTCATAAAGATGTTTCTTGTTCTACTCAAGATGTGTTTTCCTAACTTACCATATTTAAACGTGCAGAATAAATGGCATTCTCCATGAACTCAAATGCAACAGTTACTACAGAAGACAGGATGTTTTATTTCACAATTTACCAGTACAACATATACAACCTCTGATATGCAGCCATGCATTTTATCATTTGTTCATTCCAAAAATCTTTTACTGACTTGTTGCTATAGGCTAATCACGGTGTTAAGAAGGAAAAAGAGACCCCCAAACAGGTGCGCATGTCCCAAACTTTATTTGGCATTAGGAGTTACATGAGAAAGGAGTGATGTGTTCATGCTGGCTGGAGAAATCCTGGAGTAGACACCACTAAGCAGGCTTGGTTTGGTTGTGTCTAACCTTAACCTTGAGACTTGGAGCTGCTAATGTGCTAACGAGCACCAGAGGTTTCAGTGCAAGTGGAATTATTACTCTTTAGTAATATCTGGGATATTAAGAAATTATGTCAGTATTTTCATTGATGTTTTAACTAATACCATTTTTATCTATGTGGATCTAAATGACTGGGAAGAAAACAAGGGAGAAATTAACAGGTTTTGCTTAAGTCCTACAGGTAGATGTTAGATAACTTTTCATTTAATGCATTAGTAGGAACTTCATGTGGTCCGTTCTATTTAATCGAAACTGATCTAAAACATTATTAGCTTTTTGTGGGGTTAAAAAAAAGGATTATTAGCTTTCTAAAAAAATCTGTGGTCATTAAAAAAAGTTACATCAGGCCAGTTAAGCCTGAAAAGTGGAGGTAGCTCAGATTATGTACTTGGCACATCCTTGAAAACATGTTAGGTGATGATTTTATAACAGAAAAGGATCTTATAAAAGGCCTTTTTTTTAAATCTGGAAAAAAAAAATTAAAGCATTGCATATTACTGAAGTCCCTATACTACAGTTGGATGAATGAGGTGTCTGACTTTAAGTATGGAACACACAAGAACTTCAAAGACAAAGTCAAGTTTTTGTGAGCAACAGTTTTGTCGAAATACCTTGGCCCTCTGTTTATGTGGAGTTAAATCCAAGGGCCTGTCTCCTCTGAGGATTTTTCCCATCTCTTGCAGTCACCATAAGCTTGAGCTGGAAATTTAAAAGGAATGCTAAGGAAACACTAATAGTTTGGTTTGTACATTTCAGAAGCCAGAACGGTTTTCCCTTTACTCACCCCTTTGGCAGGATAACGTGTGATATCAGCCCCATTGAGCTGAGGCTGGTCGGCCATGTTGCTTGTAGCACTAGGACATTGGACAGAATAAGCCTTATTCTGGAGACGATCGTGGTCCCAGACTTAATTTGAAGATTGACCTTTTCGGTTTAATAATTTTGATTCTTCTGGCCATCTTTCTCCCTAAACACACTAAACGTCCACTGAAGTTACTGAAGGCTGCAGATGGGAGAAGCACAGCTGCGAGAAATCTGGCTTGGTGTTTTTCCCATTGGCTAAGGTTGTTATTATTTCCTTGACTAATGTCTGATTTGAAGGCTGGAAACCAGTTGGTTATATAACATCTTATGCATCCGGCTTACCAGAATCACAAAGTTTCCTTCTTGTTACAGTTTACATATTTTTACTAATAGATATATTTACTATTACATATTTTTACTATAGCTGAACAAAACCGTGCACATAAGGCATTTGAATTGAAAGGTTATGTGGATAAAAAGCACCTCCTTGCTTAGCTAAGAATGCAGTTAAGCCTCTTTTTCTTCATTTTCCTCCTTTCAACTGTGGCAAATGCATAAGGCTCAGGTCAGAGGTATGTAAAGCATTCTTATAATCACAGTGATTATCACATGTTCCCTAATCTATATTGAATCTTATCATTAAAAAACAAATAACTGTTTTGTGTAGGACTTAAATCTTCCATATAATTAGGTGTTGTATTTACTTTGCAAACCCCTTTTTGGGAAGGGGTAAATATCTAAAATTGTTTTACTGAGAATTTGTACTATAAGCCCAACTACACGTTATATGGTGAAGGCCAAGAATGTAAATGATCATTGAGGAAGCTATTCCTTTTTCAACATTCTTACACCCCTCCCCAAACAAAATGTCCCAGTGTTTTCTCTCAATTTAAAACAAAACAGAAAATTTGTGATTTTCATGGCCTTCAAATGAGGAAGCTGTCCTCACGAAAGCATCTGGTTTTCTTGGATCAAAACTAAAGCATGAACCTTAAGCTGGAAAGTAAGTTTGGGAAAGTTTGTATATAAAGGCATTTCATGCTCTGAAGTATGATATGAAAATAGTCACATCTTTCAACTTTTAAGTTCTTGAAAGTTTAGCAGTAAAAACATATCAGCTTATTCCCTATTTGAGGAAAGACATTTAAACCATGAAAGATTCCATTTAGTTTCATTTCCATTCAAAACACAACACATCTCATTTAAGGCTAGGAGAAATGCTTACATCTAGAAACAGAACTTTGGATTCTAAGCCCCCAAATAAATTTCAGGGAAGTCTCCCTTGCTTTTGATCAGTAACAAAGTAAACGAATCTGCTGTGCTCTGGTAAAAACCAGCTGAACCTTCAAGTTCTAACCTCATCTGTCCCCATCTCAGCCTCTGTGGCTCTATCCACCCCATGCCCATGTCCCAATCCAAATCCAAACCCAAGCCAAGCCACTTGGAGTTTTACCAAGTCAGCTTCTACGGTTCACCCCTGGAGTCTGATACATCTCTGCAGCCTACAGTGAAGGAGCTGGCTGGCTGGTGTTTGTCACACCTTCATGTCTTTAAGGACCAGCCAATTAAAAGGACTTGAATGTCACGTGTCTTTGACTACTCTCCTGGTTGAAAACCCAGGAATACTGTGGCTGGTATCTTTGCTTCCATAATACAGCTTAACTCTGACATGGTCCAAAGCCATGAGACAATCGTCAGCCTGAACTTGTTACCTTGCTCTCTGCAGGAATATGTGGTATTTCTAAACATAGCAGCATGTTAGTTCTCTTTCAGGAGGATAGTAAAAACAACAAACATATAATCTGATGACCTCCACCTTTCAGGGGTTTCCCAGGTGGTGCTAGTGGTAAAGAACCTGCCTGCCAATGCAGGAGACATAAGATAAGTGGGTTCGAGCCCTGGGTTGGGAGGATCCCCTGGAGAATCCCATGGACAGTGGAGCCTGGCAGGCTACAGTCCATAAGGTTGCAAAAAGACACAACTGAAGTGACTTAGCATGCATGCACCACCTTTCAGAATGTAAAACCTTACGCTTTTGAGCATATAGGTGGGGGCGTGAAAAAAGTGCTGCAGTAGTCAAATTAGAGCCATACATTTAAAACCTGTAATTGTAACAGTAACTTGCTGTTCTACGGCATTGATTGCATACTTGCCATTCCCTGGAATGAATGCTGTTTTCCTCAAACTGGCAGATGGTGGACGTTTATGCCCAGACTGTCTTCTATCATCTCTCCATAGATCCTTATGAGTTGACAGCCTCTCATTTTTCATCCTTTGGTAAAGGATTTTGACTGGCATTATTTAAATAAATAGCAAAAATTACCACTTATCCTTAAATATAGGAGTTCTGTGTCATCTGTATACTTGACTGAAAATAAAAGATCAGAATACTGGCTTGAAGCAGTATTTTTTTTTAAACAGAATTAGTGAATATTAAACCACCACCGGTTCAGATGTCATAATTTAAGAGAAAATATCTTATTCTGAGGGAAGGAAGGATAATAGCATATGTTCATTTGTAACTAGTTGGACAGTCTCCTTTAGAGTCTGACTTCATGTTTTTGTAAAACCATGCCTCTTTTGCAAGTGTTACCAAGCCTCCAGAGTTGGTCCCCTAGCAAGGGTCCTCCTCCCCAGTGTTGATCAAGCCAATAGAACGAGAAGCAAAGAGGAGCTTTATTCTTTGATCAGGGAATGAAGTGGTATGAGCTCTGAAGGACACAGTTTCCTGGACAGGCCATGGGTGGGGCTGCTTTATAGGGGTCCCAGCAGCAGGGAGGGGAGGGGGCAGAGGTCTGGTGAGGGGGGCACAGCTGGGCGGCTGAGAGCCCAGATCAGTGTTGGGTGTGGTGTCTCTGCACATGGCCCGCTACCATCACCTTGAATCATTGTTGTGAGTTGCCTTCGACATAGCCCATCGGAGCTCTATCCAGAATGGCCATTTGGTCCTGGGAACCCTGGTCTGAAAGGATGGATTCGAGGCCTCTGCATGCTTATAAGCAAGTGGAACTAGACTAAGGACCAAGGGAGAAAAAAGTTAGATTTTATTTTATTACCCATATTCTATTTTTATTTCCTGTGAATTTTTATGGGCTTTGCCTGTGACAATGGGACATATCTTATTTTTATGATATGTTTTCCATCAAATTACAATCTCCTTTTTTTTTCTTCCCCTTGCAAATGTTTCAATTTATTTCTGAATCATTTGAAGCCACCAAGGGTTCAAATGGCTTTTAAAAGCCCCAACTTGGCCAATAGCGTGAAAACTTGTACTTCAAGATAGTGCATCTCTCTTTGTTCTTGACATAATTTCAATTGGAAATATTTTTTCCCTCCAAGTGTCTCTCATTTCTTCCCCTGGGATCCATAGTCATTTCCTAAGGATCTTTGGAAGCCGGTTGTGTCCTTGATTTGGGCCAGCTTGTAGACTGGAGTCATGCTCACGTGCCTGGGCATGCATTTCAAGATACAAGACAATGGCACCATAAAGAGTTTGTGAGATTAACACATGAAATACAAGGTGTTTTTTTTTTTTTAATGATCTGGCTGGTCTGTTAACTAGGTGTGAAAGACTTCTCTTGGTAAGACGAGTGTTTCTCTTCATCCTGTGTGATGATACACAGCTGTTTTTTAAAGCAGTTTGGCCATCGAATGAGAGGAGCTGACTCACTGGGTAAGACCCTGATGCTGGGAAAGATTGAGGGCAAGAGAAGAGGGTGACAGAGGATGAGGTGGTTGCATGGCTTCATTGACTCAATGGACATGAGTTTGAGCAAACTCCAAGAGCTAGTGAAGGACAGGGAAGCCTGGCATGCTGCAGTCCAGCATGGGGTCGCAAAGAGTCAAACACAACTTAGCGACTGAACAACAATATGTATTTCATATATCAGGACTTATTTCTATCCCCCCGCCCCCACTTTTTTTAACCTTAAAGCCAACAGAGCAATTCCCAAAATATGCGTCATGTTGGACTTAGGATTTAAAATCTAAATGTCTTAATATATCCCCTTACAAGATTTTTTTTTCCTTTTCAGCTCCTAAAGCCAGCTATTATCAGATCATACTGCATAACTCTCACTCAGTGTTATCCCTAGGGTAGTGGTAACACTAGTTTAGATTTTGTTTGTCCATTATTGCTGAGCACTTAGCTGAATAAGGGAATGAAGAGTGGCAGGAGTTCTGTAAAATGATATGAACACAGAGGAAGCTGTGTCGCCTTCAACAACAATATCTTAAACTGTTTACTTGAAAGAAGAAACTGCGGTAGCCCTCCATCCTTTATGTGATGCAGGGTCCTGGAAAGCAGCGTTGTGAGAAGTCCCGTTGAACTTGTGCACCATAATGTCCCATTTCTGATGAAAATGACACTGTTCCTTAATGTTCTTGACAGACTGCTCGCTGGCCGTGTGGACCGGGATGCAGAGTGACCTTATTGCAGATTTTTTTTTTTTTTTTTTTCCAGTCTGAGTGCCCTGTGTTTGTCTGTCATTTGGGATTTTCATCTTATTTATTCCACAGGTGTGATTTATGACGGCCATTTTGAAAACTTCCCATCACGCCGAACCTCGAGCCTTCGGTTACCGGAAGTAAAGCAGCCATGGCGGCAAAGCCATCTAACATGGTGGCTTTGGGGAGGTCAGGCAGTTAAAAGAAGTTCGGAGAAGCCTAGAGACTTTGGCCTCTTTTTATTTATTTATTTTCACTCCAAGCTGAATAAAATAGATGCATCAGTTCTAACGAGGAACTTCCTGCCCAGAGTCACTGGCAGAGCAGTCTCCTCCCGACAGCTGCAAACTTGAGAGACCTCACGCTGCTGGCCAAGGTTCATTCTGTGCTTTGACTTAAGACCACAGCCAGTAAAGCCAGTGTGTACCGTGGAAAGAGTTTCCCACTTTTTCCATTGGAGCAGCCTTTGGTGAGGTTAGTTTGACTGTTCCAAATTAACAGTGGTGGGTCATTGCTCATTTTTTATATTTTAACTGTGCATAAACCTACTGATTAGATTCCACTGAGGACAAATCATAGTTTTCTGAGGAAAACACATATCTTTTTATTCAGTATTCCTTACAGCACTGGTTTTCAAAGTATGGTCCCCAAACCAGTGGCACCAACAGCAAGCACCTAGGAGCTTGTAAGAACTACAAATTTCTCATCTCCAGACCTAAGGCTTCAGAAACTGGGGAAAGTGCCAGCAGTCTAGGTTCTAATAAGTCTTCTAGGTGATTCTGATGAATGCTGAAGTTCAAGAGTCATATGAACTTAAAAGTTCATTTGATTTCAGCCTTCTCTGAGTTTTAGTCTCTATCCCAAAACAAAACAAAGCAAAAAAATTATTTCCCAGTTCCTAATATGTAGTTTCCCAGGTATCCAAACTATGACTCCGGGCCCAGGTCACCTAGGTTAAGGAGATGAAGCAGTTTCCAAAGGTGCTTGATTTACTATTAGAGGTCACTTCTCCCTTTGCTTCACCTAGCAAGCTTCTATTAACAAGAGCTCGTCAGCCATTCAGAACCATCATCAGAGCATCTAATTAAATCAGGACCTACAGGTATAGCTCTTCTCTCTGGTGAAATGTAGACTAATATTTGATTATCAAAAAGATGTGAACTTCTTTGGGACTGAATTTTTATCCTGTTTCCTCCCAGGAACTTGAGAGCAATTGGATTTGGGGCATTGGTTTTGTATTGTCATTTTACATGTGATTTCAATTTTTCCTGTCTATACCAGTGGCTCATAGTCATCCACTGTGTGTCAGCTCCAGACTCTGACAGTGTCACTTTAAGAAAGATTTTGATTTAATGACTGTTGAATGTTCAAGTCTCATCCAACTTTTCCTCATTGTCTGTAACTGAGATGAGAGATTTACTACATCGTTCCATCTCTTTATCCTCTGATAATTAATGGCTAAATAGAATTTGTCTTGGCTTTTTATCTTACATTTTTTACCCTCCATTATGTATCATTGATCATTTGACTGGTTTCAAATCAGGTTGCTTCCCCATCCATGTATATACTTAGAAATGGACTAAATCAAAATCTATACAGAATTCTCCAATTCTCTTAACTAAAGCTTTTCAAGCACTTCTTTCAGTTTCTAAACACTTGAATTAAATATTACTCTATGCCATACATCAAAGAAAGTATGGTTTTTGGAAGAGTGTTTGTTTTTTGAGCAATCACACCATGACAGGACCCATCCAGAGACTTTGTTGAGGAACTTACACCCCCAGCTAGCCAACTGCAGCACTAAAATTACTGAAATGTACAGGTCTTGCATAAATAACAAAACCAAATCAGTTGCAGATAGCATAACCCCTCAAGTGTGTTTGAAATGTCTTCAGTTATTTTAGGGTTTGAAATTCATACCAGGTAGATATATAGATAATCTTTTTTATAAAAGCCGTTTGAATATACAGATGCATCGTATTATACCTGCTGCTATACGCTTTGGAAAATCTTACCATTGTTGATCAGGGACTGTGTCAACACATAGTTATGTTCATACGTTACTCAGGACTAGTGACCTTCTATCCAAGAAAGCATTATTTCCATTAATTCAACTGTCTATCACATTTCCAGATCATTCATTAATTAGTGTGAATCTAGTGTGTCTTGTTTAATTGGCAAAAAAAGGTTTTCTGTACATATTACCAATCTTAACCTTATAATTTTAAAGAATTTAAATATAATTTCTTCACTTAATGCGCTGATAAATTTGATTAGCTGGATATGTATATTTAAATGTGCTCATACTTCTTAATTCCTGCCTAACAATTGTAATAGTTATGCACCATTTGAAATTGATATAGCAGACTTGCACGTGCTAAACCTATCATGCCTATCAACATTTTGCTGGTTATTATTCTCAGAAAAGAGAAGGAAATGAACTTTGGAAAGGTAAGTACAAAGCTGTGTATATTTATATTATCAAATAATACGGGAAGACAGCCAAACCCCTTCCATTGTCCTTGATCTCCTCTGAGTGTAAACACTAAAGGTGAAGGATCAGTTTGGCACAGCCATACAACGTGAAATAATCCTTCTTGTTTTAATATTTTGCTTTTGGGCAATGTTTACTTTCCAGAAACAAGAATATTTTGTACATGTGAAAATGTGTTATTCACTGGGCATTACATGAAAATTTCATTCAGATTCTGAGAACTATTACTGAAGATGGGCTGAACTTCTCATGGACAGATCTCATGTGAGAACAATCAGTTCTGGAGCCACCAAGATCCAGATGTCCGACTGAACAGCTGCCATCCTCTGCAGTAACCTTGACATCACTGCTTTTGAGTTGTGACCATGTGTTATGCATTTCTTATCCTGACGCCCATGATTGAGGTCAGATGTTGTCCACCCTTAATTTTGCCCTTTGGGACTCTTTATATTTCTCAGTGGAATATACGGGCTCAGATACTGGTACAACAGAGCAGCTAAAGGAAAACTTTCCCATGCAATGTTCATGCAAGTAGGTGTTCAGGCTAAATTTTCATTAGCCTTAAGTATTTAGTGTTGATTGCTCTTCTCAGACAGTGATTATAAGTGAACTGGGAACAAAGTAGGCATCTACAGAAGAAAGAAGAAAGTGTTAAACTCTTTTGGGGTCTGTAACTTGGCTGTTATCTGTAGAAAGCAATGTTTGATCAATTTACATAAGTGGCACCATTACCCACAGGACTACTTACCTTTTGCTGGTAGCATCCTGGGAGCTAATTCCCAAGTTACCCATAACTTATATGAAGAGACATTTGCTAATATTTGGAATCCAAGTAGGTGTTGGGAAGGTCAGACCAAAGTAATTCATCACCTCTTTAATATTTGTGGTGCATTTTGTCATCATGAGCCAAAGGTCTAGAATAGAGAAAAATATGGATAGTGGGAACCAAATAGTAGGTTTTTATTATTGTTTTGATATCATAATAGATCAAACATCATCTTAACTCTTACACTCAATATTGTATTGAGAATCAGAATATTTGAAAACTACGTAGAAAATTGCTGAATGCAATCAGTGGTACCTAGAAAGCATCTTTAATTGGTGAATTATGTATATTTGCTTTAAATATAATTATACTGTGTTTCTAAATTACAGGATGCTTCACTAGACAGTAAGCTCTTTAAAGGCAGCATGTTTTGTCTAGCACAGTGGATGGGCATATTTTCAGTCTTCAGAATGTATTTGCTAACTGAACTAACCACACGTACACCATCAACCATCCTTCCCTACTACAGTGAGCACACAGTGTTTATTAACTGATCTGGATAGCCAGATTTGCAGAATCGCTCAGCACTTAACAGACCAGTTCCCAGAGTGTATTCATGAAAATTCAAATCGTAATGTCCTTGGAATTTCCTAAGGGTTTAAACTATGTCTTCACAGCCATGATGGCAGGAAGACCGAACCAATCAGATAGCACCCCTGCATCACCAGTATTGATGACTAACTTACTGAGTGTGAAATTTGCTGAATTTCCCATAATGGATATCCATTAAATATTGATATCTACATTATCATTGCATGCATCATCTCTTGTGTTTGTATAAGTGTATAATTGAGGTGTGAGTATGTGTTGGCCATCACATTTGTGGATCTTTTTAGAGATTCCTGTCATCAGCACACAGTTTGCCACGCCAAACCTTTTCCACGGAATGGCTAATGTAGAACAAAAATCCTTGAGAATGTAACCTTGGCCCCTTAAACCCCAAGTTAATTTTGCTATGGTACTTGAAGGAAAGTGGAGAGACCCATGTGATGAATTAAGATCAATTGCTCCATGATTATTGACTTTTCAATATCATCTGCCAGAACTTGTGCTTCACCCTCTACACAGTAAGGCAGGTAAATCTTTGCTAGGCTTTATAGACCTGCCGATATCCAGCCAATCTGTGGTTTTGTTGCCTATTCAGCTTACTAGCATTCCCTTATTCCAGGATGTTTTGCTTGAAAAACTCACTTAGTTCATATGCCAATTTCTTGTCAGTTAACAATTTATTTGCTGACCAGCTAAGTGTCTACTATAAAAATCACTGAAAATTGTGTGCTTCCATTCTTCTTCATCTTTCCCTTTAGTCCTTGCTTTCTCTCCACATTGGTAGCTATCCAAAACCCTTTCTAACATAGTTAGGTTTTGTGTACTTTGAAGTTTAGGTCAAAAAGCTTAAGTGGCCCAAGATCTAGCACTTTTAGCTTCCTTATGTTTATAATAATGCAGTATTGATGAAGCAGTGGATAATGTGTTTTTCATCTGTCTTTTACAACCTGCATGAACAAGATTTGGCCTTGTGATAGAACTGGGTACTATGACATAATTAGATAATGCCATTTTTTTCAACATGGCTACCGTCACACAGTCTGATGCTTGCCAGCCTAAGAAATAGTACAACTGATTATCAACTTTTGATGCATGAACGGTGAAAGAAATTATGAAACTTCAGACTTTGCATTACTGATTATCACTAAGAAAGTGCATATTATTCTGCGTGGTTCAGGACAACACAATCATTGAATAGTCAAGATCTGTGTCCTTCCTTTACTTCTATATCCTTCACCTGCATACCCTTCACCTCCAGGATATCAATAGTAGCTGACATAACCTCAGTGACTTTTGTCCTGAAGCCTTCTAATAGATTGAACATGGGAGAAGATACCACCAATCAATCAATGACTACCAAAAGCTTAGCACTGTAATGAGTGTTCTGCAATAAGCAAGGAAGGCAGGACTCCTGCTATTTTAGCTGTTCAGTAAATATTTGGTGAATGAATGTAATATAACAATAAGAACAAAAAAGTTAAAGAACTTTTTAATTCCTATCTGTGTGAAGAAAAGCAGTATTTTCCTTTAAAGGGCTTTTCTACCCAGACAATATTTAATTTTTGTTCTTGTTTGAAAAAATACAACAATCCCAAAATTTTAGTCAGTTTTTAAAAAGAAGGTTCTACATCATAGAAACTTTATTTTCACTAGAGAATATTCTTATTAGTTATTATATATTCTCAATGAGTTTTAAGAATCACTCTAATACTTGTTTTAGGTTTAAATGCCAAAGAAGGGGTTGGGGTATTTAAAAACATGCATCCAAATGGGTGGATTTGAAAACATGGTGATCCAGTGGCTATCCTGCATGCTGCCAAGGGGAGGAGTGTTGGGACCAGAGGAATCCTGGCTACTTCAGCCACTAATCACCTATATGTCGCTCAACTTGCCATTTCACATCTGTCTCTTAGCTGTTAATGGAAGAGGTTGGACTAAATGGTTTCCTGGGTTGCTTTCTATCTCTGATGGATTGTGGGTGTGCTGTTGACATGTACAATGGCATTCTTCGCTAGACTAAAGGTATCGTGTGTAGTCTGAATCCCTACCCCAAAGCTAGTTCTAAGAGATATCAAACTATATTTGGATCATTGTAATTGTAACTGTGCTGGGTTCAGTCATGTCTGACTCTTTGTGACCCAGAGAGCATAGCCCCCCAGGCTCCTCTGTCCATGGGATTCTCCAAGCAAGAATACTGGAGGGGGTTGCCCTTTTCTTCTCCAGGGGATCTTCCTGACCCAGGGATCGAACCCACATCTCCTGCATCTCCTGCATTGGCAGGTGGGTTCTTTACCACTGAGCCACCTGGGAAGCTTTGGATCATAAACCTTGTCAATGATCCATTCAATAATCACCTTTTCATGAAATCACTTTACTTGCACAGTCTGCCTTCCTCCTCTTTCCATGTTATGTTTGGTTTAAAAAGGGTACAGCAGCAGCAGCAGGATTAGAATCCTGCCTCGACCACTGACCCGTGCTGGGGTAAGTGTGATTTGAGGTAATCAACATTTCTGAGCCCTTTTATCTCATCTGCATAATGGAATTGATTGTGTCTACTTCAAAAGAGCTGTTAGGAGACTTATATGCAATGGTACTTGAAAAATGCCAGGCTCAGAATGTGACAGTCAATCATTCTCCATGGAGGTTTCTTACTTTTCTTTAACATCAGTGCCTGATCCACTTCATTCATGAAAATCTCCCATGAGCTCAGATTCTTGTCTCCACTTACTAAAGAGCAATGGATCACTCTAACTGTACAAAAATCAAGGTTGAAACTACTTGGATTCTAAAACATTTTTATTCTGTTAAATTGCATTAATTAATCAAATATTTACTGAGTGCCAACTCTATTCTGAAATAATTTCCATAGTTTAACTCATTTACTCGTAACAACAACCCTATAAGGTAAATATTTCTCATTGTCATTCAATAACCTATCTCAAGTGAGGAAACTGAGGCACAGAGAGGTTGACTACCATAGCCAAGGTCGTGCATTTGTAAGTATGGAGCCCACAGTTGAATGCATGCGCTTTGTCACTAGGTCACCTTTGCAAACAGCCATTTTATTCACTTTTATTTTAAAATGCAAAAGTAAAATGATTAAAATGCAAAGGAATCAATGGCACTAAGGAGTTTGGGGGGTTTGTTCTGTTTTGTTGCTGTTGTTTTGTTGGTGGTGGTGGTTTTGTTTTTCCAGAAAGACTTACACAGCATTTCTAGGAAAAGAAAGAGAGGCAAAACAGCTGTCAACTCCACTGACCTTGCTTAAATTTCACTAAGCCTCCATCATGCATTAGGTTTTGATACATCCTTCCTGTAGCCCACAGGAGTGAAAGAGCATCAGGTGGGGTTAGTGCCTAGAGGACTGAGCAGACTCCATTTCCTTATGGACTAGCCAGTACCAAGCACTTTTTGTAAACTTGAATACTTGTCTGTCCTAACAAGCATGAAGTATATATAAATATATATATATACTAAAGAAGAGCCTCTGCTAATAAAAGGGACTTTTGGTTCAGTAGGAAAAAACAAAACAAAACAAACCAGCGTAGGTGTCAGAAGAAGCTGAGGGGAAGCACGCAGAGAGGGCAGAGGGAGTGAGGAGCTTCTCCTCTAACCGCCCTGTCGATGAGTGAGTGGCAGCTGGGGGTGAATTTCATGAGCAAATACGGAGTTTTGCCACTGAAGTCTTTCCTCCAGAGCTAATAATCTCATGGGATATTAATACAAGGGGAAAAGACCTTGGGTGAAGAAAAGAATTTTCCTTTTTCAGGATGGAGTTCTCTCAGGATGACAGAGAAGTCTCAGTGTCAGAAACTGGTAATTGAAGACCAAACATTTTATCATAAGCAAATAGGGAAACGAGCTACAACCTATGAAATCATCAAGTTGAAAAAGGAACCTGGTCATATCCTCCTACTCAAAGACCCTTTTCCCTGCTTAAAACCCTCTAAGCTTTCCAGGGTGCCTGGGCCTTTTGACCCTAATCATCATTCTGTACCAAGGTCATCAAAATAGAAATCTGGTACATGTATCCAGATTGCCAGGAGAAATATCAATAACCTCAGATATGCAGATGACACCACCCTGATGGCAGAGAATGAAGAGGAACTAAAGAGCTTTTTGATGAAAGTGAAAGAGGAGAGTGAAAAAGTTGGCTTAAAACTCAACATTCAGAAAACTAAGATCATGGCATCCGGTCCCATCACTTCATGGCAAATAGATGGGGAAACAATGGAAACAGTGACAGACTTTTTTTTCTTGGGCTCCAAAATCACTACAGATGGTGACTGCAGCCATGAAATTCAAAGACACTTGCTCCTTGGAAGAACAGCTATAACCAACCTAGACAGCATATTAAAAAGCAGAGGCATTGCTTTGCTGACAAAGGTTCGTCTAGTCAAAGCTATGGTTTTTCCAGTAGTCATGTATAGATGTGAGAGTTGGACTATAAAGAAAGCTGAGCACTGAAGAACTGATGCTTTTGAACTGTGGTGTTGGAGAAGACTCTTGAGAGCCCCTTGGACTGCAAGGAAATCCAACCAGTCCATCCTGAAGGAAATCAGTCCTGAATATTCACTGGAAGAACTCATGCTGAAGCTGAAGCTCCAGTACTTTGCATCCACCTGATGCAAAGAACTGACTCATTAGAATGATGCTGGGAAAGATTGAAGGCTGGAGAAGGGGATGACAGAGGATAAGATGGTTGGATGGCATCACCAACTCGATGGACATGAGTTTGAGCCAACTTCAGGAGTTGGTGATGGACAGGGGAACCTGGCGTACTGTAGTCCATGGGGTCACAAAGAGTCAGACACGACTGAGCAACTGAACTGAATTGAACTGAACATGTGGATGTTGTGACTGCATCATGCGTTACAATCATAGATAACACATTAGGTGGGGAAGGACATTTATATTTTATGAAGTTCATCATTTCATCATTAATGAATTAATCCTTTTATGAGTTATCTGAATCACTCTTTCAGAGCATTCTGAAAGAAAAAAAAAACTGAAAACTTTTTTCGAGTAGCTGATTTAATGGATATCTGAATATCTGGTTTCAAAAGCTGTTACTTGTAAAAGGCCAAAAAATGTCAATATGGGCAGTATAGCTGTTACATAATTTTTCCAAGGCGGAAAAGGCAATAAATTGCAAAATACTGTACTAAGAGAATATATGGTTCTTGATTAGAGCAGCTGCTACTTCACTGAGGTATACAATGTTTTAAAACTTGTTTTTTTTTCTGTTTTGGAAGTATGTTAATTTGTTCACTTATTTTATTTATTACCATCCTGCCTGGGTTGTGATTCTTACCTGTATGACGTGGTTTATATCCACTGCTTTTAAGTGAGGGGAATGCCACCATGTGCCTTTGGTGTTTTTATGCTTAAAAAATAAAAAAGTGAAAACACAAGGACTGATCGCCAACAGGTGCATGTCCTTGACTAAATTCTTTAGCCGTGTGTGTATAATAGTTTTCATGTGGGCAATTATCTGATCACTTACTGTGGGATAGTCTGCTGAACTGAGCTTCAGTTTCAGTTACACGGGATGGAAGTGAGCAATATTAAAGTATAAATAGGCCCAAAATCCAGACTTTCCTTTTGAAGCTTTTAAGCCAGGAACATACATCAATTAAAAAATAAGTTTATGTTATAAGAGACTTGCCACATATTGGGAAATATATAGCAGAAAGCAGGTACCCTCAGGTGTGCCTTAGCACAAACCTGTAACTCTTCAAGTAATAAAGTAACTCTTCACATGTTTTGAATATTAGAGACTTGAGAGGTTGCTGCTAATTGCATTTGGGGGGTTAAATCAGGATGAATAAATGATTTTGGCCTCAACTCTTCCAATTGGGAATTTTTCTGAGATGTATGAATAGATTTTCTTAACTAGAAAGACAATGAATTTTGTCAATGTATTTTTTATGATTTAGATCTAGCATGCCAGGGACATAATTCTAATATCAATCATCATCATATGATATAATAAATAGATATAAATGAAGGAGGTGAGACCATCTATATTGTTGGACTCAAAATGGTGGCTAGCCAGTCACCGCACGACTCTATTACAGACCAGCCCTTGCAGATTGTTGAAGGGGGTGAAGAAATACCATAATTCTTTGCTGTAGGGGGTGGTTTTATACATTGTGGGGTGTTCAGCAGTAAGCATTTCTGGCCTCTTTTTAGAGGGGCAGAAATAACAGACTGACTTCCTGTGAGTGTAGTAGGAATTCAGAAAATGGAAAAATAACACAGATCAAGGGAGATTTTGTAGAGGAAGTGGGTTATGAGCAGGATCTTGAAAGTTGGCAAGTCAGGTTAAAGAACTTGATGACTAAGTGGTTACTGTTTTTTAACCAAAAGGAGGTCATTGGTGATCTTGATGAGAAAAATTTCAGTAAGCCACATTACAACTATTGGATGAATCATAAGTTTTAAAGACAAATTCCTCTTCTGACCCAGGCTTACACATAACCTTAATATCCACCATATTGACAGGAGTGGATTTTAGGGGTCATGTGAATTTCTCCCCAGTACAATTCACACATGACCTAAACCATTCAGTGAGTTATTTCTCCTCCACTTTTTCCTGATTCTTCTTTCTTCTCCTCTTCCTTCTCCTTCTTTTATCTCTTGCTTGCATCATGCTTCTTAACTTTTTTTTCTTCCTCTTTCCTTTCAGTAGGCCAACAGAGGTCTGAGAAGAGAATCCACAACCGTGACCAGTGTATTAGTTTCCTGTTGTTGCTGAAAGAAATTACCAGAAACTGGTGACTTAAAACTATAGAAATGTATTCTCTCACAATTCCTGAAGCTGGAAGTCCAAAATCATTTTCACTGGACAGCAATCAAGGGCTGCACTTGCTTCAGGGGCTATTAAGTAGAATCCATTCTTTGACCCTTCCAAGTTCTGGAGGCTGCCAGCATTCCTTGGCTTGTGGCCACATCCCTCTAATCACTATCTCATAGTCATGTGACCTCCTCTTCTCTGTATATCCTATTTTCCTCTGCCTCTCTCTTACAAGAACACTCATCTATGAAAATGAAAACACTAGTTTGAAAAGATATATGCACCTCAGTGTTCCTAAAAGCATTATTTTTAATAGTCAAGACATGAAAGCAGCCTAAGTAACCACCAACAGATGAATGGATGAAGATCTCACACACACACACACACACACACACACGCAGGAATATTATTCAGTCATAAAAAAGAATGAAATTCTGCCATTTGCAACAACATGGATAGACCTACAGAGTATTAAATTTAGATAAATAAATCAGAAAAAGACAAATACTCTGTTATCTCTTGTATGTGGGATCTAAAATTTAAATGAAGGTATAAAACAAAATAGAAACAGATTCACAGTTGTAGAGAACAAACTAGTGGTTACCAGTAGAGATAGGGAAGAAGGGAGGGGCAAGATGGGTGTGGGATTAAGAGACACAAACTGCTATGTATAAAATAGATAAGCAACAAGGATATATTGTATAGCACAGGGAGATAAAGATTTTTTTTTACATAATAGCTATAAATGGAGCATAATCTACAAAAATGTTGAATCACTATGTTGTACACCTGAAACTAATGTAATATTGTAAATCACTATATGTCAGGAAAAAAGGTAGTGACACTCATGATTACATTTAAGGCCCGTTTAAATAATCCAGGGTAATCTCCCCATCTCAAGATCCTTAATCATGTCTACAAAAACCCTTTTTCCAAATAAGGTAACATTTACAGGTTCCAGGGATTAGGACCTAACACATTTGGGCACCATTATTCAGCCGCCAAAAATCAGAATATTACAAAGACTCCTTCCTTGCCATAGGGCAGACAACACTGCATTCATCCTGAACACACAGGCGCCTCTCTGGTGGATCTCACTTGAAGCTTGAGAAAGGAATCATACGTCTGCATGTGCTCTGTGTTCACTGGAACAGTGTTCTGTGTGTGAGCAATACCTCCCTGCTAATGACTGAAAAAGGAAAAAGGAACTCATTTAACTTTCCAATTCCCTAAGCACCAACCATTAGTCCTAAATAACAAGGTTCGGGGTTAAAGGTGTATTCTTCATGGAGTGCTCCCTATTTTCGGGATTAAGGGTGTGTTCCTCATGGAGTGCTCCCTACTTTCCTCCTCAGACTTGAGAGTTTGTATTTTTTTTCAGTGAGGAAGAGCTATCCCCTGGGCTTATTAGTTTCTGGTTCAAGTTGCCAATGTACCCTTATTAATTCAAGCTGGAGGAGAGGTACAAAAGCACACAGGATCAATAGGAATCCTCTCAGCTAGAGATCCTGCTAAATTCACCTGAGATACTAAGACTGCGAGAAAGAGATGCTTTGAGCCCTTCACAGGTACCTTTCTCCAAGTAATCCCATCACCCACAAAGTATCTGGGTGAGGATGAGGAGGGTGAAAATATGAAGAAGGAGCATGAAAATTTGTGCCCACTTTCCTACCTGTATCCATTATTGGCAGACCATTTTCACTTGCTCAGTCCTATAGCAGAGGGAATCCAGATGTATTTGCAAGCGTTAATTTTTATGGAGTGGTCTCTAAAGCCCTTGTGTATTCTTGTTCAGCCACTCTCAAATTCTTATTCAGTGAATTTTAGAATAGCAATTCTAATGAGAAATATTACCCTTTTAAAAGACCATTTTTACCATAACTCTAAGACTTTATAGTCCCATATGCTCAATAATTATTTTTACTTTTTCCAGTGTTAGCTTAAGGGTTAGTTCCTCAGTTGTGTCCGACTCTTTGCAACTCCATGGACAGTAGCTTGCCAGGCTCCTCTGTCCATGGGATTCTCCAAGCAAGAACACTGGAGTGGGTTGCCATGCTCTCTTCCAGGGGATCTTCCTGACCCAGGGACTGAACCCAGGTCTCCTGCATTGCAGGCAGATTCTTTACCATCTGAGCCACCAGGGAAGCCCATTGTATATTAAATGAGGTGTTGGGATATTTGGTTTTCCAGCAGTATTTATGCCCTCATGAGGAAAATATCTCAGGATCCCTACTGAGTCGGGATGATTTTTCTCAACTCAGTATTCCTCAGCCTTGGCACTATTGATATTTTATACTGGATAATTCTTTGTCATGGCGGTTGTCTTGTGTATATTAAAATGTTTAGCAGCATCCCCACCTTCTACCCTTTAAATGCCATTTCATTGATGAGTTGTAACAACCAAAAATGTCTACAGACATTACCAAATATTTTCTGGGGAGACAAAATCACCCCTGATGGAGCATTGGTGTTCTAACTCTATGATTTGCTTGGTTAATAGTAATAGCGTTCATGGAGCACTTACTAATTGCTAGTCACTGTAATAAGCACTTCACTTACATTAATGAAACCAAATCTTTTAAAATGTCACAGGGTAAATTCCATTATTAACTCTATTTTCCAGTTAAAGAAACTGAATCTGGAGCAAGTGTGTTTAGATTACACAAGTTTTAAAAATTAGAGCCAGGATTTGAGCCAGAAGTTAGGATTTAGAATTCATGCTTTTAGGCATGATGGCACAGTTGTGGTCCTGTGGCTGTTACAGATTTAAAAGCCTCTTCCTTTGCATCTATTTAAATAAACAGTAACAACGAATGAAAGGATTAGGAAGGACTATTGAAATCCTACAATGAGTGGGGCACTCATCTTGAGACTTTCATGTAAGTCTTCATTTAATCCTCACAGTAGCCTGATGGAATAGATATTGCTATATTCATTTTTTTGTATAAAAGAATTTGGCACCAAAAAGGAAGTAATTTTACCCAAGGTAAGAGCTAGTATAATAACTGAAGTAACTGAATTCGATCCAGTGCCTGCTAAATCCATGTTCATTCTATTTTTTTCCTATTCTTTCCTTGACTTTTAAAAAAGATGGCAGGAGGGGTATTTTTTGGTTCTCCATATATATTTTCTGGTCCAGTCTCCCTTACTGTACAAATTCTACATTTGTACCTGATACTTGGAGATTCTGAGCTCTCACCTGTGGTGCGCTGTGTGAAGTCACTTCGGTAGTGTCCGACCCTTCGCAACCCCATGGACTGTAGCCCACCAGGCTCGTCTGTCCATGGGACTCTCCAGACAAGAATAGTGGAGTGGGTTGCCATTTCCTTCTCCAGGGGATCTTCCCGACCCAGGGATCGAACCCACGTCTCATGTCTCCTGCGTTGGCAGGTGGGTTCTTTCCCACTAGCGCCGCCTCACAAGCCCAAGCTCTATCCTTCCTTCCCCAAAGCCTTCTGGCGGGTGCAGGCACGTGTGAGTGGGCATGGCCACCCAAAGGCTAGATGTGAATCCTGGCTCGCCATTTCTCTGCTACCTGACCCGGGGCCAATCATGTAACAACTGGGGGCCTCAGCTTCCTTGTCCGTAAACATGGTGCTAATAATGATGCCCACTGTGAAGGGTAAAGATCAGAAATAATGTATCAAAACACTATTATTACTTGGTACAGTTTGTTCCTTAAAATCACACGCAGGTTATGCATTTTGCCACTTTTCTTTTTTTGTCCCTGCCTTTCAGAACACTTACAATGTTTCCACCCCAGTCCCCCCTTACCCCATCAAGGGTATCCAGAAACCTGCTTAGAAATTCAGTATGATTCATCCTTGATTGAAATGAAGGTATCTCGGGAGAAGGCAGATCCTTTGAAATCTTTATTAGCTAAACATACTTCTGAAGACTAGTATGGGTACCCAGAATGGGGAGATGAAGACAAGGAGAAAGGGATTTCACAGATATTTTTTGGACAGACCATATGAGAAAGATGATTATGAAAGATGGCGTACCCTGATCTGTATACACAGAGAGCAATATTAAGAGCTTCATAAAAGTTTTCATTTTTTAGTGAAAATTGTATTGTTTATTGGGGCATAAGTGACATATAACATTATATTCATTTCAAGTGTACGACACACCTGTCTCTCACCACATCTGTCTCCATCTGACCTTGTGAGATGACCAGTATTCCCCGTATATAATTACACAAATTGTTTTCCTTGGGGTAAGCACTTTTAAGATCTTTCTTCGCAACTTTCAAATATGCGGTGCAGGATTGGTAATTATAGTCACCATGCTATACATAACATGTCTATGACTTTTTTAATGCAATTTTTATTAGCACTATTCTAAATAATTCTAAGTATATAGCTCACTGATCCCTCTTCTTTTTCACACACACAAAATCATTTTTTATACAGTTTTTAAGGTTACATTCCATTTACAGTTATTACAAAATTTTGACTTTATTCCCCATGTTGTACAGTGCTTCCTTCTAGCCTATCTTACACTCAAGTTTGGTTTTATTATAGTTTTATAACAAACATTTATTTTACAACAGGAAATTTATACCTTTCTGCCCCCTTAAAAAAATTTGTTTTACCAAAGCCTAAATTATGAGTTAGATAGATGGGACTGATGTAGAACTTAAATTTTTATGGCCACCTGATGTGAAGAACTGACTCACTGGAAAAGACCCTGATGCTGGGAAAGACTGAAGGCAGGAGGAGAAGGGGACGACAGAGGATGAGATGGTTGGATGGCATCACCGACTCGACGGACATGAGTTTGAGTAAATTCTGGGAGTTTGTGGTGGACAGGGAGGCCTGGCGTGCTGCTGTCCATGGGGTCACAAAGAGTCGGACACGACTGAGAGACCCAACTGAACTGGACTGATGCAGAGAACTGACTCACTGGAAAAGACCCTGATGCTGGGAAAGATTGAAGGCAGGAGAAGGGGACGACAGAGGATGAGACGGTTGGATGGCATCACCGACTCAATGGACATGGGTTTAATAAGCTCCAGGAGTTGGTGATGAGCAGGGAAGCCTGGTGTGCTGCAGCCCGCGGGGTCACAGAGTTGGACATGACTGAGTGACTGAACTGAACTGAACTGAATATATGTTTGAGCACCTGCATGCACACACACACACACACATGTTACCCTAAAACAGAGTGTTCCTGTGACACCTTTGCGGCTTCCCGGGTGCCTCAGACAGTAAAGAATCTGCCTGCAATGCAAGAGACCTGGGTTCGATACCCTGGAAAAGGGAATGGCTACACGCCAATATTCTTGCCTGGAGAATTCCGTAGTAAGTTGAAATGACATAAAGCAAAGAAACAGTTACATACTATATATATGTGTGTGTGTGTGTGTGTGTGTGTGTATTTATATATAAGCAAAAATCCTTTTTGGGTTGCTTCTGGTTAGAAAAAACAAATGTTAATGTAGGTCTTTTGTTAAAGCAGAGTTGCATAAAGCAAACTTTCCAAAAGCGAGTGATACTTGTGTGTGTACAATTGGGATGCAAGATGGAAGAAAGAACGTACAAGAAATATTGAGGAGTGTAATTCTTTAGGACAATATTGTAAACTTCACAACTCATATATGTGGGGAGATATTAACAAAGTTCTCTTTACTTCTAAATTGAACAACAACAACAGAAAAATAATTCCTATTGTTCATTGGAATATGTAACACATGTTCTCAGCTCTGGATTGAGACCTTGCAAAGTGACCATTTCCTCAAGGGAGATGTCATTTAAAAAAATAGTCCGTAGAGAAGGTGTTCATATCTAGTTGGCTTGCTGAGAATGTCAGTCACAGTCTAAAGAGATTCCAAAGGTAACGTGATAATATGGCATGTCTACTCAAGGGCAACCAGTGGAAATGTTCTGAATCAAAAATAACTCAACGTTTGAGAGTTCTGAGAGGACATCCAGTATATCTCCATCTGGAATAATTAGGAAGGAGGGATGCATTAGTTTGTTTTGGAATTTCAACAGATTAAATTTAGTACGTTATAAATTCATTGTTGGAAATGTTAAATCTCATTAGTAATTGAATTTCACTGAAATAAAGACTTCAGGGAAAGCTGATATTTATCTATTTGGCAGAAATCAGTTAAATTCAATTAAACATGATTTTTTAAAAAACGTTTTTGCAGTCACTGTGTAGACCAAAACTGTAAAATTCAATTACATGTAGGTGGTCAGGCTATCACATTCTGGTTATCAGAAAACAGTCATCATGAAATTCAACAATGATATATTGGATATTTGCCATTTCAGCAAATACCATTGTAAGAGCAAAGACAGCTCATAGTTAAGAAGCTCATTCCTAAGCTTCTCTTTTGCTTTCACTCAATAAAGGGTATAATAAAACTTCATCCTAAGAAAGGAGCTTGCAAACTCCTTGCCCCATTACAACAGAATTTGACCTGAATATTCATTTCCATAGTTAAAAAATGAAGATAGAATGACAAACAGAATTATTCCAATTACTGTTCTCTGGAAATCACATGTGTTCATGCTACAATGAGGTGTGAAGAAACTTTATAAAGAAAACTTTGTAAAGAAGAAAAATGAAAAAAAATCATATTAGGAAAGGAAAATGTTGTTAATCTGAGGAAGAATGACAAAGAAAAAGGCAGTCATGGGCACATAATTTTTTTGGAGGTGCTTGATTTGGAATACAAGGTAAGGGGTTCAAATCTGGAACCTGAGGCTTCTTCCTGGCAGTGATATGACAGTCCTGTCGATCATCCTTCTAAAACTGAACCGTGTTGTGTTTTATAACCTGTGGGTGAAAAGAATAGATATCCTCCCTTAGCCTTTTAGCAGCGCCAAGACAAGCAGTGCAAGGGAGAGACAAGTCTCCAGGAAAAGGAGTTACAAGAAGCTACTTCCCACTGTCACTCTGGGTCACTAGAAATAACACGTGGATGCCCAGGACATGCGTAGGTGCTGCGGGCAAGTTGGAGACATGAACCTTGGGTGCTGCTGAGTCCAGAACACTTCAAAGGCAAGGGGCAGTGAGCGAACCAGAAGCCAATCAGAGTGAAGGGGATGTTTGAACCGAAAGAGAGGGTGTATATAAAGACTAAGGGTTTGGGGCACCTCTCTCTCGCTCCAGCCTCTGTTCTAGTCAACACCTGCCAGTCTGGGCAGGTATTTCTACAACTCCAAGAGGACAAGAGGAGTCGGGTGAGTCTGGGATCAACTAGACTTGCATACATTTTGTCCCTCTGCGGTTGCTCTGCAAGACGGTTAAATCTGAATCACAAGGACTAGCCTTCCCGATGTATTCTACCTGTTTGCTCTGAACCTGCTTAAAGGAGCTGGCCATTGACATGTGAGCCTACAAATGCACATTCAAGAAATGAGTAGAATACATGGCCATCCCGGCTTCCTCCCATTTTCTCTGCATCGGGAGCGGCTGGGATGACGCTCAGGCCTCCATTTGTCAGACAGGGCTGGCATGGTCTGCGGCCTATTTGGCAGGTACACTGTGATACTAACTGAGGCTGCATTTGGAAGAAAGGCATGTTACGGTTTGGTTCTAGGGTGGCAAACTTTGAATAGATTGCTGCAGAATTCTTCTTCAGGATCTGCTTTCTTTTAAGTGCCAGGAAGTAGAAATATTAGTCTGGAGAAGAAATTCCAACTTCTTTTTTTTTTATAATTGCTTAAAATATTTTTAGCCTAGTGTGCATTTTTATTTACACAGTGATCAAATGTTCTGAAGTGGTGAAAGGAGGCTGTAATACGGAATTTCAGGCATGTCACAAGACTCGGGTAGGGGAGTTTTTTTGTTTTTTGTTTTTTTCAGTTAATTTTTACTGGAGGATAGTTACTTTCCAACGTTGTGTTAGTTTCCACTATACAGTAAAGTGAATGAGTTCTGTGTTGCACATATCCCCTCTTTTTCAGATTTCCTTCCCATTTAGGTTGCCATGGAGCGTTGAGTAGAGGTCCCTGTGCCAGGCAGCAGGCTCTCATTAGTGATTTTATACATAGGAGTACATATATGTCAACCCCAATCTCCCAGTTCATCTCACCCAGAAATTCCAACTTCTGAAAGACCTGTATCCCAGTTGTGAGCATTTTTTAGTGCCCAGAGATCCTTTTGGAGTGATGCTTTGGTTAAGTGATAAGGCCAAACATACCATTAGGACTAAGTATGAAAGTGATAATCACCTGCTCTTGCTTTATTCTTTCCATGGCATCTGCACAGAGGTTTGTAACCTGTTTTATTATATTTTGTCATTTCTTAAAAGCCAGGCACATGGGGGAGAATCTCCAATGACATTCTTTGCTAATCCCAATGTTAACCTAATGATTTTATTCTGAGACTTCCAGTTTGAGTTAGATGACCCTCAATACTAACCTATCCAATAAAAATAAAGTCTAACATGTGTATTGTTCATGTTAAGGACTAAGGCCATAAAATGCAATGCTTTGCTTTTAGTTGATTTAAAGTGAAGATCGAAGGAAACTGATGGATGGTTTCAAATAGAATGGTATTACCTGAGCTGATGAATCAAAGTTGTTTGTATCAATATTACCCTCTACCTCACAATGAATTTAATCCCTAATTTATTTACCTGTATATAAAAAGGAATGTATCTCACTTAATACTAACAGGTGGCGTGGGTCTAGGAAAAGGAAAGATTAGTCATTCTCTTTCTTATCATCTCATGATTCCTTAGTCTCATGATTCAAGGTGATCGCTAAGGAAAAAAGTTCCAAGGAATGTTACAGTCCTGTTGAATTTAGGGTACAAGCCTAATGTGTGCCTTGTACTCTGCTATGGGAATTTGACACTCTCAGTTGTTACTTCCAGAAAACTCTGGCAAATCCAGCTTATTAACTTTATCACCCAGGGAGACTGCAATAGAGGAATGACGTATGGGTGACTCTGTGGTTAGATGTAGGTCATTGTTAAGATTCTAACTTTTATTTGTAGGGGACAGTTCGTAACTGTTTAATAAACTATTAGTAATCTGTTGTTATTATTATTACAGAAGTCCCCTTATCTGATTTGTTTTCAGCCATCAAGGAGGAACAGGAGGGCTCCACTAAAAAATGCTTCTTAAATGTCATCTGCGTGGACTTCGTTTTGTTTTAAAGCTTCTCATTGCACTTTTGCATTGTGTGTTAATCCATAAATGCCTTAGCTCATTTTAGAAGCAGCCAGAAAATAAATCCTAAATAGTAAAATTTTTAAATTTAGCTAATGTGTATATCTTTATAAATGCACATGTATATATGTTTGTATATATATGAACAAACACATTTATAGGTGGCTTTATATTGTTAATGATGTTTTCCTTAAACAATACACACATACATGTATATTCATATGTACATGCTCAGTTGCTAAGTTGTGTCTGACTCCTTGCCACCCCATGGACTGTAACCCACCAGGCTCCTCTGCCCATGAGATTTTCCAGGCAAGAGGACTGGAGTGGGTTGCCATTCCCTTCACCAGGGATACATATGTATATATATATATATATGTACTATTGTGTATTGGTATAAAGATTTTTATTTTGCAAATGGCTTTTTATAGATGATCTTTTACTGAACTCCATAATTAACCTGCGCAAAGGTTAAACGACCTGCCCAATTTCACACTTAGTAACTAGGACAGCCAGGGCTAGCAAGGAAGTTTCCTGATTGCTGGCCAAGAGTTCTTTCCACTGGAAAGTTGTCACTGGTTATTGGGAAGCTGAGGGGAAGAAACTGGTTTAATTTCTCTGAAGTTGAGAATTATTGATAGTGACTGAAATATCATCAGTGCCGTTATTTTCTAAAGTCAGCTGATCTAAGACAGTCTTGTGTGTAAACGAGTTATGTAAAGGGCCATGTATGATAACTTTGATGTGTTCTGTCTATATTCTGCGATGCTGCTCTAATTCTTTCATGTTAACTATCTTTTTATTAACTTTATTTTTGACAAAACATCACACAACTGTTATTCATTACACTAGTAATGAAAATACTGATGCAAGATACCCTATTAATGAAGGTATACAAAACTAGAACCTTGTATCATATGATAAAAGTCTATTTCCAATACTGTCCTTTAGTCAACAAAAAATTTTTAATGGAA
Organism: Cervus elaphus; assembly: GCF_910594005.1. Taxonomy (NCBI): domain Eukaryota; kingdom Metazoa; phylum Chordata; class Mammalia; order Artiodactyla; family Cervidae; genus Cervus; species Cervus elaphus. Next base: position 11,099,932 of record NC_057826.1, read on the forward strand.
ATCAGAGATTATGGTATTACAAAATTGACACTTTTTGCAAGGTTAAAATTTGATTAACCATTTTTTTAGACATTCTCTTTGGAGATACCCATTCATTTTAATTTATGGTTAAGCTTAATAGAGACAGGCAAATAGAGACAGGTCTTTAGTTTATTCAACTGGCACTTGCTGGCAGGATTAGTCAAAGAAATGGGAAACTGCTACTTCATTACGAAAAGAGCATACTCATAATCAAAACCAACCAAGTTGACAAATACATATTCTCCCTTAGAATTCAAAACACTCTTACCATATAAGGAGCATTCAAGAAGTCCTTATAGCAACCTTGGCATGATAAGTATTCAGAATGGTCAGCCTGACCCTTTAGACTTATCGTATGTAAAAATCTGTTCCTCCCATAATGTCCCAAGGGCAATTTTCACAATTGAAACAAGGTTTTTCTTATAAAACAAGGTAAAATCCTACATGCCCTGGGGTAGAAGTTAAGATGCTCTAACTCGCCCCCGCCCAAAATAGTTTTTTACAAAACAAGCAAAACCCAGCGTAGTGGCTTACGTAGATAGAAATGTATTTCTCACATTACAGTCCTGCCGGCCGGGGTGGTGAAGGTCATTAAAAGACACAGGTCTGTTCCTTCCTTTCTGCTGCATTACCATTCCCTGACGTGCTCATCAGCGTTACCGAAAGCTGAGTCTGTACCACGTCTGCTACAGCCCACAGAAGAAGGAAATAGGAGAAAGTCCAGGGCAAGTGTCTTTAAGGAGCTGATCCAGAAATGAAAGATATCCTTCTACTCCTCTCTCATTGCCCAGAACTTTAGCACATGAACTTACTTAGCTTCAAGGGATGCTGGGAAATGTAGTCTGTAACTGGGAGACCATTCTTTTAAAAGATAGAGTAGAGGAGGAAGGATGGAGGGGTGGGTTCATCTATTAAAAGAAGGTGGAGAAGAAAAGATACTGGAGAGCATCTACCAGTGTCTGTCATAGTCACTATATACAAAGTAAAATGCATAGTATCCACAAGGAACCATCAAAGGCATTCAAATAATTAAAAAATAAATTAATGCTGGTAGTGCTTGTGTTTTGGGGGGCTCCAAAATCACTGCAGATGGTGACTATAGCCATGAAATTAAAAGATACTTACTCCTTCGAAGAAAAGCTATGACCAACCTAGACAGCATATTAAAAAGCAGAGACATTACTTTACCAAGAAAGGTTGATCTAGTCAAAGCTATGGTTTTTCCAGTGGTCATGTATGGATGTGAGATTTGGACTATAAAGAAAGCTGAGCACCGAAGTATTCATGCTTTTGAACTGCGGTGCTGGAGAAGACTCTTGAGAGTCCCTTGGACTGCAAGGAGATCCACCCAGTCCATCCTAAAGAAGGTCAGTCCTGGGTGTTCATTGGAAGGACTGATGCTGAAGCTGAGACTCCAATACTTTGGCCACCTGATGCAAAGAGCTGACTCAATGGAAAAGACCCTGATGCTGGAAAAGATTGAAGGCGGGAGGAGAAGGGGACGACAGAGGATGAGATGGTTGGATGGCGTCACCGACATGATGGACATGAGTTTGAGTAGGCTCTGGGAGTTGATGATGGTCAGGGAAGCCTGGTGTGCTGCAGTCCATGGGGTCCCAAAGAGGTGGACATGACTGAATGACTGAATTGAACTAGTATGACTTCTTTGGAGTAAAAGTTACTCGTCACTGTCTTTTGAACAAAGATTTAGCTGTGTACATGGCTTTGTCTCTAGTGAGAAGATATGAAGGTAGTTTCTAGATTTTATTAATACATAACACAAGCATATTAGAAAGGCATGCCATTTTTTGAACATTTTTTTGAACATGCCATTTTATTGAACATTTTTTGAACATTATTTTCTAAGTTAACTTTCCAAATAATGGAAGCTCACCATTTTTAATTTAATGTAAAACACATATGATTCTCTTTTGTGTATGTGTCTGAGTATGAATGTAACTATTTACCAAACTGAGGTAGTTTTCCATCTACTTCCTTAAACCAGATAACAGCTCAATGAATTTATACCTTCATGTAATGCACATTTATTCGGCCCCAATTATGTGCCAGTGATGACATCAGACTCTGCATAGTATTTCAGATTTAATCTTCCCAACAAGCCAGTGAGGTAGGACAGATTTTCCCTGTTTCACATGTGAGGAAACTGAGTGTCAGGGAGGTTAGGTTATGTGCTCAAGGTCATATCAAGAAGCCTAAGTAAAACCCTAATCTCATTATTCCTTCTACAATACTTCTGTCCGTTTCCTTCATTCAGCAAATATTTATCAAGGACCTTTTCTCCCCATGCAGTATGCTCAATGTTTTTATCTTTTGCCCCTGTTTAACCTCATGACAATCCCATAAAATAGATGCTATTTTCCACTTAAAGATGATGCAACTGTAGTTCAGAAAAGTAAAATCCCCAAACTGCAAAGAAATGGGTAGGCCAGGGTTTACAACTAGATGGCTCTTTCTACTTAGAACCTGCCATTCCCCCTATTGTATGGTCATTGAAGCCCCTAAAGCTTAGACATAATGCAGACCTGTTTTACCCTCCTGTTCTCTGTATTTCCATCTACCATCTCATACATCCTGTCGACTCTTCCAGAAACACCTCTCCAGTCCAGCCCCCCGTCTAGATGCCATTATCACTTTGGGCCTGGAGTTGTTTCCTAACTGTTCCCTCTATGATCAAGTTATCTTTATTCCAATCGCCACATTGTCATGAGATAGTTGACCTCAAGTAAACAAAAGAAGCACAATTCTTTCATTCTTAAAATGTTGCTTTCTGGCTGGATCTCCATAGAATAATTTCTCAGTTTATTACTCCAGCATACAAAGCTCTTCTCAACTCAGCTGTGGCCTCATCTCTCGTCACTCAGCTCCCACCTAACCTAAATTCTATCCATACCTAGTGCTTTGCTAATCTTTAAACCCATCTGCTTTTTCATGCCTATGTACTTTTGTACAGGATGTTCTTGTGACCTAGAGTAGCCTTTCCCATTTTTATTTTTCTGCCTGAAAAGTTCTACATGGCAAAGATCCAATTATGAAGTTATGAAAGTAGTTCCCCAAATGAACGTCGTCTCTCTTCTTTGCTCTCCCAGTACTCCTGTGTATCTTAAGTGCCATCATATCTATGTGTATACATGTCTGCCTCAGCCAGACTCCACTCTTCTTGACAGCCAGGGCCACCTGGGCCTTGCACAATGTCTGGCACATAATAACCATTCAGCAAGTGTTTGACTGGGGACAGTGGATGAAAGACTCAGCTGCTAGACATAGCACAAAGTCAGCTGGGATACAGGGGTCATTTAATAACAAAACAATCAGCGGCTTATTGAAAACTTACCCTCAACTCTGTTCCTTAGTACTATAAGGGGATCAGGAAAGAATAAAATAATCCTCACCTTTGACTCTTTGCCCTAGCTTAAAATTTAATTAAGCAGCTAAGACTGATGTATTGGAATTAGAGCTTTCATGTACTTTCTTAATTGTTACTGTTTTATTTCTGCTAGACTGTACAGTCCAAGCAGTTGGATTCTGTTATCATCCTTGTATTCCCAGCTCTTGTCATTGCTTATATAGTGGGGATTCAAAAATCTCTGTTGAAGTGTGAGTGAATAGCAAGTTTTCAAAAATACACAGAATGACTATATTTAAAGTACAAAGTAGCGTAGCCTCTGTAGACATTATTGGAGATGAGATGAAAATATGGGAACTGAGAGACTCTTTGGGTCAAGCTGAGACACAGGGAGGATGTAAAAAGATTGAGAAAGTGTCGAAGTCATGTCAAGGACATAGAAAAGTTATGAGAAAGTGCATTATATTAATGAGCAAGGCCACATAATACGAGCACATGTTTTCACACAGGTCTGCTGATTGAGTCTGGATTAGTCGAGTAGCTCTGTTAAAGGCTGCAGGTCACTTAAGTCAACTGGAGTTGACATTAGACTGTGGTGGGTGCCCTTCCGCTCCACATGTCTCCATCCTTGTGGTGTTATTTGTGTGCGTGCGTGCTCAGTTGCTCAGTCATGTCCTACTCTGTGTGACCCCATGGACTGTAGCCCAGCAGGCTCCTCTGTCCATGGGATTTTCCAGGGCAGAATACTGGAGTGGGTTGCCATTTCCTTCTCCAGAGGATCTTCCCAACCCAGGAATCAAACCCACATCTCTTGCATTGCACATCCTGTATTGACAGACAGATTCTTTACCACTGTGCCATCTGGGCAGTGTTATCAGGGCAGGGTTTAAATGTAATTTGAGCATGAGAAGTACATGAATAATTATGTCCAAAGGATGGAATTTTGCCAGTTGATTCATTCATTGGTGCAATGAACCCTACCTTTGCTAGAATTCACTAATGAACCCTCCCTTTGTTAGAATTATATATTTACAGCCTTCATCATATGATTTTGCAACACTTATCACCCTCAGTGATGTTGAGACTGGCCGCGTGGTTTGCTTTGGCCAATGATATGTGGGCAGAAGTCACAGTTGTCCAGTTTGGGGCTAAGACCACGTGAGAAATTGTGCTTTTCCTGTATGACCTCTTGTGCTCCTGCCCTTTGCCACAGGAAGTACATGCCACAAAAAACTGCTGGTCTAAGAATGATGAGGGATATATGATGTAAATTTGTTCCTGATCTAAAGCCTGGAGCCCAGCCAACTTAGACGGAAGCAAATCTGCTTCTGCTGACCATCAGAGCAGTGAATAAGAAAAATATATCTTTGAAGACTCTGGGTTTGCAGGAATAGCTGACCAGTACAGGTGTGGAAGTGGGCAAAGAGAGAAAGTATTCAGAATTTATTTTGGAGAGAAGGCTAAGATTCATTGAATGGAGGCAGGAATAGGATGTGGGAATTGAAAGGGTACAAAGGAAGAAGAGGGTCAAAGCTGACTGGGTGGTCAGTCCAGATTAAAGTTGAGTGAGATCTTGAAATTATGCTGGAAACTGAAGTCTCCAAGGTGGAATAAGTCTGTAGAGTAGTTTTGTTTGGTCCTCTAGATTTTTCAAACTTTTAATTTAAATCTGTTAGGTGGGTAATCTACTCTCTAGCTCCTTAGCTTCCCTACTTTTTCTTTTTGACACTCCATACCTTGGAATGGGCTTTGCTAGTAGCTCAGTCGGTAAAGAATCTGCCTGCAGTGCAAGAGACCCAGTTTCGATCCCTGGGTCAGGAAGATCCCCTGGAGAAGGAAATGGCAGCCCATTCCAGTATTCTTGCCTGGAAAATCACATGGACAGAGCAGCCTGGAGGGATACAGTCCATGGGATCACAAGAGACAGACACGACTTAGTGACTAAACCACTGCCTTGCAATACATTTGGGTTTATGTCCCCTATTAATCCCATCACCACTTATTGCCAGGCAGATTGATTTTAAGGTGAGTATGAGATAATGTGAATTCTAATGATGATGAAAGCTGGTGTGAATCGAACACATTATGGGTTCAGCCCTTTTCCTAAGTGCTTTATATGTCTTGTCTCATGAATTCCCATTTCCTAGATAAGGCAAAAGTAAGTTAAGTAACTCGCCTAAGGTCAACAGCTGCCAGTGGACAGTCCAGAATTTGAAACTTCCAGTTTATTGGTGGTTTAGTCGCTAAGTCTGTCCTCCTTGCGATCTCATGGACTGTAGCCTTCCAGGCTCTCTCTCCATGGGATTTTCCAGGCCAGAACACTGGAGTGGTTTGCCATTTCCTTCTCCAGGGGATCTTCCTAATACACAGATTGAACCCAGGTCTCCTGCACTGCAAGCAGAATCCAATTTATTGACCAGTTTTAACTAGGTCAGCTTAAAGATGAAACAGGACTTATCTTTGTTTAAACACTTTCCTCAGTGTCTTATCTTGCAGCCCCCTTCCTTTCCTAGTTATAAATTCCTTGGCCACGTCTTGAGCAGAATTATAACTTACAGTCACTTTGGGTGTTAAAAGGTGAACCAATTTACAACTCCAGTCTTACTAGAGAAAGGTCTTTCCCTCATGGATCAACAGCTGCATCTAGGATTCAAGAGACCTGAAGGGGAAAACGGTGATTTCTCCTCTCTCCTTGCCCACTCCTGGCCTGGCACTGTGTGGGTATATTGGGGTTGGGAATTAGGGTCGTGATCTGGTTCTTTCATTCCCCTTTCAAGGTGGATGACCTCTAGTGTTGCGGGAGGGTTAGGGAAAACAGGGCGGGGGGGAATGGCAGATGTCTCTTGACTCAACTGCTTGGGTTGTTCTCTTCTGTAGAGTGTCTTTGCTTCTCTGGCCAACACAAGTGGCCTGTTGTACTATGTATACGATAGGTGTCCAAATACTGGTTCTCTGGGAAGTCACATGTGTATGTTATTTGGAAATGGTCTTGGAGATATACTGGAGACCTGGGTTTGATTCCTGGGTTGGGAAGATCCCCTGGAGAAGGAAATGACAATCCGCTCCAGTATTCTTTTTTTTCTTTTTAATTTATTTATTTTAATTGTAGGCTAATTACTTTATAATATTGTGGTGGTTTTTGCCACACATACACATGAATCAGTCATGGGTGTACATGTGTCCCCCATCCTGAACCCCCCTCCTTCCCCATCTCAGTCCTCAGGGTTGTCCCAGTGCCCTGGTTTTGAGTGTCCTGTTTCATGCATCAAACTTGAACTGGTCATCTATTTCACAAATGGTAATATGCGTGTTTCAATGCTATTCTCTCAAGTCATTCCATCCTTGCCTTCTCCCAAGAAGAGACCAAAAAGTCTGTTTTTTATCTCTGTGTCTCTTTTGCTGTCTCACATATAGGGTCGTCATTACCATCTTTCTAAATTCCATATATATGTGTTAATATACTGTATTGGTGTTTTTCTTTCTGACTTACTTCACTCTGTATAATAGACTCCGGTTTCATCCACCTCATTAGAACTGATTCAAATGCATTCTTTTTAATAGCTGAATAATATTCCATTGTGTATATGTACCACAGCTTTCTTATCCATTCATCTGTCAGTGGACATCTAGGTTGCTTCCATGTCCTAGCTATTGTAAACAGTGCTGTGATGAACATTGGGATACATGTGTCTCTTTCAATTCTGGTTTCCTCGGTATGTATGCCCAGCCGTGGGATTGCTGGGTCATATGGCAGTTCTATTTCCAGTTTTTTAAGGAATCTCCACACTGTTCTCCATGGTGGCTGTACTAGTTTGCATTCCCACCAACAGTGTAAGAGGGTTCCCTTTTCTCCACACCCTCTCCAGCATTTATTGTTTGTAGACTTTTTGATAGCAGCCATCCTGACTGGCGTGTAATGGTACCTCATTGTGGTTTTGATTTGCATTTCTCTGATAATGAGTGATGTTGAGCATCTTTTCATGTGTTTGTTAGCCATCTGTATGTCTTCTCTGAAGAAATGTCTGTTTAGTTCTTTGGCCCATTTTTTGATTGGGTCATTTATTTTTCTGGTATTGAGCTGCATGAGCTACTTGTATATTTTTGAGATTAATTCTTTGTCAGTTGCTTCATTTGCTTTTATTTTCTCCCATTCTGAAGGCTGTCTTTTCACCTTGCTTATAGTTTCCTTCATTGTGCAAAAGCTTTTGAGTTTAATTAGGTCTCATTTTATTTTTGCTTTTATTTCCATTACTCTAGGAGGTGAGTCATAGAGGATCCTGCTATGATTTATGTCAGACAGTGTTTTACCTGTGTTTTCCTCTAGGAGTTTTATAGTTTCTGGTCTTACATTTAGATCTTTAATCCATTTTGAGTTTATATTTGTGTATAGTGTTAGAAAGTGTTCTAGTTTTATTCTGTTACAGGTGGTTGACCAGTTTTCCCAGCACCACTTGTTAAAGAGATTGTCTTTTCTCCATTGTATATTCTTGTCTCCTTTGTCAAGATAAGGTGTCCATAGGCATCCTCCAATCATTAGGAGTAGATCTCTTCTCACTCGTCTGTAGTATAATTAAGAGGTAGTAGGGTGGCTATAAAGATTCCCTCAGGCCAACAGCTCAGAACCAGTACTCTCAGCTACCAATGTTACCTACTGACCGAGAGGTCAGTTCAGTTCAGTCGCTCAGTCACGTCAGACTCTTTGTGACCCCTTGGACTGCAGCATGCCAGGCCGCCCTGTCCATCACCAACTCCCGGAGGAGAGGTAAGATCCATAATATTGACTTTTGTCTGCCTGGAACTAATAGTTGAAGCTACGAGGATGGATAGGTCTCAGCAGGAGAGACTACTGGGAGGAGAGTCTAGAAGCTAACACAGTTGAGGAACAGAAGGATCTAGTTTCCTGAGCAGGGATCAAATTTGGGCCTCCTGCATTGGGAGCATAGAGTCAAAGCCACTGGACATACCAGGAACGTTGACAGATTTTATTATTTTCCTCTTTTTTTGTGTCTGCTAGGTGAGCATCATTTTTCTAAGGTTTTTGTTTGTTTGATCTTGAAGACTACTGTTTTTAATATATTTTCCCCTTGATTTATCTATAGTCACAGTGCTGTCCTTAACTTAATGGTTATTTTTTATGTAACCATAGAATCATAAGTGCTTAGCTCTGGTTGGAAGACAACTGTTCAGAAAGACCACTGTACATTTTCTTAAACCAATTGTTATTTTCCTATGCTGCTTGAAGTCCATGAAAACTGCTTTTTTTCTGTCCTTCTTTCCAGCCATTTATGTGGATGGAAACCTCTCAGTGTTTTAAAGTTTCTGAATTTAATTCTTTATTGTTGCATTTTTTAATATACGTTAAAAAGTGCTTGCATCTTGATCCTCCTCTCAAGCATGTTCTCACTACTTCCTGGCATATCTCACACTTTTCCTTTTGGTTGTATAACTGATTTGTAAACTTTAGGAGACTGATTTTTGAGTATACTGTTGTGTGAATGGAGAAGATAACTCTTAATATTTCATCTGGCTCCTTATCTCTTTCCTTGTACTTTGTGTTCATTTCCCTAATTCCCTAACTTATGGTATGTTTATTTCAAAGAGCATGTCATCCTAACACTATTTAAAAGGGTATTTTTTAAATAGTATGTGCCCCATATTTACATACTGTTCTAAGTTTACAGCAGTTTCCTAGAGACAGAGCTCATATCTCTTTCCAATCTTTTAAAATTTTTTTTCCCCAGAAAGAAGAGAAGGACTATATAATTCCAATTTTTTGTCTTTGATCAGTTACAATTAAATTTACACTTGTGGGCCTTTCCATTTAGATTTCAGGTCCTTTTGACTTCTTGGGCTGGTGGGGCTTACTCCTCCCTTGGAACCTCCCCTTGGAATCTGGGTACCATGTCTTCCTCTTCACAATAAGATTTGTTGTTGTATTAAACAACATCCATTTATTTTTCTTCTGTCAGAGCTAGGCTTTTAGCCATTGATATTTATAGCTATTTCTTTTGTCATGCATGTTTCTGTCTATCCTTCTTACATTGTAATTACTCTGTGAAGACTTCTCTTGAGTATTTTCTCCCTGTCTCATTTGATTCATCTCTCTGCATTGTCTGTTTGTCTCAGGTTGAGTTGATCCTCTACTGACACTAGTTCTTCCATTCATTTATTCCACAGATATTTATTGAATGCCTACTATGTCCTCGACTGGAGAAGGAAATGGCAACCCACTCCAGTATTCTTGCCTGGAAAAATCCCATGGACAGAGGAGCCTGGCGGGTTCATAGGGTCGTGAAGAGTTGGACACGACTGAGCGACTAACACTATATCCTTGACACTAACCAAGGATTTGGAGAAACAAAGGCAAACATGGCAGGCAGGATCTCTGCCCTTATGGAGTTTTCATTTTAGTGTGGAAATCAAATGAAAAATATGATTTCAAATAATGATGCATGCTGTGAAGAAAATAAGGTAGCCTAATGAGGTGGAGAACTAGGTTTAGTTGAGTAGGTAAGCTCTTCTTTTTAGAATTCTCATTCTTAATAGGATGATTAAGGCTCCTCTAGAAGGTGACTTTGAGCTGAGAAGAGAATGACATAAGAACTGGGAAAAGAGAATTCCAGGCAGAGGGAACAGCAAGACTAAAGTCCTTGAGGTGAGAAAGAGCTGTTTAAGGAATATAGAGAAGGCCACTTTGGCTGTAGCTGAGCTAAAGAGGATAAGGTGGACAGGAGATGATGGCAGAGAAGTGGGCAAGAGTCAGGGCACACAGGATGCTTGTGTCCGTCATTGGAAGCGCTTGTGGAGTTAGTTATAGAAGGTGACTTACAGAAGCCTTGGTACTGATTTTGAATTTTATTCTAAAGGTCACAGGAGCCCACCAGGTGATTTTAAGCCAGAAAAGGAGAAGATATATGCTTAAGAAATGACTTTGGCTGGTGTGTTGAGAATAAACTGTGAGGGGAAACAGTGGAAGCAAGGGGATCAGTTGGAGGCCACTCTTTTTAGTTAGAAAGATGTTTTGATTTGTTAAACCCAAGGTACTCAGACTGACTTAAAAAGGACATGTTTTATTTCATATATAAAAAGTCCAGTAGCAGGGTGAACTCCAGGATTGGTTGTTTCAGCAACTCCATGATGTCATCAAGGAGACCTCTCTGCCACCCCTGGATTTTGTGTTATTCTCACACTAGTCACAAAATAGTTGCTATCTGAGAGTGATGCCCCCAAATCACCAAGTCCAGAGGTAGGAGAGAAGTTATTATATCATCTGGCAATCTCTTAGCAAGTGTTCTCTCTTCTAAATCTGCCCCATATCTGTTTCTAAAAATTTATTTAATTTATTTGTTTGGGTGCGGCAGGCCTTAGCTGTAAGCCTGCAGGAATTTTAGTTGTAGCATGCAAACTCTTAGTTGCAGCATGTGGGGTCTAGCTCCCTGACCAGGGATGGGACCCGAGTCCACTGTGTTGGGAGCATGGAGTCTTAGCCACCGGACCAATGCCCCAATACCTCTTTGACCAGGATTGGTTACTCCTGACCCCATCACTGACAGAAGTTATGGAGTTATTAGTATTTACTTGAGTAAATACTTTGGGGGTGGAGTGGATAATAGGGAGTCAGCTCCTTTTGCTCGAGTCCAGACAGAAATAAATATTGAATGGCTAGCCTACTGTGTGTGGGCTTCCCCAGTGGTTCAGTGGTAAAAAATCCTCCTGCAATGCAGAAGACAGGTTTGATCCCTGGGTCCAGAAGATCCCCTGGAGAAGGAAATGGCAACCCACTCCAGTATTCTTGCCTGGGAAATCCTATAGACAAAGAAGACTGGTGGGCTACAGTCCATGGGCTCGCAAAGAATCGGATATGACTTAGGAACCAAACAACAACCACAACAAGCCTACCGTGTGTACATAGCAGGACCTCACACAAAAATAATAAACCAAAACCAAACAAAGTAATCTTCCTTCTTTGGACACTTCAAAAGCACTCCAGAAAATTTATTTTTCCAAAGTCTGTTGTCCTGCCCATAACATAAGAAAAAGATATTCAACTAACTTTTCAAGTTGGCTTATAAAGAGAGGGAAAATTTGAATGTTTCTCATATAACAGGTAATACTCTGGAAAGTTTACAATAAGAACTGTGTTATATTTTACAAACATCTTACAAAATAAGTATTTCTATATCCTTTATGAAAAACAAAAAACTTGGCCTAATTAAACTGATGAAAGTCACACAACAATTTTTGCCATTCTCCAAAGTCCATGTATATTCTATCATTTTAAGAATAAAATAAAATTATATGTATGGCTATAGTTGAATCTGCATATTTGAGCATTTTTAAAGGATTCTGAATCAATAGCTTGCCTAGATCTTGATAGCTGGATATCATTTTTAGCTTCCAAGGGCTCACAGGAGATGTGAAGAGCAATAATCTTCAAACTTGAACAAATAAAGATCAAAAGTGATAGATCACCTAGAAGCAGACTCCAGAGCTGTGTCTCTATTTGATGACTCACATGTAATAAAGACAGTGCCTAATTATTCTAAAAACACTTCAGGAGGGCTGTTCTGCTAATGTTTTTGGAAATGGGTATTATGGAAGCAAAGTGGACAAAAATACAGACTCTTTCCACCTGAAGGCAAGTTATTTATTCCACTCAGTTTGGGTTTTTGTCTTTGTGTTTTTAACCTTTGACTCCGTGTCTACTCTGCACAGATATTGACCAAACCATAGCTGCTGGGATGTGAAATTAGGTGATTTAAAATTTCACTTCTGATTCCCAGGAATGCTTCAGGGCATACTGTGATGTGCTTTAGGGCATAAAATGATCTCAGGCTGAGGCTAAGGGGGGAAAGAAAAATCTCTGCAGTAACAATAAATATTGCATGGTGGCTAGGTGGTTAGAAAATAGTCCTTAAACATTTTCTGAGAAGCCAGCTATACTTTTCATCAAATCAAGTTATAAGGCAGGAAACTAAACTATATCAACTGTTGGCTTATTACACATTGGAAACTCTCTACGTTATTCAATATGTTGTAAATTGTTCTTACCAGTTCAAAGATGAAATTCACTTTTTTTTTTTTTTCTAAACTAGTTTTGGATCAATGCCTAGAGCTAAAAATAAATATAAAACCTCTGGGAGAGTTTTGGTACACCAGATTTTAATTTGTCCATGGTAATGAGGGGAAAAGGAGATGGTAACTCCTGAATGTCCAGTTCTAAAGAATGGAGTATTAGTGTAGAAAACCAGATAATCCTACCAGGGCTTTGATTGATCTGTCATTTGCATAATCAGGAGTAAAGGACAATCCTAGAGTATAGTCTCCCAAATAACTTTTATCTGTGTTACCAGAAAACAATGAAACATTGACTCAGTGCTTCCTGAACGTGTTCCTTTCTACCCTCTGGCAGAGCTTCTAATAAGCCAACTGATCAGAAAACAGTGGAGGAAAGTAGGCAGAAAGAGAAACAAGGAATCTGGGTTAATTTCCAAACTGAATAATCAGCTTCCTACTAAAAAAGGGAGTTGGCAAGGCTGTATGGAAGGTTCCATGATTCCTTCACTCCCATTGTGGCCGCAGTATGTGAGCTGGCAAGAGAGACCTGCAAATACTATGGATAAACCTAATCATTTCTCAAAGGCTCCCATTTAACTCACTGTAATTTAAGATTACACAGCCCTACTTGCCCTGCATACATCCTCCTCTGTGTTGAGTCTACAACTTGCTTGAGAACCTAACATTCATCACCCTGAATGGTGTGTTAACGTGGAGTGCTTTGTAGTTGGTGATACACTTGGGAATTTGCAAGTTTGGCCCGGGAAAAAGAAATCTGTCCTCCCTCTCAGAATCTTGGAAATACTTGGCCACTATCCCAGTGGCTCATATTCCCTGATTCCCTACTCTAGCCATCTTTTTATGATTAAAAAAAAAAAATCTTAATTGTGTCACTCCAGGTTGGTGGAGAATAAAGATCTGGGTGGGGTAATGGGTTTGTGTCTTGCACAGCCTAGCTACTGCCCAACAGAGCAGAAATTATTCAAATCCTTAGAAAGTCTGCATTGCTCTATTAACACACCGATTTTACATGTAAGGAAGTGGAACTCAGAGCGTTTAAATGACTTACCCAACTTCACACTGTGTTGGAGTCAGGATTTAGACACACACATTGGTCTGATGCTGAAGCTCACTCTGTCTCCACCATATCATGCTATCTCCCAAATGTATACAAAGGGAAAAGAGTAAACACAAACAGGTCAAGTGGAAAATTGTCTCTAAGTAAAAAGGTATTTGACATGTAATAAGCATTTAATAAAAGCTTTCATTTTCTTGAATGAAGAAGTAAATTAATTAGCAAGTGATTTTTAGATTTTTTCCTCCTTCATTCTTGCTTAAATTTAAAAAAAAGAGTATTCATTATTTTTGCAATTCCTAAAAAGAAGGAAATGAGAGAAAAAAAAGACTTGCCCTTTTTCACAGATGTAGAAAGTAGTTCCAGAAATTAAAAATACCTGCAAAAAATTTTTGGATGAGGAATGGTCTTTAGAGTTCAAGTCATCAAATTTAGCACTGAATCAATTATTGTTGGTTTAGTGGATTCAGTTCTTAGAATGGTCAGTGTCATAAAGTGACCATGTAGTTCTCTTTCCCTTGACTTTCCATCTGTGAGCAGATTTTAATCTCTATCATCTACCCAGGAGAATGAGATGTTCTAGTGAGTACAGAAATATAAAGTACTCTCAGAAGTTTGGATAAAAGGCCTTGGGATTAGAGAAAAGTGTTAAGTAAAGTTGCAAGCCAGTACACATTCAACAATTACTTGATTTATAGTCCACAAGGATTTGAACACATCATGGAGAAGTACAGAAAGGAAAGAAGTGACTGCCAATGTGTATCCACAGACTTTCCCGTATCATAATTGCATGAGAAGAATTAAGAATTAAGACAAAGTCTGCCTTTGTCTCCCTAGTGTGAGATGGAGAGCCATGTCTAATCTTTGGATCTCAAGCATAAAGTAAGAGAGATATATAGAGATTCTTGATATTTGGAAAACAGAATTTTGGAGAGCAAATCTCCTCTCCTTATGATTTCTAAATTTAGAGATGTGTCATCATGGAGAATACTGGGAACAGAAGCTTAACAAATTACACAGATGACTTAGGGCAAAAATGCTCAACCCTACACAGTACTATCAATTGCATGAAAGAGCAGTTCTGTTGTCTAGGGCAGTACTGTTCAGTAGAACTTTCTATGATGATGGGAATGTTCTATTCTGAACCATCCGAAACAAAAGCCACTAGCTGTGAATCAGCAATTGAACTGTGACTAGTGTGACTGAGGAACTGAAATACTAATCTTATTTAATTTTAGTTAATTTGTGTACAAATTTCAAGAGCCACATGTTGCTCGTGGCCTAGGTATAGAGACAACTTGTACCAGAAGTTTCTATTTCATTGCCTCTAGACTAAGCAGCATTAATTCCAATGGCTATGCTGGCTTGTTGAACTCAGGAGGGTCAGAAGGCCCCTCTTGGAAATCAGACTTCAGTGGGAAAAGATTTCCCCCCCGTTATTCCATGACTCTTAAGATCTTCTTAAGAAGGGCATCATCTCACAGTAGGGCTTCCCTGGTGGCTCAGATGGTAAAGAGTTTGCCTTCTATTCAGGAGACCCAGGTTCAATCTCTGGGTTGGGAAGATCCCCTGGAGAAGGAAATGGCAACCTTTTCCAGTATTCTTGCCTGGAGAATCCCTTGGAAAGAAGAACTTGGCAGGCTACAACCCATGGGGTCACAAAGTGTTGGACATGACTGAGCGACCAACACTTTGACTGTCATAAGGAACCCAAAGACTCCTTTGAGCAACTGTTGGCTTCTTCACTGAGTGGCTAATTCTCTGAGTGAGTGAGTGTAAGTCACTCAGTCAGGTCCGACTCTTCGCAACTCCATGGACTGTAGCCCACCAGGCTCCCCCGTCCATGGGATTCTTCAGGCAAGAATAACTGGAGTGGATTGCCATTTCCTTCTCCAGAGGATCATCCAGACCTAGGGAAGGAACCCCCAGGTCTGCTGTATTGTAGGCAGATTCTTTACTGGCTGAGCTACCAGGGAAGTCCACTTCTCTGAAGATAATGCCAAGAGACAGACTGACATAAGACTCCTCAAGAACACTTATTCCATGTGAATCCTTCTGTGTCCTTCAGTATCCATACACACATTTATTCATGCAAAAAATATTGAGTGTCTATCATGGGCCAGATGCTGTTCTTGCAAGGGTAATTTTCTCCCACGACTATACTGATCCCATATGCACATTGCAGGGAAGCATGGAATGGAGGCAGGAGCTCTGGAATCAGACCAACCTGAAATAGCACTGATTCCTAGACCAGAGTTTGGCAAAAATTTTACTGTAAAGGGCCACATAATAAATGTTTTATGCTCTGTGAACCACAGAAATTCTTTCACATCTATTCAACTCTACATTTGTGTCAAATAAACCATGAACAATACATAATCATATGAGCTTGGCTGTGTTCCCAATAAAACTTTATTTATGGGGCTGAAATTTGAATTTCATCTATTTTTCCTGTATAATAAAATCTTCAGATTTTTTTCAATCATGAAAAGGTAAAAATGATTTCTTAGCTTATGGGCCACACATAGACAGGTGGCAGAATATGTTTGGCCCACAGGCTAACATAGCTTGCTGGTCCCTGGCCTAGAACATAATAAATGAGAAAATGTCTATGGTATAATGTAACTAAAAACTCTTTATGAACATCTTAGCATTTCTAGAACATCACTTGACTGTTTATATGGAGTCTTACGTTGATTTTCTTTTATTTGGATTGCTAGGATTTTTCTACATTTTAGTCATTAGTTGTTCATAATGACTTTATGTGGATTATTACACAAGTTAGAAGCTATAAATATTTTAAGATTTTTGTTATGTTATTGCCAGTTTGTTTTCTAGCAGTTTGTAGAAACTATGTTTTGCCATAGCCCTGACTAGTCTTTTTCAAATTTCCTAACATTTGGTCTTTTTGTAGGTAGCTCTGTAGCTTCATTACCTAGGGTCTTAATTCTATATTTTAGAAAGTCCTTCAAACCTACTCTAAAGACAAGTAGACTGAATTATCCTGACTAAAATTTTCCCAAGCAACTGAAAAAGGAGTTAACATTTATTAAATGAAAAAACTCCTACTAGGAATCTGGGTTACTGGCTGGGTTAGAAAGATTTGACAGTGTATTAAGGGTCAGAGAGATAGATGGGTAAGAAAGTAATATGCATACTATAAAAGTCATCTGTTGTTTAGAATGCAGAATTCAGGGGATTCCCTGGAGGTCCAGGGATTAGGACTTGGAAATTTCACTGCCATGGCCCAGGTTCAACCCCTGGTTGGGGAACTAAGATCCACAAGCTGCATGGCATGGCCAAAAACAACAAAAACAAACAAAAAAACAAAGTGAAAATTTCAATGATTTTAACTGTGTCCCTATAGATCTGCCTGTTCTGAAATTTTAATATAAATGAAATAATATAATATGTAGTCTTTTGTGACTATAATATGACTTTGTATGACAATCTAATGTTTTTGAGGGTCATCCATGTTGTAGTATGTATTACTGCTTCATTCTTTTTTATTGCTGAATAGTATTCCACTGTACAGATGTAACACATTTTGCTTATGCATTCATCAGTTGATGAGCATTTGGGTTATTTCTACTTTTAGGTTATTTTGAATACTGCTGTGAATATTCATGTACAAGTTCTTGTGTGGACACAAGGTTTCCATTTCCCTTGGATATAACTAGGAATGGAACTTTTGGATCATATGATGAACTCTTTCCTGGCCATCAGATGGGCTTCCCTGGTGGCTCAGAAGGTAAAGAGTCTGCTTGCAGTGTGGGAGACCCAGGTTTGATCCATGGGTCAGGAAGATCCCCTGGAGAAGGGAATGGCAACCCACTCCAGTACTCTTGCCTGGAGAATCCCACGGACAGAGGAGCCTGGTGGGCTACAAGTCCATGGGATCACAGAGAGTTAGACACGACTGAGTGACCAAGTCCATATATGATGACTCTATGTTCAACATTTTAGGAGCTTCCAGATGGTTTTCCGAAGTGGCTACACTGTTTTATATTTCTACCAGCAATATATGAGGGCTTCTATTTTTTCACATCCTCATCATCACTTGTCTGGCTTTTAAAATGCTATTCATCCTTGTGGACATGAAATAGTGTCACATCATGATTTTGATTTGTGTTTCCGGCATGACTTTGATGCTCAGCATCTTTTTATGTGCTCATTGGCCATTTAAATAGCTTATTTAGACAGCTCTTTAGATTCTTAGCCTATGGGCTAAGATTTTAATATTGGGTTATTTATCTTTATGTTGTTGAGCTTTAAGAGGTTATCTTTATATTTTCTAGATGAAAGTCCTTTGTAATATATATGACTTACAGGTACTTCCCCCAATTCTGTGGGTCTACTTTCTTGACTGTGTCCTTTGAAAGTGCAAGAGTTTTTGATTGTGAAGTCCAATTTATCTAATTTTTCTTTTGCTGCTTGTGCTTTTAAAGTGTTATCTAGTAAATTTTTGCTAAGTCAGATCATAGACATGTATTCCTTCGTCTTCTTCTAAAAGTTTTATAGTTTTCTACAACTTATTTTAGGTTGTCTTTTACATTTAGGTCTCTGCTCCTCTTTGAGCTAATTTTTATACATGATAAGAGGCAGGCATTCAAGGAGGGCATGGCAACCCACTCCAGTATTCTTGCCCGGAGAATTCCATGGACAGAGGACCCTGGCAGGCTACAGTCCATAGGGTCACACAGAGTCAGACACTACTGAAGCAATTTAGCACGCACACATGAGGTAGGCATTCAACTTCATTCTTTTGTATGCAAATATCCAGTCGTCCCAGGACCATTAGTCAGAAAGACTATTCTAAGACTTGTTTTGGAATCTTGGTTGAAAATCAAATGACCATAAATGTTAAGTTTTATTTATTAATTCTTAATTAGAATGAATATATTCCATTGATTTATTTGTCTTTCTTTGTGCCAGCACCACTCTGTCTTGATTACTGATGTTTTGAAAAATCTTTTTAAATCGGAGGCGAATTGCTTTACAAATTTGCGTTGGTTTTCACTGTACAACAGTGTGAATCAGCCATAAGAATACATATATCTCCTTACTGTAGATGGTTAATGTTTTGAAATTGGGAAGCTTGAGTCTTCCATCATTGTTTTTCTTTCTCAAGAAGATTTTGACTGTCCTGTCTCATCATTTTCACACAAGTTTTAGTATCAGCTTGTCAATTTCTGCAAAGAACTCAGCCAGGATATTGATATAGTTTGCAGGGAACTTGTAGATCATTTTTGGGGAAAATCTTAATAAAATTAAATCTTCTGATCTATGAGCAAGATGTCTTTATATTTATTTGGATTTTCTTTAGTTTCTTTCAACAATGTTTTGTAGTTTACAGTGCACAAGTTTTGCATTTTTGATTAAGTTTATTTCTTCATGTTTTAAAATGCAGCCACTACTGCATTATAAGAAGCCAAAAGAGGGAAATGGTGAATGACCTGGCTTCTACACCTAAATTCACCAATAAGGTGGTTCATTTCTCCTCCTCTGACAAGAAAAGATGAAAGTTGGGGGAGGAAAGATGGGACAAGAACTGGAAGTGTTATTCAACATAATTCTTTCCTAGGACCAAGCAGTTCCTTTCAGGTGCCATGACCAGAGGAAAATAGGGATTCTCTCTAGTAGAGAACCTAATGATTGACTAGATATGACAGTTAAGGAGAAGAAAGTAACAAGAATAATCCCACAGTTTCTTGTGAGAGCAATTGAATATACTATACTGCTGTTAGATGGGGAAAGATTCTGAAGAACCATTTTTGGGAAAATACAGTGAGATTGGTTTGAACAAGTTACCTTTAAGATGCCTTTGAAATGTGTGAACAAGGATGAATTAATAATTAAGTGTTTAGAAATGGACTTCATAGAAGGCTAGCAGCAAAGTTAACTTGGCTTAATTAGCATATTAATGATAAATTAAAATGTGCAGAGCAGCTGGAATCATCTAGGGAGAATTTATAGTTTCACATGAGAAGAGAGTCTAGAGCCAAGTTTTGGGAAATTTCATCATTTACTGGTGGGGTAGAGCAGAATGAGCTGGGAAAGTTGAGAAAAGGTAGAGATAGCAATTATAGGAGGCAACAAGAGATTGCTGTGTCCTGAAATCAAGAGTAGGAATGTCTCAAGCAGGAAGGGAGTGTGTCAAATACCATGAAGACATCTGAGGAAATCTGAGCTTGCCTGAGTGCTCAGTCATGTCCCACTCTTTGGGACCCCTTGGACTGTAGCCCCCAGGGTCCTTTGTCTATGGGATATTGGAGTGGGTTGCCATTTTATTCCTCCAAAGGATCTTCCCAACCCAAGGATCTAACCCACATCTCCTACGTCTCCTGCATTGGCAGACAGATTCTTTACCACTGAGCCCCTGGGAAGCCCTGAAACAGAGCTTGACCAATTAAATTTGATGACATCAAAGTTTTTGGCGACCTTGGCAAGAACTGTTTCAGGGGATTTGTGGTAGGAGAGAAAACAAGATTCTGAGGAGCTAGTATAACAAAGAAAGGGGGCTAAAATAGACATAGTGATTGTGAATAAAAACGTAGAGAGCTAGCTGGTGGGGGGAATACAGTTGAAGAAAGTATTTTTTTTCTTTTTAGAGAAGAGAAACTTAAGAATGTTTAAATGTTGATGTCGAAGAGGCCACAGAGAGTAAGTCAAATATACCTCAATAAAAATATAAAAATAAAGGGGGAAAAACTAATTAAGATGGTAAAAATGTATTCAGTAGGTTTCAAAGACTTGGTATAAAATATAACATTTCTCATCTATTATGTTAATTGTATGTTGAAATAATATTTTAGATATATTGAGGTTAGTAAAATATAAAAAGAGATCACAGAGAAAGAAGGATGAAGATGAATTAATGAGGTGGGACAATCCATAGGATGCTTCCACCATAGCTCAGGTGGTAAAGAACCTGCTGCAGTGCAGGAGACCCGGGTTCGAATCCTGAGTTGGGAAGATTCCCTGGAGAAGGAAATGGCAACCCACTCCAGTATTCTTGGCTGGAGAATCCAGTGGACAGAAGAGCCAGGCAGGCTACAGTCCATGGGGTCACAAGTCAGACACAACTTAATGACTAAACCAACCAACCAACCAACCAACCCATTCATAGGATTAGGTTCTTAGAAAGGCAGACTCTTAGAGGATCCATAGTACACATAGAGTGATTATCTTCTTAAATAAAGAGATCATTCATTCCTTATTGTGGAAGGATGCAAGATACACTGATGCTTGTATCTTTTAGGTTTGCTGTTTGTGAAGATTTGCTGTTTGCTGTTGTGCTTTTTCACTTACAGGAAAGGAATGGGTAAGTAGGGGAGGCTGGGTATTTAAGGAGAGTTGAGAGTTGGTCATGGGGCTTCCCAGGTGGAGCTACTGGTAAAGAACCCACCTGCCAATGCAGGAGACATAAGAGATGTGAGAGATACAGGTTCAATCCCTGGGTCAGGAAGATCCCTGGAGGAGGGCATGGCATCCCACTCCAGTATTCTTGCCTGGAGAATCCCATGGACAGAGGAGCCTGGCGGGCTGCACACCATAGGGCTGCAAAGATTGGACACAACTGATGTGACTTCACATGCATGCATGAGAGTTGGACATACTGTGCAGTGGGGCTATGACAAATGGAAGAGTGTGTCAACAAAAGAGATATTGTTGTATTGCTAGATGGTATTGAGGGCTCAATGTTTGGATGTACAGGAGGACCTAATTAAAAAAAAGTTTATTTATTTTTGGCTTGCTGGGTCTTCGTTGCTGCATGCAGACTTTATCCAGTTGCAGTGAGTGGGGGCTACTGTCTCATTGTGGTGCGTCAGCTTCTCACTGCTGTGACTTTTCTTGTTGTGTAACACGGGCTCTCAGCATTTGGGCTTCAGAAGTTGCAGCACAGGCTCAGTAGTTGCATTGCTTGTGTTTGGTTGCTTGGTGGCAGGTGGGATATTAGTTCCCTGACCAGGGATCGAACCCATGTCCCCTGCACTGGCAAGCAGACTCTTAACCACTAGACCACCAGAGAAGTTCCAGGAGAGGCTCTTATTGAGGGAGACATAACCATGTGATGTGATGGAACCTGAAAGCAAATGACTGGGGCAATAGATAGACCTAAGCTGAGGAGGTGGGGGGGTTAGGCTAAGGTCACTTCCAACTTTCTTGTTTCCAACAGAGGCTAAAATTAGAGAAGAACTTGATGGCTCTGAGTGACAATAGCCAAATGCCTGTCTTTATTCTCCCACAAGACGAGACAGCATTTCCAGTTCTGTTCTGTTATAAAGGAAGCGCCAAGGCCGGCTTTGTAGAACAAGGATTCCTACCTTGGTTTCCTTCTCCAGCTGCCTGGTGCTAACAGCTTAGAGTATTTTATTACAGTCATATGGTTGGTAGCTACAACTCAGAGCAAGACTCCAGACAAGAATCTGTGTCATCCAATTAGAAAAGGTCATTGCACTAATCCTGAGCTGGAATGAGGGTAGAGAGAGATGTAACTGGCAAGGCTAATTTTGTCATGTGGCATGCAAGGGCAAGTGGCAAGCTGATGGTCTCCTATTTTTCTAAGCTAAGAGCCCAGAGTCCTTGGCTGTGATCAGATGTAGGAGAAGAAAACACTTACACTCCCAAGTACCATGAGGTTACCTGTCTTCTAGAGAAAGCCCTCAAGTTATCCCCAGCCACGAAGAACCCCAGAATGCCACAGCAGCTTTGGTACATTACCCTCCTCATCTCCTGCTGAGACTTTTGTATCTGTGCCTCAGCAACCTCACACGTCCCCTGTGAATCAGATTGCAGCAGGGACATTCATCAGGTTATGTGCTGAGAAATTTAAAAGAAATGGGAGTTGCCTGAAATGAACAAAGTAAAGCAGAGATTGTTGATCATGGAGTCAAACTGCTAACTTTCAGATAATACCTATGTGGTGAAGACCTTGTCATAGGATTAAAATATCAGGTGTGTTTCTCTCTGGATGTGTGTGTGTTTTTTTTTTAATTAGTTGTCTCCAAGTAAGAAAACATGATTAGTGACAGAGTATAAGTCAACACTTTTTGTGGAAGATCATAATGTATTTTAATTAACATTAATCTCCCATGCTTCTTAAATGTCCAGTATTTAGATGTGACACAATCTCATTTTTGATTAGGAGGTTTGGAAACATTTTACTTTTAAGTGATTGGCTCCCAGTGATAATGGTTGAAAGTATTACTCTTAGTGATGATAATAATAATGGTAATAAAATAATTATTATAGCTACCATATATTACTTGGCGCCAGGCACTCTGCCAAACATTTTGCAAGTATTGTATCGTTTAAGTCACACAACAACTTTATAAGCTGGTACTGTTATTTTATAGTATTTATTTTACAGGAGTCTATTTAACCAAGGAAGCTGGTTACTTCTAAAATATCAGGGCTGGAATACAGCAGAGTATATCTGTCTCTGGACTCTATGCTCTGTATTCTGCCATTTTCTCTGTGACCCTACTGTCCGCGTGTCTCAGTTTCTTCTGCATAAAAGAGCTAATTGCATCAATCTCTTTGGAAATTAAGGATTAAAGGAGACAATGCAATGTAAAATTCTGATAACAATGCAAGTACATAGATCATACTCAAGTAAATGCTGGTTGCGTGACTGCACTAGAATAAATGATGTATCCATTAGAAGTCTTGTACCAGCGTTCTCTCCTGATAATCAGTCAGCTTGCTCTTTGAACTGCTTTTCTTGCAGTTGCTCGAACACAGCTGACCTCTCCATAAACTGTTTCTTGGGATCAACAGCTAACAATAAACTGTAGCACAGGGCTACAGTTTATAGAAACAGAATAAAGTAAAGCCTAAATGGCCCATAGGGAAACCACATTCCTAGTGACAAATTTGTAACAATAAACTGTATTCAGCTAAACAAAGTCTGCGAAAAGGAAAGATGATGTTCAGCAACAGGCTCTTTTGAGAATATGGTTCCTTAAAACCACAGCTTCTTAAAGTGCAGCAGCCAAATTAGGGCCAACATAAGAAAATTTGGAAAGGTCCGTTGGTATGAGGATTTCTAGAATGTGAGGTCATCCACTTGGTCTCCACTTGCCCATCTAACTTGGGGACTTCCCTGGTAGCTCAGTTGGTAAAGAATCTGCCTGCAATGCAGGAGACCCTGGTTCGATTCTTGGGTCAGGAAGATCCGCTGGAGAAGGGATAGACTACCCACTCCAGTGGTCTTGGGCTTCCCTTGTGGCTCAGCTGGTAAGGAATCTGCCCACAGTGTGGGAGACCTGGGTTCGATCCCTGGGTTGGGAAGATTCCCCTGGAGAAGGGAAAGGCTGCCCACTCCAGTATTCTGGCCTGGAGAGTTCCATGGACTGTATAGTCCATGGGGTCGCAAAGAGTCAGATGCGACTGAGCGACTTTCACCTTGGGAATATCACTCAGCAGCAAGAAGGAATGACCTACTGATTCATGGTACCATGTAACTTACATTTTCCTAGAATTTGTTTTCATATCCATTGTCATAAAGTTGGTCATGATATTCTTTTATTATATTTGAAATATCTTTAGCATCTCTAGTTATGACTTCTATTTTATTCCTAATTTTGCCTATGAAAGCATTATCTGTTTTCCTGATAAACCTTGCCATTGTTTTTTTGTTTTTAAGAACTTTTAAATATGTAAATGGCTTATAAACTTATAAGAATTTCATAAAAACCAACTTTTAAATTTGCAGATTATTTCTATTTTATGTATGCCCTAAATCTGTACTAATAATTTTTACCTTCTCTCCTATTATTGTGGACAGACTCTCTGTGCTCAAAGCGAAGTCTATCCCCGTCATTTGTGCATTAAATTTCATTCCTTTCTCCTACTCAGAACCCTGGTCTGACAATTCTCATTTCTTTCCCTGCATCATGATAGTCCCCCCTTATTATTGGAACATTTCCATCAACATAAAATATGCTATTACTTCTTCAATTTGCAACAACAACATCAGTGTTCTTCTGACCTCATTACTTCCAGATGTTGCCCTATTTCTCTCCTTTTCTCTATAGCACAATTCCTTGAAAAAGTTGTCTGTACTTTCTGTTTCCAGTGTATCCTCTTAATTTTTTTTTCTTGAACCCACTCTAGTCAGACTTCTGCACCAACCATTATTCTGAATCTCCTTATTCCAGGTTATCAGTGTTGCTAAAACCCAGTTGCAATTTCTCGGTCCTTTTCTTATTTGTCTGATTACCAGCATCTAACACTTGCTCCTTCTCTTTTCTTCCCTTGGTTTTCAGCACACCACACTCACCTGCTACCCCTAACTCTATTTCTGGCTGCTGCCTCTCAATCTTTTATGGTAGTTCCTTCTCATATTATTAATATCTAAAATTTGAAGTGTGATCATGAGTTAATCCTTGGACTTCATTTCCCTATCCACACCAATGTCTGGTGATATCATCCTGTTTCGTGGTTCAAAATATTCATCTGTGTTCTAATAAATCCAAAATTATATCTCCATCTCACCTGTTTCTCCAGCATTGACTCTATTTGCTGCATGGCCCCTGTAAACCCTCAATATGACTGGTGGACCAAGTGGCATTTAGGATTCCTAGAATCCAGAGCCAGTTCAAAGCCAGTGTCTCATAGCTCCTGAAAGATCCAGATATTTCTTTTTGCCATAGCACAATCATACTCATAAAAGCCTACAGTTTCCTTTGGAAAAGGCTTGAAGGAAGGTTTAGGGTATATACGTACGGTAGGGTAGCAGGCTCTAATTTCAAGCAAACTTAGGCTCTCCCTTTTAATCCAGGGGTTCCAGGCTTATGTACAGAGACTAGGTGAGAGGTTTTGACACTGCATTTTATCAGTCTATGCCAAGTTTCTATCAGACATTTGAATTGCTCGTATTTTATAGATCAAGTAACATTTTAGTAACCTGTCTCTATCTTTCACCCTTAGAGACACTCTAATCAGTTTTCCACTGCCAGATCTATTTGCAAGTCAAAACAAATTGATTACCAGTTTATTCCTTCTGCTCATTATGGTAAATGCATCCACGTTGTCTTTGTCAGTTAAGCACAGACTCTTGGTTAAACGTCAGTTAAGCCACTTCAGCGCAGTTTCCTACTGAAAATCAGAGCACGCATTTCAAGGGCAGCAGCTCTTACTTTCGTAGCTATAAATGACAGCGACCAGAGGGTTTTCCCAAGATTCAGGTTCTCCCCTCAGCAGTGTAAACGGAGTGAGTTTGGAGCCCTCTCAGTGAAAGTGATGTGGGTTAAAGGTAGTGGAGAGGTGGGAATGTAGGATAACGGGGATGAATCTCCCTAACAGTCTTGCCGCCCACCCTAAGCCTTTGGACCTGCTTTTTTACATTTTCCCAGGGATGTTCTGGCATCTCAGTCTCATCACAGGCAGGCTATCAAAGAGTCAAATGCCACTCAATCAAAATAAACTATTAAAACCACTTCCAGTGAACATTTTCAATCCAGAAACACTCAGAAAACCATCAATATCAAGAAGCTTGGTTCTTTCTGGAATTCTGTTCCATCCTCCTTGGTCAAACACCCTTAGGATCTATTCACAGTATTCTTCATTTTCTCTCTGTAAATGCTCCAACGCACTCAAAATCTGCCCCTCACCATAGTCCTTGAAACCTTCATTGCCACAGTGCTGACGGAGAATAACCATTTGGTTTTCTAAGGACCTGCTTCCACTGGCATTTCACCATCAGTCACAAGCAATGCCTTGACTAATCATATGCCAGTTCTTATCACGGATCACTAACTATCCACTTCACATTAACAAACAGTTCAACACTCACTGCAGCTTACAAAATGACCAAATTAACTCTAGCGGACTATGTTTGATGGTCTGGGACTGTGCCTCGTGCCAATATCTTTATCACTCAGGGTTCCTCAAAAACAAAGCATATCAACCTTTTCTTTTTGAAATGAAGTGATTTCATTTAATGAATTAGTCCCTGTGTTTAAAGTTATATTTTATGTAACAGAAAAATGAAAAGAGCAAGTGCAAGAGAAGGAGGGACAGAGCGTGAAGGTGTCACAGAGGTAGCTATTGAAGGAAGCAGCCACCAACCACTCTTAGGGCTGGGGTTGGGGGGCAAGGGGGAGAGGTTGGAAATTTTAAGTCCTAGAAGCTGGAAGAGAGGTCTGTGATGCTGAAAGGCAGACTTCCAATGACAAAGAGGCTCTGCTTAGCTGTTGTGGATATCTTCTTGTGTTGGGTTGGGATGGTGGGTGGTGGGGCAGGGTGGGTGATGAGGATGGCTCTACCAGTGTTAGAAAAGTTGAAAACTCGATTCAGCTGCTGTGTTTAAAAGCGACTGCTGCTTCCAAGGTAAAAAGCATTGTTAAGCAGATGCTTACAGGCGCAAGAACAGGAAGGAAGCAGATGGGAATTCTGTAGCAAATAAATTTACAGTACTCTGGGGCTCTATCTCATCTTCCAATCAGACTACACCTTGAAGTTATAGCACAGAACGAACCTGTTAGGACAAAATAAAGACTGAATTCTTAAAAACGAGGGAAACTAGCACACATCCAATGTAGACAGAAATGCAGTAGATGTTACTTTTTCACCCCGCTTGCTCTGTGCTCGTGTGTAAAAGCAAAACATCTGTACATCTGCACACGTATTTATATAAATGAAATATTTTGGGGTCATCCAAATGGGCACACGATTTGTTTGTTCCCATAGGATATTCCTTGGCTAGAAACCATGGTACTGAGAAAATAAGTCAGGGTACAATGTCAAAATATCACCTTTAATTTTGTGTTTATTTAGTGTGACTTTGGGGGAAAAAGATATTATTCTGAAAAAAAAAATGTTCAAAATGTGATGTAATTTTTCAGGAGCTAAAATGATGAAGCATGGCTAAATGAATATAGTTATTACATGAGATAAAACTTCACTTGTGGTTTAAGAGCTTTGGGGAAAGAAAAAGTGCAGCTGCCTTTATTTTCAGGCCACAAATTTATGCTGAAAATCTTAAGAAATATTGTACAAAATTACTGAGTGATATAAATTTAGCAGAGTTGCAGGATGCCTGGCCAATGAACAAAAGTCAGTTATATTTCTATATATGAGAAATGATAAATTGGAAAGTAATATGTAATAAGTATCATTTATAATAACAATAAAACACTTAGGAAAGAGTTTATAAAATATATGTAAGACCTATATACTTAAAGCTGTTCACGCATGCATGCTAAGCCACTTCCTTCATGTCTGACTCTTTGCAACATTACGGACTTTAGCCCACCAGGCTCCTCTGTCCATGCCCTCCTCCAGGGGACCCATCCTCCCAACTCAGGGATCGAACCCGAGTCTCCTGCAGTTCCTGCATAGCAGGTGGATTCCTTATCTCTGAGCCACTGGGGAAGCCCACTTTAGACTGCAAAAGGATTAATATTTGCTGAAATAAATATAACATTAATGTCAAATGAGTTATATTATTAAATTAAGACATTGAATTAAAATAACAAAATTAATATCATTAATATTAAAATATTTTAAAATTGTATTCTTTAATATCAAATTAATCTCTCATAAAACTCGTAATCAGAGGAATATAAAATTAAACCACAGTAGATGCTCTGCAGTTACAATGTAATGGCTAAAATAAAAATTACAATACAAAGTACTGGTAAGGTGTGGAAATAACAAAAGTCTCACACACTGCGTATGTACACATAAAATGGTATAGCCACTTTGGCAATTTTGTAGATTTTTATGAGCCAAAGATATAGCCACCATATGACCCAGAAATTCCACTCTAAGGATCCAAGGAAATGAAAACAGATTCATGTCCACAAAATCATTATACAGGAATATTCATTGAAACTTCATCCATAATAGCCAAGAACTGGAAACAAATCCAATGTCCTCAAAAACATAATGCTAAGATAAAAGAAGTCAAATACAGAAAACTGTGTGATTCCATTTATATGAATTTCTAGAGAAGTCAAAACTACAGTGATATAAAGCAGACCCTTAGGTTTTTAAGTCTAGAGTTTAAGGGGTGGGGGAAGATTAACCTCAAAAGGAAAAACCTTTTGATGTGATGGAAATATTCTATATCATGATTGTGTAGTATTTCTACAACTGGGTGTATTTATTCAATCTCATCAAATTGCTGATTTAGACTGGCAAATGTTATTGTATGTAAATTATGCTTCAGTAAGCTAAATTAAAAGAAAATTGCAAAAGAAAACTAAGCCATTTTTCGTGGAAGTAAGAGTAATTCACCGTTTCTCCAGGGTTGTCACCTAATGCCTCTGGTCAGTCTCTGAGGTGAGAAAGTAAGAAGATAAGTGTAAGAAAATGAAACTGAAAATTTCCCTTGGCTCAGGGGAGGATAACTGTAAAATGTAATTTCTTGTGTTCATTCACCAAGGGGGTAAGACTATGGTAAAGACTCTCTTAAACGTTGTTGGAACATGTCTCAGATTCTTTATTAAAATCCCTTATTAAAAATATTGCTTAAAGCTTTGTTATCACTTGATATTTTAATAATTGGAGTGTCAAGGTGAATACTGCTTGTTAGTAAACATGCAAATGTAATAATGTTCATTGAAGAAAACATATTTTCTAAAATAAAAGTGCTCTGTATTCTATTGCTTCAATATACACATGTTGGAAATGACAAAAATACACCTTCTTTTATTTTTTGTTATGATTGTGAAATTTGGGGAAGCCTTTAAATTTGTAATATGATCCTTAAGAAGACAGCTATTTATACGATAACTGGCATTATAAATGTTAGATTAGAATTTTACATATGATATCTTAATTTAATTTAATCTTCACACTGTTCAGAGAGTAGGTCTTATCCCATTATCCCCCCTCTACTTTTTGCGGGGATGAGAAACTGAGGCTCAGAAAGGCTAAGTGACTTGCTCTGGCTCACAAAGCCATTAAGTGGTAGAGCTGGATGTAAACAGGATCTGTGTCTCTGGCTTCAAAATCCATGTTCTTTCTACCAGCAAACAGTGTCCAAGAATAAGGAAGTGAAGGGTGAGGGGCCAAGAACAAGCAAATGCCCTGCTCTGGGGAATAATAAAAATCTGTGAGTTTCAGAACATACGCTTGATTCTTAGAACAAACCTGGGACTTCTGAGACTTAGCCCCAAGCATTGGGAGTCCCAGGAAATACCAGTGCTTTTGCAAATGCAAATTAAAACAAGCTCCTTGAGGACAAACCAACGATTGATATAAATGCAGGGCTTCCCAGGTGGCACCAGTGGTAAAGAATCGCCTGTCAATGCAAGAAACGTGGGTTCCACCCCTGAGTTGGGAAGATCCCCAAATGCTCAAGCCCTAGCTTTCAACGTGATTTTTGGAGGTGGAGTCTTTGGGAGATAAACTGGTTTCAAGTTGAATTCATGAGGGTGCAGCTCGTCCTCATGATGGTGTTAGTGTCCTTATAAGAAGAGACAAAGACTAGAGCCCTCTCTCCCCCTCCGTCTCCTCCTTTCCCCCTCTTTCCCCCTGTTCCCTTCACCTCCCTCTCTCCATACCCACCACTGCCAGCTGAAACCACAGAGAGGAGGAGGCCTCCTCTCTGGCCTCTGGCCTCTGGCTCTCTTGGCCAGCAGGCCAAGCAGAGGATCCTCCCTAGCAACCGCCCTTTCTGGCATCCTTATCTTTGACTTCCATCCTCCAGAACTGCGAAAAATAGATTCTCGTTTAAGTCTCCCAGTATTTTTTGTTACAGCAACCAAGGAGACCAACATGGTAGGTGTGTACATAGATGCACAGACACATACATCTATACATACATGTATATATATATACACACACACACACATACATGCATGCTAAGTCACTTCAGTCATATCTGACTCCTTGTGACCCTATGGGTGGAATTTAGGAGGATATAAATAAATTTTAGGGGGATAC
This sequence comes from Cervus elaphus, assembly GCF_910594005.1. Lineage (NCBI taxonomy): Eukaryota > Metazoa > Chordata > Mammalia > Artiodactyla > Cervidae > Cervus > Cervus elaphus. The sequence goes on from NC_057826.1 coordinate 11,130,351, forward strand.
AAATATCCAGTCTATAATACACACACAGACACAACACAAACACAACAGGTAATTCTGATGTGCAGGCAGGTTTGAAAACCATTGCTTTAGAACAATTGCTTTCAAAGTTTCTCATATGTCAGAACCACCTGAAGAACTTGCTAATAAATATATATATGGGCACCACCCCTCGAGTCTCTAACTCTCTAGGTCTGGAATCATCGTTCAGTCAGTCATGACCCATGGACTGCAGCACGCCAGGCTTCTCTGTATTTTACCATCTCTCAGAGCTTGCTCAAACTCATGTCCATTGAGTCGGTGAAGCTATCCAACCATCTTGTCCTCTGTTGTCCCCTTCTCCTCCCGCCTTCAATCTTTCCCAGGATCAGGGTCTTTTCCAATGAGTTGGCTCTTTGCATCAGGTGGCCAAAGTATTTGATTTTCAGCTTCAGCATCAGTCCTTCCAATGAATATTCAGGACTGATTTCCTTTAGGATGGGCTGGTTTGATCTCCTTGCTGTCCAGGATACTCTCAAGAGTCTTCTCCAACACCACAGTTCAAAAGCATCAATTCTTCAGTGCTCAGCCTTCTTTATGGTCCAAATCTCACATCCATACATGACTTCTGGAAAAAACATAGCGTTGACTAGGCAGACCTTTGTTGGTGAAGTAATGTCTCTGCTTTTTAATATGCTGTCTAGATTGGTCATAGCTTTTCTTCCAAGGAGTGAGCATCTTTTAATTTCATGGCTGAAGTCACCATCTGCAGTGATTTTGGAGCCCAAGAAAAAAAAAGTCTGTCACTGTTTCCATTGTTCCCCCTCCTATTTGCCATGAAGTGATGGGACTGGATGCCATGATCTTAGTTTTTTGAATGTTGAGTTTTAAGGCAGCTTTTTCACTCTCCTCTTTCACCTTCATCAAGAGGCTCTTTAGTTCCTCTTTGCTCTCTGCCATGAGGGTGGTGTCATTTGCATATCTGAGGTTATTGATATTTCTCTCTGTAATCTTGATTCCAGCTTGTGTTTTATCCAACCCAGCATTTCACATGATGTTCTCTGCATATAAGTTAAATAAGCAGGATGATAATATACAGTCTTGACATACTTCTTTCCCAATTTGGAACCAGTCCATTTGTCCATGTCTGGTTGCAACTGTTGCTTCTTGACCTGCATACAGTTTTGTATGAGGCAGATAGGGTGGTCTGCCATCTCTTTATGCCATCTCATCATTTCCATCTCTTTAAGAATTTCCCAGTTTTTTTGTGATCCACACAGTCAAAGGGTTTAGCATAGTCAATGAAGCAGAAGTAGATGTTTTTCTGGAATTCTCTTGGTTTTTGTATGATCCAACAGATGTTGGCAATTTGATCTCTGGTTCCTCTGCCTTTTCTAAATCCAGCTTGAACATCTGGAAGTTCTCAGTTCATGTACTGTTGAAGATTAGCTAGGAGAATTTTGAGCATTCCTCTGCTAGGTCTGGAATGGCACTCTATAATTTGCATTTATAACAATTATCCAGGTGATGCTTATGCTGGGACCTCCCTTTGAGAATTGTTTTGAAAGTCACTGACTTGTGATGTGTACAAGCTAGTAGAAATTAATTTTAATCAATTGGATTTCAGGAATTCAGTTCATAGAAGTTCTCTTATTTAATCACATGTATTTATTGAGTGCCAGGTAAAGGCCAGTCACTCTTATCAGTCTCCAGCAATACACTGGAGAATAAGCCTATCAGAAACCCTGCTCTCATGAGGCTGCTCTTGAACCTAAGACTGAGTCACTCCTTCCTATTTCTTTTACACTATACACTTTTATTTTATAAGAATTTTTTTTAATATGTCTCAATTTATGACTGAGCTTCCCTGGTGGCTTAGACGGTAAAGAATCTACCTGCATAGCAGGAGACCTGGGTTCAGTCCCTAGGTTGGGACGATTCCCTGGAGAAGAGAATGGCTATCCACTCCAGTATTGCCTGAAGAATCCCATGGACAGATTCCATCTGTGGACTACAGTCCATGGGGTTGCAAAAGTTGGGGAAGACTGAGTGACTAACACTTTCACTTTCCACTTATGATGGGATTTCCTTGATGCACTGCATTATCTTTAATCCATTCATTCATCAGTTTACTGGACAATCTGTTTGCAAATAAGATCCAGAGGGAAAAAGCTATGATCCTTGTGCTCAGGAAATTCCTTGTGTAGGAGTGAAGACAAGGAAAAAGACAACTGCATGTAGAGCAATAAGCATGAAAGAGGTTGTGGAAGATGCTATTGTGGCCATATATCCACTCCTTGGCTGGTAGACCCTTTCCTCAGCTGCTGCCAAGGCTAAACTAATGCAATACACCTGCCACCTTTTGGGGGGAAAAAAGGGTGGATGAAAGCCACCTGCCCTGGAGATTACCGAGAAGTTACAACCTACCGAGTTAATTCTTGGAGTAAGAACAGACTCCGCCCAGGGGAAGAAAATGGCGGAAGCAGCGAAGTCAGAGGAATCTGTGCAAAAGATCCTGATTCCTGTGGGATACGAACTTGCGTGGTGCAGGGGACGAATGTTTTTATGTGATGCTGTCCTCAAGCCCCAGGGATTTTCCGGAGGTGAGTAGCATGATCGGATATCCATTTTAACGTCATCATGGTTGCCGTGTTCTGAAGGAAAGGTAGGAGGAGAGTGAGAGTGGAGGTGATTTTGGAGACGATGGTGTAGTGGTTAACTCTCCTGGCTCTGGAGCCTGATTTCCTGGGCTTGAATTCCTGAATTTCCTCTTAGCTAGCTATTACACTTAGCATAAAATATTTAACTTCCCAGAGCCCTCAGTTTCCCTGTCTCTATGATGGGGATAAAAGTGGAACTTACTCTTAAAGGTTGTGTGAGGAGCCTTAAATTAATTAAATTATGTCACACATTGGCTCATAGAAAGTGCTCAGTAAATTCTGGCTCTTATTACTGTTTGGTTAGTACCATTATTAGCAGCTGCTCCTACAGAAGTAGCAGTAAAGCTGGTGGTGTGTTTAGATGAGAAATGAATGGACGCTAAGCCAAGGAAGTGGCAACAGGGGATGGGCCATGGCGGAAGAATTTTATATGATATTTAGGTTTTAATTATTGGTAACTGTTTGACTTAGAAGTGGTTGATAAGATAGCTTGGATAACTGGCTAGCTAAGCAATGGTGCATGTTTCCTGAGATGAGCATCACCGGCAGAGGTGCTGACTTTAATGGGAAAGTTGGAGTCTGGTTTTGAAAGTAATGAGTTTGAGATACATTTTCAGTATCCCCAGTGAGATTTCCATATGTAGCTGGAGAGTTCTGGCATTAGGGAGACAGAGACAGACTTGTGTGCAGGCTCACTCATGTCCGACTCTTTGAGACCCCATGGACTGTAGCCTGCCAGACTCCTCTGTCCGTGGGATATCCCAGACAAGAATACTCAAATGGGTTGCTGTTTCCTATTCTAGGGAATCATCCCAACCCAGGGATCGAATCTATCTTGTGTTTCCTGTATTGGCAGGCAGATTCTTTACCACTTTGCCACCTGGGGTAAAGGCTGAGCCTTGAGAGAAATATCTCATAGTAAAGAGTATATTTACAACTCCAGCATCTTTGGGACACCCACATCTTTAAAAATTAATAATTGAGAAAATAATTAGAAAAAAATGGGATCCAAGAATAGCTCTAAAAAGGTTTTAAGCAGAGGAGGAGGATGGAACTCTCGGGAGTACTCAGAAAAAAGCAGTAAAGAATGCAGCCTTGGGAGGAGAGTATGGTACACCAGAAATCTCAGGTAAAATAAATAACGGCCAATCTGTCTACTACAAATGTAGATTCACACTGTTTGCTCACAGTCTGCATTTCCCGGACCACAGGGGGAAAAGAGTACAAAAGGAAGAATTTTTACCCTTCAAGTCACATATGACATTCCAGTGCAAAGTGAGAGAAACATCATACTTGAAACCCATGTTCACTTTGATAAATTTCCCTTGAACACTGGGGCCCATGCTAAGGTAGTTCTACAGTATGAAATGCTAGCTCTGTAGGAAAATCTGACTTATTTTATGTGTTTCTTTTTTTAAAACCAAGAACATATAGTTATCACTGAAGGCTACAGTGATCTAGAAATTAAACACACAAATTAGAAAAAGCAAAAAGGCTTCCCTGGTGGCTCAGTGGTAAAGAATCTGCCTGCAATGCAGGAGACCTGGATTCGATCCCTGGGTTGGGAAGATCCCCTGAAGAAGGAAATGGTAACCCACTCCAGTATTCTTGCCGGGGAAATCCCATGAGCAGAGGAGCCTGGTGGGCTACAGTCCATGGGGTGGCAAAGAGTCAGACACAACTGAGCGACTAAACAGCAGCAGCAAAAACTATGTAAGAGATTTATATTATATTTTACAAAGCTAAGTGTGCAAGACATAATATTTATTTCCTTTAAATCAAACCAAATTAAATCTGACAGTAAGCTTCAGTACCACAGACTGTAAACTTACTGGGACTCTCTCCATATTTACATGTATTATGCAAGGAATCTTTAGCCAACTAGAGTTTTCAGAGATGTGGGCTTCACTGGTTACCACTGGAAAGTCCATGAGCCTTTAAAGTTCAGAGGTACAGTTGCTCTATTCCATGCACTTCTTAGGGTTTAGGAGTCTGAAATTGTCAACCCCAAATTGCATACCTAGACAAAACATACTTCTGGGCTGAAAAGAGACATGAAGTGAAGTGAAGTGAAGTCGCTCAGTTGTGTCCGACTCTTTGCGACCCCATGGACTGTAGCCTACCATGCTCCTCCATCCATGGGATTTTCCAGGCAAGAGTGCTGGAGTGGGTTGCCATTTCCTTCTCCAGAAAAGAGACATAAAGACATTTTAAAATGAAGGAAAACTAAGAGATTTTATTGCCAGCAAATCTACCCTACATGAATGACCAAAGGAAGTTTTCTAAACAGAAATTGCTTGACAATTGAACTGAAATTATAACACTGTCTGATATGGCTCTGAACATATGTAGAGGTATTTATTACATTTGTAAGTGAAGTGAGTGAAGTCTCTCAGTCGTGTCCGACTCTTTGCGACCCCATGGACTGTAGCCCACCAGGCTCCTCCATCCAGGGGATTCTCCAGGCAAGAATACTGGAGTTGGTTGCCATTTCCTTCTCCAGGGGATCTTCCCAACCCAGGGATCGAACCCTGGTCTCCCACACTGCAGGCAGACTCTTTACTATCTGAGCCACCAAGGAAGCTGCCACATTTATAAGTGGAGGAGAGTAAAAGAATGTAAAGCCAGATATGGTTTCTGTGTACCATTTAAATTAGTAAAATGATAATACCAAGTAGACTGTGATACATTATGTATATACAATGCAATATTTAGAGCAACCCCTAGCAATGCTAAACAAAGAAACTAAGAGATGCTATAGATAAGTTAAAATGGGATTCTGAAAGCTGTTACAGAAAGCCAATAAAGAGACTGGAAAAAGAAAACAGAAATAAAAAACAGAACAAACAGAAAACTAACCAAAAAATGGCTGTGTCCAGTTTATTTATTTTTGTTCTTGTTTTGATGTCATATTTAGGAGACCATTGCCTAATTTAAGTTCATGAAGATTTACTTATATCATTTCTTCTAGAGTTTTATAGTTTAAGTTTTTACATTTAGATCTTTGATCCATTTTGAGCTAATTTTTGTGTATGGTGTGATGTAAATGTGTGTGTGATCCAACACTTGGCACTCTTATTAAAAATAATTGATCATACATATAAGGGTTTATTTCAGGATCCTCAATTCTATTCTGTTTGCCTATTTGTCTGTGTTTATAACAGTACCACATTGTCCTGACTACTATATGTTCATAGCAGGTTTTGAAATTGGTAAATGTGAGTCTTCTAATTTTGTTTTTCTTTCTCAAGATTGTTTTGACTATTCTGCGTGCCTTGCATCTCCATATGAATTTTAGGATCAGCGTGTCCATTTCTGCAGAAAAGTTAGCTGGTATGTTGATAGGGATTGCATTGAATTTGTAGATCAGTTTGGGGAATATTGCCATTTTAGCAATAAATATTTTCCATGAACACAAATGTTTTCCTGTTGATTAGGGTCTTAAATTTCTTTCAATGATGTTTTGTAGCTTTTAGAGTGTAAGTTTTACCCTTCCTTTGTTAAATGTATTCCTAAGTATTTTATTCTTTTTGATGCTATTTTAAATGGAATTATTTTCTTGACTTCATTTTTTATTTGATCATTGCTACTGTGTTGGGAAGATCCCCTGGAGTAGGAAATGGTAATCCACTCCAGTGTTCTTGCCTGGAGAATCCCATGGACAGAGGAGCCTAGTGGGCTACAGTCCAGAGGGTCATAGAGTTGGACAAGACTGAAGTGACTTAGCACACTTGCACTGTATAGAAATTCAATTAATTTTCATATTCTGATATATATCTTGTAACTTTGCTGAACTCATTAATTAGCTCTAATAGATTTTTAGTGAACTCCTACAGAATTTTCTATATGCAAGATTATGTCACTGGCAAGTAGAAACAGTTTTATTACTTCCTTTCCAATCTGGAGTCTTTTATTTAATTTTCTTGACTAATTGTCTTGTCTAGGACCTCCATTACTACAATGTTGCATACAAGTGGAAAGAGAAGACACCATTCTTTAGTTTCTAGTTTTCATTCACACCATTAAAATGATATTTTTCATTTGTTGTTCAGTTGCTAAGTTGTATGCAGGAGACACAAGAGAGACAGGTTCAATCCCTGGGTTGGGAACATTTGCTGGAATAGGAAATGGCAATCCACTCCAGTATTCTTGCCTAGAAAATCCCATGGACAGAGGAGCCTAGTTCGCTACAGTCCATGGGGTCACAAAGAATTGGATATGACTGAGCACTCCTATAAATATATTAACTGTAAGCTTTATGTAGATGATTATTTGTATGTTTTTCACACCAAGGGGATCATATCAAGTTTGCTAATTTTAGCCTAATTTTCTACCCAACACACCACAAACAGTTCTGTCATTAATCTGTCTTTTGTATATCACTGTAATGGCTACATGCCATTTTATTGCACTTTTAAAAATGAATTATCTTGCCATTTATCCAAGATTCAGTTCAGTTCAGTTGCTCAGTCGTGTCCGACTCTTTGCTACCCCATGAATTTCAGCACGCCAGGCCTCCCTGTTCATCACCAACTCCCAGAGTTTACCCAAACCCAAGTCCATTGAGTCGGTGATGCCATCCAGCCATCTCATCCTCTGTCTTCCCCTTCTCCTCCTGCCCCCAATCCCTCCCAGCATCAGGGTCTTTTCTAATGAGTCAGCTCTTCGCATGAGGTGACCAAAGTATTGGAGTTTCAGCTTCAACATCAGTCCTTCCAATGAACTCCCAGGACTGATCTTTAGGATGGACTGGTTGGATCTCCTTGCAGTCCAAGGAACTCTCAAGAGTCTTCTCCAACACCACAGTTCAAAAGCATCAATTCTTCGGTGCTCAGCTTTCTTCACAGTCCAACTCTCACATCCATACATGACTACTGGAAAAACCATAGCCTTGACTAGACAGACCTTTGCTGGCAAAGTAATGTCTCTACTTTTAAATATGCTATCTAAGTTGGTCATAACTTTCCTTCCAAGGAGTAAGCGTCTTTTAATTTTATGGCTGCAGTCACCATCTGCAGTGATTTTGGAGCCAAAAAAATAAAGTCTGACACTGTTTCCACTGTTTCCCCATCTATTTCCCAAGAAGTGATGGGACCAGATGCCATGATCTTAGTTTTCTGAATGTTGAGCTTTAAGCCAACTTTTTTACTCTCCTCTTTCACTTTCATCAAGAGGCTTTTTAGTTCCTCTTCACTTTCTGCCATAAGGGTGGTGTCATCTGCATATCTGTGGTTATTGATATTTCTCCTGGCAATCTTGATTTCAGCTTGTGCTTCTTCCAGCCCAGCATTTCTCAAGCTGTACTTTGCGTATAAGTTAAATAAGCAGGGTGACAATATACAGCCTTGATGTACTCCTTTTCCTGTTTGGAACCAGTCTGTTGTTCCAAGTCCAGTTCTAACTGTTGCTTCCTGACCTGCATACAGGTTTCTCAAGAGACAGGTCAGATGGTCTGGTATTCCCATCTCTTTCAGAATTTTCCACGGTTTATTGTGATCCACACAGGCAAAGGCTTTGGCATAATCAATAAAGCAGAAATAGATGTTTTTTTGGAACTCTCTTGCTTTTTCAATGATCCAGCAGATGTTGGCAATTTGATCTCTGGTTCCTCTGCCTTTTCTAAAACCAGCTTGAACATCTGGAAGTTCACGGTTCACGTATTGCTGAAGCCTGACTTAGAGAATTTTAAGCATTACTTTACTAGCATGTGAGATGAGTGCAATTTTGTGGTAGTTTGAGCATTCTTTGGCATTGCCTTTCTTTGGGATTGGAATGAAAACTGACCTTTTCCAGTCCTGTGGCCACTGCTGAGTTTTCCAAATTTGCTGGCATATTGAGTAATTCTAAAAATTATCCTATAAATCCATATGGTTATATTCATGATAGTTTTGGGGTTAAAATCTGAGAAGTAGCATATCTGGGTCATAAGGCATGCACCTGTGATAGATTTTTATAATTTAGTTTAGTATTTATTCTACTTGTGTTTTCTAACTGAATTGTCAGATCCTTTTAGATAAGAGCCTGGCTTTTTCTTCTGAGCATCTCCATAGGCTACCCAGGATACCTACACAGGAACATTCGCCTGAAGGTGGTTAAGGAAAATATTTAAATGACTAGATATCTCTTTGCAACAAATGATTTATTCTTAAACTTTCCTGCTGTATGTACCTAAGATGTTGCAATTGTTTTCTATGTCTTTATTATATGAAATACTGCACACACACACACACCTTTCAATAACTAACAATTTTTGTATATTCTCTTTATCCAACTTTACATTTGTTACTTCCATGTTGTCTAATTATCAAGGACATTTCAAGCAATCTTTTTTTTTCACTTTCTAATCCAGGCAGAGAAGGGGTTGGTATCAGGAACTGGGCTCTTGAGAATATATTATTTAAATAGCGCAGGGTTGGCAAGCAAATGTAGTTGGTAAAAAATTTTAGTTTCTTGTTAAGTCTATAGCCAGATTGAATGAATATCTTGTACTTGGCTAAACAATCATCACAAGTGGTAACAATACAATTTTGCAACTAGAAGCACACAGATTGAGAAATTGGGTGTGTTTTGTAGACATTTTTCAGCAGTAAGATACTGTGAGGAGCAAGCTGGCTTACAGAATAGGAGGGGAGGCGCCATCTGAAAGAATAGGAAAGAAAATTCATGAAAATCTGTGGCTGGTGATCAAACAAGAAAAGCTAATGGTTATTAACTGTGAATAGTCTGAGTTTTTATGCTGCTAGAATGTATAATATTATAAATTACTGTTTTGGGATTGTTGTGCTAGAGAACAAATGATGTTTTAAAAAAAAAAGAAACAGTCTTTGGATTGGGTTCTGTTTTACTTTACAGTTATTTTCCAAGGACTACTGTAGGAGTCTTTTTTAAAAGTGACATTTCAAATCCTGAGGGTTTGTGCCTACATGCAATTTATCTTTTAGCATATATTAAAGAAAAAGATGCTCTCATGAAATTTTGCTCACCTGTTAGCAAAATTCATGCCTTTTAAAGTTTAGAAATTCTAGAGTTTCTTATCAAGACATCAACATTAGCATCTGCAGCTCTTTAGCAAGAGATGTAAACATGCCAAAGATTAGCGTGTTTACTTACATTTCAGTTCAGTTCAGTCTTATATAACCAAACTGCTTAAGACCAAGACCAAACTAAAACATTGAAAACCTATAAAATACGTGGAGATGCTTTGGGAGAGCTAGGAGGCTGGTGTCTAGAAAAGTCAGGTGAAACAGAGATGCATTCTATTGTGCAAAGAGCCAGATGTTTTAGATGAGATGGGGGTTTGAGAAGAAAACGTGGAGGGATCAGCTAAGATCTTCAGTGCCCCTTTGTCTTCCATCAAATCAGAAAGCAGGAAGGGTAAGCATTCCCTGGATTTAGGGGAAAGAAAGGAAGATTTTAAGGAGACGATAGGATTCTATGAACGCTGTGTGTAAAGCGAACATAATGAAAAAAAAGGCTCAAAGCTGTGTATCAGCAAGACCCTCAAAAGAGCCCGCCCCCCTCCTCCAGGGGGCGGTGCTGTCTTTGTATCTTGGAGCACTCCACGTATCAGTCTGGGAAGCCATGTGGTAAGACTGATGGACGGAAAGGGGATCCAGGGTGCTGAGAAAGATGCTATCAAAGTAACCAACTGTTGGTGTGTAGCTTCCACTGTGACCTTGATTCCTGGATTCCAGGAGCCTTCATCTTTATTCGCATGGCTGGTACGATTATTACCTACCTCTGCCTGGGCCACCACAGTAGAACCCTGATGTTATTATTTTTAAAATATTCATTTATTTGACTGTGCCAGGTCGTAGTTGTGGCATGTGGGATCTAGTTCCCTGACCAGGGGTTGAGCCTGGGCCCCCTGCATTTAGAGCATGCAGTCTTAGCTGCTGGACCACGAGGGAAGTGCTGGTAGACCCCTATTTGACATCACTGACAAGTCCTGCCCATCTTATTAACTGTTCTTTACATGGATGATCCATCGTTTCAAAACCTCACTTCCTGCATATTTGAAGTTTCTGCTTCTGTTTCAGGTTTAACGAATCATTTTCACATGCTTCCATTAACTGTTACGAACCTTGTTTCCCATAGTTCTTTCTCAAATCATTTGCCTTTGTCTCAGTTAAGTCAGAATTATTTTCTGTGTCTGTGCTCTTTTTGCTCAACTATTTGCTCAGCCTCACTTTCCTTGGTTTAGATTCTACTCATCCTTCAAGGCCCAGTCTAAATCATGTTTTTAACTTGAAACCTTAGGCAACATACTTCAGCTCAGGAATGTTTATTTTCTTTTCTCTTTGCCAAGATATAAGCCTATTAAACTGGGATGCTGGGAAAGAAATGACCTCATTTAACATTCTGTTGAATCCAGTAGTATCCTTTATTTCCATTCCGCTGTCCAAACCATATAGTAAACATTTTGACAATGGGAGCCTTCTGAGAATTCTACAGTACTTCAGACAGTGCCGGGTACCCGGCAGTCAGCACAGCGCCTACTTGTGACTGAGGAAGAAAACATATTAAATAAAAAATACCACAGTGGTACAAATATAGGGAAGTGAGCAAGTCTTGAATGATACTAGTCAGAAATAATTTCAAGAAGGTAATATAATTTTATAAGAGTTTTGTTTCTTCTTTCTTCAAAGACACCAAATGGGAGGGATAGGAAAGACCTCCCAATATTACACAGAACTACCATATGACCCAGAAATCCCGCTACCAGGTATAATACCCTGAGAAAAGCCTGATTCAAAAGGACACATGTACTCCAGTGTTCACTGAAGCACCAGTCACAATAGTCAGGACAGGGAAGCAACCTAAATGTTTAACAACAGATCAATGGATAAAGACGTTGTGGTGCATATTTACAATGGAATATTACTTAGCCACTAAAAGGAGTGAATTAGGGTCATTTGGAGAGACGTGGATGGACCTAATGTGTGTCATACAGCGTAAAGTAAGTCAGAAAAAGAAACACAGAATCATATCTTAACGTACATATGTAGAATCTAGAAAAATGATACAGATGAACCTATTTCCAAGGCAGGAACAGAGATGCAGACAGAGAATGGGCATGTGGACACAGGTGTGGAAGGGAAGGAAGGATGAATTGAGAGATTAGAATTGACATAAATACTTTGCCGTGTGTAAAAGAGCTAGTGGGAAGCTTCTCTATAGCGCAGGAAGCTCAGCTCGATGCTCCGTGATGACCTAGAGGGGTGTGATGGGTGCAGGGTGGGGAAGGTAGGGAGCTCCGAGAGGGAGGAGATATATGTATACCTACAGCTGATTCACTTCATTATACCACAGAAGTGAGCACGACATTGTAAAGCAATGATATGCCAATAAAAAATAAATTAAAAAAAAAATGAAAAAAGAAAAAAAAATCCAAATGTTACACGGTCTGCTGTGTTGTTTGGTGCAAACATCCTTGGGAAAATTGGACCCTGGAATATTTGATGAATCCTCCAACCTTGGCACGTCAACCTGGAGTGTGCTTTATTTTCTTTTATTCCTCCGAATCCCTATGATTATTAATAGTGGATATTATCCAAGGGCAAAGAATGTGTGGTCTTTTTGACCAGAGACTAGTTTCCATAAAGAAAATAGCTAACTAATTATCATCTCTGTCTCCAGTCCATTTCTGCCACCCTTAGCAACAAAGGATTCCATTAAAAAACATTACTATTTTATTAAAAATGCTAAATTAATTTAGTATTCTTTTTAATTTCCCAGTAGGTTTTGAAGAGATTATGGTGCCATCTGTGTATGCCCAGAAGTGATAATTATAATAGCGGAAGAACCAGCCTCAGCTTTGGTGCCTTCTTTTTCCAAAGTGACCTGAATGCAGTCATTGCATTTACTGATTAGTTACAATTCTTTCTCTTCGTTCAAATTGTTAACAAGGGAAACAATACTTCTCAATACTCTTTTAGTAAAAACAAATGTCTCCTGAAGTGAACAGTTCAGGTATAGACTACATAATGGGCTTATTCAGCAGAGTTTATGAAAAAGTTGAACCCATTCATTCTTACCTTGTTTTCAGTTTTTGCATGCTGAATATCTTTTGCTAGTCTGTGCAGCTTGTAAACCACCTTCTATGCCAAGCTATTATTTCCTAGCTGCAAGCCCACTCTTCTAAACTCGACTTTGTGATGGTTAGGCCGAGATTTTGTCAACCACTTTTCAGCACTGCCACTTGGCTCCCGGCTAGGCTATACCACTAGAGACCATTAGATGGGCTTCCTGTTTATTTCCTATGACTGTGCCATACTTCTTCATCTTTTCAGCATTATCTTCCCTTCATTCATTGGGAATTCATTTTGCAGTTTTTCCAATACTTGCAGAGTTGGATTAAGGCACCATCTCAGAGATATCGGCACTAGCTAGCACCTTCTCAGAAGTCTGAATTTCATCTCCTCCAGGGTTTACAAAATTCCAAACTCCTCCATTTGTTCTGCTAAGCCAAGGTGTGTAGCTACCTCCTGCAACTGATACTTTCGTGATACTTAAAAACATTTTTTTTGTTCGAGTATACTTTATTTACAGATGCTTCGATGATACCTTAACGCAGTGGTAGGCAAATGTGTGTATTATCTATGGCTGCTTCATAAATAGTCAAATATTTGCAATGGAGACTGTATGACTGAAAATGTTTGTTCCCTGGCTCTTTGCACAGAAAGCTTACTGAACTCTGCCACAGTGTTCTAGTATTGCCTTTTTAAAGTTTGCACTAAAATTTTAAAATAATTACATTAAGTTCTCTCTGTTCATATAATCAGTGTGGTTTCTAGATCATGCTAGGGCCTTGACTGATACAAATATTGGTTCCATATGTGGTCCTGGAAAATGGACACTCCAAATGGGGATTGGTTTGGTCATATTTTTGTACTTGAATACAATGTTGAAATTAGGTACTAGTAACCCGTGGCATGCAGTAAATCTCATTTAATCAAATCATTACCAGTGTTGATTGTGGTGAAATGCCTACTACAGCCTATGCCTAAGAACCTGACCGTTATGACAGTCATGATGACTACAAGGACTTTGGCTGGGATAGATTTTCTGATGGTTTTGAAGTTCTTACAAAAAGAAAACAACAAATCCAGAGACTTGGAGAGCTTTATTATATCCCTAAAAAATATCTTTTTAATAACCTGGACTGTCATTGCTGAGAATCAAATACAAAATTTAATTGGGCAGAATGCACAATTACAACAAAAATTAAATTCATAGCTTTTGCTGAATTGTTCATGTACAAGTGCAGAGTCTGACCAGGGAAGAAATGTGCCCCAACTAGTCTGGTGAAGTCTGTGAACCCTTTCTCCAACTATAGCTTTTAGATACATGAACTAAAATATACAGAATAAAAATGGAAACAAATTATATTGAAATACAGTAATCAAAATGTTTTGAAAAATCCATGTAATTCTTTAAAATAAATGTTTTAAAGAATAATGTCTAGCAGTAGGTCTTTAAATGCCACGATTTGAATACTTTTTTGATATATCTGCATCACATCATAAAGTAATACGAAATATCTATGACTTCTATTGTTGCCAAAGTCATGAGCAATGATTAATACTACTGTGGGTTTTTTTGTTTTTGCTCATATTTATTATCAAAGAAAATCTAAATTTCAGTTAGATGTTGATGAAAATAAAGATGTATTTTTTTTCTTCTTCAAGTTTACTAATCTGATTTTCATCTATGTACCTGAAGAATCCCTGATTTAGTGGTTTCGGTACCCTTGAGAAATCAGTGGTATATATATCCTTGAGAAGTTTTGAGATAATTATTCAAAATTAATTAGATGAGGATGAAGGCTGTATGGTTCATTTAATCTTCTTTTAACTCCTTCTGCTTAAGATACATCCTCCTGTCATTCTAGAAGTCTCTTCCTCTAGGAGACTGGGTGAGGGAATCTTCTCTCTGCATCTATATAGTGCCCAGGACTTTTGCCATTGAAGCACCTATGATACTATCGAATTCAAGTACTTTAATATGTTTTCCGCATCAGAGATTATGATACTATTCTGCCTGTTTGCCTTTACATATTCTCCCCACTTGACTATAAGGTTTCTGATGTTAGAGACCACATCTGACCACATCTAACACAGGGCCCATCACCTAATACAGCTGTCCCCAACGTTTTCGGCATCAGGGACAAGTTTTATGGAAGAAAATTTTTCTGTGGACTGGGAGGAGGGGGTATGGTTTGGGGATGATTCAAGGGCGTTATATTTATTGTGCACTTGGTTTCTATTGTTATTACATCAGCTCCATCCCACATCATCAGGCATTGGGGCCCAGAGGTTGGGAACCACTGAGTGGATGCTCAGACCACATTTGTGAGTCAACAAGTGAATGAAATGGATGGATTCCAAGGCGAGCATAGTGGTCTCCTCTTGTTCAGGGCCAAAGGTCTTGACTAGGTATTTTGCATAAGCTTTGCCGTGAATGGAGAGAGAAGAGAAGAGAAGTGAATGTGTCAGTGGAAATCTATCCACTGCTGGAAAAGCAGCTCAGTATTCAACCCTATTAACAGCAGTGCAGTAGACATGCCACCTCTGAGGAGGACGTGACTCTGGTTTTTGTTTTTTTTTCATTGCAAAGAGAATGGTGAGTTGTTTTTCAGTAAGACGTGTATGACATCAGTGTGACGTGTGCATCGGGGGAGACTGGATCTCCCCTTAGCTGTGGGGGTAAGAGATGAGTCTTGATTAAACTAATCCAGTCATGGTAATTCCCTTTGGCAGTGTTTAGTTTAGGCATGGGCATGTGATACAGTTGTGGGCAAAGAAATGTCATGGCAAGTCTGCTGAGGGGTGTCCAGGAAAAAATAAAAGGATATGCATGAAAGGCCACGTTCCTGTATCTCTCTCTTTGGCTGTGGGTATATGGTCTGCTAGTCAAGGCTATGGTTTTTCCAGTAGTCATATATGGATGTGAGAGTTGGACTATAAAAAGCTGAGCACCGAAGAATTGATGCTTTTGAACTGTGGTGTTGGAGAAGACTCTTGAGAGTCCCTTGGACTGAAAGGAGATCCAACCAGTCCATCCTAAAGGAAATCAGTCCTGGGTGTTCATTGGAAGGACTGATGTTGAAGCTGAAACTTCAATATTTTGGCCACCTGATGCGAAGAGCTGACTCATTGGAAAAGACCCTGATGCTGGGAAATACTGAAGGCAGGAGAAGGGGACGACAGAGGATGAGATGGTTGGATGGCATCACCGACTCAACGGACGTGAGTTTGGGTAAACTCCGGGAGTTGGTGATGGACAGGGAGGCCTGGCGTGCTGATTCATGGGGTCACAAAGAGTCAGACACGACTGCGAGACTGAATTGAACTGAACTGGTGCCAGAGCTCATGAAAAGTGTGAGAGAGCAGGTGGCATGCTGAAATGGATGGAAGGACAGTGGATGACTGGTGATGTCATTGAGATGCTCTATGAACCAACTGCTGCACTTGTTACATAACCAGAGTCTTTATTAAGCCATTTTTTGATGGACTTTTTGTTATTTGCATCCTGAAGGGTCTTAACTGCTTCACCTTCTTAAGGGAAGGACAGTTTTCCTAATGGTCATTCATGGGTGAGACAGGGATTCCAATCTGCCTGAGACCTCAGTGCAGGAGAAGCTCAGAAGTCTGTGTTGTATGCAAGAGTTCTTTAACAGCTCCAAAGTTCTAATTAAACAGTGGATAGGGTGCCAGCCATTTCTGAAATTCTTCAAATGAGAACAGTTCAAGCTAGATGAGAAGCGTTTGTAGGTGAACTAACCCCAAACACCCTTCTGAGACCCCAGTATGCTATGGCAAGGCATTCCTCTGCAGCCTGTTAGGTGTCACTGTGTTATGAAACTGGCTTTGACATTTGGATGTCTACCACTTGGTGAGTGGTTAGTTATGAAATGCTATTGGTTCAACAGATTATACTTCTGGAATAAAGCCTGGACTTCTGGGATCTTTTTAGTGGCTGGTTTATTTGTATTTCCAAGGCCATTTTCCCAATAAGCCAACACAATCAAATTACATGCAGCTTTGAAGACATTCTACCTTACAGTTTGACATTTTAATTAGGACTTTAAAGAGATAATAATCACTGCCCACAACTTCCCTAATGTTACCTAGAAATGGGCCAGTTAATTAGGATCCCAGAAAAACCCACCGCATACATTTCATTTTAATTGTTTTTCCAAAACTCCCATCGCCACATCTCTTGGCTTCAACTCAGACCAAATCAAACAAACAGCAGGGAAGATTTCAATCTCTCTGGCCTCCAAAAGCTCTAAGGGTGCAAATAAGGAAGTCAGTCTGGGTCCATCATCTAAAAATGTATGTTTCAGCCTGCCTAAGATATTTTTCTTTTCATTTCAAGATTGCTTTTGAAAGGAAAACCATGCCAATGCATTTCATTAGGTCATTCTCTATGAAAGCCATTGACATCTGGTTCATCTGATCTCTTTGATTCCTGTATCTAAACTTTATTTTTCTTTATCTCTTCTAGGGTAACATTATTAATGGGTGGTCCTACTAAGGAATTTTTTTTTTTTTTTTTTAATGCTCACTGACTGCCTTACATTTCTTCAAAGTGGATTTTACAAGGTGGAGGGAAAAATGAGTGTGTCTATTGTTGAGACACAAAAGGGCCCAGGGTGTGAGAGCTATTCAAGAAGTGAATTCTGGACTGTTGGGCGGATTATGTGTAACAGGATGCTCACTGCCTCACCAAGCCCTGCCCCTCCCTGTCCCTGGGGTCAACAGACAAGAGTGGAAATGTGGTAAACGTCTGAGCTGTTTGTCTAATGCTTTGATGTGTTTTGACACATTCAGGCAGGAGAGGTGGTTGCCCTTCCCAGAAGGGGTTTAAGAAGTGTAACAATATGCCACTCTGTCACTCTGCCAGTCAGGTACCTTTAGCCTCACTTTTGAACCTCAGTACTTGTGCCCTGGTCTCCAGGTGAATGATCAGTTGCAACATGTATCTCAGTTCCCAAGATCTAGAGGTTATAAAGTTTCTTGTGTTCAACAGTTGAGTTAATTTGAAGGATATCCTCCACTTGCAACTTCATTGATGACTGCTATTTCAACATGCTGCTGAATGTGCTCACTTCACACTTGTTCATGGTGAGAGGCAGTGAATCCAATGAAGTGCAAAGTTTAACCACCTCCCCCCCACCCCCAACACACACACACAGCCCCTTCCAAGTCTCTGGCAAGACCTCTTGCAATGTGATCACGTGTGTTTGTAAAATTTGAAAACGTAAGATAATCTAACAACAGCTAGTTATAACCACTGTGTGCTTTCATGACCAATTTTGTCTGAACAATTTTGTGTGTTCTTTTACAAAATAAGGACCCCAAATTGTATAACCTTTAGGACTAACAAACCTGGATCTGCCCCTGCTCTTTATATAAGTACTTTTTAAATTGGTTTACAACTTGATGTAAGTTTTGTCTGTAAAATATTTTGTTTTGACTTCGGTATGTTTTGATTTCGGTATGTACCTTAACATGCTCACCACCACCAAAAGTTCAGTTTCCATCCATCACCATACTGTTGGTCCCATTACCCATTTTGCCTTCTCCTACTCTCTTTCCTTCTGGTAGCCACTATGTTCTCTGAATCTGTTTCGGTTTTTGTTTGTTTTGCTTGTTTGCTTTTAATTTAATATTTCACATATTAAAAACACTTATAAAATCATAGTTTTTGTTTTAGCTTATTTGACTTATGTCATGTAATACTCTTCAAAATAGTATATAAAAAACTCATATAATTCAACAACAACAAAACAAGTCAATTAACAAATAGCAAAGGAGCTGAATAGACATTTTTCCAAAGAAAACCTACAGATGGCCAACAGGCACACAGGGAGATGTTTAACAGCATTAATTATTAAGGAAATGCAAATCAAAACTGCATTCATATCCATTAGAATGGTTATGATAAGCAGTTTTAAAAAGTGTTATTGGGCTTCCCTGGTGGCTATGTCAGTAAAGATTCCACCTGCAATGTGGGAGACCTGGGTTCAGTCCTGGGTTGGGAAGAGCCCCTGAAGGAGGGTTTGGCAACCCACTCCACTATGTTTGCCTGGAGAATCCCCACGGACAGAGGAGCCTGGCGAGCTGCAGTCCATAGGGCCGCACAGAGTCAGAAACGACAAGCGACTAAGCACACAGGTCCTAGATTAGAAGAATGTGTTCAGATCATGAGCTGGCTTTTAGAGGTAGCTCTGTGTGCAAAGGAATGTCCTTGAAGCAGACCAAGTTGGCACAGTAAGTCTTATTTTTCCTGTCAACCATGGTTCCCTGAGATTTCTCCAAACTTGAGACAGTTCTCTGATCTTGAGAGTTTAAATCAGATAAGGTACGTGTGATTCTTACTGGATAACCAACAAGGACACACCATATAGCAAATGCACCTCTGCTGAATGTTATGCAGCAGCCTAGATGGCAGGGGCAGTTTGGGGGAGAATGGACACATATATTTGTATGGCTGAGTCCCCTCACTGATCATCTGAAACTATCACATTGCTAGCTGGCTATACCTCAATGCAAAATAAAAAGTTTACAGCAACAGAAAGGTATGTGTGATTCTCAGAACCGTGAATGTGCATCATAAGTCCTCAGTGAAGGCTAGCTATAATAATCACTGTTATGTTAATTTCCTGCAAATTGTGCTGCTTTGTGCATATCTTTTTCTACTACTCCCTTCATCTGGGAAAGGAGATAATACTTACTTTACAGGGATGTTTTGGGGAATAAACATGTAAAACACTTGTCACAGTGGGCTAGGCACCCAATGAATGGACATCGTTACTGTAATGATGCATCAATGTATTATGGGCTTCCTTGGTGGCTCAGTTACTGGTGAAGAACCCACCTGCCAATGCAGGAGACGTGGGTTTGATCCCCCCAGAGAAGGGAATGGCAACTACTCCAGTATTCTTGCCTGGAGAATTCCATGGACTGAGGGGCCTGGTGGGCTACAGTCCATGGCTTGCAAAAGAGTCAGACTTAGCAACTAAACAGCACCAACAAATCAATGTATCACATACAATTATATACATATGATATGGATGGAGAGAAATAAAAAGAGAATGATTCTGGCATACTGAGGAATCCTGATGAGTTAACTTCTAAGCTCACTTATATGGTTTCACAACACGGGATTAGAATTCTAAAGCTAACTAATGGACTTTTAAGACCTATTAGAATTTCATTAAAAATGTTATCAGACTGAAATCTGACTGTATTTGCATAATTCATCTAATCTTGTACTGGATTTCTGCACAATATAAGTAATAATTGGTTAAGAATTCATGAGAAATAACATGTTGGCAAATATATTCCTCAAATCTCATTTGAATTTCATTCCAATTGTATTCACAATCAGGGATTTGAATTATTGATTTCTATCTTACCTGGAAATTTTAAGAAAAATAACTATAGAATTCCCTTAATTTGTTTGAATAAACTATCTGTTAATGTTTGTTTTTATATTAAATATATAGATTCTATATTAACTTCTTTAAGTGGGGCCAAAATTCATAAAGTACTCTCCTGAACTTCAAGATGTCTATAGTTTTAAGGGTGCAAGACCAAGTTGGGCATATGCATATTTGCACTGACATACATAAGCAAAATGGATAATGTGCTACATAAGAGTGTGTACATCCTCTTTAAAAATAAATATTATCAAATGGGAAATATATGATTCTAGACTATGAGTTTCTTAAGGGCAGTGTCTAGCAGAATGCCTGAACACAGGTAGAAATTCAATATATATTCATTTAATGACTAAATGAATAAATTCAGTTCAGTTCAGTTGCTCAGTCATGTCCAACTCTTTGCGACCCCATGGACTGCAGCACACCAGGCTTCCCTCTACAGCACCAACCTCCGGAGTTTGCTCAAACTCATGTCCATCAAGTCAGTGATGCCATCAAACCATCTCATCCTCTGTCGCCCCCTTCTCCTCCCCCCTTCAATCTTTCCCAGCATCCAGGTCTTTTCCAATGAGTTGGCTCTTCACATCAGGTGGCCAAAATATTGGAGCTTCAGCTTCAGCATCGGTTCTTCCAATGAATATTCAGGATTGATTTCCTTTAGGATGGACTGGTTGGATCTCCTTGCAGTCCAAGGGACTCTCAAGAGTCTTCTCCAACACCACAGTTCAAAAGCATCAATTCTAGGGCACTCAGCTTTCTTTATGGTCCAATTCTCACATCCATACATGACTACTAGAAAAACCATTTAATTTAATGATGAACCTTTGTTGGTAAAGTAATGTCTCTGCTTTTTAATATGCTGTCTAGGTTGGTTATAGCTTTCCTTCCAAGGAGTAAGCATCTTTTAATTTTGTCAACATCTGCAGTGATTTTGGAGCCCAAGAAAATAAAGTCTGTCACTGTTTCCATTGTTCCTCCATCTATTTGCCATGAAGTGATGGGACCGGATGCCATGATCTTAAGTTTTCTGAATGTTGGTTTTAAGCCCGCTTTTTCACTCTCGTCTTCCACTTTCATCAAGAGGCCCTTCAGTTCCCCTTCACTTTCTGCAGGTGGTGTTGTCTGTGTATCTCAGTTTATTAATATTTCTCCTGGCAAACTTCATTGCAACTTATGCTTCATCAAGCCCAGCATTTCTCATGATGTCCTCTGCATGTAAGTTAAGTAAGCAGGATGACCATATACAGCCTTGATGTACTACTTTCCTGATTTGGAACCAGTCTGTTGTTCCATGTCCAGTTCTAACTGTTGCTTCTTGACCTGCATATAGAGTTCTCAGGAGGCAGGTAAGGTGGTCTGGTATTTCCATTTCCTGAAGAATTTTCCACAGTTTGTTGTGATCCACACAGTCAAAGGCTTTGCCATAGTCAATAAAGCAGAAGTAGATGTTTTTCTGGAACTCTTTTGCTTTCCCTATGATCCAGTGGATGTTGGCAATTTGACCTCTGGTTCCTCTGCCTTTTCTAAATCCAGCTTGAACATCTAGAAGTTCAGAATTCACATACTGTTGAAGCCTGGCTTGGAGAATTTTGAGCATTACTTTACTAGCGTGTGAGATGAGTGCAATTGTGTGGTTGTTTGAGCATTCTTTGGCATTGCCTTTCTTTGGGATTGGAATGAAAACTGACCTTTTCCAGTCCTGTGGCCACTGCTGAGTTTTCCAAATTTGTTGACATATTGAGTGCAGCATTTTCACAGCATCATCTTTTTGTATTTGAAATAGCTCAACTGGAATTCCATCACCTCCATGAGCTTTGTTCGTAGTGATGCTTCCTAAGGCACATTTGACTTCTCATTCCAGGAAGTCTGACTCTAGGTGAGTGATCACTCCATTGTGGTTATCTGGGTCATGAAGATCTTTTTTGTATACTTCTGTGTATTCTTGCCACCTCTTCGTAATATCTTCTGCTTTTGTTAGGTCCATACCATTTCTGTCCTTTATTGTGCCCATCTTTGCAAGAAATGTTCCCTTGGTATCTCTGATTTTCTTGAAGAGATCTCTAGTCTTTCCCATTCTATTGTTTTCCTCTATTTCTTTGCACTGATCACTGAGGAATGCTTTCTTATCTCACCTTTCTATTCTTTAGAACTCTGCATTCAAATGGTATATCTTTCCTTTTCTCCTTTGCCTTTCACTTCTCTTCTATTCACAGCTATTTGTAAGGCCTCCTCAGACAACCATTTTGTCTTTTTGCATTTCTTTTCCTTGGGGATGGTCTTGATCCCTGCCTCCTGTACAATGTCAGGAACCTCTGTCCATAGTTCTTCAGGCACTCTGTCTATCAGATCTAATCCCTGAATCTAATTTGTCACTTCCACTGTATAGTCATAAAGAATTTGATTTAGGTTACACCTGAACTAAATGGAGTAGTTTGAATCTGGTAGGGAAAGTTCATGAAATATTCTGAAGAATGTGACTCTATGGGCTTCTCAGAAGAGAATCAGAGATTTGGGGACATAGGAATTTAGTGACAATGTAGGCCAACAATCTCATTTTACATGAGGGAGATAGAATCATTTATATAAACTAGTAATGGAACCAAGAGATGGTATGGAGGACAAAGTGAGGTGTACATGAAAGCATTCCCGTATGTTGTATATCAAAGTAAATCAGTAAATAATACTTAGAGTCATGGAATAATATTAAGAAAATCAGTGCTATGTCAATTGCAAGACTTGGCTTCTTCTCATATTATTTATCTCTTTCTGGTTATTAATTTCTTTCAGACTAATTCCCAATGACTGTCCATATAATTTTGTCATAGGGAAACTATTGCATTGTGCATTGTCTGAGAAAAAGAATAGCACTCACAATTGAGAGCTTTGGGATGTCTGTCTTTCAGAGGTTTCTATTGTAATGAGATTTGACATATACCATGTGCATGGTAAAAATGCAAATTTAGAGGGTAGTGAAAAAAGGAAAGCAAGTTTATAGAACTGACACAATCTGAAGCACAACAATGCATGTGGCTTCAATTACTGTCAAACCCCTTTAGTTGACTGTGGAAAGGAAGAGGGAACAAAAAAGCACTGTGTCTCTGTGGTTGAAAAAGACCCCACCATTGGAATTTGAGTTCCTAGATGCTGTGTGTGTGTGAGAGAGAGAGAGAGAGACAGACAGACAGACAGTCAGACAGTCATAGTCTGGATTCATTGGATACCTGAGTCCTCCTTTCTTTGAGATTTTTGACTTCTTCAATCTCATGCAAAGCTACCTGCCCAGGGAGTCTAAGATAAAGATTGTAGGAAAGCTGGCTATGTATGAGTTCAAATAACTGGTCTGATTTTTAAGTTCCAAAGGATATTTAGTCAGACCAAACATAAATTCCTATGAGCAACTGTCTGGACTGATGCATCTTAGAAGAGTTCTTCTCATCAGTAGCTGTCATGAGGTCTTTAATATCCAAACTGTAATTTTCATTCCAGCTTTGAAGACCACTGGTGAACAACCTAAAGTAGAGCTTTGGTTGATGATCCATAGTATAAGTTTAGCAGCCTAGACTAAAGGTGGATTGTCTTAAAATGAGATGAGCTTTTTGGCGTATGCTTGCATGGTTACATGCACGCTCAGTCTCTTCAGCCATGTCTGACTCCTTGAGACCCCATGGACTTGAGCCCGCCAGGCTTCTCTGTCCATTGGATTCTCCAGGCAAGAACACCAGAGTGGGTTGCCATGCCTTTCTCCAGGGGATCTTCCTGACCCAGGGATGGAACCCACGTCTCCTGTATTGTAGGTGGATTCTTTATCCACTGAGCCACCTGGGGTGTCCTAGCATATTCTTGATAGTGAATAAAAGACAGTAGGGAAAGTTAAAAATTCAGGTGCCTCAGAATCCCACTACTGGGCATATACCCAGAGAAAACCATAATTTAAAAAGACACACACACCCCAGTGTTCATTGTAGCACTATTTACAATCTCCAAGTCATGGAAGCAACCTAAACGTCCGTCAACAGTTGAATGAATAAAGACGATTGCGTGCATGTGGGCTAAGCCGCTTCATTCGTGTCTGACTCGTTGCGACCCTATGAGCTGTAGTCCCTCAGGCTCTTCTGACCACGGGATTCTCCAGGCAAGGATGCTGGAGTGGGTTGCCATGCCCTCCTCCATGGGATCTTCCCCACCCGGGGATCAAACCCTCATCTCTTATATCTGCTGCAGGGGCAGGTGAGTTCTTTACCACTCGTGCCACCTGGGAAGCCCAAACAAGATGTGATGTGTGTGTGTGTGTGTGTGTGTGTGTGTGTGTGTGATGGAATACTACTCAGCTATAAAAAGGAATGAAATCGGGTCATTTGTAGTGATGTGAATGGACCTAGAGTCTGTCATACAAGATGAAGTAACTCAGAAAGAGGAAAACAAATATTGTCTATTGGTGTATAAATGTGGAGTCTAGGAAAATTGTCCAGGTGAACCTATTTGCAGGGCAGGAATAGAAACACAGATGCGGCGAACGAACAGTGGCCCAGTGGAGCAAGGGGAAGGTGGGAAGAGTTGGGAGAGTAGCGTTGATGTGAACACACTGCCGTGTGTAAAACAGCTGATGGGAAGATGCTATAGCACACAGGCCATCCAGCTCAGCGCCCTGTGGTGCCTAGAGGGGCCTGCTGGGAGTGGGGCAGTGGGACGGAGGCTCAAGAGGCAGGGAATATACCTGTACACACAGCTGGTTCGCTTCATTGTATAGCAGAAGCTAACACCACACTGTAAAGCAGTTCCATTCCAATTAAAAAAATAAAGTGGGTTGCCATGAGGAAGAAAAACCATCCCATCACTCTTGCTGGGATGAGACCAGTAAGCACAAAAGAAGTGCTATATCTACAGGGGGAAAATATTAAATGACTATTCTTATACTTTTCTTTCTAGTGCTCTCAAAAGTTTTGGCAGAGACTTGACTATAGGCTGCTACCCTTGTTGTGTAAAAAAAAGGAGATACATTTAGAAGAAAAATCAGGACCTGGACTCAAAGAGTTGGAACTAGCTAAGCAAATGTTATTTTTTTCAGTGAAATTATTCCTATAAACTGGAGTTAAATGGATTAGGTGGCTCTGAAGCTAACACCTCTGGGGGACCATTTTAGAGCATCTTTTGAAATGATTATTTGTGGTAGAGATAGGAAGTTCACAATAATATCTGGGAAAAGAAAAAGAAATTTCATTAGGATATTTCCAATCTTTTCAAAATTAATCTTACACCACCTTCCATTATAGGAGAACACTGAATAAAGAAAATTGTTTCTCAAGAGTCCAACTTTGAGTGCTAGTTAAGACTATTTGCCAAAACATCCATTTACTTTCCTAACCTGGGGGAACTGAACTAGCAAACGGATGTCACTTCTAAGTACACAAGTGTCTTTGGTGTATGCTAAATGAAAAAGTTTGAAAGAAAAAGATATTTCCATTCACATAAAATTCTTTCTCATTAATATCCCAGAGCAAAGAGTTGCTTGTAAGTTTGGGGAAGGGGAGGAGGGTGGAGAAGTCACACTAGCATTCAGCTTAGGTTGGACAGACCACATCAACGCTACCCTTTTATTAGAACATTTTCGTTCTTTCCCAGATTTTCAGTCCCTTCAACTTTTATTTTGACCAGTGACCTCCACTAGGGATCCCCCCAAGTGTTTAGGATAATTGGGAAGCCTACACAATGTAGAAGTCTTCTGTGTTTCTTATCTGTATGTATTTTGCTTGTACTGGCCTAGTCATATGGCTATCAGAGGAGATTGTATTTTTCCAACCTCAGAGAATGTGTTTTATTAATTCCTTTTCAAATTCTTCTCACTCAGTGAACGATTCAGAAAGAAAATGCTCAGATTCAGGTGAAGGGAGTCATACCAAACATTTGCCAGACCACAAAAACTTCAGCTGCCTGGGCTTAAGGCTGATTTCAGTCACTAAGGAATTTGGGGATGAAAACAGTGTTTGTAGTGAACTTGCAGAAATTCTACAAGTGTCACGAGGACAGGGATCAGGTCTGTCACCCATTCGGCTGAAGAACTGTTTAACTGTCTACTTCAATGACCTTTTCATCTCTTTATCACCATGGCTTAGATTGTTAGACTCCCTAATAATTTACAGGCTCCAGGGTTAGAGTTCTTTTCCTGGAGGCATTAAAGTTCTGCCCCGATCATCTGCTTAGGGGAAGATGGTTTGCTTAGTCTTGTTTTTCTCTTAAATGTGCTTTGGTCTCCATGCCCTAACTCAGTGGTTCTCAAATGTGAGTATGCGTCAGAATCCCTGGCTTATTAGACTATGGATTGTTGATATGCCCACTTCCTCTGCCTGCCTCCAAAGCACACATCCACACCCAAACCCACACCCACCCCCCACTCTCTCTGTGAGTTTGTGTTTCTAAATAGTTCCCAGGTGTTACTGATGCTTCTAGTCCTGGTCCACATTTCAAGAACCATTGCTCTGACCAGCCATCAATTCCCATTCCTAGAACATTCCGTTTTCTGTCGCTTGCAGGCAATCTATTTCTCTTCTCTTTTCTCTCTTTAGCGGTCATTTCCCCCCACTCATTTTCAAACATGACACTAAATGTGCCGAACATATTTAAGCCTTTCCACCATCTAATATAATAGAATTCAAAGCAGTTTTGCTTTCGCATTATTTACCTGGGCAGCGTAGTGATGCCAGTAGCTACTTAAGGATGGTTCAACATCTCCACTTATCACAACCACACTTTGCAATGATGCAAAACTCAGTTAAGGCTGAGTCAAGGGTCACAGTGGAATTTGGTGTTGGCGCAGGAGCTTATTTCTGTTTCATGATAGAGGTTCTTGCCCCACAGGTATTATTTTGCTATTATTTGCTTGTTAACCCAGCCCCCGTCTATCACATATCCCTGGATGCTTATTTGGGGAAACAGAAGTGTGTATGTTTTCATACAGTGATGGATTTATTGTTTTAAAGGTATTTTCAAATCAGTTCTGCTTTAGATTGTTCGGGAGATCTCAAAATAGATCGTCCAAGTTGGTCATCACCAAGAGGCAAAAGGTGTAAATACAATCCACGCTAAGAGTAACATAAATGCCAAGGAAGCAGTTTATCTTGTTGAATTCCATCAGAGGCAAGCTACCCAGCAGCTTCAGACCTGTTCATATCGGCCTGGTGGCGGGGGACATGCTGGCACTTTGAGGATCCTGGCTCCATCCCCGCCGTGGGAAAAGCTTACATGTGATCAGAGCTACAATTAAAATGGGACTTGACAAAGTAATTGAGAGAGGCAGCCGCTTTTGCAATGTTCAGGACTAATTCAATGGATTTTCTTCCCTGTCTTCAGCAGCGTTCGGCAGCTTTTTTGGTGACCGGCTACACCGTTTGGCAGCGAGTTCAAGGGCTCACAACTGCGCAGAGCAAGGAGCCTGCTGAACACTGAGGTTCCAGTTTAGAAAGAGTGCTGCAAACAAAGGTAGGCTTTTATTTTGAGTAAGATCCTTTCATCTGCACAAAATCTCATGCCTGATCATGTGCCACTCACCACTGCCACGCTCACAGTGCTGGACATACATCCGTACTCTCTCAAATCCTGGAGGGTGAGGGACTCAATGGCAGCATTTTGTCTTGAGTTTCCAATTTATTGAACTCTCTCCATGTCCTATTTCTTGCTTTGCTTCTCTACCACTTTCAGCTCCTGTCTCCTTCTTTTTGGGCCCTGTTTTATTAAGATGATTCGTTTTGGCAGGTGGCTTGGAATGTAATATTCGGTGTTTTGTTTTCATGGGAGCAAACTGATGGTATTATCGGTTTCCCATGGAATACAGGGCATGCCTATCTCTGCCTCTCTCTGCCTGCCTGCTGGTTCTTAGGGAAAGTAGCTGTCTGCAAAGTGTGGTGAAATGTCTTCACTGCACTTGTCACAGTTCATAGTCGTCTATGTCTGAGTAATTGCTTGATTGATCTCTGTCTTCCTCACTGAACACAGGCCACTGGAAGACGATGACCACCTGTTTTGACCTTGGTGTGTCTCTAATACCTTTCATGGTGACTGGTACACAGACACACGGTAGCATTTATTGTGGGGCAGGAAAGAATACAGTGTACTAGTTGAGTTATGGGAAGTGTACCAGTTGAGTTATGGGAAGTTCTTAGCTGGTCTTAACTACACTTTGGAAATGGCACTCTGCTTTGGAAAGAATTGTGCAGAGAGTTCTAAGTTTTTAGTCATAAGCCTGTGGTTTGGTTTGTTGGTTTAGTTTATTTTGAGACATTCAAGCGATGGTATTGTTGGGTGGAAATAGACAGACAATGTATCACAATAAGGATAAGTTTAATTATCAATAAGGATAATTAATATTATGATGAATTCTATAAACTTTCTATTTCAGCCACGAAATTATTGGAATGTCCAGATTGCTGTAGCAATGTATTAAGTTTCTGAAAACTTGGGAAATATGGTCTGTGCTAGTTTTTCTAGGGTTACCATAACAAAGTACTACAGACTGAGTGACCTAAACAACAGAAATTTATTATCTGGAGTCTAGAAATTCAAGATCAAGGTGTCCACACGGTTGATTCCTTCAAAGGGCCAGGAGGGAGAAATCTCTTCTATGCCTCTCTCCTAGCTTCTGGTGGTTCCTGATAATCTTTGGCATTCCTTGGCTTGTAGAGGCATCACCCTGATCTCCATCGACATGTTCATATTGTCTCCTCCCTGTTTACCTGCATCTTCTGATAAGGACACCAGTCATATTGGACAGGAGCCCACCCTATTCCAGGATGACCTCATCTGAACTAGTGATGTCTGTCACACCCCTATTTCTGAATAAGATCACTTTCTGAGATGCGGCAGGTTGGCACTTTAACGTGTGAATTTTTCATGGACACAGTGGACATGATCTGGTAAGGTACAGCTACTGGACAGAAGATGCATCAGACTCTTTGCATCCAGATGCTCCCTGCCACCTCCCTCCAGTGGCAGGGTTTTGACCTTTTTCCAGTGCAGGGTCAGGATAGTCTTGGCTTGGCAATGCACTTCCATTTAACTAGTTGAACCTGTTTCAGAGCGCCAGCCAGCAGGTCTGCTGCCAGCTGGCACCTCCCTGTGTCATCTCCAGTGGAAGTTAGGACCGTGCCTGAGACAGTGTGAGGAAGCTTCTGATGTCTGCAAAAAGGGCAAAACCCTTCTCTTCCTCACTATCGCTTGTGAGGCAGTCCCCTTGGCTCCCCCATTTTATCCTGAGGGGACAAAATGTGAGGTGTGAGGACGGCAGGAGACTCTTCTAGGGGGTTGTCTTGGGGGTTGGCTACTGAAAACTAGGACATCAGTTGATGGACAGCATTGATCTGTTCTGACAGAGGAGCTCCTAGGCCCAAGGGAAAAAAAAAAAATCAGACCTAGATGATGAAATACACTGGAGCCATGAGGCACAAATATTTCACTTCACCATAGTAAAGGGGGAAGGTAATGTTTGACTTCTGGCTGGATGTCCATGAGAAAGACCAATATTTAATCTTGTCTCTGGCTTTTTATCAAGAGAACAAGTTACATCACTTTTGTGGTAGCTTCCAGGTGCTTAAAAAAGGAACTGGCTGGGAGATGAGGGCTTCGCAAACCGTAAAATTCACGGCAAGGCGGTTGCCCCTGTCGATGCCGCCTGTACTCTAGGGTCCGGCCGTCAGCGGTGTGGTCATGGCTCTTGTTTTGGGATGAGCAAGAGAGAGAGGCGCCTGAGCACAGTCGCAGCCAGGGGCCAGGGCTGGGGCAAGCGGTGTGCCCCACGGTGCATTAGTGGCAGGGGTGGAGCTTGAATGGGGCTCTCTTGCCAGAGAGAATGTGGGCCAGAATACTCTTTAATGAAAAATATCATTTCGTGAAGGCAGGAGAAAAGGGCAGGGATAAACCTTAGAGGAAACCAAAAAATGCAGGTTGTGAGTGACAAGCAAGAGTTACAAAAGTTAACTGCTTCTTGTCCTGCCTCCCTCCACGTCTGGCTGTGCTCGGCCATGTCCAATCCTTGTGACCCCATGGACTGTAGCCCACCAGGCTCCTCTGTCCATGGGGTTCTCCAGGCAAGAATAATGGAGTGGGTTACCATTTCCTCCTCCAGGAATCGAACCCAAGTCTCTTGCATCTCCTGCATTGGCAGGTGGATTTTTTTTTTCACCCCTGACTACCTATGTGATCCCCAAACCAGTTTCCCCAACACAGTAGGCCTCATTTTTACTCACCTGGTACTGGGAGTAATGGCATAGCTCATTTCTAAGGAAGTTTTAGTATAAAAATTCCATAATATCATCATTTCGAGCCAATCTAGAGTCTAGATTCCTTGTATCTTCAGTTGGCTGGCTCTGTCTCCATAGTCTTCATGTTTTATGTATTTAGTTTAAAACTCCGGTATGGTTGGTTCTTGTCCTGTTGTGCATAGTATTTCAAAATTTACTTCCATGGTTTTAGGGTATCAGGGCCACAAGGTATATCCTAAAACAATTTTGTAAAAAGCAAATGACCAAAATTTGAAAAATTATGTTGCTATAATGTTGCCGAAGATAAATACTCTAAAGAGATAAGCTCCATGGCATAAAGCAAAATTGAACCCTCTCCCCACAAACAATAACAAAAATAAAAATCAGTATCTTCTAATATGAGATCCCTGTGGTAGAAATAAGATCTTGCCTCTAGTTCTTTAAACTATAATTGAGGATGATTAACCATGTGTTTGTGCTAAGTCACTCAGTCGTGTCCAACTCTTTGAGACCCTGTGGACTGTGGCCCGCCAGGCTCCTCTGTCCATGGGATTCTCCAGGCAAGAATACAGGAGTGGGTTGCTGTGCCCTCCTTCAGGGGATCTTCCCTACTCAGGGATCAAACCCATGTCTCTTTACGTCTCCTGCTTTGGCAGGCAAGTTCTTGACTACTACAAGAAGCCCATGGTTAGACCTAAGTATTGATAAATAAGCATATAAGGAGAGAGGAAGCTCCTATGAAAGATGGGATTTAAGCCATATTCTGTGGATTTAGACCCGCAGTATATGGATTTGATGGCATTTGAAAGTACAGTAAGTGCCTACCCCTAAGTTTCTAGTTGTGTCAAGGCCATCTTGGACTAGCAATCATTATGGCAGGAATTGAGCTCAAGTGAGAACTTCATTCCCGCTCTGAAGGCTCTCATAAAAGTTCTAGTAAGCAGCATCCATAATGCTCTTGTGTTGGTACAACTTCATGATGCTAAGTTAATTTTATTGGGATGGTAGGAAGCCGTGTTGGATGATGGATAGGCTTCTCCAAGGGTAGTGGTCGTTTAAAAATACTATTTCCATTTCCCACAGCTGTGTGGCCATGGGGCAGTTATTTAATATTCCAAAGTTTCAGTTCGCTTACCTGCAACCTGTGGTGGGCTACCGTGGTGGCCCAGTGGTAAAGAATCCGCCTGCATTGCAGGAGACACAGGTTTGATCCCTGGTTGGGGAAGATACCCTGGCGAAGGAAATGGCAATGCACTCCAGTTTTCTGGCCTGGAAAATCCCATGGACAGTGGAGCTTGGTGAGCTATAGCCCATGGGGTTGCAAAGAGTCGGACATGACTGAGCGTCTAAAAAAGAACCCCCACCTGTGATGGATCTCAGTACATATTTCAGTTTTCTTTTTCATGTGAGGATTAAGTGAGATGATAAATGTAAAGTGCTCAGTAGAGGGGCACTTAATGGATATTAAGTAAGGACTATCATGATGCATGTTATGATGTCCTTTCTTTCGGGGAAACTGACTTTATTTCAATAATGGATTCAGAACCTAGTGACTTTCTATCACTGTGGAGCACTTTCTTCTTTAATCTGTGACTGAGCACAAAGTTCCAGGTATCCAGGGACCTAACATCAACCTGGAGATCCAAATCTGAAGAGCAAGCAAACATCCCTGGGCTAACGCGTGGGTGCGGTTCCGCTGTTGTCTTAGGAGCACCCAGTCCATTACAAGTCTGAACAACGTGATCCTGGCTCTCCACACAAAATACACAGCAAGGAAATGTCTGTTTTGTAAGAAGACAATTCAGGCTTGTTTTTCAAGGTCTTCCATAATCCTGAGGTTCTCAGCTGCTGCTGCAGCAGCAAGAATTATTGAAGGTGGCACCCGAATATTGTAAAAAACACACATGATAAAGAGAAGGCAGCCTGCAGCTGCAGGGTGAGCCGTTAGAAGCCCGGTAGGAAAAGAAGACAAGACGTGGAATACATTGTAAGCGTCAGTCCCTAAGCTGTGGAGAGATGGAAATGATTTTGAAAGACCACCTCTCTTGAGTAAATCCTTCACCCCTGCTTGACTGTGTCTGATAACAGGGCGCTCTGTGTCTTCTGAAGCACCCTTCCCTAGCCCTCTCTAGGGGCTAGCTGGTATAACTTGTAGAGGCAATAGTGAGAAGGAAAACCTCCGAAACTTCCTTCACTCTAACCTTAATTTGAATCCTAACTCCCTTGTTTGACATTTCTAAACTTCAGATGTAAAATAAGGACAACGTATAAATGAGCATCATGATCGCACCTGCTTCATGGGGTCTTGTAGGGATCTTATGAGATAACACGTGTAACACGCATAGCACAGTATCTGGTGTGTAACTAACACTGAGGGAACCATCTGATTGTAGCATTAGTTTTACTTTGATTATTGAGCAGGACTGCCCGGCTCCAACATTCTCATCTCGAACAACTGACTTTCTTTCTCTGTATTTGTGTTGCCTCCTCTGCAAATGAGGATTCTAGGAGCATTTAACACGACATTGTTGAGATAATTGGATGACTTGATACAGGCAAAGCTCCTAGAAGAGTGCCTGGCACTT
Organism: Cervus elaphus; assembly: GCF_910594005.1. Classification (NCBI taxonomy): domain Eukaryota; kingdom Metazoa; phylum Chordata; class Mammalia; order Artiodactyla; family Cervidae; genus Cervus; species Cervus elaphus. Next base: position 11,163,274 of record NC_057826.1, read on the forward strand.
GTGGGGATTATTCAGTGTTAGTCATTATTGATAAAGGAGTTTTTGCGACTTGTTTTTTCAGTCTTTTTGCTTCATGAGTATTTCCCACCAACAGCACTCCTTTGCCTTTTCTAGCTCTCTCTCTCGAGAAATCTTCTATGTACTTTTTTTGTTTTTATGTTTTACCTTTCAACTTTTCAGTTTATATTGGCATATATTCAATTAATAATGTGATAGTTCCGGGCGGACAGCAAGGGGACTCAGCCATACAGACACATGTATCTCTTCTCTCCTAAACTCCTCTCCCATCCAGGCTTCTACGTAACACTGAGCAGAGTTCTCTCTGCTATAGAGCAGGACCTTGTTGGTGATCCATTTTAAATATAGGTGTGTGTATATGTCCGTTCCAAACTTGCTGGCTATTCCGTCCCTCTATCCTTCCCCACTGGCAACCATAAATTCATTCTCTAAGTCTGTGAGTCTGTTTCTGTTTTGTAAATAAGTTCATTTGTACCATTTCTTTTTAGATTCCACCTATAAGGGATGTCATATGATATTTCTCCTTCTCTGACTGACTTCACGTAGTATGACAATCTTGAGATCCATCCATGTCTCTGCAAGCGACCCAGTTTTTTCCCTTTATATGGCTGAGTAATATTCCGTTGTATATATGTATTGTATCTTATCTATTCATTCTTCTGTCAACAGACAGTTAGGTTGCTTCCACGTCCCTGCTATTGTAAACAGTGCTGCAATGAACATGGGGCTGCATGCATCCTTTTGGGCCATGTTCTTCTCCCAGTGTATGCTCAGGGGTGGGAGTGCTGGACCAGATGGTGACTCTAGTTTGTGAAGGAACCTTCATACTGTCCTCCCTAGTGGCTGCACCAATTTACATTCCCACCAACAGGGCAGGGAGACCTCTTTCAGAGTAGGATCTAAATGAAGCCAAAATAGCAGGTTTAAACTTTTAGGGGCCACCGAGGCTTACACCACTCCCGGGCCCCCCAGGAATAAGAGTGCCTGAGAATAAATCCATTTCTAGGGACGGCTGAAGGAATAAGCCACAGAGAAGGCCCGACGGAGTGGTAGGTCAAGAGTTGCAGCCTGGTACACAAAGAACTTGAAGTACTTTGCGATGCGGAGGCGCGGGAATGAGGATGAGACAATGTGGTTTGTTTGGGAGCCTGGCAACACGGCACGTACCTGAATGGCTCTGAACGTGGAGAGCTGGTTTTGCCAGCAGCTGTGTGCCTTTCACAACCATGAAATCCACTTAGGTAACCCTTGGTACATACCCTTCTGAAGCCACAGCTTGTTCTTTAAAAGTTTTTGGCAAAACATGGTTTTCACTGGTCACACCCAACCTATTCTATATTTACTTTGAGTGCACAGGACTAATGAGATAATCATACCCTGCAGCTTAACTGGTTAAAATCTGTACCTCTCCTAAAAGTGTAATTACCTATTCATAATTTTTTTTTTCCAATATTGCATCCATCTCATTAAGACCTATGTTTTTACTATTCATGTTATGGAAGAAATTGTCTTTTTGCCATTGAAAGAAGACTTGGCAGGGGGAGACAAGGGTGTTGTGTTTGAGCTACTTGCTTTTATCTCCTTGATGAAATAAAAAAAATACATCCCCAAGTGTAAGAATTCTCTTAGCAGTTGGTTCTTTCCATTCAAGCCTTTTGTGTTTATAGCAAGGACCGTGAAGGGCAGCCGCACTGGTGTGAGGTGGGAACACTGCAGGGTGAGGATTTGGCCGAGGTTGATCTTGACTCTTATCGAGGAATGGTTCCTAGAGATTGTGGAACCATATGCCATCATAGGAACAGGAACCTTTCAGAGAACAAAATTAAGTCTAATGCAGGCTCTGCAGCCAACCCCGTGGCCCTTTGCCTGAGATGTCTGTCCAAGGTTGGGCAACAACCACACAAGATTTATATGTTTATATACTAAGAATTGAGGTGACTAGAGATTAGAGCCATTTTGTTCAGAATTGACTTAATCTAGTGATTTTTCTAGGCAAAGATAACATGAACACTAATGGAACTTTCATGACATTCCCAGTTTATTTAATCGGTTTTTTGATTCATGACACATGGTCCAATTTCACAGCATGTTAAGTGGTCCTATAAATTTCTTTGAAGTTTCCCAAGTACTTTTTTTGGCTGCTGCACATAAAATTGCTTGAAGCTGTGGCCCGGAATGACTCTGTGGGATGGGGTTGGGCACTGTTTACCTATTTTGTATGTCTGTACCTACACGGGACCCCACACTTCTTCCACTGAAGGTTGTGTAGAAAGAGCACTATTAGAGAAGCAGAAGGTCAGGATCCTCCTTCTGTGGCTGCCACCAACCTGTATATTGTGGCGTGTGGGCCACTTAACTTCTCTTGGCCCCAGACTAGAGAGGTACAGACCTCACAAATTCTGGATTTTTCCTGGGCTGCATATAAACTGTAGCAAACTGTGGCCCAGTCTTGAGAGGATTGCTAGGGCTGTGGCTTGTTTGGCTAAGCAGTTGCAGGGGTTGAGAACCAAGGCAGTGGGGACAGGGAATTTCAAATGGGTAAAGAGGCTGGGGCAAGGAGGCAGGATTTGTTCTTTGGGCCCTGAATGTCCTACCTTGCCCATTCTAAGGAGTAGGGCTAAGACTAGCGAATCTAGCTGTATTTCTCCTACTTCTGCTTCATCTCAGTTCCTTCAGGAAAGAGGATGCAAGCCTTCTATCACTCCCTATATGATTCCCTCTTTTTAAAAAAAGTTATATTGGAATTTAGTTGATAAACAATATTGTGTTAGTTTCAGGTATACAGCAAAGTGATTCAGTTATACATATGCATGCATCTATTCTTTCTCATGGAGAAGGAAATGGCAACCCACTCCAGTATCCTTGCTTGGAAAATCTCATGGACAGAGAAGCCTGGTGGGCTGCAGTCCGGGGGTCGCAAAGAGTTGGGCATGACTGAGAGACTAACACTTACTTCCTTGTTCTTTCTCAAATTCTGTCCGCATTTAGGTTATTGCTGAGTAGTGAACAGAGCCCCCTGTGCTATAGCGTAGGCCCTTGTTGGTTATCCACTTTACACACAGCAGTGTGCACGTGTCAACCGCCAGCTCTGCCTCCCCTTCCACCCTTCCCCTAGGTAACCAAAGTTTCCTTCTCTAAGTCTGTGAGTCTGTTTCTATTTTATAGGCAAATTCATTTGCACCATTTTTTTTTTTAAGATTCTCTATGCAAGCAATGTCATATTATATTTGTCTTTCTCTGTCTGATGATTCACTCTTAAGAGGCATCACGCTAAGGGATTTTTATGCTCAGGGACCAAATACATTTGGATCAAGTCTGAATCTGTATTTTTATTCATGCCGTGTCTTCATAAGTTTGACATGTTGATAAAAATTATAGTTTCCCAAACTCTATATGTTTCCAAAACCTTGAAGTCTCAGAAGCTAAATATCTGAATTATAACTTAAAATTTCACATTTTATTTGACTACTCGGGTCACAGATATAACCTTCTTAGATCCAGCCTTTATTCGGTGACATGTTTGTAGGATATAACAAAACAGCTGCTTTAGAAAAATTTCCCCCATAAACTTTAAGTATCTTAATGCGATTTAGACTTTCTACCTTAATGGGCTATAAGCCTTAAATGAAGTGTGCTGATCTCCATCAGCTGCAGACAGGAGGCATCTTTATTTTCCACTCCCTGAGTCCACCTCCATTCCTTTAAACCCATTGTCTCGCTATGTAGCCCTCTTTTGTAAAGGACTTTAAACAACTCTAGAGCAGCTCTTTTCCACGTGCTACAGACTGTATGTAGTACTTGGGAAACTTGTCTGCATCCTTGTCTCTGCCATCAGTGGAAGCACAGTTTGCACTCAATATGGACCTCTAATCACACTGTAGGCAACTGTAGTTTGTGCCTAGAGGTTTCTATGAGTACAGGTCTTGCATCAGACCCTGTACCTCCCCAACTCTAAAGGGATACAGGCCATGCTGTCTAAGTGGTTCTCTTGAAATGTTTTCATTTGACTTGAACTAAAGAGGGAGTACCATGTTCCACTGGAAAGGTAGGGGCATGTGGAGTGGGAAAATACTCCAGACACTAACAGATCTTCCAAAGCAATTGTCTCTCTCTCCTTTCCCCTTTAACCACAATTCTTGAGGAGGGGGTTGGGCTAAGATTACAAATTCAGCTTTTGTTCCTTTTTTTTTGCAAGTACTGTAGAGGTGACCTGATACCTATACAGTGTCTGATGATTTGTGCATACTTGTTTTATGTATATAAATATGTATTATATTATTACATAATTATTGCATAGGTCTGCAAGCTCCTCAAAGGTAGATGCTTTGGTTATCCGCATTTCTATACCCTCTATACCACCTGGCACCGGCCCGCTATAGTAGATGCTCAGTATATGTGTGCCAGGTGAGTGAGCGAACGAGGGTGAGCCTCCTGGATCGCCTGTGTCGTGAAGAACAACCAGTTTCTATTAAACCGCACAATTCAAGTTACCCTGCTGCATTCTGCTTCTCATGTAAGTACTGTTATTAAACTTCTAAACACTTAACAGAAGGCTGTTTTTTGGCAGTGGATGAACTCCTTTTGTCTTCTGTCCCGTGAATATCCTAACCACTTTGTCACTTTGATCTAGGGGGCATTTCATCCTCAGAAATGCAAAGGAGTTGGCGGCCGCACAAAATGTGTCCTGTTTCCTATTGCTGTAAAAACCCACTGCTCTTGAGCCTTTGCCCGCCCCCTTTCATGATAATGTGTAAGCCACTAAATTGCAGTTACTGGCTGTGGCCATGGCCATCAACAATCGTGAATGCCATGTAGATGTGAGGCTTGCTCCACTAAAGAGTCCACAATGGCTTTACTGTAACTGGGTTAACTAGAACTTGGCAAACAGCAATCCAAGGAGGGTGATACCAAGCCCCTCCCCCTTCCAGGATGCCGGGCCTGATCTTCTTGTATTTGTGCAACTGGCCCATCCAGAGACCCACTAAAGCCGGGAGGAGGGCCCCGGTGAGGCGAATCCCTCTGGGTCAGGTTGTCCTTTTGCAGTTCCTTTCACACAGCTTCTCTTCCTGCAAGGCGAAGTGGGTGAGAGGATGGCTTGTTTTCTTTTGCTATTTGAAATACCGCATTGAGGGTCATGCTCTGAATAATTTGTGCTTGTTAGAAATGACTGTCGTCCTCTTGAAGCAATAACAAAGAACTACATTTAAATTAAATTCAGCCAAGCAAGAGCCTCTCCACAAAAATCAATGGAGCCAGGCATTTTTCAAAGAGTTATTTTGATTTTTTCTTTTTAATCGGTAATATGGTAGGGCATAAATCAGCAAAGAGAGACCAGAATCTAAAAAAGGGCTGGGCCATCGTTCAGAATGCTTTAAAAGTACTTGGTAATATTTGGGATGGCATGCAAAGGGAAGATAAAATCTTAGATGCAATCGTCTTCATTATCATTTATTTTTGTACTTGGCAAACTTTGTTCTTCCCCAGTATCCCAGTTTAAAATTTCAAAGGTGGGTTTTTGAAAGAAACCTTTATTTATTTATTAAATCTGGAAGACTTTGAGAGACTGAAGCTGTGTCAAAAATAGTCTTTAAAAGGTAAGTTACAGAAAGGTTCTGCAACACCCATGCACTGCTGTGGGCTTCTTACCAAATGTGGCATCAGCAGTGACCAGCAATTTGGTGGTCTCAGATGCTGGGTATAGGACTTGTTCTGTCAATACACAGAAGCATATCTATTGGGTTGGCCAAAAAGTTCATTCAGAGTTGCCCATAAAGTTTTGGGCAACCCAATATCAAATCAGTTCAGTTGCTCAATAGTGTCCGACTCTTTGCAACCCTATGGACTGCAGCATGCCAGGCCTCCCTGTCCATCACCAACTCCTGGAGTTTACTCAAACTCATGTCCTTCAAGTTGGTGATGCCATCCAACCATCTCATCCTCTGCCGTCCCCTTCTCCTCCTGCCCTCAATCTTTCCCAGCATCAGAGTCTTTTCAAATGAGTCAGTTCTTCACATCAGGTGGCCAAAGTGTTGGAATTTCAGCTTCAACGTCAGTCCTTCCAATGAACACTCAGGACTGATTTCCTTTAGGATGGACTGGTTGGATCTCCTTGATGTATTTTTCCATTATGGTTTATCCTATGATTATTTTTTTAACTGGACGATGATTGCTTTACAATGTTGTTATTAGTTTCAGCTGTACAACAATGTAAATCAGCTATAAGTGTGTATATATATATCCTGTATATTAATATATATTGCATATGTGTATTCACATATATATCCCATATATATCCCACATATATATATATATCTCCCCTCCCTTTTGAGCCTTTCTTCTTCCCATCACCCACATCCCAGTCCTCCAGGTCGTCACAGAGCATGGAGCTAAGCTCCCTATGTGATAGAGCAGCTTCCCACTAGCTCTGTATTTTTCATATGGTAGTGTATATATGTCAGTGCCACTCTCTCAATTATATTCTTTTTTTTCAAAGTAGTTTCAGGTTGATAGCAAAATTGATAGGAAGGTGCAGAAATGTCTCATATGCCCTTGACCCCACACAGGCACAGTCTCCCTCATTATCAGTATCCTCTGCCGGATAAACATAAGTATTTTAAAAATACTCTTTCTTCCCAGCATCTGTATTAAACCCTACTTCAGTACTCAAAGTGTCTAACCTTTCCTTGAATATTTCAAAGCAGTGATACTTTCCAGTTCTTCAAGAATAAAACTTCTCTGTTCTTTTCTCATCCTAGACATGTAAGGATCTGGAGCTGCCAAACTTTACCTTTTAAAGTCAAGAAAGACATTACCATCCGTTATTTTGATAATTTGCCTTGCAGTTGCTCTGCTCCAATTAGGGATTAATCCTCACTCATAAACCTAATGAGTAGGTAAATTATTAACGCACACTGAAAAATTAAATTCCTCATATACCCTCACCTTGTCTGTATGATAGGTAACATCGTTGTAGAAGCACGTACTGCTTTGCTGTAGGCTCTGCTTTCAAATCAGAGAGGAGATCCTCAGTGATAGTCAGCATGGCTACTCTGGCAAGGTCGTTCTACCTGGCTTTTGCCTCACTCTGAGCAGAGCATCTTTTTTGTGTTTGCTGTCCTTCTTGAAGAATTCTTTCTGTGTGGCTTTTTGCACTGGTGTCACTAACGGCCCCTCCTTAGTTGTTCAGTTTGTGGCCATAAAGGCCATGCATCTTATTTCTAGTACATTATCTCTCTTCCCCTTACTTCGTTTCTCATACCCCATGATGGCCTCTGCCAGACGACGCCACCTCAAGCGACTTTGACTCTAAGGATCCTTGCTCTAAGTTAAACAGTGTATTCAAGAGCAGAGACATCATTTTCCCGACAAAGGTCCATATAGTCAAAGCTGTGGTTTTTCCAGGAATCATGTATGGATGTGAGAGTTGGACCATAAAGAAGGCTGAGTGCTGAAGAAATGATGCTTTTGAACTTTGGCATTGGAGAAGACTCTTGAGAGTCCCTTTGGACTGCAAGGAGATCCAACCAGTGAATCTTAAAGGAAATTAACCCCAGATCATCATTGGAAGGATTGATGCTGAAGCTGAAGCTCCAATACTTAGGCCACCTGATATGAAGAGCCAGTTCATTGGAAAAGACCCTGATGCTGGGGAAGATAGTGGGCAGAAGGAGAAGGGGGCGACAGAGGATGAGATGGTTGGATGGCGTCACTGACTCAATGGACATGAGTTTGAGTAAACCCCGGGAGATGGTGAAGGACAGGGAAACCTGGCAAGCTGTAGCTCACGGGCTTGCAAAAATTTGGACACAGCTAAACGACCAAACAACAAGAAGAGTCAGCAAGATTAACTTCCTGAAGCCCATCTCCCCAACATACAGCCAACCTGAACCCATCCTCAGGATTCTGATTGACTCAGTTGGTCTCAGATGGCACATTTCACAATGTGATTCTGAAGTGGTCGCACTTTGACGAACACTCGTCCAGTTTGCCCGGCCGAGTTCTGACTGTTCTCTCTCTGGCGGTGTACACTTGTTGACACTGTTTGTTGTTGCTGCAGCCAAACTCGGAAGGGGGAAGGCAGAGTGGCTGGGTCATCCTAACTGAAAGACAAATTTTATTTTGCTTTTAATTGGAGGATAATTGCTTTACCATTATGTGTTGGTTTCTACTGTACAACATTGTGAATCAGCCATATACATATATCCCGACCCTCTTGAGTCTTCCTCTGAGTCTTCCTCTCACCCCTCTAGGTCATCAAAGTGTGCCGGGCTGGTCCCCTTTGTTATAAAGCAGCTTCCCACTAGCTATCTATTGTATACAAGGTCGTCTATATATGTTAATGCTATTCTCTCAATTCATTCCACCCTCTCCTTCTGTGTCTCCATTCCTGCCCTGGAAGGACAAATTTTCTAACAAAAATTTGAATTCTGGAGAAGTTTCCCAACTTACCATCTTTCAGAAGATGAGTAAATTGTTCCTTTTTTACTGAAAAGACACAATGGTGATGAGATGAAGCTGGTTAACTCATTCTAGAGCCTTGATTAGATACCTGCCCCCATCCCCCACCCTTTTAGTATTCCATCCAGAGTGACTCTGGCATGATCAGGGAGGTGTGATCTGTGGACCCATGTGCATATTATTTACTGACAAAATACTTCAACCCTAACCTCAAAAACCTCATCTTCGATTGATAGTGAAGTCGCTCAGTCGTGTCTGACTCTTTGTGACCCCATGGACTGTAGCCTACTAGGCTCCTCCGTCTATGGGATTTTCCAGGCAAGCATACTGGAGTGGGTTGCCATTTCCTTCTCCAGGAGATCTTCCCAACCCAGGGATTGAACCTGGGTCTGCTGCATTGTAGGCAGATGCTTTACCATCTGAGCCACCAGGAAAGTCAGGTCACTGCTAATGAATTATTGCTTTGATATTTGTTCTTGGTACTCAACATTTAGGAATAACTTCTTATTTGAATATTACATTTATTGAATAAAATCCTATTTTTGCATGTTCAAATATTGGAATTTAGTAAAATGGAATAATTACAGTATTGCCATTACTTCTGCATCAGAATACTGGACAGTTACAATAACCATCCAACCATTCACTTAGATGATGCTAAATTTCTAGGGCAGAATGTTATAAGCTTTGGGAAAGTGTCAGTAATTGAGCTTATTTAAGGGATTCTTGAGTTTGGATTGGTAATCCCATCTGGGTTTCTGCCTGTGTCTGTAGGTGTGGGTTGTATTCAAAAGGACATTTTGAGCTCAAGAGACAGCCAGACAAGGAAGATTAGACACCAGAAAAATGAAGTCCCCTAGTCGGTAAAGAATCTGCCTACAATGCAGGAGGCCCGGGTTCTATTCCTGGGTCAGGAAGATCCCCTGGAGAAGGAAATGGCAACCCACTCCAGTATTCTTGGCCTGGAAAATCCCATGGACAGAGGAACCTGGCAGGCTACAGTCCATGGGGTTGCAAGAGTCAGACACGACTTAGCAACTAAACCACCATCTAAAGCCCCAACCTTTCATGGGGATGAGTGGATGGGTGGGGAATTGCTATTTCAGAATTATTCTAAACAAATGCAGAAGATATCCAACCAAGCAAGGGGACATTCTGTTTATAGCACTTGGCAATTCAGTTGCCAATCAGTGTCAAAGTGGTCCAGCAAGGTAGGATCTTGGCCACAGTTATAGGGCACCAGCTGAATGATGGGGATTTAGTCAGCATGACTCCAGCTTTCAATGGGCTAGAAAAATTAATGAAGGAATCCCATATTTAAAGTATTTCCTGGAGTATCTGAGAGCCATATCTTTCTTTTCTTTGGCCTCCTAATAATTTTTAATAGCAAATTAGAGTCTGTACTAGCCCAATATATTTTAGATCTTTTTTCCAAGCAAGATGATGGTAAGATTCATAAATTCCATAAAAGTAAAGTTGAACATTTTCTGCTGTATATATCATTCTGCATTCAAGAATGGATTGGGCATTAAACTGGTACAACTTGGGCCCTATCCTAAATTTATTTACAGCATTAGCATTTAGTGTCCATTATATATTTTCTGGAAGATTCTCTGAACTTTCAAATTATCCCCTCTTCATCTTTTTGGAAAATCAGGTTACATTAGAGACAAATTTTCTATAAAAGTGCAAGATGTGAACCTGTATTAGGGTATAAGAGAAAAGCCAATGAACCAAACATAGAACATGAGGTCACAGTAGGGCTAACCAGAAGGCTAAATTAGTGATAAGTTATATGAGTTACTGATTGTGTTCCCCTAAAGATGGACTGATTCTCTTCTCTGGACTTAAAACCCTCCCATGTCTTCCCATTTCCAACTACTTATTGTGTTGGATGAGGTTCTGCCTGACCTGGCTCTAAGCATCCACAGCCCTCAGCTTCTTCCACTTCATCAGACACGTGGGCCTTCCCCTCTTCTTTGAACTTGCTGAACTCCTTCCAGCCTCCAGGCCTTTGTACTTACTGGTTCCTCACTTTCCCCAGATCTTTAAATGGCTCTCTTTTTGACAATTAACTATTAAGGGCTTCCCTGGTGGCTCTGAGGGTGAAATGTCTGACTGCAATCCTTGAGACCTGGGTTCAATCCCTGGGTTGGGAAGATCCCCTGGAGAAGGAAATGCCAACCCACTCCAGTACTCTTGCCTGGGAAATTCTATGGACGGAGGAGCCTGGTAGGCTAGAGTCCATGAGATCCCAAAGAGCCAATCAACTATTGGCTCAATGCTTTTTGAGAGGCCTCCTTTGACCTCCCCTTTGAGAGGTGTACCTCTCTTTCAGTTACTTTCTGTCATATCAACCTCTTCTTAATCCCCACACAGCACATCACACGACTCACACACGTCACAGAATGTACACTGTGAGCCCTCGTGATCAGTCGCTCAGTCATGTCTGACTCTTTGTGACCCCATGGACTGCAGCCTGCCAGGCTTCTCTGTCCATGGAATTTCCCAGGCAAGAATACTGGACTGGGTTTCCATTTCTTCCTCCAGAGCATCTTCCTGACCCAGGAATCAAACTTGTGTCTCCTGTGTATCCTGCACTGGCTGGTGAATTCTTTACCACTGAGCCGCCTGGGAAGCCCAAGTATCTGTGTACATTTATCTTCTTCTTTTGTTTATTGTCTGTCTTGTCCCCTTGACTGTAAGCTCCATCTGTGTAGGCGCCTTTCCCATATTTTATTGTTGTTATTCACTTCTGAAACCAAAGAACACAAACAATGCCTAGTACTTGGTAGGTACCCAATAAATATTTCTTGAATAATTAATTAAAAGTGACCTAAGCTCTAGTAAAAGACAGCTGGCTGGAAGTGGTATACAGGGGTAGGAAAAGGGAGAAAGTTGAGTAAAGTATCTCATTGAAATTTTCAACAACTCAGAATTCTCAGCTATAAAATGTATGCATCACAGCTGACTGATTTTGCAAGCTTACACTAAGGGATCACCATTCATGAATAAGTATTTTGTAAATTCAGGATTCCTGATTAAAGATTATAAGACTTGATAATCCAAAAAGATGCGATGGAAGGGATAATGTGAAAGTCTGGAGAATTGTTTAGGAGATATATGTGCGCTCAGTTGCTCAGTTGTGTCCAGCTCTTTGTGACTCCATGAACTACATCCCACCAGGCTCCAGGCTGGTAAAGAAAGGTATGACGAGTTCAAAGTTGTCCTGATTTAATGTCCATTTCATTCTTGAGTTCAAGTGATCTGTCTCTGATGTTCAACTTTACTTTTGCAGAATTTGTGAAATTTACCATCATCTTGTTTGGAAAAAAAAGAGTCTAAACTTTATTGAGCCAGTGGAAACTGTAACTTATTATTGATCCTGAGATCATTAGGAGGCCACAGACAAGAAGAGAAAAATCCATGTTCTTTTTAAACTTTTTGTTTTAGAAATTATAATTCTGTTTCCTCAAAACATTCATAAATCAGCGCTATTACATTATGGCAGTTTCTATAACGTGAGGAGTTCTGGCACACTGAATCTTACAAATGAATGATCTCTACTGCTGGATTTTACTTTTGCATATTGCTGAAATTCTTATTAATGTTCAATTAACAATGTGGAATTAAAACTTACTGCAATGCCTCTGAGTTTATGCATAATTTCCACAATAAAACCAATAAAAACTGAAAAAAAAAGGGATATGACAGTTACATTTTCACTCTCCCCTACCTCACAGTTGTTTTCATTTAATCTGTAGTCATGAGTGCTTCATGAAAATTTTATTATATGGTGAATAAAGCTGAACCTTAGTGCTCTTCAGGTCAAAACTCTTTGGTTTATTGAAAGTCTGACATCAATGGGATTCTACCTGAGAACATCTGGTTCCTCCCACTTATTATTGTTCTTCGTGTTTATCAAAAGTCGACTGAATCATACGCTTGAGCTTACGTGGTTCTAATTCCACAGAATTATAATCTGATTCAGTGATTCCCAAACATGAGGGTAGGGATCAGTACTGGTCCATGGCCAAGTTAAAAATATAAGGACAGGGCAGTGAGTTTTTATGAAGGTATTTTTCCCTCAATTATAAAAACTTACTTTATATAAAGATGGCATTTTCGTTACTATCTGGTATAAACCATTCTTTTATGAAATTATAATAGATGTTGCATGCGTGTGTGCTCAGTCACTTCAGTCGTGTCTGACTTTTTGCGACCCCCCCGGACTGCTATCTGCCAGGCTCCTTTGTCTGTGGGATTCTCCAGGCAAGAATATGGGAGTGGGTTGCCATGCCCTCCTCCCTCGGATCTTCCTGACCCAAGGATCAAACTCACATCTCCCATGTCTCCTGCATTGCAGGTGTATTCCTTAGCTCTTAGCCACCAGGGAAGTCCATAAGAGATGGTAGTTTTTTTAAAACACATTTTTACTTGGCAACCTGAAATATTGGCAATTCTGAGTATCAGTTTCCTTCCTTAAAATTTTTTTCAATATATTAAAGTCAGAGAGTAGCATAACGAACCCATATGTACTCTGTAAGTAACAGCAATTTTGATGGTTATAAAATCCCAATTAAAATTGAAATAAGTTCATCAGTTCCCTCACAATGCTGGTGAGAAGAGGGACCCCTAGGAAAGGAAAATACCTTAACACTAGTAACTGCTGGACCTGACATTTCAACCTTGGCATTTTAGTTCTAAGAAGAATGTTTTTGATGCCACATAAATGTGAAATGTGAAGTATCTCCTACCATGTCAATAAGCTACGAATGTCACAACTGCCATCGATTTCCGGCCTCCAAATGAGAATGAGGGCTCCCAATGAGGGCTCTGTGATCCCACAGAGGTTGCACCACCCCCCCCCCCCCACAGTGATTGCTGAGGGGCTGGGGCAATGCAAGAAGCAGCCATCTGCCACTCCTGAAAGCAAAGAAGGAAATAGGATTTGGCTTCAGATACCTTGGTGCATATGAAAGTAATGAAGTCAGTGAGCCCGGAGGCTTGCATCTTCCCATACTTAGAATGCTAACTTCCTTAACTTGATATCTGATCTTCAATGTTCAGACTGCTGGCTCCCTTTGTTGCAAACTTTTACAGAGACTGACTCCCCTTCCTGCCTCCTTGGAGCAGTTTTCTCAGAGCTACTGAGATGCTGTCTCTGGGGCTTAGAGTCCTAAACATTCCCTCCAAATAAAATTACTCCCTACTTTTAGGTTGTAACTATATTTTTAGTCAATATAAACAAATGAAAAATCATATTTTAGAGGACCCCTGCCTCACGCCGTATACAAAAATGCACTAGAAATGGATGAAAAACCTAAATGTAAGAGCCTAAATTACAAAAGTCATGGAAAGAAAAAAACAGGTGTAAATTTTTATTTATGACCTTAAAGTATGTTCTGTAATTGGATGGTAGTGATAGTTGCACAACTTTGTAAGTATGCTAAAAACCCACTTTAAAACTATTGTTTTACAGCTTGTAAATTATGTCTCAATATACAGAGGTGAGGCCTTCCCAGGTAGAGCTAGTGATAAAGCACCCTCCTGCCAATGCAGGAGGTGTTAGAGATGTGGGTTCAATACCTGGGTTGGGAAGATTCCTGGAGGAGGGCGTGGCAACCCGCTTCAGTAATCTGACCTGGAGAACCCCATGGGCAGAGGAATCTGTGGTCTAGAGTCCATAGGGTCACAAAGAGTCGAACACAACTGAAGCTTCTTCGCATGTGTGCGTGCAAGCGTGTATGCAGAGGCGAGCATGCTTCTGTCTCCAAAAATCATTGCTACCTTCATTTTAGATATTTTCTTAAGTTGTCTCCCTTAAACTACATTTTCCTAAAGGAAGTTTCTGTAGTAGTAAACTAAAGTCACAAATGAGCAAAATGTTGAAAAACAGAAATTAGTTTTGTGTTTTAACTTATAGAGATTTTTTTTTTAGTTTAAAGTGATTTTAGATTTGTAGAAAAGTTGCAGAGATAATACAGAGAAATCCTGTATGTCTTTTACTCCGTTTCCCCTAAAGTCAGCATTTTACACAGCCATTGGACTGAGAACCAAAACTAAGAAACTAATTTTACTCTTAAATAAACTTCAGACTTTATTCAGATTTTGTCTACTGATGTCCTTTCTCTGTACCAGCATCCAATCCAGGATACCAACTCTGCATTTAGTTGTCACATCTTTTTAGTCTTCTCTGCCCTATAACTGTCTCATTCTTGTTTTTCATGACCTTGGCAGTTTTGGAGAGAATTGTCCAGGTATTTTATAAAGTGTTCTTCAGTTTAGGTTTGTCTGATATTTCTCTTATGATTAGATTGGGGTTGTGTGTTTGGGAGACAATATCAGAGGTAATATACATTTCTCATGGCACATGTGAGGGAGTACTTGGTATCAACATGACTTATCACCAGGAATACTGACCCTAATCACTTGCTTAAAGTAGTCTTTGCGGGGTTTCTCCACTCTAAGTTTGCCTTTCCATACTCATTCCTTGGAAGTAGGTAGTAAACCCAGCTCACATGCAGAGCGGACTGTGGGAGATTCATCTCTACTTTTGGGAAGAATGTCTTAGTCTGTTGAGGCTGCTGTAACAGAATACCACAGGGCACGTGGCTTATAAACAGCACGGATTTATTTCTCACGGTTCTAGATGCTGGAAAGTCCAAGATCAAGGTGCTGCAGATTAGGATCTAGGGAGAGTTTGGTTCCTGGTTCATACACAGCTATTTTCCTGTTGTATCCTCAAATGGTAGGGAGAAGGGAGAGCTCCCTGGAATCTCTTTTATAAGGGCACTATCACACTCATGAAGACTCCAATTAATCCTCTCCAAAGCCCCATGTCCTATTACCAGCACTTTGGGGGCTAAGATTTCAACATGTGAGTTTTGGGGAGACACAGATATTTAGTCCATAGCAAGGAGGTGGGTACCTATATACATTATTTGTTTTTTTCTGTATGACAAATTTGTCTCTCTCCTACATATATTTAATCATTGATTTATATCAATATAGACCCATATGTGTTTATTTCATGTTGTTGTTTAGTCACTAAGTTCTGTCCGACTCTTTGCAACTGTATGGATTAGAGCCTGCCAGGCTCCTCTGTCCATGGAAATTCCCAGGCAAGAACCCTCGGAGGGATTGCTCTTTCTTACTCCAAGGGGTCTTCCTGACCCAGGGATAGAACCTGCATCTTCTGCATTGGCAGGCAGATTCTTTACTGCTAAACCACCATAGAAGCCCCACATTTATTTTATACTTGGTCTTATAATCCAATCCTAGGGTTTTTATTTTGTTGCTCAAACTGTCCCACATTTGGTCCCCAGAGATCTTTCAGGTTGGTCTCTTTGTTTCTTGACAGGCTTCATCCATTTTAAAAATCAAAAAGAGTTTTTTTCCTTTGAGTATTTCCTTACTTTCTGGCATTTCAGGAGGCTCCAGAAATATATAGTCCCTGTATATACTTATCTTATATGCTCCCTGTCTCAGACCTAGAATGTGTCCCAGCTTCTGAAATTGGTGAAAGGTATTAGAAACCAGGATCTAGGTGCTGAGTGTAAAAGCAGTAATGTTTGGGTGCAAAGGCAGTAATGTTTGTATAGTGGGAAGCTGTCAGCTTCAGGGAAGGGAAAGGGGCAGCTGTCAAGTGGAATGAAGAGGATAAAAAAAAGGGTTAGGTGCTTGCTGAGGATTGAATGGCGGGTTGAAACTGGAGGTAATCAGGGCACCTCCTGAGTACCTATAATGAAACACTGTATATGGATATGCATGGCCACTCAGCAAGTGCATTTAAAATTGATGATGAGACCCTGGGGTAAATCTATAACAAGCTGCCTTTGACATGGACTTTGATATGCCATTCTACCAGGAAGATTCATAGCTGATCTTTCAAAGGAAGGCCTGTCTTCATCTGGGTGCTCAAAAGCTAGCACTGCTTGATATTGCTGTTTTTTTGCACTGAGTTTTCTCCTTTTTAGGAAGTCAGCTCAGAGAGTCCCTTAAAACATAAATGGAGGGAATAATGATAATGATACCTAGAGAGTGCAATTGCTTGGGATTCTGAAGTTCCTGTTTGTGTTTTATCATTATGACTTTATATTTTGTCCGAAGCAGAGAAAGACTGGATACCAAGCGTGGGAATAGCTGTGGTGAAGAGATTGGAAGGAGAGAGCGGTGTTAGAGTCACGGTATGGCAGGCAGGGGAAGCATTGCAATTCTGTTCTCTCCAAACCTCAAATGCAGAAGCTGACTGTGTGGGAAGATTGTAAAGGGAAATCTGCTTAATAGGAGAGCAACGAGGTGGACAATCTTTGATACACTTATATTAACATATGTGCACCTTACAGAATACATTTTGAAAATGCTGGCAGACACAATTTTTTTTTTTTTAGAATGAAAACTGGAGAGTGCAGTTTTTTAGGCAGCTGAAAATTTTCAATTTGACTACAGATTAGCTAGAAAGTACAAAAAGCCCTTCCTGAGTCAGCTTAATACTGAAATGGAGTTTCCCAGAGTTGGTTTAACTCTGCTAGGGAACATCATAACTCCGGAATCATTGATTCAATCCATTTAAGGGATGGAACAAAATTTTTTATTTGAAACAAGGTCTTGATTCCACCTTTTTTTTTTTTTTGCCAGGGGTACCTGAAGGGACTGCTGTAATTAATGAAGCTTTGTTCTACTAGTAGAGTCCTTTTTATCTCAGAAACCCATGATCCTGGAGGAAAAGCATCTCACAGTTCTCCTGAAATAGAAGTGAATGAGGTCTTTCCTTTGATCTGTAAAACTGCATTTTCCTGCTTGCCTCCCCCTGGAGGCAGCGTGGCTGTATCATACCTTTTGATGGCTGGGATTTATCCTGTTGCTGCTTGTGTTCAGTCACTAAGCCGTGTCTGACCCTGCGAACCCATGCACTACCGCCCGCCAGGCTTCCCTGTCCTTCACTATCTCCAGAGCTTGCTCAAACTCATGTCCCTTGAGTTGGTGATGCCATCCACCCATCTCACCCTCTGTCATCCCCTTCTCCTCCCGCCTTCAATCTTTCCCAGCATCAAGGTCTTTTCCAGTGAGTTGGCTCTTCGCATCAGGTGGCCAAAGTATTGGAGCTTCAGCATCAGTCCTTCCAATGAATATTCAGGGTTGATTTCCTTTAGGTTAACTGGTTTGATCTCCTTGCTGTCCAAGGGGCTTTCAAGAGTCTTCTCCAACACCACAGTTCAAAAGCATCAATTCTTTAGCACTCAGCCTTCTTTATGGTCCAACTCGCACATTCGTACATGACCACTGGAAAAACCATAGCTTTGATTATATGAACCTTTGCTGGCAAAATGATGTCTCTGCTTTTGAATATGCTGTCTAGGTTTGTCATAGCTTTTCTTCCAAGGAGCAAGCATCTTTTAACTTCATAGTGATAGTCACTGTCCACTGTGATTAAGCCCAAGAAAATAAAATCTGCAACTGTATGCACAGTTTATCCTGAGTCTGCTGTTTACTTAATGTATGGCTGTCTGCTTATTGTTCTTGCTTTGGGCTTAATCGTGGCCCTTCTGTATCTAGCCTCCCAAGACACACACACACACACACACACACACACATTCTTGTGTTGAAGTGCTAGCCTCTAGTGCCTCAGAATGTAACCAGTAAAATGAGGTCATTGGGGTAGTCCCTAATCCAATATAAATGATGTCCTTAAAAGAAGAGGAGATTCAGACAGATAATATCAAGACACAGGGAAGAAGATGGCTATCTCTGTGCCAACCAGATAGGCCTGGACCACATCTTTGTCTCATATCCTCAGAAGAAAGCAAACTTGTGAATACCTTAATCTCAGACTTCCCAGTCTCCTGAACTGTGAGAAAATAAATGTCTACTTTTTAACCCAGTCTGTGGTTTTTGCTATAGTTATATATCAACCTATATAGTGCTATGTAAACTAATATAGTGCTATATGGAATATCATGGGAAAGAGAAACATTATTTGTGGAGTCACTGGATAAAGAAATATAAATAAACTAGAGACCTCCTTTAATCCATCACAACGACCCTTTAGATGGGCGTTAACTTTAGTATATTGATGAAGAAATAGGCACTTGAAGAGATTAAGTAATCTGTGTAAAACTGAAGAGTTGGTGGTGGAATTGATTTAAATTCATGTCTCCCACTTCAAGCCCTGGCCCTTTTTACCCTGTGTCATTAGAAAAGAAACTATAATTGGTACCTGAACCCAACCAATGGTGTACTTCTACAATGACTTCAGTGACAGATATACTTGCTTATTTGGGGCATAAACCCAAAGAAGCTTTAATCTGGAAATAATCCAAACCTCTTGATGAAAGAAAGCCTCAGGATGACAAGTCGAAAGTGGCTCAGTTGAGTCTGACTCTACAGTCCATGGGATTATATAGTCTGTGGTCATGTCCAACTGTACAGTCCATGGGATTATATAGTCTGTGGTCGTGTCTGACTGTACAGTCCATGGGATTATATAGTCTGTGGTCATGTCTGACTGTACAGTCCATGGGATTATATATTCCATGGTCATGTCTGACTGTACAGTCCATGGGACTATATATTCCATGGTCATGTCTGACTGTACAGTCCATGGGACTATATAGTCCGTGGTCATGTCCAACTGTACAGTCCATGGGATTATACAGTCTATGGTCATGTCCGACTGTACAGTCCATGGGATTATATAGTCTGTGGTCGTGTCCGACTCTACAGTCCATGGGATTATATAGTCTGTGGTCGTGTCCGACTCTACAGTCCATGGAATTATATAGTCTGTGGTCGTGTCCGACTCTACAGTCCATGGGATTATATAGTCCATGGTCATGTCTGACTGTATAGTCCATGGGATTCTCCAGGCCAGAATGCTGGAGTGGGTCGTCTTTCCCTTCTCCAGGGGATCTTCCCAACCCAGGGATCGAACCCAGGTCTCCTGCATTGCAGATGGATTCTTTACCAGTTGAGTCACGAGGGAAGCCCAAGAATACTGGAGTGGGTCGCCTATGCCTTCTCCAACGGATCTTCCCAACCCAGGAATTGAACCGGGGTGTCCTGCATTGCAGGCAGATTCTTTCCCAACAGAGCTATCAGGGAAGCCCCAGGATGACGAACAACCCTCTTAATAATCCAAGAGTTACTTTTGTCTCCCACTAGATGGTGCTAGAACCTATTTCTATTATGAGGCAGTATGGTGCCAGGAGCTCAATCCAGTATTACTTTTGGTGATTTGGCCACAATCTATTGATGTTTTGGTTTAACGTGTCTTTCCTATTGTTGTTCTTGTTTCTCTGCTTATAACTGAGAAGGGAATCCTTGAAAGCGCCAGACTGGGAGAGTCATCCACCATGTTAGTCTGGCAGGAAATACACACCATGGTCACAGGGTGAGAAATACCTATCCAATGAGCATAGGGCACTTTTCTGTTTTTGGAGAGGTCCTTAATACACTAATTCATGGTTGACTGCATAAAGAACAAAGGACTTAAAATTGTTCTATCTTTGGTTCTTCTAGTGATTGATTCACTCTGGGGAGAGGCCTAGAACTGCTCTCTGCCTTAGTTTTTTTCATTTATAAAATAAAAATAAAATATGGGACACTTACTTCAAAGGGCACTTGGAAGATGAATGAGGTAGTGTCTTTTAAAATACTCTGCGGTTATTGGAGAAATAGAGTTATATCCTCTTTGCAAATAGTGCAAGAATGATGAGGCCCACAACTTGACTTTGACCCATCAATGCCTGTTTCAATCTTTCCACCCCTCTTGGTCACAGATTATCCTCAAGTAATTTCTCTGCTGTTTTCTTCAGTAAGATAAAAGGGCATCAGCGTGATGGAAACTGCCATCTGGGGAACGTATTACTAGGAATCTTTCAGTTACCCATGGGAGGAATTTGTTCTGCCCTCCAGAAGTCATTTCATCTCTATTTTTCTCCAAGCTCAAGTACTTTGCTAAGGTTAATATTTGGGGTAAGATTTCTGGCTCGTCTCTTTATTCAGAGTCAGTGGGGAAGGTTTGCACTAGACTTTGTTTTCAACCTATTTCTCAGATGTGTTTAGAAAGGCCTAAAGAAAGGTACATGGGGAATGAAAGACCATGGATATTTTAGACTCTGTCACGTTTTGTAGGCTTGATATGTGCTATAGACTGAATCACGTCTTCTCAGAATTCACACGTTGAAGCTGTAATCCACAGTGTGGCTGTATTTGGAGGCAGGGACTATAGGGAGGTAATTACAGTTCAATAAGGTAATAAGGTGGAACCCTGATAGGATGGGGTTGGTGTCGTTAAGAGTCGTCAGAGAGCTCCACCTCGCCCTTCCTACCCACACCCCCACCAGTCACGTGAGCATGCAACAAGATGGCAGCCTTCTGTAGGCTAGCAAGGAGACGCACGAGAGACCCACCGTGCTGGCTCCCCCACTTCCAGCCTCCAGAGCTTGAGAAGATGAATGTGTTTTGTTTAAGCCACTGGGACTGTGGTATTTTACTACGGCAGCCTGAGCTGCCCAAGACAAAAACTTACCTCAGAGCTCTAAGAAAGGGGTTGGCCTAGTTTTGCTATAAAGGGCCATAGAGTAAATATTTTAAGACTTGTGAGGAGTCATACAGTCTTTTATTAATACAGCACCTCAACTCGGGCCTTGTGTCACACAAGCAGCCATAAGGAGTATATAAAATATGAATGAGGCTGTGTTCCAATAAAGCTTTATTTGCAAAAACAGACAGTGGGCCGTATTTGGACAGTAGTTTGCTGGTTCTTACTCTAAGAAAACAAATGTAATTTAAACTGGATATATTCAGGTTTTTTTCCTTGAAGGCGGATTTCCATTATTACTAAACAAACACAAAATAAAAACAAGTACTTATCTTTTCCATTCTGTAAAGTTCCAGTATATGATTCCCATGAGTAATAATGATTACTTCTATGCAAAAAGCACATGAGCTAGTGCGTATTTTAATGGCTAAGCCATACAAATTTTCTGGATCTCCTAATTTTTTATTTCTCATAATCCAATAAAATTTTTCTCTTTAATGTTCTATTTTTTTTCTGTATGAAACATTCAGACAGAAGCTCACTTATGGTCAAAATATAAGTAGTATGTGTTTGTTATACATAGCAAATTTTGTGGTCACGCTCTTTTTGTCTTTACATTTGCCAAATCCGACAGTCACCTTTTCCCCCGATTCTTCCCACTGCTGCCAAGCACTTAGCTAGTTTCTCCTTTTCCTATTCATGGTCTATAATTATTTGAAAATGTCACCTCATTGGCCTCTGTGACTTCAGTATGACTGCCAAAGCTTTCTACTTGATTGTTTAAGTACAACCACAACCACCATTTATAAGATGCTTATTATGACCCAGTTACCAGGCCAATTATTTTCTAAATATAACCCCACTTAATTTTTATAACAGTCCTATAAGGTAGGTATTATTATGTCCATTTTGTAAATGTGGACACTGAAGTACTGAGTAAGCAAAGTGCTCATCATTGAATAACCAGCAAGTAAGTAGCATTACTTGGTTTGGAGCTTGATTCAGTGTCTGAATCCAGAACCTGTGTTTGTATTCCCTCCTTCCCATCAGCTCTCTGTAATGCATACACTTTGAACATAAGACTTTTTTGTATATCCTCATAATATCAAAAAATATAATCCATACATAACTACCACGCCTCCAATAAGCTGAAGCACTGGAGATGAATTTACATATGTCATCTTAACAAAGAAAATCTGGGTGTTTTTTTTTTGTGAATTTTACTAATTTCTTGTAAAAAACTGATTTTTGAAATCCATGCATGTGTCGTCTTAGTGTATTGTTCCCCACTGAGTTAAATATGGGTTAGTCAGTGCTGTGTTAATATGCTCTTGTCTAAGTCTTTTGTTAAGACTATCAGCTTACAGAAAATAGGGATGGTTTAGCTTAGTAGGTAATGTACTACCATCTGGGAAGATGGGAAGACCGTGGGCTTCTGTGTTGGCAGACCTTGTGTTAGCCTCTCATTTGCTTCCCATGTTACATAACCTCTCGAGACTTTAATACCATTATCTATTAAACAGATTAATAATATGTCCCCACCAGGTGACTGAGGTTAGAACTAATATTTGTGAAGTACATAGCCTAGCACGTGCCTGGCATGCAATAAGCTCTTAATAAATGTTAAGCTGCTGACAGCACTGATCTGATGACAAGTAACTTCAGAAAGAATATAAATTGATCAGCTGAAAATAGATTATTACTGCTTCCAAGATATGTGAGTTGAAAACCATATGTATGTGCCTTTGAGGCTGGATGTTGTTATGTGTTTAGAAAAAAATATAGTTTTCTTATTTGGAATAAAAATGACATTCTGGAAATCCTTGATATGACAGTGAGCTCTTTCATAGCAGTTTGCTGTTAGAGGAAAGAAGTGAGACACATGGCTTCGATTTGTCTTTGAAATACACAATTTAACTTTTAAATGAAGGGGAAAATGCCTGGGGGCAAAAATGAGCTTTTTTTTTTTTTTTCTTTTCTTTTTTTTAAAGACTAAACACCATACACATCTCCTACTCTTTCCCATTTGCACTTAGTATATATTTGGATTAACAGGTTGGGGCAGGCTTGTATGAATTAACTGAACCCTTATTTCATTGTATTTATTATTTAAGCCATCATGTTGGGTCAGCAACTGTCAATGCCAGGAGCTGCTGAAACCAGATGAGAAGGACACAACCTAGATTTTTTTGCCTAAACTGCCCCGTGTGTATCAGCCAATCAGCAGGGATTAAATGTGATCAGCTCCCCTTATCTGCTTTGTGGAGATTATTTGAGGAGAAATTAAAGTACAAGGCAGTTTCCTCTCTTCTCTGCCATTTCTATAGATTTTATCTGCCGTTAATTAGTGTTTGCTCATAGAACAGTAAGAAATGTTGATATCTATTGAAACCACATATAAGAAGCAAATGCAGAAAAAATCCTACTGCATTGTTAAGACAAATATGTGATTTAGGGTTTATCAGATCGGAGAAGGCAATGGCAACCCACTCCAGTACTCTTGTCTGGAAAATCCCATGGACGGAAGAGCCTGGTAGGCTGCAGTCCATTGGGTCGCTATGAGTCGGGCACGACTGAGCGACTTCACTTTCACTTTTCCCTTTCATGCATTGGAGAAGGAAATGGCAACCCACTCTAGTATTCTTGCCTGGAGAATCCCAGGGACAGCGGAGCCTAGTGGGCTGCCGTCTGTGGAGTTGCACAGAATCGGACACGACTGAAGTGACTCAGCAGCATACCTGAGTGGACTTCCCTCATAGCTCAAGTCGGTAAAGAATCTGCCTGCAATGCAGGAGACCTGGGTTGGATTCCTGGGTTGGGAGGATTCCCTGGAGAAGGAAATGGCAACCCATTCCAGTATTCTTGCCTGGAGAAACCCATGGACAGAGGAGCCTGACGGGCTACAGTCCATGGGGTCACAAGAGTCGGACATGACTTAGCTACTAAACCACCACCATACCTGAGTAGCTCAAACAGTAGAGGATCTGCCTACAATGCTATAGACCTGGGTTCGATCCGTGGGTTGGGAAGATCCTCCTGGAGGAGGGCATGACAATCCACTCCAGTATTCTTGCCTAGAAAATTCCATGGACGGAGCAGCCCAGGGGGCTACAGTCCATGGTGTCTCAAAGAGGCGGACACGACTGAACAAATAACACGGTCACTTTCGTACCAGCAGAGCTTCTGAATATCTCAGTCTGAGCCTCAGGCCGTTGTGACTGAGGAATGGCCTTATAAACTGACCTCTGCACAATGAAGAGGAGCAGAGACGGGAAGGAGGAAGTCCACCCAGCTACCTGGCGCCTGGATACATTGCCAGATTTAGCAAAAACAGCAGCAATGACAAAAAGCAAACCACAACCAGGATGCCCATGCAAACTTGAATATCAGATAAACATGAATAACTTTTTAGCATAAGTGAATTTGTTCCAATTATTATTATTATTTTAAAATTTCACTGAAGCATACTGATTTACAATGTGTTAATTTTTGCTGTCGAGCAAAGTGATTCCGTTATACATATGTGTGTGTGTGTGTGTTCTTTTATTATTCTATCCTATTGTGATTCATCACAGGATATTGAATAAAGTTCCCCGTGCTACGCAGTAGGATCTTGTTTACCCATTGCACACGTAACAGCTTGCATCTGCTAATCCCAGACTCCCAATCCTTCCCTCTCCCTCTCCCCTTACCCCTTGGCAACCACAAGCCTGTTCTCTGTGTCTGTGAGTCTGTTTCTGTTCTGTAGATATGTTCATGTCATATTTGAGATTCCACGTATGAGTGATATCATTTGGTATTGTCATATATATATTTATATATATATAGGCTATTGTAAATAGTGCTGCTATGGACATCAGTCAGTCAGTTCAGTCACTCAGTTGCATCCAGTTCTTTGTGACCCCAAGGACTGCAGCACACTAGGCCTCCCTGTCCATCACCAACTTCTGGAATATACTCAAACTCATGTCCATCAAGTCAGTGATGCCATCCAACCATCTCGTCCTCTGTCATCCCCTTCTCCTCCTGCTTTCAATCTTTCCCAGCATCAGGGTCTTTTCAAATGAGTCAGTTCTTTGCATCAAGTGGCCAAAGTATTGGACATAGGGGTGCTTATATCTTTTCAAATTAGAGTTTTGACTGAATATTTGCCTAAGAGTGAGATTACTGAATCATATGGCTCTCTATTTTTAGTTTTTCTAAAATAAATTCTGTTTTCCATAGTAGTTGCACCAATTTACATCCCTATCAGTTGTGTAGAAGGGATCCTTTTTCTCCACAATCTTCCAGCATTTGTTATTTGTAGACTTTTTTTTTAAAAATGATGGCCAGTCTGACCGGTCTGAGGTGATGCCTCACTATAGTTTTGATTTTCATTTCTATAATAATTAGCAATGTTGGTAACTCCCTGGTGGTCCAGTGGTTAAGACTCTGCACTTCCACTGCTGGGAGGTATGGATTCGATCCCTGGTCAGCGAGGTAAGATCCTACATGCCATGGGGCATGGCCATAAAATAAATTAGCAATGTTGAGCACCATTTCATGTGCTGGTTGGTCATCTGTGTGTCTTCTTTGGAGGAATGTATATTTAGGTCTTCTAAAAAGACATTGTGTGGTTTTTTGTTGTTGAGTTTTATGAGCTGTTTGTATATTGTTCCAATAATTGAACAGTATATTTCCTATACTAAATAAAAATGTGTTGTTCATTGGAAATTCAAGTTTAACTAGGCATCCTAAATTTTTTCTGAGTATGACACAATGTTATAATTTATGTGATATAATTTGTACTTATGATGTAATTTTACCTAGAGGTTATGACAAACATGGATGGCAAGGTAGAGTCATGGGCCTAAGGTTGGCAAAACTGAGGACCAAGAAGAAACAGTTACAAAGATTTGGTGTAAGATGATCTTGAAAATGAAGAGAAACCTGTCTTAATATTGGGAAGCTGTTAGATCTCCTGGTTGTAACAAGAACCAGGAATTTTGACTTTTTTGAGTGTATCCTCAGATCTTATGGACATTGCTGAATCCATCATCTCAACACATGATGACAGAACCTTAGGCTTACAGGCTATGAAGTGGCACAGTGGGGAATGCCCTGGAATGTGATATGGTAAGACCTGGGATGGAGGCTTGTCTCTGCCACTAATTAGTAGCATAATTAGTTAAATAAATTCATCTCTCTGCACTCTAGGATCCTTGCATCTGAAAGGAGAGGAGCTGAACTGGATTCAGTTCAGTTCAGTTCAGTCTCTCAGTTGTGTCCAACTCTTTGTGACCCCACAGACTGCAGCACGCCAGGCCTCCCTGTCCATCACCAACTTCCGTTTACCCAAACTCAAGTCTATTGAGTGAGTGATGCCATCCAACCATCTCATCTTCTGTTGCCCCCTTCTCCTCCTGCCTTCAATCTTTCCCAGCATCAGGGTCTTTTCAAATGAATCAGCTCTTTGCATCATGTGGCCAAAGTATTGGAGTTTCAGCTTCAACATCAGTCCTACCAATGAACACTCAGGACTGATTTCCTTTAGGATGGACTTGTTGGATCTCCTTGCAGTCCAACGGACTCTCAAGAGTCTTCTCCAACACCACAGTTCAAAAGAACTGGATTACTCATGTTTAAACTTGTTACTGGCTGGGTATCTAAAATTTGTAAGTTTGCCTCTCCTTTATGTGTCTTGCACCCCTCCCTCTCTTTCTTACTAATATGCAAATATCTTTTAGTCTAAGTCCTTGTGCTCAGTCACTAAGTCATGTCAGACTCTGTGACTCCATGGACTGTAGCCCTCCAGGCTCCTCTGCCCATGGGGTCTTCCAGGCAAGAATACTATATTGGATTGCCATTTCCTTCCCCTGGGGGTCTTCCCAACCCAGAGATCAAGCCTGTGTTTGTTGTGTCTCTTGCATTGGCAGATGTATTCTTTACCCCTGAGCCACCTGGGAACCCCTTTAGTCTATGCAGTTACCTAAATAAATCACTAAGTAGATGTCTTAAACTTCATATCCTCTCTTCCTCCCACTACCAACATCTCTCTTTCCAAATATCTTGAAAGAATAATCCACACTGGTTGTATCTCTTTGTTGTCTCCACTTCTCAGTCTACTGTGGTCTGGTTGAGATTACTAACAGCCTCTTACATGCTAAATCAAATGGATGCTTTGCAGGATGTCTCAGCCATGACTTTTCTGCAGCCCTTGGCATTGCTTCCGCTCCCCTCCGCATCCGTGTCCTCTGTATACGCATTTCCACTGGCTTCTGAGCCAGCAGCCTTCGCAGGCTCCTCTTGTTCTGCATGGTTTTTTTTGTTGTTTGTTTTTTTTTTTATATCTGAACACTTAGGAAGGTTTTCTCCTGGCTCTCCACTCAGCCATAAAATTATCTTTCAACTGGTGTATGCATTGCCATGACTTCAGTTGACATTAATTATGTTGATGAACTACAATTGCAAATCTCCAGCCAGATTTTCCTTCTGAGCTCCACACTGGTATTTCCAACAATACACTCCTTGAAGTTGATATCCTGTGACCACTTCACATTCATTATAGCCTAAACCCCTGATGCTCCTATACCAACAGAGTCTAAAGAAAATGCCATTTATTTTTTCTGACATCCAAGAAGATAGTAAAGGAAGCAAGACTGAGTTCTCTTTAAAACTCTGATTGTCTCAAGTAAATATTCTCTGGATACAGACAGTAATATTTTGTAATTGTAATGATTAGTTTGTGTAAGGTAAACATGCTGGTTATGGCTGAAGTTTTCCAGTATCCTTTCTGTCTGGTCATATGCCTTTACAAGAGGTATTCCCACAGCCTCAAGCTGTTTATTGGTTTTCCCAGAGACAAATCCTGCTGATAATATTCTAAGTACTCTTTTGGTTGTACAGAATTTTTTTAAACTTTGTTTTTTATTTAGTTTTGTCTGTGCTGTGTCTTCGTTGTTGCATGGGCTTTTCTCTAGTTGGAAGAGAGGGGTCTACCCCAGCTGTGGCACACAGGCTTCTTACTGCAGTGGCTTTTCTTGTTTCGGAACACGGGCTCTAGGTTGCATAGGCTTCATTACCTGCAGCACATGGGCTCAATAATTGTGGCTTCTGGGCTCTGGAGCACAGATTCAATATTGTGGTACACAGGCTTAGTTAGTCCACAGCACGTGGAATCTTCCCCGATCAGGGGTTGGACCCATGTCTCCCGCATTGGCAGGTGGATTCTTTACCACTGAGCCACCAGGCAGCCCCTATATAGAGATTTTGACTTACTTCTCTATTTTATCACACATAAAGTTGCTC
This sequence comes from Cervus elaphus, assembly GCF_910594005.1. NCBI lineage: Eukaryota > Metazoa > Chordata > Mammalia > Artiodactyla > Cervidae > Cervus > Cervus elaphus. Next base: position 11,191,580 of record NC_057826.1, read on the forward strand.
CTGTGATAATGCTTGGCATCGTTTGGGCTTATGAGGCAAATGTCCTAAGAGGCATACGATGATGGCATATTCTTTCCTCATGCATCTTCTGGCAGCTAACCATGGGACATTTATCAGAGACCTCAGTTAAATCTACATACGCTAGCGGGACGATGCTCATTTTGGGTGCACGTCAATTTACCAAAGGTTATGCTTCTCAAAGATCATTCTGAACACACTTTGTGAAGAAAGTCACATTTCCCTACTGAGTCGCATTATAATTTCAGGGATGTGTGTCCTCATTAGAAATGTGGACACTAAGGTAAGTTAAAATCATTCTTTAATGTGGAAGACCCTGTAATAACATATTTATTATGAAAGAGGGACCTCTGAAAAATTACCCACAAGCTACCAGATAAGTGAAATACCTTGTTGGATCTTCTTTGACCTCTTAAAATTTTAAGATAAGAAGTTACACTAGAAACAGAGAAAATAATATTCATCTTAATTTTTACAGTTTTGCTTATATTATTTTGTCTTGTTTTGAGAAAAGAAATTCTGTTAAGAGTTGGGTGAAGGTCACTGAAAGGCAGTCAGCACAGGTTATTATAATTAAATATTATAGACTGGATAGCTTAAGCAATAGGTATTTATTTCCTGTGGTTCTGGAGGCTGTAAGTTTGAGATCAGAATGTTAACATGGTAGGGTTCTGGTGAAGGCCTTCTTCCTAGCTTGCAGATGACTTCTTCCTTTCTATATCTTCATATGGCAGAGAGAACAAGAGAACTCTCTCCAGTCTTTTCTTATAAGGGCACTAATCCAATTATGAGGACCCCATCCCCATGACCCCATCTAAGCCCAAATACCTCCCCAAAGTTTTATATCCTGATAAAAACACATTAGGGAGTTAGAACTTCAGCATATGAATTTTGGAGAACACAGCATCCAGTCTGTAAGAGAAATAGTCTACCTACCAGGAAAATGCTCTGCATACTGATAAGTTGGCAAATTTTTGTTTTGAGATAACTGGTTTATAGCCGAGTACTTCTTAGAGTAAACATTATTTAAACTGGGAATCAGTTTAATAGATTTGTTATTCTGTTTGCCTTAATAGATTTGTTGTTCTGGTTGCCTCAAGAAGTCTATGGCATTGAATGAGTTGATGCCAGAGAAGTTTTTACTGTGTTATTTAGACTATTGCATACCTGGCAGAAAAAAGTACAGAACTCTTGATAAAGGCTACCTTTTCTAGTATTTTGAGTTGTCCTTGTATCATTTCTCTGTGTACACCTTCCTTGACACAGAATGAGGAAGAGTCAGGTAAAGAATTCAGCAGAGTAAAAAGAATCAGGTCTGACTTTTCATGCGTTTAAAATCTTGCCGGTACTGTTATTTTTTGTGTGTTTTGGTCATTCCAATAAAGTTTAGAATTATGGGGAAAAAACTAATTTTAAAGGGAGAGAGATTATTGTGATTTTTGATGAAAACATATCCACAGAAAGACAAGGCATGTATATGAATAGTTATAGTAGCATTATTCATCATAAACCAAAACTGGAAATAATTCAAATGATCATCAGTTAGTAAATGAAAAACATACAATTGGAATACTCCTCAAAAACAAAAAGCAGTACACTATTGTATATATCACAGCATAATTTAAGCTCTAAAGAATTTTGCTCAGTGAGACAATCTCAATTCATAAGACTAAGCAAAATACAATTTCATGTGTACAGGACTCTGAGAAGAGATGAATTTATGGAGATACAAATCAAATCAGTGGTTGTTGGGGGCAAGGCTGGGAACAAGGATGACCTGCAAATGATGGTACAAGGTCACTTTTAGGGGTGATGGAAATGTTCTAAATGTTCTAAAACTTTATCATGATGATAGGTATGCTATTCTAGATTTTCTAAAAACCCCTCACAATGGGTAAACTTATGCTGTGTAAATTATACCTCAATAAAGCTATTAAGAAGATCGAGTTCTAATAAAGCTTCATTTCTTCCTTAATGTAAACCTGTTGAAAACCCATATTCTAGGGAATTGTTTTCATTCTGGACCAGCCTAGATTTCTCTTCTCTTAGATCATGCTGATCTTAATACCACGATCTTTTCATAAGTCCTTTGGAGTCCATTCAGAAGCATTAATGGCCAAGACACCTATTTTCTTTCAGAGATTTACTCTGACCACAGAATCATCTGTGACTTTCAGGCACAAGCAGCCTAGCAGAATGATAGGAATTGTAAACATATTACTTGGCAGGTACTAGGTGAAGACCTCTGTGTTTTCTGGCACTGTCAGCCAGACTAAAGAGGAGTGTGGCATCATCAGTAAATCAACCTAATGGCTGCACTTGATTCCCATTATAAGCCACAGGGGTACAGTTCCTGACATATCAGAATTCTTGAATAATGTCCATAAACCCTTTGCTATCGATGTTCTGCACACTCAGTGTGTTCTTGCTTGAGGAACAGCCTGCCTCCAAGATGCTGAATCTTTGGAGAAAGTGCAGAGCACTGTTGAAAAGCAAACAAACAGTCATAGAGCAAGAATGGGGCCATGTTAGTGCTGTTAGTCACAGTAAATGCTTCTGATATTTGCTCCTGTAACTCCTATCTACAACTCTCAGCATTCTTCCTTTAGGCAGAGAGCAAGTGGTATTTATAAACTTTTCTGGATAGTCAATCTTTCATGAGATTTTCCACATACAAATTCAGCTGTTGTTGTTATTCAGTCACTAAGTTGTGTCTGACTCTTTGCAACTCCATGGGCTGCAGCACACCAGGCGTCCCTGTCCTTCTCCCAGAGTTTGTTCAAACTCATGTACATCGAGTCGGTGATGCCATCCAACCATTTCATCCTCTGTCGTCCCCTTCTCCTCCTGCCCTCAATCTTTCCCATCATCAGGGTCTTTTCCAATGAGTCGACTCTTTGTATCAGGTGGCCAAAGTATTGGAGTTTCAGCTTCAGCATCGGTCTTTCCAATGAATATTCAGGGCTGATTTCCTTTAGGATTGTCAGCTAATAGAATCAAATGCCTAACATTAGTTCACAAAGAGAATATGAAATCAAAATCCAATTCATGCTGTGTGCTCTGTAATCAGGTAAAAGATGGGAAATAATGTCTAATTCTCTACAACTGACATGAAAGCCCTACTGATTGGATCATTATGGATGATATGAATGGGGCACTGAATTATTGTTGGATTTGAGACCTAATACAAACAGAAGGAATACTGGCATGTAGGAGATCCCATTAAAACACTGCTGTAAGGGGAGGCAACTGTGCTCATAAAAAGCTAATGTCTTACATGACATTTGTACCCAGTGTTGAGAGGATATGAATAGATGCTGGTACATCTAAATCTGTAAAAGGCCAAGTCAGTCTATAATGCTAACCTTTAGACAAGCAGAATCACAATGTTAAGAGTTGTAAAATAAAAAGTAAAAAAAAGATAAAGACCCCAAATTTAAAGACATTGAATTTTATTTCAGAGACAAAATATATTCATTTTTTTAAAAAACTAAATCATTAAAACGTTATGACTGCCAAGATAAAATAGTCCATGTTTTTTGGGAGAGGTGAATATTGGTTGGAAAAGTTGAGAAAGAACTCAGGAGGAAGTGGTGGTGCTGCAGGTCTAACTTAAACTGCGGGAAACCTGGTCAGCTAAAGAAAAAGAATTAAGGATTGGGGGAAGCACTCCAACAAGCGCTGAATTTGGAGATGAAAATGCTGAAGTATGTTTTGTGAGCAGTGAGGAGAGTGGTCTGGCTATAGCTGTAAACATGTTGGGAGTCATGGGAGATAAAGTTGGAAAGTATCTTGCACTTTGCGGATTGTCTTGAATGCTTGCTTTTAATGGTTTAGATTTCATTCCATAGATAGTGGAGAAACAATGATGGTTTTGAACAAGAATGTAACATTATGTGGATGAAATTCTAAAAATAAAGTACCAACCATGTTACAGAATAGATTGAAAGGCAAAGACCCTCAATTCTGGGGGGTAAATTAAAAAGTGATAGGAAAGAGCAGATATAAAATAAAAATGAATAGTTATAGAGTGGAAACTGAAAAAAGGCCTCTGTTTTTCCTTCCAATATTCAATTATACCTCTGAATAAGACAGTGGCTATAGTACTAATAAAAAAAATTAAGAAAGAGCATTGGTAGAATAGAAAATGATGTTCTATTTAGGTTGGTGTAAAATTAATTGCAGTTTTGCATTGTTGAAATTTGCCATTTGGTACTGGAATGTATTCTTAAATAAAAGTGGTTATGTCATACATCCCTTTAATGCATTTGGCTCAGGAACTGCTAATGAACGTACAGTGCAGTGGTGGTTTGAGAAGTTTTGCAGAGGAGATGAGAGCCTTGAAGTTGAGGAGCGCAGTGCTGGCCATTGGAAGTTGACAGTGACCAATTGAGAACATCCATCAAATCGGATCCTCTTCCAACTACACAAGAAGTTGCCAGAGAACTCAAAGCCAACCATTTTACAGTTATCTGGCATTTGAACCAAACTGGAAAGGTGAAAAAGTTCAATAACAGGGTGCCCCTTAAACTGACTGGAAAAAAAAAACAAACTATTGTTTTGAAGTATTGGCTTCTCTTATTCTATGCAACAACAACGAATCATTTCTTGATCACATTGTGACGTGCGAGGAAAAGTGGGCTGTACATGACAACCGGTGACAACTAGCTGAGGGGTTGGACCAAGCAGTAGCTCCAAAGCACTCCCCAGAGCCAAACTTGCCTCAGAAAAAGGTCATGCTCAACTGCTTGGTGGTCTGCTGTGGGTCTGATCCACTACAGCTTTCTGAATCTAAGTGAAACCATTACACCTGAGAAGCATGCTCAGCAAATCGGTGAGAGGCACTGGAAACTGCATTGCCTGCAGCCAGCACTGGTCAACAGAACGGGCCCAGTTCTCCACGACAGCTCCTGACTGCACGTTGCACAACCAGTGCTTCAAAAGTTGAAAGAATTGGGCTACAAAGTTTTGCCTCACCCACCATATTCACTGACCTCTCACCAACCAACTACCGCTTCTTCAAGCATCTCAACTTTTTGCAGGGAAAATGCTTCTACAACCACCAGGAGGCAGAAAATCCTCTCTCAGCATTTGTCAGTTCCTGAAGCACAGATTTTTATGCTCCAGGAATAATCAAACTTATTTCTCATTGGCAAAAATGTGTTGATTGTAATGGTTCCTATTGTGATTAATAAAGATATGTTTGAGCCTAGTTATAATGATTTCAAATTCACAGTCTGAAATCACCGTGACATTGGCACCAACATAATAACAAATGAACGTCAAATGCAATGTGTTGAGAAGACATCTAAGGAGGTCACACATTACCAGCTGGTTCCGAAGGTACTCACTGATTGCCTTATGTTCTGTAGTATTTCTGGGGCTTGTGGCGAGACCTGTATACAGTAAGTGCCCTATACACGTTAGGTGAATGATTTAAAATAACTAAATATATAATCATGAAGAACTGGTTAAACATTAAGATCACAGATTTGGAAGTCCTTCATATAGAGATGATAGTTCAACATGTGAGAAATGGTAAGTTTTTAAAAGGAGTGTCACAAAAGAAAGAAAAGGAACGAAGGAAGAAGGGAAAAAGGGAGGCAAGGAAGAGGGAAGAAGGGAGAAAAGAAGAGGGAGAGGGAAGGAAGACAGAAAGAAGGAAGAAGGAAAAGAAATCATGACCAAGAGCCGAGTCTTGGGAAAGTCTTCTAGTGTGGAAGTGTAATAAGATAAGGAACCCACAAAAGTGGTATCGATCAGAAAGACAGTAACTTTAATGCATAAAATGTCTCCAATTAAAAAGTGGTAGGTTAAAACAACATTTCAGTGGTTGTTTTGGAAGAAAAAACTTCAATTGTATAAATAGTAATTAAGAATTTTGATTATGTGAGAATTGAGTATGGTTGCTTTCTTTAAACTTTTCTACTGTAGGTTATGTGAAAAATGAAGGATATAGAGTGTGCTTAAATAGCAACTCAATTGTACAGTAATTTTTTTGCTTGCCAAAAGTGAAGAAAATGCGTGTCATGTGTATTTTGACGAACATCGAATAGTGACAAGCAAAGTTTGTTTACTTCCTCTAGGATGATATTTTACTCCACTCATGATTATATAAAAATTAATTTTGGAGATTGAATTAAGTGTAATTTTTGAAATATTCAGAGTTAGTTGTATAAAGTCCAATTTGACAAAAAATTTCTTGTGAGTTTCCAAAAGGGATTTTTGCCATGACATCAAGAAAATACCATTCACATTTTTCTTGGAGTAGGAGTAGATGACACTGTTTTTCCTCCTTAAAGTCACTTTTAAGGTATTGTTCTTGAAATCTTCATCGAGTTGAGACAGTGATGAGATTTTTTGAGCATTAATATGCTGTATCCATATCTGGGTTTTGGCTATAAATATTTAAGATGTATTATAATGAGAAATGAGGTTGGAAATTTTCTCTTGGAATTTTAGATTTAGCCTATGCAATGCGTAAAGTATATATGCCAAACAGTCAACATCCACTGACAGTTAAAATTTTTTCAAGGTTTACACAATTGATCTCTTCTTTGGTGTTCCAAAAAATAGGCGACTTGGTTTTTCAGCTCATAAATTTAGCCAAGAATATTTCCTTTTGAGAATCAAAGAACCTCAGCATGGAGCACAAGCATTTTTTCTTTTAACCCAAATATGTATCTTCATAAAGCAAAGGACAAAAAGCTGGTGTTCCATATATCATTATTCCCATAATCAATTATCTTGAAAGTGAAGTGAGTTCTCTATGATAACGTGGCAGCATTTGGATAATTATTTCGGGGGGCAAATGGTATAGGGTAACTAAACCAATGATTTTTATCTCTCTCCAATTTTATTTACTTATTTATTTTTGCTAGCAATCTAGATTGCCAACCCAATATTTCTAGAATGGTAAAAACATCCATGACAATTATCCTCTTCCCTCATTCTGCTTCTTTATTTAGAAAACTTTGACAGAACCGTGAAGATAATTCACCTTTTTGGTAGTTTCCAAGGCTTGAAAAAAAGCATTTTTATTCCATAGATTATTTAGCTATATATTCAGAATAAACTAATAGTTGACTAGACTCTCCCACTGGTAGAATCAACCATCACAAGTCAAGCAAAGAAAATAAAAGGTAATGACGGCTTTTCTGCCAAACTTGAATTGTGGTATCCTCTGCAGAGTTACCCGTTTCAAGATTAATCACAGGACTAACACAAAGAAACACCATAGTGTTCTTTAGTATAGAGCACTACTTTTTTCATAAAGAAACACTATTAGAAACACTTTGGAAGCATTCACAATACAAGGATTAATGAGAGTCCCCAAAGAACTGAAGTTTTTACGTCTTGCAATTGAAGGGACTATTTCACATAAAATATTCAGTTTTTGAGGATTCTTGGTTAGAGGTTTTAGTAATTGCCAACTTCATGTATGTACAGAGAATAGTCTTTTTTTTAGGACTTGTATGATTTAAAAAATTTTTTACTTAAGTATCATTCAAGAAATTCATTTGGTTTCATTACTCTGTATTTTTAGACTTAGACTCTTCTGAGAAATCTGAATGCCATTTTTTTTTCACAATGTTTGCAAGCTTTTGCAATATCAGCCTTTTCACAGTTAAGAATTTTATTTTTTCCAACATTGTCAGCTACCCTAAGGTTTCTCCAAAACAAAAACATTTTATTCCTCATCCTTCAGAAAACTTCTGAAGACTGGAGATGCTGATTAGAGCCTGGCATAACTTTCACAGAAACTGTTTCTGGAATCTTAGTTGTGTGAGGAGAGAGACTTACTCATGGTTCAATCCCCTCACCTAGAAGAATCAATGAGTTAATGTTCAGAAAATATCTTTTGAATGAATTTCTTAAGAATATTTGTTTAACATCCTCAGTGATGGGAGCTTCAGATATGCATAAGCTCCAATAAGCAATATTTTAGATAATTTTCCATATATAGCTATGCATGTAGCCTATTTTAAAGCTTCATAAATGGCCCTGTTTTACAATCTGTGTTGTAACTTATATAGAGCATGAACTATAGCTGATGGGAAAGGAAATGGGAGACACATCATAAAGAACTTTGTGAGACTCATAACTCCCTTTTTGACATTATGGTAGATTCAAATATTATAAAACATTAAATGTTTGTTACTTTTAATAAGTGATAAGCTTACCATTATCAAATGCATCATACACACATTGAACATAATTAAGAAATGATTATCATGTGTTGCATTAAATGTAGTTCCTATTATAAATGTGTTCTGATGCTGTTTCTTGCATACCCCCCAAACTTATAAGTACTTGCTTTGTTTTGATTTTACGTATTTCATATTATGAAAGCTACCTGTATATTTTTAATTTCCCAAGTTTGAAGCCCTCTTATGAAATATATTTCTTTAAAAAGTACCTTCCCTGAGTATCTACCAGGCTTACAGCTGAACTTCTGGGGAACATCTTGTTTTCTGCCGCTTCGTCCCCAGAGTACTGTTAACTGTAAGCAAAGGGGGAAGAACATTTGGGTTGGGTGGGTACCGGTATGCCAAATACAATTGAGGTCAAACAGAATGATGAGTACAAGCAAAGTCTCTGAGATTTGGCAACACTGTGATTATTAGATATCCGTGGAAAGAACAGTTTTATAGCTAAATGAGGATGAAAACCAGATTGGGAAGCGATGGTAAGATACATTTAAACCCATTAGACAGTATAAAGTATAAAGATCTGACAGTATCAATTACTGCAAGGCTGTGGAGGAAGCCTCACATGTTAACAGTGGAAGAACACTCTGAAACAGCTGCTCGGGAGAGGCCACTGATACGATCCACAGCATCTAGGGAGATAAAAATGCGTGTGACCCCATAGCATGGGGTGCAGATATTCACATTTGGTTAATTTAAGTACCTTAGAGAAACTTTTCTCATGTCACAGAGAGAGAGATATGAACTAAAATGTCCATTCTGACATTAGATTTGGTACTGAACAATTGGAAGTAATGTAAATGTCCATCAGCAAGGGAAAGATAATTTTTGTCTTATTTATATGGTGGATAGTACTCATCAAGTAAAATGAATGAATTGAAACTGTATGCATCAAAATGAATACATCTTAGGTATATGATATATAAAATATATTTAAAGAACAAATTTTGGAGTGGTACCACGTGATATCATAATGTACTTTAAAGCAAAATGATCAAAAGGATGCTGTTTTAAGAACTATGTATACATGTAGTAAAACTGCATAATAAAACCCATATATAAATAGCAAAAGTATTTAAAAAAATTGAATGAGAAGGATTCAGGATGGTGGTTACTTGGTAGGGGAAAAGGTTGGCAAAGATGTTAAGTAGGGATGGGTTCAAGAAGAATCAGAAAGAAAGCTTTAAACTTGGAATGTTTTATTTAGCTTTTAAAATTTTTGAAAAATCTGAGTTGAGTAAGATGAAATACCTACCACATTCATTAAGGTGGTGGATGACTTCTTGTTTTTCTTTGTTTTTATATATGTTTGAAATATTCTATTAAAACATGAACGTGAAGGCATAATTATATTTTTCATTTGGGGAGGCATACTTATATTTGAAGTTAGAGGATGCTAACAAAGAGGGAGAATTTTAAGCCTCCGAATAAACTGGGGATACAGAATGGGCTTCTTGATGATGTGTGGTTCTCTAGATTTAAGAAAGAAGTAGACTTTAAGCTCCAGAGTACATCTTATTCTTTGTACATCTATGCCAGCATCTATATCATACATCTGAGACTTGTTCATCTTTGTATTTCTGGTGCTGAGCATAGGACCTGATAGTTAATCAGTGTCTGTAGGAAGGAAGAAAGAAAGATGGAAAAATATGAAAGGAAAAAAGAAAAGTTGGGGACTATAAAAGAAGGAAAGGAAAGACAGAGGAAGGCAGTGAATGAGAGTGAATAAGAATTGAAGAGGAGAATAAATCAGAGATAAAGATAAAAGATGATGGCATTTGTCCTTTATAACCAAGATGAAGATGCATTTTCCTGTAGAGAATGAAAGAGCTTGAAAATTTATCATCTTTTAAAGATTCTAAACACTTGAATCATATTCTCTTGGTACTGGAGTCTAGCTAGATCCCTAAAATTTGAATTCAATTGTGTTGTAAGGGAGAAATAAAAATTTGGGAAAAGTAGTTGCCTGATCCGCTGAACCAGTGAAAGAGAACTTGCACTGGTGTGTTAGGGGACAGCAGGCACAAGTGGAATTTTGTGAAGCTTTGGTAAGTCGGAGAGTTGACAAATATTTGTTGATTAATTAATGGATAGGGTTGAACTAGTTTAGACAGCTTTTTAACAACCACCTTATTTTGTATTATTATGAAGAATTTGAAATCACACATACTGAACAACTTAACACACACACACAGATAGTGTCAGACCAACAATAGCTAGTGTTACCTTAAACTATGAATGACTCCGTGTGGATAATGGGAACAGCTACATTACAACTCCTACTACACCAATCCCCAGGGCGTGCAATTGAAGTCAACCATGATTCTTTGGATTTATCCATTTAATTCTCTCCCTGATATCCGAGGACTAAGAGCAAGGCTGATATTGACGACTGCTCGTTTGTAATTGTGTCATTGCAGGAGGTAAATCATCCATTAATTCTGAGATAATTTCTCAGCTGAATCAATAACACCAAATAATTCTGAGGTAACTTCAGTCTGCTGGAAAACAAATCTCAGGGCTCAATGACATTACATAGCATTTCTGTCAAAAAATTGCAATGGACAGGTAGTCATGTTACTTGGGACTTTCAGACTTTCTGCAGTATATTTTCTTTATGGACTGTACGTTCTAAAGCACCAATTAGACAGAATTTTAGTATATTAGAAAAGGTGAATTTCTATTATTTCACAAAATAACTACTCTATTATTTCACAAAATTCAGTAATGTGCATCTGGGAGCCATTATATATAACTTTTAACCATTTTTATTGTTTTTATTATGTATTCAGTCTATAATCAAGTGATATACTTTGGAAACACATAAAACTACAACTATGACCCTCCTGAATCTCATCCCACCACCTGTTTTTTTGTATGGATGTGAGCTGGAAATCATTTTTTAAGATTGACACATTTTTAAAGAAGGAGATCTAAATAAGAGTAACATTTTATGGCACAAGAAAGCTAAGAAATTCAAATTTTTGTCCACAAACAAGGATTTTTTGGAACGTAGCCCTACCCTTTCATTTATATCATCTATGATACACCACAATCACATCTGAGTAGCTGTGACAAAGACCGCATGGCCCTGAAATCTTTAAATATTTTCTCTATGGCCCTTTACAGAAAAAGTCTGCTAACCCCTGGTCTAAAGATGCTATTTGGTAATTATGTGGTACTTTTCCTCCCTGAGATTGGCATAAACAACTCTTTGGGTCACTTGACAGTCTTGGGGTTTGGCTGGTCATCAACCGTCACATCCGTAGTCTTCCCAAGGCCACAAGACAGGGAATAGATAATTATATAATAGTCATCTATGTAGGAAATAATGGCAATAATCATGCGGAATTTCCTGAGAACAGTCAGAGGAGCTACTGAAAGCACACGTCCACTAGAGCCCTTTCAACTCTTGCTGGAAAAGAGATCTTATTTAACCAACTTGTTGAGAATGCTTTGCAAATAATATTGGCAGCCCCTGACAAAGCAAATAGTGTTTGTATTTCCTTCGCATGATGAATATCCACCTTTTTCTTATTTGTTGTTTGGATGGCAGTTTGTATAGCTGAACTTCGTCCTGTGTACTCAACCCCTTTTTAATGTTTAATAGCTCAATAAAAAAGAAAAGAATTCTTACATGAAGCTTAGCAGTGGAAGTCTGTGTACGGCTTGCTCATTTCTGTTTGTGCTTGTTTAATTGCCCGCTCACTTTGGCTCTTTCGCTGTTTTTTACTGTAAATTCTATATCAGTTTGGTCTTTGTGTTTTTGTCCCAATGCACTGATGTTGGTCAGTGTCCCCCATTGCTCTGAAGGAGCCACAGAACCATTAAGGACAGAGGGAAAAAATCTTGTTGGGGTTTGAGCATGTCAGACTTATTTCTCTGCCTTGCCGAGGGAAAATCCAGAAATGATGTTTTCCTAATAAAACTTATTTTCAATGACTGAATTTTATTGGAAGTGCCTAACATTGCTCTTGACCTACCCATCTCTTTCAAACAGATGTGAGTTTGTGTTTTCATAATTGTTGGACTCAGAAATACCTACATGAGGTAAAGACACTTTTTTTTTTTTTTTAAACGTCATGGTTGTGGAGCTTTTGCCTCCTTTGATGGCACTGAAGTCTGTTTAAGCAGCCAGGGAACCAGTGAAGCTCAAAAAAGTTTGAAATAGCAGGATGGAAATGACAATTTCTCTGTTGCTTCTGGAGAACTTCAAGAGGAGTTTGATATCCCCATTCTTGTCCCTGACACATGTTAGTCTAATTTTCAGTACAGAATTTTATATTCATCTAAAAAAGCTATTTCTTTGCAGTCTCCTTCCCTTTTCCGCTCTCCTTCCCCCCCCACCTTCTGTCCTTTTTCTCCCTTTCTTGCATTTTCCTTCTCTTTTAATCTCCCTTTCCCCCTCTACTCTTCCTAATGTGTGTAAAAAATCACACTGTGTCCTATCCATATTTTCTATTACATCTTTTCCTAGATAACGGAGTGTGATTTGAGTTTTACCAAACAACGGGTTGCATGTTTCAAGTCAGACCCGTTGTCATCACTTGATGCAAACAGGGGCACAGTCAGAGAGACAGAAGCGTGTCTTCACTCTGACCAAGTAGAAACACTTCAGGATAACTTCATATACCTTACCTCTTCCAGTCTTTTTCCCTTGCCTCTTTTGATTGCATCCTGTCCTGCCCAGTTTTTGCCTGCTGCTTGTTCTATCCCTTTCCTCACCATGAGGTAATAATGTCTTAGCTTTCTGTTGCCGAACAGCATATTACTGCAAATTCAGTAGCTTAGAAGGCACCCTGTGTATCACACAGTTCTGAAGGTCAGTGTCCTGGTGGGTATCTTGGTTGGGTTCTCTGCTAGGGTCTCAAAAGTTGGGGTTATCTAGAGAAAAACTCTGCTTCCAAGGGTATTCAGGTTGTTGGAAGCACTCAGAGATGGCACTCGTGGGACAGAGGCCCTGCTTTCTTGCTGGTTGTTGGCTAGACTCCTCTCTCAGCTCTTAGAGGCCGCTTTCAGGTCCTTGCCCCTGCGGCCGCCCAGCTTTGCGATGGAGAAACTCCCTCGCAAGAACCCCCCCCACACACTGAGCTTCTCTAGATGTTCTCTTCACCTGCGAGTTGGGGAAAACTCTGCTTTTAGAGGGCTCATGTGATTGTTTAGGCCCACCATAGGGATAAGCTCCCTATGATATGGGCTTCCCTCATAGCTCAGTTGGTAAATCATCTGCCTGCAATGCAGGAGACCCAGGTTCGATTCCTGGGTTGGGAAGATCCCCTGGAGAAGGAAATGGCAACCCATTCCAGTATTTTTGCCTGGAGAATCCCATGGACGGAGGAGCCTGACAGGCTACCATCCATGGGATCGCAAGAGTCGGACATGACTTAGCGACTAAACCACCACCACCCTATGGGAAAGTCAACTTGCAGGTAGTCTTATGGACAAAATTCCTTTTGCTATACAAGTTAACCCTCACAGAGCTGACAGCAGGAGGTGCAGGTTTTGGGAGGTTATTTTAAAATTCTACCTACCGAGAATAGTAACAGTCTTGGGACAGTTGGAGACATTAATGATCATGAAAGTTAATTCTGTGTTTCATTTATGAGCAAACTCATTGATACCCTGAAGAAGATCAGCTCAATCAAAGGTTGTGAGATATGTGAGACTAGGACTGGGCTTTATGACTCCTGCTAAAATGCTTTCTTGGCTACACCATAGTGCTTTTCTTACAAAAGTGGTGGAGTTCAGAATTGTACTTTCTAACAGCAACATTATCAGAGACAAATAAGTACTGAAGGCTGAAAGGTGGAGGAGTCTTTGAGAAGAGCTTTTGGTTTATCCCTTTTTAAGAGTTGTTGTGAGCTGAATTTTGTACCCTCTAAAATTCACATGTTGGAAAAACTAAATACCCCAGTATCTCAGACTGTGACCTTACTGGAAATACTGTTGCTGTTGATGTGATTAGTTAAAGCAAGGCCATACAGAAGTAGGACAGGCCCCTATTCCAACAGGACTGGTATCCTTTTAAAAAGGGGAAATTAGGACACAGACACACAGGTAGAATGCCACATGAAGATGAAGGCAGCAATTGGGGTGATGCTTCTGCAAGCCAAGGAGAGACAAAGGTTGCCAGCAAACCACAGAAGCTAGAGGAGAGGAGTAAAACAGATTCTCTTTCTCAGACTTCACAGGGAACTGACTTTGCTGACACCTTGATCTTAGGCAGCTAGCTGCAGAACTGTGGGGCAGTAAATTTTGCTATTTAAGCCACCTACCTTGTGGTACTTTGCTATGGCAACCTACGAAATTAATACAAGAGTCTATTAAAGTGATGCAAATGTTAAAACTGTAGCCTATTGTGTCCAAGACAAGACTGAATGACTGAACTGAACTGAACTGATTGTGTACAGCAGTTACATTCTGACCAAGTGCCATCTGAGTTCTGATAGATGACCTCTAAGTAGTCCAATAAAATGTTTCAGAAATGAAAGCTACTCAGCTTTGGTAAAAATATTATCTTTTTTTTGCATATTTAATTCTCATTAAACACTATGATATTAAATAATACAAACATAAAAATCTGCTAACAGCTGGAAGTAAATGATGAAGGCTCATCTGTCCATCCCACTCCTGGCACAGTGCCCAGTTTAAAGCAACTACTCAATAAATGGTGGTGGAATGAAAGAATGCAAAAGGGGAAAGTTGATTACTATAAAGCGTCATAATGTCAGTTCATAGAAGGCCCTAAAGAAACAAGCAAAAATGAAATTTATTTTGAATGGAAAAGCAAATGTCTTAAATGTATGGACCCTTCTTAGGGGAAGTCCTAAATTCATCAGATTACTCATTTAGCAAATATTTATTATAAATCTACAGCCTTCCCGGTGCAGTTCTAAGAAGTGGAAGTAGAGTATGATGGATAGAAACAAAGAGCCCAAGCTCACAACTGATTGGAGAAGATCTGAAACAAATACATACTGGCAGATACTAAAAATTGCAAATTCTCTTAAGAGATGTGAAGGACAGAAGCTCTTCCATTCTTGCACCCCATCTTTGATAAAAAATAAATAAAAAAGATATATCACAACTTCAGTTGCAATAATAAAATACCATAGTCTGGGTGGCTTAAACAACAGGAACTCTTTGCTCACAGTTTTGGAGGCCGGAAGTCAGAGACCAGGGGGCCAGCATGGGCAGGTGCTGGCCTCCTCCTTGGTGTGTGCTCACATGGCATTTCTTTGGTGCCTGTGTGCCAAGAGAAAGAGCTCTGGGATCTGTTCCTCCTCTTATAAAGGCACCAACCTTATCAGACTAGGGACTCACCCCTATGACCTCATTAACTTTATGACCTTCTCAAAGGCCCTTTCTCCAAGGATGGACCCATTGAAGATCAGAGCTTCAATACATGAATTTGGGATGGTAGAGGGGAATAGAAACATTCGTTCCATAACTCTCTCCTTCAGATTATTCCCCCAAGGAGCAACTGGAGTGATCCTATTAGAATACAAGGCAGATCTTATCCTCCATTCAAAGGCTTCCAAGGCCTTTCCATTTCAAAGTAAAAGCCAAAGGACATACCGTGATGCCCAAGGCTCTACTCTATCTGACATCATGGTTACTTCTCCAGCCTCACCTCTTAAAGTGTCCCCCACCTCAGGTCACTTTCCCCAGCTCAGTTCCTTGCCTTCCTCAAACATCTCAGGCACGGTCCTGCCTCAGGGCCCTTGCGCCTGATTCTGTCTGCCTGGAACACTGTTTCCTTGGAGGGTTGTAAGGTTTACCTGTCCGCTCCTGGTCGTCTTTTCTCGTGTGTGCCTACCAAGTTGCTTCAGTCTTGTCCGAATCCTTGCCACCCTATGGACTGTGACCCGCCGAGCTCCTCTGTGCAAGGGATTCTCAAGGCAAGAATACTGGAGTGGGTTGCCATGTCCTCCTTCTGGGGATCTTCCCAACCCAGGGATCAAACCTGTGTCTCTGGCATATCCTGCATTGGCAGGTGTGTTCTCTCCACCAGTGCCACCTGGGAAGCCCACTTCTCAGTAAAACTCTCTGACCTTTCTATTGAAAATAACATTAAGTATCTGAATGTTTATTCATTTTATCATGATCTGGGAGACAGAGTGCCTGAAAAGCTATGGATGGAGGTTCATAACATTGTACAGGAGGTGGTGACCAAAACCATCCCATAGAAAAACAAATGAAAAGAAGGCAAAGTGGCGGTCTGAGGAGGTCTTAAAAATAGCTGGGGAAAGAGAAGTGAAAGGCGAAAGAGAAAGGGAAAGATATACTCAACTAAATGCAGAGTTCCAGAGAATAGCAAGGAAATATTAGAAAGCCTTCTTAAGAGAACAATGTAAAAAAAAAAAAAAAAAGAGGAAAACAATTGAATGGGAAAGACTAGAGATCTCTTCATGAAAATAGAGATACCAAGGGAATAGTTCATTCAAAGATGGTTACAATAAAGGACAGAAATGGCAAGTATGTAACAGAAGCAGAAGATATTAAGAAGAGGTGGCAAGAATACACAGAAGAACTATATGAAAAAAGTCTTAATGACCCAGATAACCATGTTGGTGTGGTCACTCACCTAGAGCCAGACATCATAGAGTGTGAAGTCCAGTGGGCCTTAGGAAATGTTACTATGAACAAAGCTAGTGGAGGTGATGAAATTCCAGCTGAGCTATTTCAAATCTTAAAAGATGATACTGTTGAAGTGCTGCACTTAATATGTCAGCAAATTTGGAAAACTTAGCAGTGGCCACAGGACTGGAAAAGGAGAGTTTTTATTCCAGTCCCAAAGAAAGGCAATGCCAAAGAATGTTCAAACTACTGCACAATTGCACTTATTTCACATGCTAGCAAGGTAATGCCCCAAATCCTTCTGGCTAGGCTTTAGCAGTATGTGAACTGAGAACGTCTAGAAGTTAAAGCTGGATTTTTAGAAAAGGCAGAGGAAACAGAGATCAAATTACCAACATCTGTTGCATTATAGAAAAAGCAAAGGAATTCCAGAAAAACATCTGTTTCTGCTTCATTGACTACTTGAAAGCCTTTGACTGTGGGGATCTCAAGAGCCTGTGGAAGATTCTTAAAGAGATGGGTTTCTCTTTAAGGTTTCTCAGGAAATGGGTAAGGTGCAGTTCAAGAGTCCCTTGAACTGCAAGGAGATCAAACCAATCAATCCTAAAGGATATCAACTCTGAATATTCATTGAAAGGGCTGATGCTGAAGCTGAAGCTCCAATACATTGGCCACCTGATGTGAAGAACTGACTCACTGGAAAAGATCCTGATTCTGGGAAAGATTGAAGGCAGGAGGAGAAGGGGATGACAAAAGATGAGATGGATGGCATCACTGACTCGACAGACATGAGTCTGAGCAAACTTTGGGAGTTGGTGATGGACAGGGAGGCCTGGTGTGCTACAGTCCATAGGGTGACAAAGAGTTGGTCACAACTGAGGGACTGAACTGAACTGAATTTATTCATATTTAGTCATTCAACAAATTTATATTGAACTTCTACCTGTGTTCTACCTGAACTTCTACACCACCCTTAAGAAACTCATAGTCTAGGATCACATGTTTTATGTATGATAATATTTATTTTAAAGAGGATGTACACACTCTTATGTAGCACATTATCTGTTTTGCTTCTTTATGTCAGTGCAAATATGCCCATCTTGGTCTAACGCCCTTACAACTGTAGATATCTTGAAATTCAGGAGAATATTTTATGAATTTTGAGGGCAGTAGGAGAAGGGGGAAGAATGAGATGGCCTGATGGCATCATCAACTCAATGGATGTGAGTTTGAGCAAGCTCTGGGAGAATGAAGGACAGGGAAGCCTGGCGTGCTGCAGTCCATGGGGTCGCAGAGTCAGACATGACTCAGAGACTGAACACCAGCAGCAACAGAAACAACAGGATCTGCTTCTCCGACTAAGACGACAGCTTCAGGAAGGCACACATTTTTTTTTGTCTGTTTGGTTCACTGCTGTATCCACAGCTCTTAGAAGACTTCTTGGCACATACTTGTACCCAAAATAAATTTGTTAAATGGGTAAAAAAATAAACAGGGTATTGTGATAGCGAAAAGTGGGTGAGATCTGTGTAGGTTAGTAAATAAAGACCTGGGTTCATGGGAGACATTAAAGTTCAAACCTGAAAAAGAAGATACCATTCATAGGAAGAGTCAGAAGGAAGGCGGTTGTCTAGAGGGAGGCGGGGAAGAAAGGGGAAGAATGTGCTCCAGCAAGTGGGAAGAGCTTATCGTCTGATTTGGGAAATGGGCTTCTCAGGTGGCTCAGTGGTGAAGAAGCTGCCTGGCAAGGCAGGAGACACAGGACACAGCAGTTTGACCCCTGGTTTGGGGAGATCCCCTGGAGGAGGAAATGGCAACCCACTCCAGTATTCTTGCCTGGAAAATCCCGTGGACAGAGGAGCCTGGCGGACTGCAGTCCATGGGGTGGAAAAGAGTCAGACACAGCTGAGCACACACCCACCTTGGCATGGCTCAGAGAGTTAAAGGTGGTGAATACAGTTGTGGCCCAGTATCCAGGGAGGATCGTTTCCAGGAGCCCCTCTTTGAATACCAAAATCCATGGATGCTCAAGTGTTTGTATGTAATCTACACACATCCTCTTGCATTCTTTAGATCATCTCTACATAACACACGGTCCCTATTACAATGTAAATGGCATGCAAATAGTTGCCAGTGTAGGGTAAATTCAAATTTTGTTTTCTGGAACTTTCCTTTTTTTTTTTTTCGACTACTGTTGTATTTTCCATCGAGGTTGGTTGAATGTGCAGACGGATATGGATCTGGAAGGATGACTGTGTTATTAGAACATGTGAGAGAAGGGAGAAGAGAAATGCCTGAAGATGAGATTGCAGAGGTTGGCAGGGTCTGCTTAAAGTGTCTTGTAAGCCGTGCTAAAGAATTTGCATTTTCTCTTTCACATAATGGGGATCCATTATAAGTTTTAAGTAGGACAGGAGTATGATCTGTCATGGTATTTGTAAAAATAAGCCTGGTCTATATGAAGAGAAAGAATCAGAGTGGGCAAGAAAGGTGGCAGAGAGGAGCATTACAATGGTCTAGTTTAGAGATGAGGATAATTTAGGTTAATGTTATCCTTTCCTGTCTT
This sequence comes from Cervus elaphus, assembly GCF_910594005.1. NCBI lineage: Eukaryota > Metazoa > Chordata > Mammalia > Artiodactyla > Cervidae > Cervus > Cervus elaphus. Next base: position 11,210,954 of record NC_057826.1, read on the forward strand.
TATTTCCTGGTGCCAGTTATCTAGCTGCTTCCTGTTGAGGGTATGTAGCTGCAAGAGAAGCAGCGGTCTGTAGAAATCCCTCAGAACCAGTCACCACTCCTTGGGTGAGTATGAGGACATCTGAAGCCCAATGACAGATATAGAGTTCTATAGTATTTATCTTACTAGAAATACTTTCCCAGGTATTAAGATACATTAATGAAATCCCATGGTCAGGGGAGCCTGGCAAGTTACAGTCCAAGAGGTCACAAAAAGTCAGACACGACTCAGTGACTAAATAATAACAATGGGATCTGAGGGTGAGGATGATTTTTGAATTGACACCCATGACATGACATGCTTCCTACTTGTGCTGTGTGATTTTCTGGAATACTGATTTTCTGAGTAGAGAAGAACCAATGAGAAGCCCATATTTTTCCATTTGCCAAGTGAGGCGCTTTCTCGTTTTTAAGGATCACAGACTCTTCAGAGTTCAGAGACAAAAGAGAGGATGAATGAATCAGCAGGGGCAACACTAGAGATGAAAGATGATATGTGACATGAAAAATATCCTAACGATTGTTTAAGAACTTGTCAACTGAGGCCGTCAAAGGGGTTTACCAGTTCTCCATTACTGGTCATGACTGTTTCAGCTGAGGAGAGGCAGTTTGCAATGCTAAATATCCTAGGAGTAACAAAGTTGAGTTCCCCAAAGGTCTTGGCCTGTTTTCCAAATTTTAATAAATATGTAATCCAATCTGCCTATTCTAGGACAGAACTAACATTTTATTTGGATGCAATACAGTGTACAGTTGCAATGGTTTAAAAAATTTCAGTGAGACAGGAGTTACTGAATCCTGCTGTTGTCCAGAAAATGGAAAATGGATGCTACTGCTAAATCTTAACATCTAGATGCAATCGATCCAAGAGCAACAAATAAAAACAGGGAGCTGATTAACCAGCTCATGCACAAATATAAAAATATGTGTGAGCAAAATTCCCAAAGGCAGCAACTTTGTGTATGACAGCATTGAAAAGACCTACTAGTACACAGGTGCACAGGCCTGGGCCCAGAACACAACCTGAAAGGAAGATTGTGTATTTCCTTTGATGAGAGAGGAATTGCTAGAGGTTTAGGTAGGAAGGTTTAAGGAGTTCTGACCATGCCTCACAATTGTCCAGTTGCTACCTGTATGTCTGCCCCACTGGCAGAAAATTTGGAAAGTGGGTTGAAGAAGCCCTCAACAGCAATGCCAGGATAAATGGGATTATAGCTGAGATCTTGTGACAGACCACATTTCCTTTGGGAATTATATGTTTGGGAATGTGGTTGATTTTTATCCCACTTCCTCAGCTTGGCATGTTGGCCCTTGGTGTATTTGTGACTTAAATAGAATTTGCCCGTAGAACACTGTGCCTCTGCTCACAGATCTCATACTGTGGGCACAGGGCCGCCCCTGGTATACGGCTATGTCTCCTCCAGTGTGAAAACATTTAGCTACAAAGTAATAGACAAGAACTGCCATGATGGTGCCTGTAATAGGCAGGTGGAACTAGTGTATCATGTGGGGCATAGAATATAACGATGAAGAACTCTAGAGTCTACCCATCTGGGTTCAAACACCCACTGCAATTTTGCTACCTCTGTGAACTCCATTGTTATTTGATTCCATATGTTTTGGTTTCCTTATCTATAAAATGAAGATGATAATGGTAATTTTCATGTAGGCAACACATGCTGTGCCAAGTTCTTAGAAACAGGCTGAGTACATAGAAAGCTCTCAATAATGACCACTTCTGTATGATGTAGTGTGTGGTATAACATGACTGGAATGAGGTCAGAGACCCAAAAAGCATCATGTCAGCATGAAAGAAATTACTGGAACATGTGGTGATGTTGCTTTATACCAGTTTCAGAGAGCACATGGATAATTTTACTTAAACAGCTATATGGGGCTGAGGGATGACCAGTGCGTGGTGTTGACATTGTGAAACGGTGTTATTCTAAATCACTGCTGCTTTAGTGCTATATGAAGACTTTTGTTCTATTCAGGTGTCCCATTAAATGTGACGAGTTTTTGAAAATGTTCTGAGAAAAAAAGATTGAGTCGAACTGCTTCATGCCTTCTTGACATACTCGTCACGCCCCCACTTAGGTATCTGGACATGACTGATAGTATCACTGTATAAGACTGCTGCTCCATTGTTAATTCTATTTTGTTGCTTTGTTTATTCATTTAGCAATTTTTGGATGGATAATAACAGTTTTATTAAATGCAAACTCTGCTCCTAGCACTACAAAAAGCACTGAAAAGTCTATCTCACTTAATCCTCAGAAGGATATTTAAAGGAAGGAATTTTTATACCCAATTTATAGATTAGGCTCAATGAGGTGCAATATCTTACCTGAAGTCATGCGACTTATAATTGGCAAAATTTGAACGCAAGCACAAGACTGAAATCAAAGCACCATGTTAAGCTGCTTCCATGTTATCAGGCCCTGTGTCCGGGGCCAGTGAAACAAAAGTTAAGTTAGGAAAAGATCCCAGTTTCAAGGATGGCAATTTAGGTCAGGGGTGAGTTATGTATTCCGAGAACAACAGCATAGCGGGGTAGGTCTTATAATGTACAGAGTGCTTCCTCTGAATCTCTGAATCTTTCCTTCTTCCATTATCAAATCTATCTTTCTTCTCTTTCATCAAAATTTGCCTCTGACGTGTTGAATTTGGTCAGGGCTGCAGTCTCAGACAGGGAGCCGATAAATAAGTGGATGTGTGGTTATAATGTTTTAGAATCCTATAGCGCAAGTAATTTTACAGAGTGCTTTTGGAAGCGGCATCTTATCTGAAAAGACTGAATTCAGTGGGCATCTCAGGTACAAGGGAGAGCTGTGAGATTTTAGTGGGGTGGTCCTTGATTTGTTCCATCTAGCCATGTACGCTGTGATTTATTTGTGCAAAGGGTGAACCTTCCTCACCTCCATGCCCCACTCCCTGCCCCAAGCAAAGCTTTCTTACCTTTGTTTCTTCACCATCTCAGTTTATCTCTGAAGGAAAGGAAGACAAAAAGTTTCAATATTTCACGAAATTGGACAATTCACTTTTCAAGTCAAATCTGGCAGTGTGACCAGGAAATCTTTTGAAAAAAGAAAAGTTCTCGGTATTTCCTGCTTCTTTTCAGATAATGAATTCAGAAAGGATGACCTCCCCCAAACCAAGCTTAAAAAAAAAAGTGTTTACCTACCCTTCTGTTTTCCAATCCAAACTGGTATGATAACATTCAGGAGGTCAACATTTGAAAATGGGTTTTGAAAAAGAAAACCACCCACACTCAAAAAACTATTTTCCTTCCTAGTAAATGTAATTTTAAATTTCAAAGGCAGGATTTAGGTCAGTGGTTTGGGTCATTTTTTATTTTACCCAAACTGGGCCACCCTTCCCTTATTGTGCAATCCAGAGGAATCAGAAAGATGTCAGGTAATAAAAATCCAGCAAGGAAAGAAAAAGTTGGAATACATTCTGCTCAAAGTTGCATGCCCTTAAGTTCTGCTGACTTTAGCAGGATTTGTACATTAGTAACGAAGGGCAGCGTCTGGTCCACTGATTTTATTATCATTGAAGAGGAGATTTTTCTGACTGTAAAATGGAAAAATATAATTTATGATGCAGACTTAGGCTTACAGGCTGAACAAGAGATGGAAACTTACCTGCCTGTGGCTTTCAGAACAGAAATAGGCAAGTGAGGGGAGACCAGGAGCACCCACAGCAAACAGAGAGTCGCTCAGGTCCAAAGTGACCTTTCAGCTTCCAGAGCATCCTAGGCATAAGGATATGCTCTCAGACGGTCTGCAAGTGAAGCTTATTATGACATGGAAGCAAGATGAGGTGTGGGAGCTGACTGGACGAGTGACCTTTTCAATCTGTCAATCTCAGTTATGCCCATAAATCATTTCAGTGCAGGGAAGGAGCCAGGAAGACTACTTTTCACCTCGTACATAAAGCTTTAGCATGTAGCGCTGACACTTACCTGGACTAATCACCTTTGATGGATGATGAAAATATGGATGAGGTGTGAAAATGATGTTCCTTTGAAAATCCTTTGCCATTTTCCTTCTTTATTACCCCCAACCCGCTGGACTCATATTTGAACTTGTCCACTCTTCACTGCCTGCATTTACTGACCTTTGGATTTCATGTGAATGTGCTACTTTTCTGTACTAAAATCTCTAGACCTGTGGATCTTTGGCTGGCTGGTGACTGCATTTCAAAGATGACTAATGTCATTCCAGTCAATTGATCTATGTATTTTTTGGTGTTTGTGATGCTATTAATGTATAGCTTCTGTAACAAGTTCAACTTTAACGAGCATGGTTCTTTTAATTATGCTGGCTTTCTCTTTATGTGACTCTTTCTTTTTAGAAGCTCATATGTTTATTCAACAAACATAACCCAGTACTTGGTACATAGTAGACATTTAATTCATGTTTGCTGAATAGATGAATAGCTTCTTATTCATAGAAGATGTTATATTTGAACTGGATTTTGAAGGATAGGTGGAATTAAATAAGTTAACTGGGGGAGGGGGGAGTAAAGCCAGAGATGTAGGGAAGTACAGGTATGTATGCAGCATGGGCCCAACAAAGAGAATCAACAAATATATGCCCAACAAATGAATGAATAATGGTATTAGGCACTGAAAAAATTGATAAGTAAGTTATAGCCCCTTCTGGGAACTTATAGTAAGGGAATTGAATCCGTAAATAACTAATAATAAATCATTTAGTCATTCAACAAGTATTTACCGTATTTAGTCAGCATTGTTTGGCAAAACAGAAGGATGTATATCTATCTTTCTCTCTATACATAGCTAGCTAGTGATAGATATAGCTATAGAGATAGAGATATACATATCTTTATCCATCTATATAGAGAGATATCTATCTAGGTGGACTTTTATTTTAAATGATTGATTCATGAGACTTGGGGTCTGGAAAGTTTGAAACTGGCAGGGTAAGCCAGCAAGATGGAAATCCAGAGAAGAGCTGATGCTCAAGCTCAAATGTAGTCTGAAGGCAGAATTCCCTCTTCCTTGGAGGATCTCAGCTTTTTCCTCTTAGGGGCCTGCAATTTATTGAATGAAACCCAGTCACATCATTGAGGGTCATCTGCTTTACTCAAAGTCTATTGATTTAATGTTAATCTCATCTTAAAAAATACCTTCACAGTGGCACTTAGACTGGTGTTTGACCAAATATGTGATTACTGTGGCTTAGCTAAGTTGGCCCTGGAAATTAGCCATCACACCTACTAAGGGGTAGGGCTTGTTCTGGGCACTAAGCCATAGCAATGAATGAGACAGATGAAAGTCCTATGATTATGGAGTTTGCAACACACAAATATGTAAAATTTGCATGATAACATATGTTAAATATTATGGAGAGAAATAAGATTTTAAAAAAAGGGAGAAGGGAGCTATTCAATATAATTCTAGAGAATGGTCAGAAGAGGCCTCATTAAGAAGTTGTCATGTGAGTCTAGATCTTAAGGACATAAGAAAGTGTTCATACAAATATCCTGGAAAGGAATGGTTTAGGAGAGGGAATATCAAATGTAAACTTTAGGCAGGAGGTTACCTAAAGTTTACATCTTCTGATAAGTGCTTTAACACATACAAAATACAAGCAAAAATGTAACACAGTCAAAACCTGCTGTTAGATTATCGTGGAAATAGAGATTATTTACCACTGGAGCCTTCTTCCAATAAGCCCCTATCTCGTAGTTGCATGCATGCCTGCTAGGCCTCTTCAGTCGTGTCTGACTTTTTGCAACCCAATGGCCCATAGCCCCCAGGCTCCTCTGTCCATTTTGCTAGCACTACCTGGGAAGCCCATAGAGTAATTGGTAGATGTTTAATTAAAGTTTTCTGAATAAATGAATTGTACCTCATCACAGATGATGCTGTATTTCAGCTAGTTATGGCTTCCCATGTGCCATAGTGGTAAAGAATTCACCCGCCAACGCAGGTGACCCAAGAGAAGCGGGTTCAATATTTGGGTTGGGAAGATCCCCTGGAGTAGAAAATGGCAATCCATTCCAGTATTCCTGCCTGGCAATTTCCATGAATAGAGGAACCTGGCAGGCTCCATCCCATGGGGTTGCAGAGCCGGATGGAGGCACTGATCAGTTAGCACCTCATTACAGATGATGCTGCATCTCATCTATATGTGATAGCTCTAGGAAGACAGGCAAAATTAAATGGTGAACACGGAGGAAACAGCAAGATAAGTAGAGGGAAAGTGCAAGGCAGTTTTTGTTCACAGACACTAGTCCAGAGTAGCTGAGTCATGAGTGGATTGGTGGACGAAGGATAAAGAAGATAAAATTCAAAGTAAGGTTGAAGCCTGAGCATGAAAGACCTCTGCACCTAGCCCTCGGAGCTTAAGTGACATTTCATAAGCAACTTTGAACCATCAAATTTTGAAAGGAGGGGAAAAGTGAAGTCATATTGTAATTTATGAAAGTATTTGCTAAAGAACATTCTTTAAACAATTATTCTTAGAGTATTGACAGGTATTATATGAAAAAGCCCAACGATTCAATTTTCAAACAAATTTGGGGCATGCTAGGTTAAGCAAAGTTAAGCAGCTATATCATGCAGTAATTCAAATAACTGAATATGCCAGTATATATAGTAAAGAGATAGATGTAATATGCTGATTCCCTAATATTTTTGGTCACAGAAATACTTTTTTGATAACATATCTAGGAGGATTAATAGATAATTGTGCACAGTTCGTTCAAAACCCTGTTTTAGGAAGATGCCACTTATTGTAAGACTATATTGAAGGAGTGAATGAAAAAAGAGATGTTTGGAAAGCTGATAAAATAGTCACAGGGGAGGTAAGAAGGACTTGAACTGGAAATGTAGTGTGATTTTAAAATGGGGGGAAACTTTTCAGAAATTGAATCATAATGATTTATGTTTGTATTTGGTAAACAGTGTTAGAGGCTTATGAAAAGAAAAGAGCAGAAAATTTTAATGTATTAGAGAATAGGAAAATTATATTATCCTCTGAGGTATAAGCTCCTCAAAAGATTTAGGTTTGCAGAGGCAATGGGTAAATTTGAGAGACTTATGAGAAACAAATTTTATATCATTTCTAAATATTTGGGTACTTTCTGAATATCTTTCTATAACTGAAATAGTCTAATTTCATCATGAAATTGTATTTTGTATGATTTAAATTCTTTTACATTTCTTGAGATTTATTTTAAGGCCTAGATTATATAGCCTATCATAGTGAATATTCCGTATGACCAGATAATAAATTATATTCTTTATTGCTGAATGGAGGATCCTATAAATATCAATTTGATAAAGTTGGTTGATGGTGTTGTTCAAGTCTTCTGTATCCTTACTTATTTTTATTTACTTGTTCTAGCAATTACTGAGAGAAGAGCTCGGAAATATCCAACAAAAATTGTGAATTTGACTTTTCCTTTTAGTTTTCTTAATTTTATTTTATGTATTTTGAAGCTTTGCTCCCATGTTTTTTATCTCAGTATGAAATGTCCCTGCGTATGTCTGAATGTTCTTTGTGCTGAGGTCTTTCAGATATTAAAGCCACTCTAGATTTCTTTTGACTAGTGTCTGTATAATATATCTCTTCTCAGCCTTTTACTGTTTATCTATGTTTGTATAGGTAAAGTGGTTTCTTATAGATTAAATATAGTTATGTCTTGCCTTAAAAAAATCCAGCCTAACAATCATTGCCTTTTCTTTAGGGCATTTATATTTAATTTAATTACTGTTATGCTTGAATTGAATCTATATTGGTGGTTCTCTTCTACTTGCCTCATGTATTTTTAGTTCCCCTTTTCCTCTTTTTTTCCTTCTTTATCTTCACTGTGGGCTTACTAGTCACACTCTTTAGTTTCTTCAAAATTGCCCTAAGGCAATTTAAGTATATATCTTTAACTATAATAGTCTACATTGAAATTATCTTACATTATATCATACATAGTATAAGGTACTTTCAAGAATATATTTGCGTAAGGAAGTTGTGGTACCTATACACAATGGAACATTACTCAGGTATAAAAAATGTATTTGAGTCAGTTTGAATGAGGTAGATGAAACTGGAGCCTCTTGTACAGAGTGAAGTAAGTCAGAAAGAGAAACACGGATACAGTATATTAAGGCGTATATATGGAATTTAGAAAGATGGTAACGATGACCCTACATGCAAGACAGCAAAAGAGACACAGATGTAAAGAACAGACTTTTGGACTCTGTGGGAGAAGGCGAGGGTGGGATGATCTGAGAGAATAGCATTGAAACCTATATATTACCACATGTGAAACAGATGACCGGAGCAAGTTCGATGCATGAAGCAGGGCACTCACAGCTGCCGCTCTGGGACAACCCAGGGGGTGGGGTGGGGACGGAGGCGGGAGGGGGTTCAGGATGGGGACACATGTACACTCCTGGTGGGTTCATATCAATGTACGGCAAAAACCACCACAATATTGTAAAGTAATTAGCCTCCAATTAAAATAAATAAATAAATTTAAAAAAAGAATATATTTTCATTTCCTCTCTGATAGTTTGTGAAATAGTTTTTATACATTTTTTTTCTCTACATGTTATATATCTTGTAAGACAGTAGTTTTTATTTTGGGCTGATAACTAATTATTATTAAAGCATTTAAACACCACTGTATCCCCAGCACTTAGTACAGAGCGTGGACCATTCAGATGCACCATAAGTATTTGTTTAAGGAATGAACAAATGATAAACTGACCTGCTAGGTGTGTGTGTAAAACTCCAGTGCTCTAAGGAAATCACCCGGAAGCCAGGCCTGGACCACTTATCTCTCCTCTCCTACCACACCTCCTATCCTTATAACCTGATGGTGAGCCCAAGATTTCAGAAAATTCAGAAGTTGCTAACTCTTAGGAAATTCTGGGGACCTTGCATCTTAGACACACGAAAAATCATTGAAATTTGATGTCTGCAGTTCAGTGATTTTGGTTTCAGTACCTAAGAACATTCTTTTAGTTTATTTCTTGGAAAATGGAAGACCGATTAACTCTTTATGTTCTAATAGTGCACATGGTTTCTGTGTAAAGAGAAGAAAGTTCATATACTAGGGTTCTCCAGAGAAACAGAGCTAGTAAGATATATGTATGTATCTCTCTCTGTGTATACAGATAAACATGTGTATTTATTATGAGCAATTGCCTTGGCTCATAAGATTACGGAAGCTCGGAAGTCTCATAGTGTGTTGTCTGTAAGCTGGAGACACAGGGGAGCCTGTAATACAATTTATTCTGAGTTGAAAGCCCTAAGAATTGGGGAAGCTAATGATATAAATCACAGTCTGAAGACCAGAGAAGCAATGACATGTTCCAACTCAAGCAGGTGGGCAGGCAGCAAAAGGGGCAAATTCCTCCTTCCTCCACCTTCTGTTCTGTTCAGGCCTCAGTGGGTTGACTGATGCTGACCCTCTTTGGGAGGACGATCTGCTTTACTGAGTCTACTAGTTCAAATGTTGATTTCATCTGAAGCCACGTTTATAGACACGCTCAAAAATACTGCTTAATCTGGGCACCCTGTGGCTTGTCAGTTGGACACACAACGTTAATCATCACACATTTCCTTTGCTAGGAATAAATGCTGAAAATACCTGCTGTAAAAGTGGAATCATTTTCCTTATGAAGTTGATTAAGCTGCCGATTAAGTTAAAAATATTTTGTATTAGCTCCCAACTGCTGCTGTAACAAATTACTAAAACCTTAGTGACTTAAAACACACATCTAGTACCTGTTATGCTTCTTAAATTTCTCCAAAATTGCTCTAAGGTTTAAGTATATATCTTTAGCTACAATAGTCTACCTTGAACTTATCTTACATTATATCACACATAGTGCTATGTTCTGGGTTGGAAATGTGATGCAGGTGTCACTGGGCTAAAATCAAGGTGTTGGCACACACAGCCCCTTTCTGGTGGTTCTATGGGACAATCTTTCTTGGCTTTTCCAGCTTGTAGAAAGTGTCCATGTTTCTTGACCTGTGGCCCCTTCTTCCATCTTCAAAGTTAGCAATATTGCATCTCTCTGGCCATTCCTCCTTACTCACATATCTCTTTCTGACTCTAAATCCAGTTGAGAAAGTTTCTCCTATTTTTAATACCCATGTGATCAGATTTAGCCCACCTAAAGATAATCTAGGTTAGTTTCACCACCCGAAGATCCTTAACCTTAGTCACTTCTGAAAACTCCCTTTTGCCACATAAGATAACATATTTACAGGTTCCAGAGATGAGGACCTGGACATATGTTGGGAGTCATTATTCCATCCACCACAGACCCCGTAGGACACCTAGGTTTTAGGAATGTTTGGGGTTATGGGTGAGTGCAGAAATACTTCTTTTTCCGTAACAGAGTGCCTTTGTCCTGCAACTAAATCAGACAAATGTTCATACTGCAAATGCCAGGGGTTGCAAAGAATTTACTGCTTAGAGAGGAAAAGGACTGAAGGCTTTATTTATAAACATGATGCTTCATTTGGCCTGAAAACGTTGAACTGAGATTCTGTTCTTGCTGTGAGGATTTGACAGAGAAATAACTGTTTTAATGTAAACCAGTGTGCTCCTTACTTCAGTTACAGAATCTGCCACCTCGTTCTCTCTACTAGGGTTATGGCCTTTAGTTGATGTTATTTGAAGTTTATGGACATTTGGACAGTGGGGGATTGAAATCTGAAGATTTTGCAGTTGGACATTATCTATTATTGGAAATAAGTAACTTCTGACTGTATTTGTTTTTTAAAAAGAAGGCAAGAAAAGATCCTTTGACTGCAATAATATTGATATATATTAATGATGATCCTAAGATAAACCAAATATAGAAGACTCTGAGCAAGATTGTGAGAATTTAATTAAGACACAGGAAGGGTTTTAGTTGGTGTGTTTACACACTCTGCATGTCAGTTATTTGCAGAGGAACATTAATAATCTGAGGAGAGTGTGACCTATATTTTTCCGAGTATGTAAATAATAAAGTCCTTTTGCCAAAAGTTAAAACTGTTTATAGACTGTGGAGAATTTCATAGTAACTATTTTTATCCTGTCATTTCTCTGTATCTTATGTAAACATCACTCAAAGAGGATCATCTACAAGCAGGAATGAATTAGCATTAAAAATAAGATGTACTCATCAAGCTTTCAACAGAGATAACCCTTTCCAAACTGACATGCCATCAGAAGCCTTCATGACGGCAAAGATATCATAATGAGAAAAGGGGGGGCATGCACTCTGGTGATCCAAGTATTCTTGCTTTCTACACAAATCTCCCTTGACAAGTGGAATGAATTCCCATGTGCACTCCAAGGATGGCGTGTGAGTGTGTGTATTGCAAGTGTCTTTCTGCCAAAGGGCAGCCAATTTAACTCTAAATCACTGAAAGTGTTCTTTTGTATTCCTGAATATTTAGGCATTGGAACTAGCTGTTTATGTGGTTACCTGCCTATGATACTAGTTAGTATAGAGGCAGCAATTTAACTCTGGGAACATAAAAAGCAGGAGTTGAAGGGTCCCATATGTGTTTGCTGACCACTGACAGGAACCAGAGATCAAATTGCCAACATCCATTGGAACATCAAAAAAGCAAGAGAGTTCCAGAAAAATATCTACTTCTGCTTTTTTGACTACACCAAAGCCTTTGTGTGGATCACAACAAACTCTGGAAAATTCTCCAAGAAGTGGGAATACCAGACCACCTGATCTGCCTCCTGAGAAATCTGTATGCAGGTCAGGAAGCAACAGTTAGAACTGAACTTGGAACAACAGACTGGTTCCAGATTGGGAAAGGAGTATGTCAAGGCTGTATATTGTCACCCTTCTTAACTTATATGCAGTGTACATCATGTGAAATGCTGGGTTGGAAGACGCACAAGCTGGAATCAAGATTGCTGGGAGAAAATATCAATAACCTCAGATATGCAGATGAAACCACCCTTATGACAGAAAGTGAAGATTTAAAGAGCCTCTTGATGAAAGTGAAAGAGGAGAGTAAAAAAGGTGGCTTAAAACTCAACATTCAGAAACTAAGATCATGGCATCTGGTCCCATCACTTCATGGCAAATAGATGGGGAAACAGTGGAAACAGTGTCAGACTTTATTTTTTGGGACTCCAAAATCACTGCAGATGGTGATTGCAGCCATGAAATTAAAAGATGCTTGCTCCCTGGAAGAAAAGCTATGACCAACCTAGACAGCATATTAAAAAGCAGAAACATTACTTTGCCTACAAATGTCCATCTAGTCACGGCTGTGGTTTTTCCAGTAGTCATGTATGGATGTGAGAGTTGGACTATAAAGAACGCTGAGAGCCAAAAAATTAATGCTTTTGTTCTGTGGTTTTGGAGAAGACTCTTGACAATCCCTTGGACTACAAGGAGATCCAATCAGTCAATCCTAAAGGAAATCAGTCCTGTATATTCATTGGAAGGACTGATGATAAAGCTGAAGCTCTAATGCTTTGGCCACCTGATGTGAAGAACAGACTCATTTGAAAAGACCCTGATGGTGGGAAAAATTGAAGGCAGGAGGAGAAGGGACCGACAGAGGATGAGATGGTTGGATGACATCACCGACGTGAGTAAGCTCCTATAGTTGGTGATGGACAGGGAAGCCCGGTGTGCAGCAGTCCATGGGGTTGCAAAGAGTTGGACAGGACTGAGCAAGTGAACTGAACTGAACTGACTTCCTGTAGTTTCTGCATCTCTGCTTCCTACATTTGAGAGAGGGTGGTGAAAAGACATGTAGTGTAGTGGTTAACAGTGAGGTCCCAGAATAAAAGGCCTAGTTTTACATCCTGACCCTGCCATTACAGTTGTGTGATGTTCAGAAAATCATGTAACCTTTAAGGACTTCACTTTGTTCATTGTAAAAAAAATAGGAAGAAAAATGATGCCTATCTCCTAGGACTGTTGAGAGAATGAAATCATTTGACATATATGGAGTGCTTAGAACAATATCTGACATGAACTGAACACTGAATGGTACCATATTACTGTTCTTTTCCCTTCTTTTTTAGGCTTTTCAACAACAGAAGTTTATTTCTCACAATTCTGGAGGCTCAGAAGTCCAAGATCAAGATACTGACTGGTTCTGTATCTTGTGCAAATAATTTTTGGTAAACTAAGTTCTTTCCAGAAGTACTTATAAGAGAGCTGGGTATTTGAAAGTAGTACAGGAAATGCCTTAAATAGTGAAGAAGACCCTCACTTTCAAGATACTAATACCTTCCACTCTTTTAAGGGGTCAGGTCATACCTGTATCTCCTCAATATTTGATCAATGGATTATGTAATCCTAGGAATAAGCATCTTCCCTAACACTTTCATTTACATGAATTATATGGGGTGGAATGAGGGCTAGACACTATATTGAGATATAAGAAAACCACTATAAATAATATTTTAATATAATATTTGAGAAAAATCAAGATTAATTAAAGAATCTATGATGAAAACAACACCAAAATTTTAAAGACAGTATCAACAGTAACTGGTCTTCAATTTTGATTAAAGCTTAAATATGGCTTGTCACACACTGAGTACTACATGAATACCATCCATGTAAAAATCCAAGTTATTCAGAAATATTCATATATGACAACAATGTTTAGCATTAAACCATACTCACCGTTGTGGCTTTGTGCTAGGTACTATGGTGAGTGCTTTAAATGAAGTTAGTTCTTCAAATACTCCTATTTACATGTCATTAAACTAAAATTAAGTGACTTGTGTCAAGCTAGTTCTTGGTGGAGTTGAGATTCAAACCAGGTGGTCTGACTGTATACACTATGGTTCCATTCTCTAAACTCCTCTACCGGTGTCCGTCAACGTGTGATTCAGGGACTGCTCACAATCTACTTACTCGAAGGTGCCTGCTAAAGATGCAGACGTCTAGGCACAATCCCAGATCTATTAAATGCATCACTCATGGTAAAACTTGGAAATCTGCATTCTAAAAGCTCCCTATTTCCTTCCCTCTACTTCACCTTCCCCACATTGCTCCCTGGACTTAACCACTGTTGAATGTATATTCTCTTTACCTTTATCTCTATCCTAACACTTGATAGATTGCTATTTGTATGTTCTTACATCAGGGGAGAAGGTCTGCAAATACAATGCATCATGGTTACTTTGATTCCTAGAGAAATCAGTGTTAGCACCGTACCTCAATGCATTTTTATTTTACAGCTGTTGTTTATGGTATCCTTTCTTAGTAGAACACTGAGCGACTGTTGTTCGGTGGCTCAGTCATGTCCGATCTTTGCAACCACATGGACTGCAGCATGCGTCTTCCCTGTCCTTCAGTGTCTCTCTGAGTTTGCTCAGACTCATGTCCATCGAGTCGGTGATGCCGTCCAACCATTTCATCTTCTGTCGCCCCCTTCTCCTACTGCCTTCAATCTTTCCCAGCATCAGGGTCTTTTCCAATAAGTTGGCTCTTCCTGTCAACTGGCCAAAATATTGGAGCTCCAGCTTCAGCATCAGTTCTTCCAATGAATATTCAGGATTGATTTCCTTTAGGATGGACTGGTTGGATCTCCTTGCAGTCCAAGGGACTCTCGAGTCTTCTACAACACCACAGTTTGAAAGCATCAGTTCTATAATGCTCAGCCTTCTTTTTGGTCCAACTCTCACATTCATATATAACTACTGGAAAAACCATAGCTTTGACTGTATGGACCCTTGTGGCAAATTAAATGTTCTTTTTTCCCTCTATGATCACTTACAATTAACATAATTATTGATATGATTGGATGCATATCTAGCATCCTTCTATTTGTTTTTCTAGGAAATGACAGAAAATGGTTTCTATCTCCTCTGTGTATTCTTTGCTCCTTTCCCCCTCCTTTCCTTTGGATTAATTAAGTTTTATGATCCCATTTTATTTCCATAACTGGCTTATTAGCTATAATTTTTAAAAGTGGTTTTTCCTAGGGTTTATAATACATATCTGTAACTTATCAAAGTCTTTCCTCAAATAATGTCACATAACTATATATATAAGAAATTTGTTCCAGCGTACTTCCATCTCCCTATACTTTATGTTATTGTCATACATTTTACTTCTCCACGTTATAAAGTCCATGAAAGTGAAAGTGTTAGTTGCTCAGTTGTGTCTGACTCTTTGCCACCCTTTGTAACTCACCAGGCTCCTCTGTCCATGGACTTCTTCAGGCAAGAATAATGGAGTGAGTAGCTATTCCCTTATTCGGGGAAGCTTCCTGACCCAGGGATGTAAGCTGGGTCTCCCGCTTTGCCTGCAGGTTCTTTACCATCTGAGCCACCAGGAAAACCACTCTAGTACCTTATTATTGGGGCTTCCCGGGTGGCATTAGTGGTGAGGAATCGACCTACAATGCAGGAGACGCAGAGACATGAGTTCAACCCCTGGGCAGAGAAGATCCCCTGGAGGGGAAATGGCAACCTACTCCAGTGTTCTTGTCTGGAAAATTCCACGGATAGAGGAGCCTGCTGGGCTATAGTCTATGGAGTTGCAAAGAGTCAGGCACGACTGAGCCCACACATAGACACACCCCTTATCATTGATTTTATTTTACACATACCTCTTAGTGTTAATTTTATTTTGAACATCTTAGTATTAATCTTATTTTGAACAGTAGATTTTCTTTCAAAGATACTCTTGAGATGCAAAAAAAATACTTTTTATGTTTATTTGCATGGTACTGTTTCTGGTGCTCTTCATATTTTTGTGCAGATTTGAATTTCTATCAGGTATCGTTTTCTTTCTGCTTGAAGAAATTCTAGTGATAAATTCTTAAATATTTTGTCTGTCTAAAAAAGTCTTTAATTAACCTTCCTTTTGGATATGTATTTTTGCTGGGTGTAGAATTCTTAATTAAAAATATTTTGTTTCAACACTTTAAACATGTCACTTCATTGTCTTCTCTAGTATGGCTTCTCAAAGGAAATCTACTGTCATTATTACTTTTAATCTTCTATATGTAATGTCTTTTTCACTGAATGTTTAAAAAATTTTTCTCTTTGTTATTAGTTTCTAGTCATGTTAATATAATGTGAGTTGGACATATTTTCTTCATGATTATTTTGCTTGGGTTGTGTTGAGTTTTAGTGATCTGTGGGTTAACAGTAAATTTGAAAAACTTTGCCATTATTTTTTCAAATATTTCCCCTTTCCTTTCTTGCATGGTTTATCACTTGATACTGTCTCAAATAATTTAAGTTTGTTCATATTTTAGTCTTTTTCTCTGTGTTTTATTTTGGCTATTTTTCAATTGCTATATCGTCAAGTCCACTAATCTTTTTTTCTTCTCTACCATCATTCAATCTGCTGTTAATCCCATCCAATGCATCTTTTCTGTGAGAGAGAGATTGTTTGATTTTTTTTGCATATTCCATTTCTATTTTCATCATACTCATGTCTTTCCCTTCTTTCTTCTTGAACATATTGAGCATCCTTATAGTAACTGTCTTAATATCCTTGTCTATTAATTTTGTCATCAGTTCACTTCTGTATGTATCTCTATTGATGAATTTTGTCCTAAAAAAGGGATCATATTTTCCCCTTTATTTGCCTGCCTGGTAATTTTTAAAATGAACTACAGTTAATTTACATTATTATATTAGTTTCAGGTGTACAATTTAGTGATTCAAATTAGTGATTCAAGATTTCTACCAGATTGCACTCCATTTAAAGTTATGAACAAATAATGGCTATAATCCCTGGGCTGTATAGTGTATACTTGTTGCTGTTTATTTTATACATAGAAATTTATGTCCCTTAATCTCATACCCCTATCTTTCCCCTCCCCTTTTCCTCCCTCTTGCCATGGTAACCACTAGCTATTTAGTTCTCTATATTTATGAGTCTGTTTCTGTTTTGCTATATGCATTGGTTTTATTTTTTAGATTATACATATAAATCATAACAAGTATTTGTCTATTTCTGTCTGACATTTCAGTAAGCATGGTACTCTCTAGGTCCGTCCACATTGTTGCAAATGGTAAAAATTAGTTCTTTTTTATGACTGAGTAATAGTCCATTATATATATATATATACATACATATACATATATGCCATATCTTTATCCATTCATATGTTTATGGGCACTTAGGTTGCTTCCATATCTATTGAAAATAATACTGCTATGAACATTGGGATGCATGTTTCTTTTCAAATTACTGTTTTCCTTTTTTGTGGCTATAAGCCCAGCAATGGATTGGCTGCATACCCAGTGGATTGGTATTTCTATTTTTTGAGGAACCTCCGTGATGTTTTCCATAGTGGCTGCACCAAGTTAGAGTGCCACCAAACTGCACTAGGGTTTCCGTTTCTGCACATCTTTGTCAGCATCTATTATTTGTAGACTTTTTGATAAGACCCATTTTGATAAATCTGAGGTGATATTTGTGGTTTTGATTTGCATTTCTCTGATTAGCAACATTTTTTTCTTTTATAAAGTTTATTATTACTTTCAAACTTATTTTTTAATTGAAGGAAAATTGCTTTACAATGTTAGGTTGGTTTCTGCTGTACAACAATGCAAATCAGCCATAATTATGTACATATTGCCTCCCTCTTGTCTGATTAGCAATATTGAGCATTCTTTCATATGCCTGTTAGCCATCTGTGTATTTCTTTGGAAAAATGTCTATTCAGGTCTTCTGCCAATTTTTAAATGAGTTCTTTGTTTTTTGTTTATTGTGTTGTATGAGTTGTTCATATATATATGTATTAGATTTATATATATGTATATATAAATCCAAACTGTATATTGTCACCCTGCTTATTTAACTTATATGCAGAGTACATCAGGCAAAATGCTGAACTGGATGAAGCACAAGCTGGAATCAAGATTGTGGGAGAAATACCAATAACCTCAGATATGCAGATAATACCACCCTTATGGCAGAAGGTGAAGAAGAACTAAAGAGCCTCTTAATAAAAGTGAAAGAGGAGAGTGAAAAGTTGGCCTAAAACTCAACATTCAGAAAACTAAGATCATGGCATCCAGTCCCATCACTTCATGGCAAATACATGGGGAAACAATGGAAACAGTGAGAGACTTTATTTTGGGTGGGGGGCTCCAAAATCACTGCAGATGGTGACTGCAGCCACAAAATTAAAAGACACTTGCTCCTTGGAAGAAAAGCTACAACCAACCTAGACAGCATATTAAAAAGCAGAGACATTACTTTGCCAAGAAAGGTCCGTCTAGTCAAAGTTATGGTTTTTCCAGTAGTCATGTATGGATGTGAAAGTTGGATTATAAAGAAAGCTGAGCGCCGAAGAATTGATGCTTCTGAACTGTGGTGTTGGAGAAGACTCTTGAGAGTCCCTTGGACTGCAAGGATATCCAGCCAGTCCATCTTAAAGGAAATCAGTCCTGAATACTCATTGGAAGGAATGATACTGAAGCTGAAGCTCCAAAACTTTGGCCACCTGATACGAAGAACTGATTCATTTGAAAAGACCCTGATGCTGGTAAAGATTGAAGGCAGGAGGAGAAGGGGACGATAGAGGATGAGATGGTTGGATGACATTACCGACTCAATGGACATGAGTTTGAGTAAACTCCGGGAGTTAGTGATGGACAGGGAGGCCTGGTGTGCTGTGGTCCATGGGGTCACAAAGACTGAGGACTGAACTGACGGATACTGGATTTTAATCCCTTATCAGTCGTATCATTGGAAATGTTTTCTCCTATTGAGTAGGTTGTCTTTTCATTTTATTTATGGTTTTCTTTGCTGTTCAAAAGTTTTTAACTTTAGCTAGGTACCATTTGTTTGTTTTTGCTTTTATTTCTTTTTCCTGAGGAGACAGATCCAAAAATTCATTGCTACTGTTTATGTCAAGGAGTGTTCTACCTGTGTTCTCTTCTCGTCTGTGTTCTACTGCTTCATGGTTTCAGGTCTTACATTTAGTTCTTTAATCCATTTTAATTTTTTTTAGAGAATATTTTTATCTCATTCTTTTACATGCAGCTCTCCATTGGTTCCAGCACCACATATTGAAGAAACTGACTTTTCCCCTCGCTGTATTCTTGCCTCTTTGTTGGGCTTCCCCTGTGGCTTAGTGGTAAAGAATCTGCCTGCAATGCAGGGGCTACAGGAGACACAGATTCGATCCCTGGGTCCCTGGGTCCAGGAAGATCCCCTGGAGAAGGGCATGGCAACCCACTCCAGTCTTCTTGCCTGGAGAATCCCATGGACAGGGGAGCCTGGTGGGTTACAGTCCACGGGGTTGCAAAGAGTCAGACAGGACTGAAGCGACTTAGCATACACGTGCACGCACGCCTCCTTTGTCAGAGGTTAACTGACCATAAATGCATAGATTTATTTCTGAATGATTTATTCTGCTTCGTTGATCTATGTGTCTGTTTTTGTGCCAATACCATTATGTTTCGATTACTCTAACTTTGTACTATAGTCAGAAGTCAGGGAGAGTGATACCTCTAGCTTTGTACCTTTTTCTCAAGGTTGCTTTGGCAATTATGAGTCTTTTGTGGTTCCATATAAGTTTTAGAATTATTTGTTCTAGTTCTGTGAAAAATTTGGTGTGTATTTTGATAGAGATTGCATTAAGTCTATAGATTGCCTTTGGAAATATGGACATTTTAAAAATATTAATTCTTCAATCCAAGAACACAGGAAATCTATTCATTTCTTTGTATCATATTCAGTTTCTATCATCAGTATTTTATGGTTTTCAGAGCATAAGTATCTTACCTCATTACTTAAGCGTATTCCTATGTATTTTTTTTGATGTGATTATAAATGGGATTGTTTCCTTAATTTCTCTCTCTGATAGTACATTATCATTATATAGAAAAGCAACAGATTTCTGTATAGTGATCATATCCTGTAAATTTACTGAATTTATTTATTAGTTCTAATAGTTTTTTTTTTTTTGTTGTTAAAGACTTTAGGGTTTATATTGTGTCATGTCATCTGCAAATAGCAACAGTTTTACTTTCTCCCTTTCAATTTGGACTAGGACTCCTACCATAAAATTGTATTCAGTTACATGATAGTAAGATTATGCTCAAAATCCTTCAAGCTAGGCTCCAGCAGTACATGAACCAAGAACTTCCAGATGTACAAACTGGGTTTAGAAGAGAAAGAGGAACCAGAGATCAAACTGCCATCATTTGTTGGAACATAGATAAAGCAAGGGAATTCTAGGAAAAAATATCTACTTCTGCTTCATTGACTATGCTAAAGGCTTTGACTGTGTGATCACAGCAAACTGTGGGATATTCTTAAAGAGATGGGGATACCAGACACCTTACCTGTCTCCTGAGAAACCTGTATGTGAGTTAAGAAGCAACATTTTGAACTGGACATGGAACAACTGACTGGTTCAAAATTGGGAAAGGAGTATGAAAAGGCTGTATATTGTCACCCTGCTTATTTAACTTATATGCAGAGTACATCATGCGAAATGCCAGGCTGGTGAATCACCATTTGGAATCAAGATTGCTGAGAGAAATATAAACAACCTCAGATATACTGATAAATACCACTCTAATGACAGAAAGGGAAGAGGAACTAAAGAGCTTGTTGATGACAGTAAAAGGGAAGAGTGAAAAAGCTGAATTAAAACTCAACATTCAAAAAAGCTGAGATCATGGCATCAGGTCCCATCACTTCATGGCAAATAGAAGGGGAAACCATGGAAACAGTGACAAACTTTTTATTTTCTTGCGTTCCACTGTCACTCTGAATGGTGACTGCAGCCATGAAATTAAAAGATGCTTGCTCCTTGGAAGGAAAGCTATGTTAAATCTAGACAACATATTAAAAAATAGAGACATCACTTTGCTGACAAGGATCTGTACAGTCAAGACTATGAATTTTTTAGTAGTCATGTATGCATGTGAGAATTGGACCATAAAGAAGGGTGAGTGCCAATGAACTGATGCTTTTGAATTATGGTGTTGGAGAAGACTCTCAAGAATCCCTTGGACTGGAACGAGATGAAACTAGTCCACCCTAAAGGAAATCAACCCTGCATACCCATTGGAAGTACTGATGCTGAAGCTGAAGCTCCAGTACTTTGGCCACCTGATGTGAATAACTGATTCATTGGAGAAGACCCTGATGCTGGGAAAGGTTGAAGGCAAAAGAAGAAGGAGACGACAGAGGATGAGATGGTTGGATAGTGTCACTGACTCAGTGAACATGAATTTGAGCAAACTCTGGGAGATGGTGGAGGGCAGAGGAGCCTGGTACGCTACAGTCTGTGGGGTGGCAATGAGTCAGACATGACTTAGCAACTGAAAAACAACAGCAGCAGCAATATGTTCCTCTCTGGTTGTCAAGGACTTCTGCCGGTACTCAGCTGGTGCTCTGTGAGATCTTCTGCATCTGAAGATGTATTCTTAATGCATCCAGGGAGAGATATGTACTCTATATCCACCTAATCCTCCACCATCTTGTCTTCCTGACCCACTGGTTTTTTTTACTAGCATGCTGTTTAGGCTCCATATATTTGTGCTTTTACCACTTTTTCCTGTAATTGATCTGTAGTTTCATATTGTTGTGGTGGAGAGAAAATGCTTGATTCTCTATTCCCTTAAATTTGTTGAGTTTGTTTTCTGACCTAGTATGTGATCTGTCCCAGAGAATATTCCATCTGCACTTGAAAAGAATGTTATTTTGGGGTGTAATTTTCTGAAGATATTCAGTTCAACTGATGTCCTGTGTCATTTAGGACCACTGTTGCCTTATTGATTTTCTGTCTGGATGATCTGTCTATTGATGTAAGTAGTGTTAGAATTGCCTCCTGTTATTGTCAGTTTTTTCTTTTATGTCTGTTAATATTTGCTTTATATATTTAGGTGTTTCTGTATTGGGTGCATATATATTAATGAGTATAGTATCTTCTTCTTATATTTATCCTTTTATCATTATATAATGTACTTCTTTTTCTTTTGTTATAGACTTCATTTTAAAATCAATTTTGTATGATATGAGTATTGCTACCCCCACTTTCTTGTCATTTTCATTTGCATGAAATATCTTTTTCCAACCCCTTGCCTTTAGTCTATGTTAGTGTTTATTTCTGAATCAGCAACCCTATGTCTTTTGGGGCATTTAGTCCACTGGAATTTAAAATCATTATTGAAAGTATGCACTTATTGCCATTTTATTGCCTTTTTTCCCCCAGTTTTGCTTTGTTTTGTAGTTCTTTCCTATTCTTCTCTTCTTTTAACCTCTTCCCCTGTGGTTGAATGATTTTCTTCAGGGATATGCTTATGTTCCTGCATGAATTGTAGGTTTTCAATTTGTGCTTACTGTAGGGTTCATATATGTTGACCTAAAAACTATATCTATTTGTTTTAAACAGGCAGTCATTTAATTTAAAACACATTCTAAAAGGGGTACATTTTTATTGTATTACCCCACTCTTTGTATTTTTGATATTATATTTTACATCTTCATGTTTTGTTTTTCAGTCCCTCAGTCATGTCTGATTCTTTGTGACCCCATGGACTGCAGCACGCCAGGCTTCCCTGTCCATCATCAACTCCCAGAGCTTGCTCAAACTCATGTCCATCACGTTGGTGATGCCATCCAACCATCTCATCCTTTGTCGGCCCCTTCTCCTCCTGCCTTCAATCTTTCCCAGCATCAGGGTCTTTTCTAATGAGGAGGCTTTTCACATCAGGTGACCAAAGTATTGGGGCTTCAGCTTCAGTATCAGTCCCTCCAATGAATATTCAGGATTGATTTCCTTTAGAACTGACTGATTTGATCTCCTTGCAGTCCAAGGGATGCTCAACAGTCTTCTCCAACACCACAGTTCAAAAGCACCTATTCTTTGGTTCTCAGCCTTCTTTATAGTCCAGTTCTCACATCCATACATGACTACTGGAGAAACCATAGCTTTGACTAGACGGACGTTTGTTGACAAAGTTATGTCTCTGCTTTTCAATATGTTGTATAGGTTGGTCATAGCTTTTCTTCCAAGGAGCAAGTGTCTTTTAATTTCATGGCTGCAGTCACCATCTGCAGTGATTTTGGAGCCCCAAAAATAAAGTCTGTCAGTGTTTCCATTGTTTCCCCAACTATTTGCCATGAAGTGATGGGACCAGATGCCATGATCTTAGCTTTTTGAATGTTGAGTTTTATACCAGCTTTTTCACTCTCTTCTTTCACCTTCATCAAGAGGCTCTTTAGTTCCTCTTCACTTTCTGCCATAAGGTTGTTGTCAGCTGCATATCTGACATTATTGATATTACTCCTGGCAATTTTGATTCTGGCTTGTGCTTCATCCAACCTGGCATTTCGCATGATGTACTCTGCATGTAAGTTAAATAAGCAGGGTGACAATATACAGCCTTGACGTACTCCTTTTCCTATTTGGAACCAGTCCATTGTTCCATGTCAGGTTCTAACTGTTGCTTATCCTGCTGATTATTGTAGTTATACTTTATTTTACAAGTTTCTTATCTTTCATTCCTTGTCCTAGCTTATTTAAGTATTCAGTCCTTAGCCTTTACTGTATATTTCCCTTTCCTAGTGGCATTTATCCTTTCCTTTAGATACTTCTCCTTCAGTTCAGTTCAGTTCAGTTGCTCAGTCATGTCCGACTCTTTGCAACCCCATGGACTGGAGCATGCCAGGCTTCCCTGTCCATCACAAACTCCTGGAGTTTACTCAAACTCATGTCCATCGAGTCAGTGATGCCATCCAACCATCTCATCCTCTGTTGTCCCCTTCTCCTCCTGCCCCCAATCCTCCCAGCATCAGGGTCTTTTCCAATGAGTCAACTCTTCGCAATCAGGTGGCCAAAATACTGGAGTTTCAGCTTCAGCATCAGTCCTTCCAATAAACATGCAGGACTGATCTCCTTTAAGATGGACTGGTTGAATCTCCTTAAAGTCCAAGGGACTCTCAAGAGTCTTCTCCAACACCACAGTTCAAAAGCATCAATTCTTCAGCGCTCAGCTGTCTTCACAGTCCAACTCTCACATCCATACATGACCACTGGAAAAATCATAGCCTTGACTAGATGGACCTTTGTTGCCAAAGTAATGTCTCTGCTTTTTAATATGATATCTAGGTTGGTCATCACTTTCCTTTCAAGGAGTAGCGTCTTTTAATTTCATGGCTGCAATCACCATCTGCAGTGATTTTGAAGCCCCCCAAAATAAAGTCTGACACTGTTTCCACTGTTTCCCCATCTATTTCCCATGAAGTGGTGGGACCAGATGCCATGATCTTAGTTTTCTGAATGCTGAGCTTTAAGCCAACTTTTTCACTCTCCTCTTTCACTTTCATCAAGAGGCTATTTAGTTCCTCTTCACTTTCTGCCATAAGTGTGGTGTCATCTGCATATCTGAGGTTATTGATATTTCTCCTGGCAATCTTGATTCCAGCTTGTGCTTCTTCCAGCCCAGTGTTTCTCATGATGTACTCTGCATATAAGTTAAATAAGCAGGGTGAGACTTCTTACACCCTTCTATTTTCCAGTTGAAGAAGGCTCTGACTTTTTTAGGATTGCCTTAGTCTTAATGAACTGTTTTAGTTTTTGTATGTCTGAGAAAGTCTTTATTTCCCCTTTAATTCTAAAGGATGAACTTGCTGGGTAGAGTATCCTAGGTTTTGGGTTATTCCCTCTCATCTTTTTAAATATACCATGACATTCTTTTCTGGCCTACACAGTTTCTGTAGAGGAAACAGCTGATAGCCTTGTGAGGGTTCTATTGCATATGACACTATTTTTCTCTTGCCACCTTTAGATTTCTCTCTTTAACTTTTGTCATTTTAATTATGATATGTCTTGGTTTGGATCTGTTTGGGTTTATCTTGTTTGTTACTCTTTGTGAATGCCTGGTAATTTTCTACAGGTTGCTAACGTTGTGAATTTTATGTGGTTGGGGGCTGAGTTTTGTTTTATCTTTTAAACAGTCTTTGACTTTTTTCTGAGCGGCAGTTAAGTTACTTGGAATCAGTATAATTCTTTCGAGTCTTGCTTTTTAGGTTCACTGGGGCAGTCCCAAAGTCAGCCTTTAATACTAATTTAGCCCCACTTCTAAGAAAAGGCCATACTGAGAACCCCACCTAATTTCTCATGTATTGGGGAGGCTTTCTACTCAGTGTGGTTGGATTAGAACTATTGTCAGCCCTGTATGAGTTTTAGACAATGTTTCCGATCTCCTTTCCCTGGCTTTGGGTAGCTCCCTCTCATGTACATGCCCATCAAACTCAGTCGGAATGTGAAGGACCCTCCTCTTTCAGATCTCTGGAAATCTTTCTCTGTGCAACTCCCTGTCTATACTCTGACTCACTAATTCTATCTGCTTTCACCTCCTTGAATTATAAACTCTGTCTCCTTAATTCAGAAAGACCTTTGGTCCTATTTGGGTCCCTATTTTTGTTGTTGTTGTTCCAAAGCCTAGAAACTCTTAGGGAAGTACATGGGGGCAATTATAGGGCTCACTTTATTTGTTTCATTGCTCTCAGAGACCTCAGGCCTGTGGTGCCAGTTGTCAGATATTTGAATATCACTGTTTCACATTCCCCCCACCCCTCAACGATTTTTCTTGTTGTTTAAGGCAGAAAGATAAATCTGGTCTATATTGCTGCATCCTGACTGGAATTAGAATTTTCCTGGGTGTTCACTGGAAGGACTGATGCTGAAGCTGAAACTCCAGTACTCTGGCCACCTGCTGCAAAGAGCTGACTCATTTGACAAGACCCTGATGCTGGGAAAGACTGAGGGCAGGAGGAGGAGGGAACGACAGAGGATGAGATGGTTGGATGGCATCACTGACTCGGTGGACATGGGTTTGGGTGGACTCTGGGAGTTGGTGATGGACAGGGAGACCTGGCGTGCTGCGGTTCATGGGGTTGCAAAGAGTTGGACAATTGAGTGACTGAACTGAACTGAACTGAAGGGTGAAGTGAAGTGAGAGTCACTCAGTCGTGTCCGACTGTTTGCAGCCCCATGGACTATAGTGTCCATGGAATTCTCCAGGCCAGAATACTGGAGTGTGTAGCCTTTTCCTTCTCCAGGGGATCTTCCCAACTCAGGGATCGAACCAGGGTCTCCTACATTGCAAGTGGATTCTTTACCAACTGAGCTATAAGGGAAGCCCCTGAAGTATACCACTCTTTAAAAGTTAAGGCCATTTTATGTGTTATTTCATTTATATCACAAGTGTTTTATTCTCACAGATTAGAAAACTGAGACTCAGAGAGAAAAATTGTCTAATGTTGAAGAATGTTACCTCATAGAGGTTAAGAGCATGGCTGAAGATCTAACACCATGAGTTCAAATACTGACTTCATCACTAATAAGCCATTAGACCACTCTATATTTCTGTTTCAAAATTAATAATTTCTAATTCATGGATGTATTATATAGAATGGGCTTCCCTGGTAGCTTAGTGGTAAAACATCCACCCACCAATGCAGGAAACATGGGTTTGATCCCTGGGTTGGGAATATTCCCTGGAGAAGGAAATGGCAACCCACTCCAGTATTCTTGCCTGGGAAATCCCATGGACAGGAGAGCAAGGCTGGCTACAATCCATGAGGTCACTAAAGAGTTGAACATGACTTAGTGACTAAACAACAACATTATGTAAAATGTGTCATCTAATATATTTCAGGTGCTCAGAACAGTGCCTGGCAAATTCTAAATTCTCAGTGAATATTCAGTTCAGTTCTGTTGCTCAGTCGTGTCCGACTCTTTGTGACCCCATGGACTGCAGCACGCCAGGCTTCCCTGTCCATTACTAACTCCTGGAGCTTACTCAAACTCATGTCCATTGAGTTGGTGATGCCATCCAACCATCTCATCCTCTGTCATCCCCTTTTCCTCCCATCTTTAATCTTTCTCAGCATCAGGGTCTTTTCAAATGAGTGAATTTGAAAAGTGAATGCTAGTTATTGTTATTTTCAAAGTCACATGGTCTGTGGTGAAATAGGGTCTAAAATCGGGTCTTTCAAGCTCTTCAGTTCATGTGATTTGTATTATTTCATGTTGATTCTGAAATAATGAGCCTTATAACCATGATATTCTCAAATCTTAGCTGATGGAATCTGTTGAAAACATATATATTAACTGTATTGACTTAGGGTCCTATGTATTCACAACCATAGAGCTAGCTGTTTATGATATAAAGTTACCCCCCTAGTGATTGAAGTTAATTTAGGGGCAGTCACTTAGGTCTGGGAATATAAAAATTGATTGAAGCATTCCTGATGTCTGCTGCCTATAGTAGGGCAATACCTTGGTAAATCTGCAAGCAAATGGTGCAAGAATCATTGGTGCATCATTTTTTCTCTCCTTTTCCACTTCAGGCCACTCTTTTGCCATATATCCACACTGTAGCAATTCAACTCAAATTCAGCTCACAGCCCAAGCAAATATTTTGGATGGCACCCTTGCCTGAATCACAATGCCCATGGGGACTGGCGTGTTTCTGTAATTTCCTTTCAGGTTCAAAAGTCTGTGAAGGACTACTTTAATGAAAGATTAATCTCTTTCAGGAGGCGTGATTCTATTTAGATATCTTGAGAACACAGTGAAAAAGACATCGGACCATTTTTCTTTATTCAAAGGAGAGACAGAGAGAGGGAAGGTGAGGGCGGAGGGAGCCAGAGAGAATAAGCCTTCAAGCAAGCTGGTGGGCTGGTGAGCATGGAACAGAAAGAAATGATCAAACGGAAACTTCCATCATATGTTTAAAAGAAACAAAATGTTCAGAGTATCTCAAAATGTTGGAAACGTCTACAAAAGCCCCCAGTGTTTGTAAGAGGGTAAATAATTAGGGGATTGATGAGCTGTCGCCCTTATTTTTTCAACAACTTATCTACATTGGTAAGCTCTTAAAATGGCTATTCATCCTTACCAACATGGCCTTCATTTCTCAGAATCCATCTCAATTAATGTGGCTTTCCTGTCAAAACGGTATTTTTTTAAGGCCAATCTGTTTTTCTTATAATCTGGGGTCAATTAGGGCCTTCAAGGGTTTAGTGGACCTAATTTTTTAAATTTAATTTCTTCATCCCTTTTGTGTCTCTGTCATTTCCCCTTATGATTACATCTGAATGGAATTTCTTCACTTTAATTATAAGTCACTAGTGTGCTTCACAACTTGCTCCCCAAGCGCTGAGAAGCAGCTGGTGGTTCCAGGAGGCAGGGGCTGCTGAGAGGCCCCCTCTGTGCTGAGAAGTTCTGTCAGGAATGTCCTGTGTTTAAATGTAAGTTCCTTTGTTTGTTTATCTGCAATTGCTTGACTGACCTAAGCTAAGTGAAACCCGATGAAAGAGAAGGAAGACTCTCATCACCATCCACTTTTTGTTTTCTTGGCCCACTGAGTATGTTTTCCCAAGTTTCTGGCATTTCATGTAAAAATTGATTTGGAACAATTTTTTTGTGTTTAAAAACAAATGCACTATACTCTCCTTTGGGTTTGGCTGACAAAGGTTTACAAAATGGTTAACTGTGATGTAAGAACAAAATTTTGTGTTTTAAATTATTTCCCTTTTGCGATGGTAGAAGAGATGGTGTCTTAAACAATCAAACTCATAAACTTCAATGAAAAGTGAGCTTCAAAAGCATCGGTGAACAGTGAAGTTTCTTCTGTTGAACCTTGGGATCATAAAGCCATTCAACCTTGATTCAAAAAGAAACTCTTGTTTCATTGTTTTACTTTTCCGGGGACCTACTCCGAAGTGAAGCAATTCATTCCCCAGAAACCAATCAGTGCTTGTGTAGGCGGAGGTCTCCAAGCAAACTGACGCAAACTGCTACGTCATGTAATTTTACCCGCCATGACTTCCGAGAACATGAGAAGCTGCCTACAGTCTCCACCCGTTCTCAGGGGAGTGCTTCACCACACAATTGAAGTGGAAGTCATTAAATTGTAAATACCATCATATAGACACAGAAAGGATTGGTTAAAACATGCAAAACATTCTCGAGGTTTATCGTGTTTCCATAGTCTTTAGCTTACAGAGCACATTTTAGCTTTTCAGATGTGTACAAACATAAAGGAGGTTTGAGTAAATGGATGCAGAAAATAAAAGATCTTGTAATTGCAGTTTGTAACCTCATAAAGAAAGGTGCTATGTTGAATGTGTATTTATTTCCATTTCCCTATTGGTGTTTTACATTTACTTAGGGTAGTGGTGAGCTGGAGCCTTATAGTGCCAGAACGCCAAATTTATTTAGTGTTTATAGCAGCAATTCTCAACTTTGCCTGGGCATTTGAATACCGTGTGAACTTAAAAAAAAAAAAAATTCGGATGTCTGAACCCTACCCAAAACCTACTGAAAACAAATCTTTAGAGGCGAGGCCTAGGGATTTGATTGAAGGCTCCATTAGTGATTCTTATATACATCCAGGATTGAGAATTACACTTGGACTTAAATTTTTTCTTTTAGTTTTTATTTTGAGTAGTTCCCTGCTTCTTCCCATACAGTAGAGAATTATTAGAGTACTCCAGGTAGTAGTCACTTTGAAAGGTTCCAAATATCTAGGTATATATATATTTTCAAATAGTGGTTTTGAGAATTTTATTGTGAGACAATCTCTCCTTTTCTTTCTTCAATCTTTTGCTCTAAAATAAATGACAATAATCATTGTTGTTGTTGTTGTTCGGCTGCTAAGTCATGTCTGACTCTTTGCGATCCATTGACTGTGGCACACCAGGCCCCTCTTTCCCTCACTATCTCCAGGAATTTGCTCAAACTCATGTCCATTGAGTTGATGCTGTCTAACCATTTCATCCTCTGTTGCCCCCTTCTCATTTTGCTGTCAATCTTTCCCATCATCGGGGTCTCTTCCAATAATAATTACTATCATTCTTTATTGAGAGTCCACTTTATCCAACACCATACTGCTTTTTTTATTCAATATCTTATTTAATCTTCACATTTATCCTACAAAGTAATAGCAGCAACAAGGCAAAAGTCAAAATTTAAACTGATGCCCATGTGATTTCAAAATTTGTTCTTTTTTATACCATCCCTTTCTCTCCTCATTTCTTTTCATCTTTCCTACCCTTTGCCTCTCAGCTCCCGTTACCTTTAGTTTTTGTCTTGTTTTCTTTACCTTTCCATGCCATAAGATATCTGTCTTGAAAACGAGAGAGAAATTTTTGTGAGAGGCTCACAAAAATTCTTGGTAACAGTGATTGCCTCACTCTTCTTATAAATATTTCCACTTAGAGGAGTTCTCATAGTCACTGATTTGACAAACATTGGTTTGGTATCCTTTGACTAATGGAAATATTTATATTTTTTGACTGCTTCATTTTAAAGAATGTCCTTGGATTTGCTCAAGAGAATATAAAAACCTGCTGTCCCTGTTTCCATTTCCAGACCCAGACATGACCCCAGTACTTTGAAGCATCTGCTTTTAATTTTGCATATTTTCTATCTTAAAGGTCATCTTTCTGAACTAGGTTTAAAGTAACTCAACAAACTAAACATGGGAGATAAAGGTAACTCTGTTTAAATAGTGGTAGAAATTGCAGAACTATCCCCCTGGGATATTGAAGAGCTCTGTAACCTGGTCTTTGGTGGAGTCATGTAGATGGCCTCCTATTCATGGCCTCCCACCTGTATATGCCATGGGCCCCAGAGCATCTAGCTTCTCATCCACTGGTGCTTCTTAAATCCCACCAAAGAAATGCATCATTGTGTAACCCTTTCTTCTCTAATCCTCTTTCCTCTCTAGGTTTGGGCAATGGGGAAAATGGCTGTGGCTTAAAACTACTATGTAAAATAAGGAGAGAATTTAAAAACTGGTATGAGTAATGGGGAAAAGCTTTGACTTTCACTGTGGGGTTGAGATGGGCATATACGTGAGTGGTCAGATTCCATGTGATATTTTTTAGTATTTGGATAGAAGTTGTAGAGGAGACTAGTTCTAGATTCAGGGAGTGCAGGGATGAACAACTTTTCTTGATCAGTTTCAGAACTGAAGAAATTGACCAGGTTGGCAACGATTAACTACTCCTGCTTAGCAAGATATATTGTACATAGCTGATGCTCACTAAATATTTGTCAACTGAGTATGCAACCAGAGAAGAGTAGAAGGATATGTTAGGTTAGACAGCTGGAAGCCCTAGAGCAATGATGTGGAGCCAGAAACATCCATTTCTGCCCTGAAGACCATGTGTGACCTTTCCTTCTCCAGAGGTTCTGCTTCTTCTTCTCCAAAATGAGGGTTGTTGTGACAGCTACCTCAGAGGTAGTTGTGAAGGTTAAATAAAATACTCTATGTGAAAGTACTTTGTAAATTAATGGCTGTGAGTAATCAATTAAGGAAACAGGAGAACTCTGACATCGCAGATATAATAGTGTCGATTTAACTAAATGTTTGGTACAGAGTTATAAAAGATAAATTAATAGGGGCTTCCCTGGTGGCTCAGATGGTAAAGAATCTGCCTGAAATGCACGAGACCTGGGTTTGATCCCTGGGCAGGAGAGATCCCCTGGAGGAGATATGGCAACCCACTCCAGTATTCTTGCCTGGAGAATCCCTATGGACAGAGGAGCCAGGCGGGCTATGGTCCATGGGGTCACAAGGAGTCGGACATGAGTGAGTAACTCGGCACAGCACATAATAGGGGTAAAGTTATATAGGGGCTTCCCAGGTGGCGCTAGTGGTAAAGACCCTGCCTGTCAGTGCAGGTTAGATGTAAGAGCCGTGGGTTCAATCCCTGGGTCAGTAAGATCTCCCGGAGGAGGGCATGGCAACCCACTCCAGTATTCTTGCTTGGAGAATCCCGTGGACAGAGGAGTCTGCAAGATGCAGTCCATAGGGTTGCACAGAGTCAGACACGACTGAAGTGACATAGCACACAAGCATGCAAAGTTATGTAGACTATGCATGTTTGAACCTAGAATTTCTTTCTTAAGACAGAAACTCTGATTTAAGGTAGATAATTGATTCAGGGTAAGGATCCTCTCTTATTAATACTTGTAGTTCCAGTTCTAGCGCGGAACTTGAAGTTCAGTGCACATTTGAGGAACAGATGGCTAGGTGAACAGATGGTAGTGTGGCGACATAGCTCCGTAGTCACTTTTGTTTTAAAAATAGAAAAGCAGTTTTTGATATTCCCTTTAGCTCAGCCCAATACAGTTTCAAACGAAAACCAGCATCACAACTATTACTAAATGTTTCGGTGAGACATGCAGCATTTTACCTCAGCTCTTAGAAAAACAGATGATGTCTTGAAACACAGCTGAGAGAACAAGGCTTGTTCTGTGTGATTGGAAACCACATTTTCTGAATTAGTATTATAGTCAACTGGTGAGACCCAGCCAACTGTTAAATGATGGTTAGCACAGAAAAAGAGGTAGAAAGACTGTGCTAGCCACCCTTCTTCTCACATGCCAGAATGTGCACCATAGTGCCTGCTGGTAATGAGAACCAATATCCTTATTAGGCACTGGGGTCGGAGGAAGGAAGCGACCCCTTTGGGGAGCCAGCTTCATCCAAAATTAGAGACAATTATGAATGAGATGTTTACTTTATGTGCCAAGATTCATTTGAACCTATCCGGGTTTCGGAAGCACCGATTTGTCCTATCTCACAGTTTGTGAGTTCATTCCTGTCGACTTGAGTTTTGGGACCCTTACGTTTTGCGCGTTAACATCTTGCACAGAGAAGAATTGTGTATGTTTGTAGATATCATCTGAACTACCGGTGAATTCAACCAAGTAGCTGTTTGGTTGCATGAACTTGTTTTAATAGTTTGAAATCCCCTGGACACAAAAATTTGACCCCTGGAGGTTAACAAGAAAGACATGAGGCTCTGTGATAACAATTCAGTTCCTGTTATCGCTCCTGTGGGGGAACTTTCTTGGGATATGAGAATTCATCAAGTTTAAGCTGATGACAGGGAGATAGGATGCTTCCTAGTGACTAGACAGCCAATCTTCAGCCATAAAATAATGATTATAATGCCCATGTGTAAAGGAGAGAAAGACCTAAGGTTCTAGGTGGGAGAGAATGGCTCAGGCCATAAATATTACTTGTCGTCAACATCAGTGTATCTAGGCTGAACAGGGTGAAAACTCACTCCTCTCCATTTTTCTGTCTTCAAGACCTTAAAGGGTACTGAGAGCAAATAGGTTGCCCTATGATATTATCCCTGGATCAGGAAGATCCCCTGGAGAAAGGAATGGCTACCACTGCAGTATTCTTGCCTGGAGAATTCCAAGGACAAAGGAGCCTGGAGGACTACAGTTGATGGGGTTGCAAAGAACTGGACACGGCTGAGTGACTCACACTTTCACTTTTTCATGGTATTATTAGGTGAAGTGTGGATATGAAAATCTCTTTACTATTTATTTATCTATTAGCAAATGTTTATTTACCGGATGCTATTTGCCAAGTATTATTCTAGGTGCTTGTGCTACGGTGATAACACAACAAAACCTCTGCCTGTATGAAGATTACATTCTGGTGGAGAAGCTCAACAGTGATCAATTAACTAGATAACCATATGTCAGATAAAGATAAATATGGTGAAGAAAAATAGAGAGATGAACCAGCACAGATTGAGGAGGTCATTTTATTTTTTTAACTTTTAATTTTATATTGGATTATATAGCCAATGAACAGTGGTGTGTAGCTTCAGATGGATAGCAAAGGGATTCAGTTATACATATACATGCATCCATTCTCCCCTAAACTCCAGGGGGGGTTCATTTTAAAGGACGTGGTCAATTCTCGACCTTTGGGCTAAGATCAAATCTAAAGGAAGTGGTCAAGGAGTTGACACGGGAGGAGGGAGCTGAATGAGGTGAAGGCTGGTATGGGGGAGGGTCTGGGAAGAAGGTGAGCAGCATATACAGAAGCCTTGAGATAGGATCAAGCCTGGGTTCTTAGAGAAGCAGAAAGGAAGGTGATTTGCCTTAAGTGGAAGGATCATAGGGATGAGAGAAGACTAGAAGCAAGAATGAGGGACGCCCATGTAGATCACGGTTAGAATTTAGATGCTATTCTAAGTGCAGTGAGACAATAGCAAATAATTCTTAGCAAGTGGGCAATACGATTCGATTTGCATTTATTTACTGGAATATAATTGCTTTACAATGTTGTGTCAGCTTCTGCTGTACGACAAAAATGAGTCAGCTATCCATACACATATATCCCCTTCCTCATGGACCCCCTCTCGTACCCCCATCCCATCCCAGCCCTCTAGTCATCACAGAGCACTGAGCTGAGCTCCCCGCACTATATAGCAGGTTCCTATTTAGCTAGCTATTTTACACATGGTAGTGTATTTATCTTTCTGCTGCCATGCAAAGACTAACCTTCTTGGGGCAGTCACACTTGGAAGCAAGGAGACCAGTTATCTCCTCTCATGATCTCGAGCTTACAAAGAGAATAGGTTCTATGTGCAATAGATCGCCACTCGAGGTTCATGCATGAGACAGGGGGCTCAGGGCTGGTGCACTGGAATGACCCTGAAGGATGGGATGGGGAGGGAGGTGGGAGGGGGCTTCAGGATGGGGACACATGTACACCCACGGCTGCTTCATGTCAATGTATGGCAAAAAGCACCACAACATTGCAAAGTAATTAGCCTCCAATTAAAATAAATTAATTAAATTTTTTAAAAAAGAGGATGAGTTCCTCAGGGTCAGAGAATACATCTCTACATATTATTGCTTCTAGGGCTTTGCCCTATTCTGGGGCTTCACAGACCTGTGGTAAGTATTGAATATATTCTAGAAGAGCAGGTAAAGGAGATTTCTAACCTAGAGTAGGGCAGAAATACTTCAGCCTCATGACTTGGGACCCTTCTCACAGATGTGTCTGTGTATTGCCTCCCCTCAACCATGAAGGGTGAATCAAGTCCCTTCTGTTTTCTCGAGTCTCCTAAGTGATTCCCTGGAATTATAGGAACATAATCGTAATACTGGCCGTATAGTCCTTGCAGGGAAATACTGGGGGAGCTGTGAAAGCATTGCCTGAAGTGAGGATGAGGAGAAGTTTGAGCCGTACAGAAAGTGCGGCTTGAAGCTAGAGAGATGAAGACTAGACAGGTCAGAGGGTCAATTTGTTGCACTGACTTCAAAAACACTTTGTGGATTTAAACCATGGAAGCGTTAAGATCTTCCCTCCCCCCTTGTCAGCATAAAATGTATTCCATAGGGTCAGTGAGCGTTGGGTAAGAAATAGGTCTTTCTTCTTTGATGGGTCCCTCTGGAGACATGTCTGGACCAGTGTTAGAAAATCACCCTTTCCTAGCTAAATAAAAGAGACAAATCTGTGCAAGCCTCCTCCTCATAATTTTGACTTGTGGGTGTCAGGTAAGTCTGTGAGCTCCCGCCCTTGTTATAAACACTGACTCCAGAAGAGGAGAACATTCTTAATTTTTACAGTTGTGATGCAGTCATGCCTTGAGATCATCTGAGAAGTGCTGTAGGCGCACAGAGCATTATTACTATCATTATGGCAGTAATGACTATGATTATAGTACAGTTGGGGGGAGCCGAGGAGGAATAGCAGTTAAAGGTGAGTAAGACTTAGCCTGTGTATCTGAGTAAGATGTTCAGTGTTAAAAACTTTGTGTGTGGGGGGGAGGTGGTGGGAAAAGGGAGGCATCATTGGGTATTGAGATATCATTGCTGCGCTCACATCTATCTTAGTGAACCTGTGTTCAGAAAACATCATTGCATGCCTCTACTTAAACCCTAGAGCCCATTTTGCTTTAATAATATGTTGATGTGAAATATGATTTTCCTGTGTGTCGCTCGGGGCGTGATGGTGATCTCAGAAATTCTGGATGCAGCAAGAGTTTGTGATATCAAGTATTTATTTCAGCTATTGCTCTCACTGTGATGGAGAATAAGAAGATTTGAACAGAAGGTCTGTAGTCTGGCTTCTTTGTCATTTTGTATATTTTCTCCACTTCCTTCCTGGATCTCCATTTTTGGGAACCTGTGATTCTGAAAAACTACTGGCTACTCATCCGGCAAGCATTTAGGGAGTGTCTATTAAAACATCATACCTAGTGTTAGCTTATAGGATTAATGAGATAAATATGATGATTTGTTCCCTGCCTTCAAGGTTTTACAGGTGAGTGAGGGAGTCAGACAAGAATACCAGTGGGTTTGATGTGTTAAGTTCAAGCTCACCAATTGCCCAAATATTTTGATCAAATTTGCACCTTAGGCACCTCTCTCTGGGGTTAGTGTGTAGGGTGGATTTAAGTGGGCTTCATTGGAAGCAGGGGGAGTCTCATCAGGCCCTTTGCAGAGGTGTAGCTCAAAGACAAATGCCTAACTCTTACATCTTTTGAAAGATTTTTCACCTTTGAAACCCAAATACTTGGCATTATTTATCAAGAGATCAGGTGGAGAAAAGGATGATTTTGTAGGATTCTGCTAATTTGTGTGGCTGGAACATTCAGTTCCTTGATTGTGTGGCCTGGCTGTGAGCTGAAAAGGACAGTGGTCATCTCTGCAGGGGCGAAAAATGCCTGCACGTCTCCTCTGAGTTTGAGGGATTCTGGGCAGCTGAAGACTTGTTTAGTTGCTCAGTCGTGTCTGACTCTTGTGATCCCATGGACAGAGGAGCCTGGTAGGCTACAGTCCATGGGATTTTTCAGGCAAGAATACTGGAGTGGGTTGCCATTTCCTGCCCCAGGGGATCGAACCTGCATCTCCTGCATTGGTAGGTGGATTTTTTACCACTGAGCCACTGGGAGCTGAGGACTTGACTTACTCAGAAGTGTTTTGTGAGCAGTTGTCATAAAAGGCTAGGGTTACATGTGACATTTTGGACATGGTCCTACATATTGCCCAAGAGAGTGTGCACAATAACGGTGACCAAAGTGATTGCCTCTTTTATATCAGAGTGGATTGCTTAGAGAAATTTTAGAAACCCTCTTTTGGAATTTGAAGATTATTTGTTGGGTAGGAGAGAGAGAGGGAGTGGAGAGAGACCGACTCAGAGAGACTACATCTATTACCTTGACTGCAGTAGATGCAGTATGTTTTGGAAGAAGATCCTGGTTGTTCATTTCAGGTTATAGGGTTCAGGTAAAACTCCCAGGGCTATATGAAATATGCTCTATAATTTCTTCCTTATCTTGAGAAAGCTATAAACCCATAACTTTTAAGATTATAAAGAAGATCACTGTTTTGAGTTTATAAGTTTGAAAGGCTGAGTTTGACTTTGTATCACTGGGAAAACTATAACCACTATGAATGAATGATGCAGAGTATGTTCACAGGGGTTGTGTTTTACCCACTTGGGAATCAAACAGCTTTGGGAACTTCTGGAACTTTTGTTTGTATGCAAATATTTGCTGTTAATTACAAAAGAGGCTTAATTGAAGTCAGCCTAACTTCACACCAAACTTGAGTTATAGAATTAGAGATTGTTTCCATTCCCTCTGAGAGAACAGAAAAAAGGAATGACTTTAAACTGAACCAGGGAAGATAAAGCCAGCAACCTTCTTTCTCAGTACAAGTAATGTAACAAACAGTAAAAGACTGATACCAAATCATCAAGAAAAATATCCTGATGGCCATTTTAATGAAACCTTGAAGTAGCCTACCTAGATTTTGCCCAATTCTTCTAAGAGTTTTGATAAGATAGGACTCTGCCACCTTTGAAGTGTTCTCTCAGGTGTGGGGAAGGGACTAGATAAGCTCCATAAATTCTGTATTAATCTATCATTATATGTAATTGTAAGTTACCTTTGAATTAATAGCATTTGCTACATGGACCATTGTTGAATTTGAAGATGATATTCATCTATTGTTTCTAAGTAAGAAAACTGTTTCTAAATTTATTGTCAGAAAGCATCTTTATATGGCTGAATCATGTTGATATATGGCAGAAACCAACCCAATATTGTAAAACAATTATCCTCCAAATAAACATAAATAAATGAAAGAGGAAGCGTCTTTACCAGAAGCAGAAATAAGATGGGTTGCATGGGGACACACTCCAGGATGTGAAATCACTCCCTTTTATAGTTACACAGATGATTTTTACAGCTTCAAAAGAAACAAAAAATGGTCCCCCGTTAAGATGCCTTAAGTGTAATTGGATTGCTATTTATTCACACCTTCTTACGGTAGGCCCAAAATGAAAAGTTTTCATAGGCACGATCATATTAAATCATATTACATTTTACTTTCATTTGTGATTAGTTTAAAATTTTTGGCCACACCCTGCGGCATGTGGGACCTTACTTCCCCGACCAGGAGTCAAACCTGCACCCCCTGCATTGGAAGTTAAGAGTCTTAACCACTGACACGACATCATATTTTGTTAGATGAGGAAACAGGTACAGGAGACTAGTAAGTTGTTACTTTTATTCTAGGGACACAGAGACAAAATGTGCAGAACTAAGACCTGAAGCTCTGACTTTGTGGTTCAAGGTCCTTTCCCGTGCGTTGTGGTCTGCTCTTACTGACTTACTGCTGACAACTCTCTGGCCATCAGGCAAATCGAGCCCCAGGCAATGTCTCTGTCCCCCACACTACCTTCAACCCCCTTCCACCCCAAGCTAAGTTCTATCCTAGTCATTTGAACGTTTCTACCTCTGCCTTCTAACTTCAGCTGTTATCTGTATCCATACCCAGTGTTGAGAGAAGAACTCCAGGATACTCTTGAACTTTAGAAATTTTGGTTTCAGAGGTCTTCCTAATACACCCTATACTGTAATGTTCAGAGTCATGCTATAAAGAATATGTTAGTTCTAACACCCAAATATTTCTCAGATTGGTCAAATTTCCTCTTTTACCTATTCTTCAGTCCTAGCTCAAGCCACCATTTTGCAAGAGGCAAGAGTCTGAACTACTGCAGAGGTTTTCTCATACCAGCTCTTCAGAGTGTTGTCTGAGGACCACCATCTTTCAGATCAGACTGTCACCCAGGAGTTTATTATAAATGCAGAATTTCATGCCTTGCCTTAGAGAATCAGAATCTGCATTTGAGCAAAATTCCCAAATCGTTGTGTTTAAAGTCAGTCATTGTTCTTATAGACTTCACCATATGAATTTCTATTTTAATTTTTTAAAAAAGTTTTTTGACGTTGTTTTCTTTTTAAAATTATTTTTTGATGTGGACCACTTTAAAAGTCTTTATAGGATTTGCTAAAATATTGCTTCTGTGTTATGTTTTGGTTTTTGGCTATGAGTTCTACAGGATCTTAGCTTCCTGAGGGATTGAACCTGCCCTCTCTGCATTGGAAAGCAAAGTCTTAACCACTAGACCACCAGGGAAGTCCCCTGAACTTTTAAAAATGGATATACATTCATACCCATTTCTTTATTTTAAGTCCTTGATGTCTTCCCAAAACCCAAACTCCTTACAATAACCTGTAAAGTAACTGAAGATCTAATTCTTGTCTACTCCCAGGTATACTAACCTCTTTTCAGCTCCTAAAACACACCAAGCTTCTACCCATAAGACTTACCCACATTATTTCCTCTACCCAGAATACTCCTCTCCTGCTTTTGGATTGATAATTAGTTTTCTTTCTTTTGCCTCAGGTTAAATGCCACATCTTATGGAAAATTAGATTTTCCCTGAGAACTTTAGATTCATCCAGTTTTTCTATCTTATAACCATGCTCTTTTCCTTTAGAACATATATCTCAGTTTATCATATTATTTATTTTTCCTAACAATTGTCCATTTTACAAAACTATATAAGGGTAACTGTTTTCCTAGCATTTAACAGTGATTAGCACAGAGAAGATGCTCTATGCTGCTGCTGCTGCTAAGTCGCTTCAATCGTGTCCGACTCTGTGTGACCCCATAGACGGCAGCCCACCAGGCTCCTCTGTCCCTAGATGTCTGTAAAAAGTGAATAAGCATACTATGGTTATACATGTGTGTGCCTGCCCAATTGTGTCTGACTCTTTGCTACCCATGGACTGCAGCTCACCAGGCTCCTCCATGAAATTTTCCAGGCAAGAATGCTGGAGTAGTTGCCATTTCCTGCTCCAAGGGATCTTTCCAACCCAAGGAATGCTTCTGGATTTATTTCGTCAGGAGTATATAATTCAGGAAAGTTTGTTAGCATTTATAATTAATGCAATTGCTATTGGGTTTTTATTTTTGTAGTTTTACCTGAATTATGTTAATTATGTGTGTTAACTATACATATTCTGTAAGGCTTTCCTAATACTGATTTGTAGCATTACCAGGAAAATGATTTTCATTTCTAAGCTGTTTGTAAATATGAACTAGTTCTCATTTACCTACTATAATCAACACATATTGCTCTTATACCAAATGTCCAGCCATCTCCTTAATGGAAGCCAGAGAAGGTTATCAACAAGTATAATTGTTTTGGGCTAAAGTTGATATTGAACATATTGAACAAATATTCTTTCTGCTTTCTTTTTATTTTTTTAGAAAAGAGTGCAGTAATGGAGACAGGGAAGAGTTCAAGGGCTGAGGTCTTGAAATATTAGGTTGTAACTGATGGCTACTCCAGGCTCAGAGAAAGAAAACTCCCTTGTGATGTATGGTTGCACAATTGCATAAGGCAGATGTGTAATAAAGGCTTGTGTCTTTCCCTGAAACATCTGGCATTACTCATCATGAGAAGCAGGTGCCTAGGTTGGACAAGACCACATGTCTGTTCTAGGATGACACATTTCTGTTGTTTCTGGGTAGCATTTGAATTTTCTTTGGCTCCTGTCAACCCAGGCACGTTAATGATCAAAATGATAACACAGAGAAAGATTGCCTAAGAAAAAGAGTAAACAAGGTCGCTGCTTTTTCTGGCATCATGAGACTTTGAGTTTCAGAAAAATTAGTAAGCCACCCTTTGACTGACATCCCATGACAGCCCAGATACAAGGCTTGTATACTTATTGTGACAGGCTGAATCATGACTTCCATGGATGGGGCCTGTCTCCAAAAGGAGGGTTTGCCAGCTGGTTAGTCTTTGTTAGGTCTTAGCCAAACATGGGTCAGGATGTCATAAAGTGTACTGAATTGTACCCTTCTCCTCACTTAAGCCATGCTGTCTCATCGGACAAGGATTTGTGAAAGTATTGGAAAAACGTTTACAAGTGTATAAAACTTCAGCCAGGGTACATCTTGTAAAAATTGACTCATTAAGAGAACATGGTGCAATCACCTGTCTTGTTATGCCTTTTTTCCTTGCTTTACTCTCACGTGGAATTAAATCACCTATCGTTAGATTTCCAGGATAAAAACCATCTGGTTATTCAGGTCCATGCATACTGCTTGGATTGTGATCTCTCTCTGAATTCCATGTGGTTTGGCTAGGACTTATTCATATTTGTGGTTCTGATAATGGCAGTGTTTCTCAAGGTGTGGTGTTTGATTATCTGCTTCAGAATGACCTGGCAGGCTTGTGGAATGCATCAATCTCTGGGGCTGCCCCTACTGATCTACTGAATCAGCATCTCTGACATAAAGTTTGAAAGTTGATGTTTTCAACAGGTTCCACATGATCTGAGTGTATTTTAGTGTTTGAGAACTACCAGCCTGTGTTGAAGT
Organism: Cervus elaphus; assembly: GCF_910594005.1. NCBI lineage: Eukaryota > Metazoa > Chordata > Mammalia > Artiodactyla > Cervidae > Cervus > Cervus elaphus. Next base: position 11,252,490 of record NC_057826.1, read on the forward strand.
TAAGTTTGCTA